>NC_133975.1:9271980-9996980 GCF_047716275.1 Strix uralensis
GGACAATGAACACCATTTCCTGAGCCCAGCTTACCCAGGTAAGACTGGAGACAGAGATCCTGCTTCTACCCCTACTGTCTCTCAGTGATAGGGAAACTGAGACCGGTCAGATAAATATAAAGCTGCAGCAGCTGTCAGGCACATACAATATTGTTACTTAAACCTTATTTCAGTTACAATCCTCAGCAGCTCCTCAGCTACCTGTCTTTCTCTTTACCAACATGTCAGTGCACGTCTTCACCCATAAGCATGAAGTGTGTCCATGTCAATGAGACTTGAAGCCAAACATCACCTGATGATTTTTGGTGACTAGATTGGCCCCTAGAAGCCATCAGCCAGCTGATGCAATTAGTTGTCAGTGCCTGTTGCCTTAATGTGTGGGGCTGTGTAGGAGCTATGCTTCACACTGTTAGAGCAAATTCACACGCAGTTTGTATTCTGACCCCTTACAGCCATGTTATCTAAAAGTGTCTTTTTCTCATGATAAATGTGTAAGTAATTGCACGCTGAGGAGGCTGATTGTATGGGCAGCTTGGTGGAGCTTTGGGCCATGCTTATCAGATTTTTTTGTCTTTTTCATAGAAAAGACATAAAAAGTGAAACATGAGCTGATGTGACTGGTTTTATATACTGTGAAGCAGGGACCTTGAACATTTTAATATTTTACCACCATTAATCAGTCCTTTCTCCCCAGCTGAGAATACATTTGGACTCAGCTCAATAAAATTGCTGTTTGTGTCAAAACTAAAAAAAAAAAGCCAAACCCAACAAACAGAAAATATTTTTGCCTGTCTCCTGAGACCTGTTAGCTAGTAGCTACATTTTGTTCTTATGTGCATTCTCCTTTGTTAACAGTGCAAGCTATTCTGTGTAGGATAGTTTGTACAAAAGACATGATAAATATTTTTGTATGTGGTGGACCCTTAAGTCATGGAAAAATACCATGCACATCACTGGATTTTAACTGAAAGCTTTAAAATACTCTTAAAGAAAAGCAGTATCTGTTGATTGGATTTACTTACTTTATGTGAGTCTGTATGAACACAAATGTTAAGGATCCAAAGCCTGAAAAAAAAAGAGAAAAATCACAGATGCAGATAAGAACTGTGTCTCTGCAAAATCTAGTTATATTCTCCAATGACATTTGTTACCTCACCCAAGAGAAATGCCTCATTTTTTTCCCAAAAACACACTGGACTTCAAACAGGAAAAAGTTGCTTTATACAATGGGACTGGGTGGCAAAAAGAAACTGAATAATTTCCAAGTGTGACCAGTAACAAACAGAATACACCATGTGGCATACATCAGCCACATGGGGGTTTGTTGTACTGTGATGTTTTTATTGCTGTGGGTTTCGGTTGTCTGTATAACACATGAAATGACAGAAAGACAGAAGCCCCATACGCTCTGACCAGCAAGAGCCATTCGAACTTCACAGCCACACTCAGAGTCGCAGACCAAGAACAAAAATGAACGTGTGGGAAGAAGAGCGTTTCTCAACACAAAAAAACAACCAAAAAAAAAATCAAAATTTGGAAAGGTTTCAGAAATCTTACAATGGAAAGAGTGTATTCTATGTAACTTCTTAACTTTCCCATCGAGTTATTATTGCTTACTTCAGTAGTCAGTTATATGCGTAGAAAGGCCATTCCTGCTCTCCAGACATCATTGCCAAAATAGATGTAGTGAGATAAATGGGGTGGAAAAGCCTCATTTTATGGAGTTTTGAGACAGTGGGAGAGAATGAAACATAGATCAGAGAACTTATTTGTGTGACTAAATACCCTTCTAGAAATAGGCTTTAAAGACTTGGCTGCTCTTGCACAAGAAATCTGTGGTAAGGCTGAACTCCCCCTGAGAGTCTCCATCCAGAAGAATAAAGTAGAAGTCACCCTGTGTTCCCTACCTCTGCAGAGCATGTCTGTGTTGGATATCCTTCTGTCACATCTTACAACAGCTTCAAGTCATCACCTTCTTGAAACTTATGAAATCTGCTGTCTAAGCAATCCTGGGGAGTATATACTCATAATTTTTCCTATTTAGGGGGTTGCTGAGGAGGGCAAAGCCAAGAGGGAAATTCTCCTCCTTGTTGCTCATATCTCTTACCTCCTGTTGTCCACAGCCTAGTTCCTGCTCCTGTACTCTCAGATCATCTGAAGCAGCATTAATGAATTAATAACTTGTCTTTATGTCTAAGATCAATTAGACAGTACAGATGCTTTTCCTTTGTTACTCTCCCTAGCTCCTGAGACAGCATCTCTCTTGCCCTTTTCAGAGAACATCTTTTTTTAATTAACTTTTTTATTGAGCTGTTCAGAAAAATCAGAATTACAAAGCTTCAAAAATACAATTAGCATAATGTAACAGTAACATCATTAATGAGGACTGGCATGCATTCACCCAACAGGGCATGATTACATAGAGCACAATAGCAGCTTCTTTCTGCAATAGCAAAAAGTCCCAGCCCAGGCAACCATCATCTTTGTGTTGCACAAGCTGAGAATGGCCTTCACATCCCAGTCTCTGCTCCACACAGGGATGCTGTAGCTCTTGCAAATGTTTGAATGGCCTGCAAACAACATGACACACCATCAAAGGGAAGTAGTAGAGAACAAACTTCTAACCAACAGTGACAGAGAAGTAAATGCCTTTAAAATGTAACCGCTCCCTCTGGCTGTTTCAAAAGCTGATGAAGAACTGGACCAAAAAAACAACCTACAAACCACAGACTGAGTGCAGATTTCTTGTGATATTGGAGGGTTGCATCAGGTGTAGCTGAAGTAACATGTATTCATAAAGAAAGAAAACTTCTGATAGAGAGCTAGAGATTGTCAGTCAAAGGGAATCATAAAAGATGCCATGTACTCACCTGCAGACCTGCCTTAATGAAGTGAATGAATTTAGCGATGGAGACCACCAAGTTTTGCGTGGGCAAGCTCTGATATTGTTGGCTGGAAATCCTCTCAATATTTGTTTTACATCATTGTTTAGGTTTTTCTTGAGATAACAAGTGTTTTAAAACCAGAGAAGCATCATATGTATAACACTTAGATGCAAGTTCTCCATTTTTTTCAGGATTTCCTCATGAGAGATCCCATTTCTGCTAGCAGTAACAGAGCTGTGGATTTTTAGAGACAGGAGTACAGCACAGGCGTATACACCCCTATTCAGAGCATGTGTTTAACTTGGACTACTTACACTTAACCAAGATTTAAGCATGTGGAGTGAACATGGTTAGAGAGTTTTGTAGCCCTAGCAGTGCTGTATAACTATGCATGCAGGGATATTTAACATGAGATTAGATTTATGCAAACTCTGCACAGATTTTAGTACAGATCTTATAGCCATCAAACTTTCCAAACTGACCTCTGTAATTCCCCCTGCTTAACTTTATCCCATTCTGTCAGTGTTTTCTTGGAACATCAAGAATATTGATTCTCCTGAGTGATCCCACTGAATGCTTACTCATGTGTCTTTAATTGGAATTTCTTTAATAAATAAATATGTATTTGTTTTTTGTCTTCACCTTACATACAGTACCCCTTGCAGAAGTCCTGATCACTTCCCTGTGACCACCCTCCAACGCAACAGTGGTGTGTGATGGTGACAGCCTGGCTGGTGCCAACAACTGAACAATCTATTTGTCCATCAGCTGCATCAGACAGAGGTGGGAAAATGGTGAAATCTGCAAAATGACTTTGATATAACAGACATTTTAGGTGCCCAGAGCCAAAACTTAGTCCTTCAAAAGTCTGTTAGCTCCCATTTAACTGTTGTTATACCTAATGTTTTTCTGCCCATTTATTACTCTAGATCTGTCTCAACACTGAGCTATCCACCTGCTGTGTGAGATGTTGGGCTGAAAAGGTGTTGTGTTGGCAAAGTATTCATTCCAGTTGGAGAAAATTCACCCTCTCAGGTCATCTCATGAAATCTGTCTTCTTGAACACTGGGAAAGGCAAACTGTGCTCAGGGTCCTTCCCCAGCCTGGGTTAATATTTTGTGAGACTGGCTTTTGCCACAAAATTTTGGTTGTCATCATCTGTGTTTAAAATGAGACAACTAGATTACTTGGAGCTCAGACATAAATTCCTGGGGCACTAGACTCAGGATTGCAGTCCTTGTCCCTAGCAGAGCTGTGAACTGCTCTTGGGAGAAAATAGGTATCACAAGGACTATTATAGAAAATAGTATAAAAGTTTGCTTGATATCTCCCTGGTTTTCCTTATGACAAAGGTCAGACTTGTCCAACCTGCTGGAATTGTTGAGCTGCTAGTTTTTGATGTATTTCAAATAATTTGACTGTGTGGCTTTCACTGGCTCATCTTTTGAGGTTCACTCAGTGTTGCACCCACAATAACTGAATTAGAGATTGTGCAAGGGTGTGTTGTGAAAGCTGCTCTGAAGCAGGATACGTGCTAGCCGTGCTAAAGTGAAAAAGTGCAGCGGTTGGAAGTTGCAAACAGAGCTGTGTATACAAAATTCATTTTCTGGCTACTCCCTTGAACTGAGAACAGCTAATCTTAACAAAACAAAGGCAGACAGGCAAGAGACATGGTCCAGAAAGGCACAGTCAACCTGACTTATCAAACAACTGTGTTTACCTTTTGACACTGTTTTATTCCATTAACAATTACTGATCTAAGACAGTTCTGCTAGGGTATTGGAAATCTTTACAGCTTCAGGGGAAAAAGTGTATTCTCTTAACAGTTTTGTTAACTCAACAATTTATTCTTTATTTATATTGGCTTTGATGTGAGAGAAGAAAGTGAAAAAGAATGTAGAAAGTGGGCAGTTTCATAATAGAAGTATATTTATCAAGTGAAAGAGGCTTAGGAGACAAGGAAAAACTGTAATGTGAAACACTGCAAAAACACAATTAGGAACATAAGTATGAAATTATGCACAGTCTAACCTGATTTCAACCTTTGCTTGCTTTGTATGAAGGTAAAGTTTTATAATGGCATTTCCAAAAAAATAAATACCTGCTTTTATGATCTAAAACTCAGCCAGGAAACTGCACCAGCAATTGGCATCACTCTGCTAGAAGGAAGTCTTGGTGTGCAGAAGACATGATGGCTTTTTAAACTGCTGAAAGGTGTCTGAGATCAGCAACATCTCCCAAATGGTCTTGGGATTAAATTTGTCTGAGGAAGGACAAGAAGAAAGGCAAGTATGAAAATATTTTAAGGATACTTCTATGGTCCAATCAGCAGTGTATGGATTCAGTGCCATCATTAGTGCCCTACAGAAAGGCTTGTGAGCTTAGAGAAAAGTTGATATCTCCATCCCAGTCTCATCTCAGAGCCATGATGGTCTGAGTATATATCACATTTACATCAGTCTTAAATGTACTTCTTCTTGTTGTACTATAGCAGTCTGACAGCTCCTCTTTAAGGAGGAGAAGGGTGACATATATCCAAAGGCTTCTCTACACAAGGAAGTTGCACAAGATGATGCCCTCCCTGTCAGCCCACTCCCCTTCTGTCTCAAATAAAGTTTTTTTTTTTCCAGTTTGGCTTAAACTAAGCTGTAAAAAGCTCTGTTGCACTGGAACAAGCATTTGTGGATACCTGTTTGACACCAGCAATTACATGGTGACACTGTTGGGGAGAGTGAAGCCCAGGTGCCACTCAGAGGAGAGGCAGGCAGCCCATGACAGAGGAGGACATGCAGCCTGTGTCTTGCAAATCCTCCAAGGTTACTCCCTGGACTCTCCTGGACTCTCTCCCACTGCTCTGCACAGATGTGGAAACTCTTGCACACAGCACCTAGGAACCCGGATCTTCCTAGCTAACAAAGCTTACTTGATCTCTTTGCTAATGGAAAATAAACATCATCCTAAGCATTTGGCTTGGTTTGGATTCAGTCCGGCTTCTCCCCTTCTGTCCCAGAAAAATTCTTCTTGCCTATATATGTACAGAGCTGCAGATGGTCATGCACAAGCTTTACATGCTTGGGAAAGAAATCATGGGATGCACCTATGATGATAACAGGTTTTATCACTTGTAAAGCTCCTCACTTGTGTAAATGGGGAGTGGAGGATATGGAAGCCCTCGGTGATTTCCTGTCCAGAGTCCAGCTTCTTTCCAGAAAACAGATGTAGTAATGAGAAAAGCATGAAAAGGTCTTGCTTGAGGTAATTTCCTGGATTTACCTGATTTGGGGTAATTCCTGGGGTTCCCTCAAATGACCCTTCCCTTTTTCTGGTCCCTGTCAGGGAATGCAAACCGCTTCGTCTATCCGAGGACCTGGGACATCCCACCTGGTACAGTGGTGGTGGCGGTGGTGGGATGTGCACTGCCCTGTCTTCAGACACGACTGCTTGCTGGCTGAGCAAGGAGATTATCCATGCCTATAAAATGAATGAATTAAGGGCCATATTTTCCAAACATAACCTTAGATGAGCCATCTGGAGACATTCATCAGGCAGGAATTTGTATGCACAAATTGGGCAAGTGTGCATTCAGCCATCTGATTTGAATATCCCAAGGTATGTTTTCTGCTTGCACATGGGAAAACACATGTTTTCACAGTTTCAGAGGTTGGTTTGAAAAAATCTATCTTTTTTGGTGTCTACAGAAAATCTTTTCATTTGAAGAGTTGCTGAGAAAGATTGCACCAGAACATCTCCCAGCTGACCCAGTGTAATGGAGAGGAGAATCCAAGTTACTCTTTTCCCCCTCTTCCTTTTTTGTTTTTCATGATAGACTCTTCTCAGGTAGCAGGGTATCAGATATCCTACATGGCAGACAAAGAATTCTGTTTCACCTCTTAGTCTCTTATCCAGTTGTTTTCAATGGGGGAGTTTGTTTTTCCTGTATGATTGGAATAATTACCCTGACAAGGCAAAGGACTGGGACAGATGTTCTCCCCAACTAATAATAAAAGCAGTGTCCTTCAGCTTTTTGCTGGCTGTGAAATCCACTACAGTCCCATGATATCGCACAATGGGCTGCAGGTAGTGAATACTTTAGAAAATGGATTGTTGCTGCTGATCTTCCTTCTTATTTCGGGAGAGGACAGGGCAAAGACTGCAGGGTTAAATTAAACTGTACACTCACTCTCTCCAAAAAGGAGAATAACTTTTTTAAAAGCTCCTAATTGTTGCAGGTTACCTGCTCTTTATAAAACAAAATTATTATAGTTTTGATATTTCACCATGAAATGGTGCTGCCAGCTGTCAACAGGTCAGGGAACAGTTAATTATATTTTTGTACAGCTGTTCATAAGAGTGTAAAAAGCTGCAGTTCTCCTCCTAAAAATAAAAAATAAAAATCTTGGCATCAGTTCTTTGGGGAGAATAGTTAACAAGTGTCCAAAATACTTGTAACTGGAAAGCCAATTCTTCTTCCTTTTGTGAAGTAAAAATGCATTTCCTCTGGTGTAAAGGGAATCAACGTGCTATTATGGAGTTGAGTTGGGAATATTTGTGTTTGAAATTCAAGGGAATTAGTCATCTCCGCTACTAGAAATGCCACTTCAAATCCAGAGCCAATGTCTGTCTGGCTATACCAGGGAAAATGCATTTCTGTGGCTGGACCTGCACTGAATTCACATGCATCAGGTCCTTATCTTGTCTGTGTCCTGCTAAATCCAGGTTGTTCCTTTCTGATGGATGGCAAATGCCTCAGCTTCATGCTGTAACATATCCCTAGCTACAACATCAATTTGAGATTTGCATTTCTGGCAATGCTTGAAGGATCTAGCCCAGTTCTGCTAGATCCTGCAAGACATGAACAGCTCCAGAGAATTTACAGTGTAGATAGACAAGCCAGACAGAGGGTGTGGGGAACTTTTTAACTTGTTTATCTGAAAGTTTTGATTTGTCAAAAATGAACTTAGGTTGTTAGAAAGCAATCTCTTTCAACAAATTCAAGCTCATCAAAAATAATTGTAATATTTTATTTAGATAGTTTTTAAACTGAAACTTTTTTAAATGAGAAAGTTGTTTTGACTTAATATAAATGTAGGACGGTGGGGTTTTTTCTGATTTTCAACAGAGTGGTTGAAATCAAAATGATTTGGAAATGATAACATACTTGTATTTGCCCAAACAGATCTCTTTTTTTTTTCTTTTCAAAAGCTCTTTTTTCATTTGAAAACTCATATTCTTTGTCTTTTTTGTATTTGCGATGGAGGTGATATGTTCATTTCAGATGTTTGGGGGTTAAGACATTTTTCAAGCTACTTCAAGTGCATGGAGATGAGGAGACACGCGTGTCCCCTTGACATTATTCCCAATTCAGGTGCCTTGAAAGATGTGCACTTAATTAAGCTGCTTTTCCCGTGCTCCTTCAGCAAGCAGTGGAGAAAAGTGGGTCCAGAGAAGGGCCACAGAAATGATCAGAGGGTTGGAACACCTCTCCTATGAAGAGAAGCTGAGAGAGTTGGGGTTGTTCAGCCTGAAGAAGCGAAAGCCTCAGCAAGACCTTACTGTGGCCTTTCAGTGCTTAAAGGGGGCTTATAAAAAAGATGAAGAGAGACTTTTTACCAGGGCCTGTAGTGACAGGACAAGGGGTAATGGATTTAAACTGAGAAAAGATAGATTTAGATTGGATATAAGGAAGAAAATCCTTGTGATGAGGGTGGTAAGACACTGGAACAGTTGCCCAGAGAAGCTGTGGGTGCCCCATCATTTGAAGTGTTCAAGGTTAGCTTGGATGGGACTTTGAGTAACCTGATCTAGTGAAAGACATTCCTGCCCATGGTGGGGGGTAGGGTAGTGGGGTGGGGTGTGGACTGGATGATCTTTAAAGGTCTCTTCCCAATCCAAACCATTCTATAACTCTATGAAAATAGACTTGTTGGAGGACCCACCACCTTGCAGGTTTCTTTGCTGCCTGTGGAGGGAGAACCAACTGCTGTCTTCAACTAGATCCATTACTCCCTAGCTGAAATCAGGGGGTAGAAAACCCAGCTGACTCCCCAAGGTCACTCACAGAAAGAGTGCAAAATCCACATCCTTTAGCTGGGACAATGCAAGACTTGCAGCCTTGTCAAGGTGATGACTGAGGTGACTTGTACCAGCTTTCACACCATTGGGGTGCAACCTGCTGGGGATTCCTGCTGCATGGGCAACACAGTGGGTGCTCCCCAACTCTGACACCCACTGCAAGCCCTACAGAGGGTCTATCCCAGGGAATCCTATCTATTCTGGCTTGGTTGCTCAAGGTCCCTGCTTGTATCATCTACAATGTTCTTCTAGCTCTCTTCTAGCTAGGGCTCCTGACTCCTCACATCATCACTGAATCCCTTGTCACTTTTATGACTTTAGGTGACTCATTGCAATTGTATTTCTATTCCACACATGTGCAAGGCCTCCCCTAAGAGGCACACACCTCTACCTACCTCAAAATATTGTGAAAATTAGGTGGAAACCAGGCAACTTTTGCAAAAATGTCACTTAGCAGCATTGTCATTAATGGGTCTTTTTGCTCCAGTGGTTCTAAACTGCTGAAATACTTTCCTTTAGCAGCTACCCCAAAACTTCTAGCAAGCTTATATGCAAAAAAAAAAACCCAACTGGTTAGTGTTGACTTGGTCCAAAAGCTGATTTTTGAAGATTCTAAATGCAGCCGAGACACTTTTTTCTTTTATAGTGATAGGGTTTATTATAGTTGCATATTGAAACAGTTCAGGAGACTAACAAAAAGTTCTGAAATTCAGAAATGCATAATTAGTTGCAATTTAGTTTTGAGATGGACATTAGAAGGCTTTTGAGCATTTCTGTAGATCTTTAAAACAGTAAAACATTAATTGAAAAGAGCACCAGTGACTGGATAGTGAAAAGAAGATCCCTTACGGAAGGACTGGACAGAAAGATGGTAAAAAAATAAATAAGCAGTTTTGCAAAATAAAATCTGGTCCACAGGATCCCCACAGAATACTTTGAAATGAAAAAGTCTTAAAAATACCTTGTAATTTTAACATTTGCAAATAGTTCACTACAGTATAAGTAATTTTGAGCATTTTTTCTGTCATCCTCCTTCTTATTGGCAGTCCACATTTTTTCCAAAGTTGGGAAACTTCATAAAATATGGATAACTGGCAGAAAAATATGAAGAAACATTTTTTATTGCCCTGCATGTTTTTTGCCAGAAACAGGACATCTGAAAACTGCCAATTAAAATATATCTTTGACAAAAAATGAAGGAAAGTGAATTCCAAGCAATTTGCCTGATTTAAGTGAAGAGACACCAGCTGAGTCATTTAGAAAAAAAACCTGCCAAGATTTACAAACAGGCTCCTGTCCCAACAAGAGCACCCAAACCACTCCAGCACTCAAGTTCCAGCTGTCTACCTAAATGTGAGTAATTGGTATTTTTCCTATGAGAAAATGTTACTTTTACAGAAATATCACCTTTCTGGATGAGAGTCTTTCCCAATGAAAGGCTAGTGGGTCTGTTATCTTATGTGTTTGTTTGGCTGAGCGTGGTACTGGGTACTCCTGCCTCTGATAGTGAGAAAGACCTTGATTTAAAAAGCTGGAGTATATTCATAGCATGATCTGACAGCTCTCTGCTTTTATAGCAAAGTCCCCCAGAAGTAAAGGCCACAGTTATTCTGAAAACTCTACCTGCAGTGCACCATCTGTTGTCAAGATCTGCCTGCTCAATAAATACCCATGACCACAATCATTCATTACAAGACTTTGGAGAAGACTCATGAAGATCCTAGGTTCTGAAGGCTTTTTCTGATATGAGAAAGTCTCTGGTTAAATTGAAGCTGGAGTGGGTTGAAAATTTCCTTGTGTCAAAGTCTTCACAGGCTTCTGGCCACATTGCTGTTTTCTGTGGACCCATCAGTGTCCATCATGCTCTTTCTTAACTGGACAATTAGTGCCACGGCCCACTCCCCTTGCAGGTGCTCAGAGCATCTGGGACTGACAGCCCCTTTCAAACTGGAAACATGCTGGCCGCCAGCAAGAGAGCACTGAAATGGGTATGATGACAAGATCCACAACTTGCTGTCTTCCCTAGAAATATGACCTTTGTGTGCTGTGGTCTTCAGTGCAGTGTTAGTGCTAACCAAACATGAAGAGGGACTTTTCC
Source organism: Strix uralensis (assembly GCF_047716275.1). NCBI lineage: Eukaryota > Metazoa > Chordata > Aves > Strigiformes > Strigidae > Strix > Strix uralensis. The sequence continues at coordinate 9,283,036 of NC_133975.1, forward strand.
AGTAGCCTGATGGCTCCTACAAAATCTACTAGAACAAAGTCCATGGTGAGGTTTATTAAACAGTTGGTGACAGCAAATGGCTGCAAGGGAGGATGGCAGGAGCATTGGAAAACGCAGACCAGAGACATGAGTAAGCATGCTTGGCAAGATGCAGCATGCTGCTTTATACCTCAAGAGAGGAGTCAGACACTACCGATAGAGATTCCTCGAGCATCCCACCCCCACCCAATACCCTTGCAAGTAACAAGATGCACAAACACATTGGCTAAAATCTGTTCCCTCGACAGCCTGTTTGAGAAGTTAAAAAAAAAAAAAAAAAAAAGACCAAACCCCTTAGCATCTTTTTCACAGATAACTCTGGACTAGAGCTGAGTTATCCAAGTAATGAGCCATGCCCGGTTCTCCACTCTACATTTTCAGAATATAAAGCAGCCGGGATGGTAAGAAATTGAGCAAGCAACATGAAAATGGAAAATAAGGCAGATAGATAATTACAATTTAACTTAATCAGTGCAATTTTATGGAACTGAAAAGTCATTTCAGCAGCCCCAGGACATGTTAACAGCCCTGGAGAGTCCAGACATAAAAGCCAGAAATTTTCCAAACTTCAAACAGATCCAAAGTTTCGTAGCAGGAGGGAATTGTTTTAGCATGTAGCTTTCTAATTAGATGTTGGAAAAACTTAGTGGTAGAGTAGATTTTGCCCTAATTTACACTGAAGCAATTGCATTTTAAAGTACAAAAATTACTCTGGGGGGATATGACCTTACCAAAGAATAGAATTTAGCCCAGCATCTTTAAAGTTCATTCACCTATATGGTCAGAAACTCTCTTGTCCTGAATGGGAAATGGTTGCTAAAACTTCTCAGAACTGGAGTCAATTAATGTTAATTTAGTTCAGTCTTTCTTGCAATAAATGGATGTAAATGAAGCATCCCCAGTGGAGACAGATTTACAGCGGCAAAACAGCTATAAAAGTAAGAACAACAGGAAAATGAAGCTGGTGTCTGATAAGAAGGTGTGAGCTAATTAAGACCTTCCAGCTAGTGCATGAAAGTAACACATTTAACCCCAACAGATAGTAAATGTCTAATCTGGCAATTTATGGTGACTGACAGGTGAGACTTGCTGTGGGAAGAAAAGAAAGGTGACGTAGTGGCTCTTTTCACTGCTCTGTAGTACACTGTGTGTTACATAGGGCAAGGTTCTGACACAGCTCAGCTATACAAACTGATGTAATTTAATTCTGTTTCTTATCAAAATTTCCCTAGTTGCTCCTTCTCTCCCATCACAAGGTTTCTCCACCACTTATGAGCCAGTTGCCTGATCCTCTTAATCTCCCTCTTTTTCCAAGTTCAAGTTTTGCTGAACCTCCTTAGGCTTGCTGTAGACACAATTCAGATGGGATGGAAAAGAGGAAATTAAAAAAGAAATCATATAGCTACTAAAAATCACATGGGCTAGTGTGTTCTCTCCCCTGTTTCTCCAGGAAATCTTTGGTTTGCAGCTTGCATTGGTGAGTATATTTTACTCTTGAGGCATACCAAGGCAGTTCATAGAACAGAAGAGCAGACAAAGGTCCATGTGGCCCAGTGGCCACATGGGACATTGATAAGGAGAGATAAGTGGGAGGGAGATGAGACTATACTCAGTGTCACCTTTTCTGTACTTTCCCAGATTCTGATATTCTGTTTTGCATGGCATGACATTTTCTTGCTTCTTACAAGCCCATAGTTGTCTCTTGCTCAGACTTGGATGCACTAGTTGTTCCCCCAAACTGCAATCCCTCCTTCGTTTATGTTACAAGGGAGTGGCCTCTGAGCCTATCTGTGCTTGGCAAATAATCAGTCATAGAGAATGTATTAATTGCATAGGCAGAAGAGGGCAAGCCTGCCCAGCTCTGGCCCTCTGTGAATAGTTGAACTTCTTTGTGGTAGAGAGCCTGAAGGAAGCGAGACAGATCCATTGTTCATTTTATGGTGAGAGTCCCAAGGGCAAAGAGAGGTTGACTTTACCCAGGGGAGAACACCAACATTTCAACAGCCACTGAGAAGGTGCATTTCCTACAGAGGTTTCAGACTTCCTAGAAACTGCATGAGTGTACACAGCATTGATCTGGGTTGATCTCTCATCTTGCCTCAAGATCCAAGCATGGTGGGAACAGATTTTGTGAGCTTTGAATCAAACACCAAGCAGGGTCAATGCCTGAGTGTTTGCAAGAAGCTGTAAATAAGGATGATGCTTGGGGATACTGTGACAATGAGCTTCAGAAGGGACTTGTAGATAATCCACTAAACCATCTGGCATTGTCTCTTCGTCCAGCTGGCTGTACCTACAGTATGGTGAGCTGGGTTCCCAGCTACACTGGGAGGTGAGAAAGGAAAAGGCCCTCCCAGAGCAAAACAGGACAATGGCTGGAGGAGAGGGACCAGGTACCATGGAAACCAGAGCAGACATGCTCCTGCAGCAGATGCTACCCTCCAACTGTGTGTGCTTGACAATTCCCCCCCAAACAGCTTGAGGTACGAGGACACGGGCCAGAAATTGGCTCAGTGTGGGGCACAGGGTCCCTACAGCAGAAGGAAATGGGCACATTTGGGTTGTGTTGACTGGGATATGAACTGGGCACTAACACAGCACCAAAAGCTGTGGATAAGACCCACGAGACATCAGGATGGAGAGTGCACAGCAGGTGTAGGGATGTCTAACTTCCAACAGCTTACTCTGGGCAAGAGGAACATCACCATTTCTCCATGAGTAGAGCTCTTTTTGTTTGAGTGTCTGTTTTTGCAATGGGAAGCCAACCAAATGCCCCTGACCCAGGATACCCTGTGGAACAGGCAAGCGCTCCTAAGGGAGTTTGCATTGCCTCCACTGGCAGTTGGCAAACCGCAGGCACCCAGGCACCAAAGAGCTCCCCAAAATTGTCTCCAGCTCCTCCTGACCGCAGGCACACGGGAACTGCAGACCAGTGCCATACACTACAGGAAAACCACAGAGCAGTGTTTAAAGCTGCATCCTACCACCTCTTGTCACCTCCCAGCCATGTGTGGGACAGGACTAATTTTGCAAACAGCAGGGATGGATTGTGACAGGCTGTGGGACTGGCTGAAACCCAACAGGCAGCGCAAATATACGTTTGGCTCCACAGGTCTGTTACACATTGGTGAAGGAGCCTTCTGAGCCTGTAAAGCAGCCACCGTTCCTGGTGTACGTTGATGCAGGTCCCTCTTGTGCTGCCACTGGAGGTCTCAGCAGAGACGGGGGAGTTTATTAAAAAAGGTGAGTAATTATGCAGAGCAGTTCACATATCCACCACACCATATGTGTACAGGCTGTGACCTTTCTGGAGGTTTCTGCAGCACACCTTCAGCAAGCTTGCTACAAACATAACAGGTAACCAGAGACTTGCACCAGGGAGCACTTGCTGATTGCATTGAGAGCTGCTAAACAGCTCTCTGACAATGAGCATTTAAAGAGCAGTTTCCTTTCTGTCGTTCACTTTTCTTTCCTGATTTATTAGTGTGAGGTCATTTTGATTATTAACCCGAGCCCTTTGCTTTCTATGGGCAAGTGCTTCTACCCTCACGCTGCACGTTTACACGCCGCCTCTCTGAACATTTTATTACTCGATTTTCCTGTTTGATTTCCCAGGGTACTTCAGTTCCTGTTCTGAGATACGGTATGTTCAGAGAGTTAGCTAAAGACTCGCAGATCTCCAAATCTTCAGGGATAGATTCTTTTCCTCCTTCTCAGTAGCTGACAGATGGTTATTCTTCAACAAATAAAATCTAAATTGTATGAGTCTGCCCTGCTGCAGAAGCAAGTTCTTAATAAGCGCCTTGCTGTGATGAAAGGAAATAGAGGAAAAAGAAACAACCCCAAAGTGGGGTTATTTAGAGTTAAAAATAGACTCCATGTGTCCATTTCCTAGAATTGCACAGCAAAACTTCACATCTGAAGGGGACTGAAATGGCACAGAAGCCTGGTATTGGCTCACTCTGAAGAGATGAGTTATATCCATAACAAACTCTCTTGAGTGGCAACTGTTTTCTGTACCAGTGGTAACGATGTGCCAAATCTGCCTTGTGTAGGACCCCACATGTGAACGTATGTCAAGGGGAAAATGAGTCTGCACCCACCCAGGCTGATGCAGCCAGAGTTAGACCTGCCAGGGCTGTGGAAATGGGCACCTGACAGTTCTGCCAGAAGAATCAAGGCTGAACTGAGTTTATCAGACAGAAGCTGGCTCACAGCAGGCATCAAGGGCTCCCCATTTGCCTGACCTGCAAACTCATGCCATCCTCTGGTGCCTCTTTGTTAACACCCTGACCATTCTGAAATGGCTTTATAAAACTTCAAAAACCCGCTGTGTCTTTGTCTTAAAAATCCCACCCTGGAAACCTCTCAGTTCACTTCTGCACATTATGTGGCTGCTCTTTTCTCTCCTTGGGCCAACTTCTGCTCTGGTTAGCATTGGCATGGGCCAATTCCCACACCAAGGTCTGGGCTAATTGCACGGACATCAACAGGGTTAATGTGGTTATGCATAGACAGCTCAACACAGCCCTATTATCTTTTCATCATAAAAAACAAGGGGTTTAGTATACTGCAGATATGGTGAGTACTAGTGCAGAGGGCATGCAACAAGCATGGCCCTTTGGTAAACATTGCTGCAGCACCATGGGCTGGCCCAGCAGCTAGTTGCTCTCCCCACCACCCAGCTCCTACCTGTTCCTGAAATACTGACCCAGCCAAGGTTTCCAGTCACCTTAAATATCTTCAGATTTGACTCCTCAGTCCTAAAGTAAAATAATAAATATGGTTGTGGAAAATACAAACACCCATCTTGCTGTGAAGGGGCGAGCACCCAGGCTGGCTGGGAAAAAATGACTGTTGGCAAGATAATCTCACAAGGGAGAGACCCTTGGTGCTCTGGTATTTGAGAGCTGATGAAAGTGTCTTTATTAGCTCTTCATTAGCTGCAGACTGTGAATGGGCTAACCTCAGACAGCAATCCTCTGGCAGTCCATGGGTTTCAATCACCATATCAACTGATTAAGAAAATAACTGCCTAAAGCCAGTTATTAATCTTTGATTATATCTTCATAATTCAAAATCAATAATTCAAATCATGTAGAAAACCCAATTGCTCCTTGGATACAGAGAAGGAAAGTGGGCAAAATAATCTACTAACCTCTGGATTTTTCCCCCACTGTATCTTCTCAGGTATTCTAAAAACACACTTCATTTCACACTGTGTCTCATTTGAACTTGCATGGAAGCATCATGTAGGAGTTGGTACTTCCCTTCCTTTTACTCATTGCTTCAGGGAAAAAGGATTTGGCATATGTGCCTTACAAATCAGCATCATCAACTTTTTTGACATAATGCCAAATATCTGTATTCATCTCCTCTCCCTATTCAAGGCCTCTCAATGGACTCAAATCTACAAAACCCATCTTTTCACCTTGATGTTTTCCTGGGATTACTCAAGCTCTGAGAACCAAAGCAATCATGGCTACATTGGACTTGGAGGAGAGGACACGTTCATGTTTGCTGAATATGGACTTCATCTTTTCTGCTCATCCATCTTCCTACTGCTCTTACAACATCTTCCTGGCCCTGAGGGATCATGCATTATAGGGGAATCAGTCAACAAAGATGAGGATTAGGGGCTGAAAGCTCGCGATCTCCAAACTCTTGGTAAAAGGAAGCCAAGCACTGTCATGGCGATCTTCTGAGAGATGCCCAGAGAGATGAAGTGATTTTCCAGCAGCATGTGAAACAATCTGATGTCCATACTCACACTTCTGTCTTTTTGTTGTGGGATGTGTATGGTCTTTGGCGGGCTGATGCTTGGGTCCTTCTGCTCCTTTTCTCTGAAACTCCATACTTACCGCTGCGAGGACAGGATACAAGATCAGACATTTTATCTCTGAGGAAAGCTTTTTTAATTTCTTTTAGGCCAGTCATAAGGTAATTAGAGCATTGCAATTCAGGTGATGTCACCAACAATATGTGCTTCAGAGAGGTGCAGTCAGCCAGGCAAAGAGGGATTACAGAAGTGTGAAGTTCTTCCCTTCATATGAAAGAAGGGCCAAATACCAACTGATAGCCCTCATGGCACTTGTCACCACTACAGATGTTCTCTGACCACGGATGCACACTTCTGTGAGCCTCTGCCCAGGGACTGCCAAGGTGGCCATGCAGGAAAGCTAACCACACCACAGAGTGCTTTCTCAGCTCTAAATCTTCAGAGAAAGTGCATTGAACCTCAGAGAAGATGAATATAGAAAACCCTGTTCTGAGAGGTGTATTTCTGTAAAATAACAAATCTACCTGTTCTTAGGTAACTAAGCCCACTGGCTTGCTTTTGCCCTTTAGGAGAACAGTCTGTTTCCCCATACACAAGTATACTTCTATACTTATCTTGGCTACTCACCCATTCGCAGCCAGACTGATGACAGCTCCCAGTATCAGTGGCCCCTGTTTTGTGCCTGGGCAGGGAACTTGCTCTTGAAGGCCCTCGGCTTTTGTTTGAATCTTGCTCAGCTTTTGGCTGCAGTAACATCCTTGAGCAAGCAGTTCCACAAGTCAGCTATGTGCTATATAATAACAGGCACTTTCCATATGTTGGTTGTGTGTTGCCTTCTATTTATGTAGGTATTGGCCTTGACTAGTTAGTCTGAGAAAACACTAGTTAAAGCACCCTTTTTTTCCCCCATTTTTAAATTATTTATTCATTGTGAAGGCCTGTGAGGCTTCTTTTGAAAACACCACAGGCTATGCAATAGCATTCAACACCTCCAGTAATTTTCATCACTTGTTTTTCCTCTTCATGCTTTTTTGAAGATGAGGGCTAATCTGAAGCATCGGTGATCTGTCCCCAGGCAGAGCTGTGCTCTCTCCTGACCATGGCACCTGCATGACAGCCAACCACCATGTCCATCACAGTGCTGCCCATGGGCTGTTCCCTGGCATGCTCCAGTTTGTTTCCAACCCAGCAAAGGGCTAAGGAAAGCATCTCCGTACTCCTGCTCCCCAGGGATCATTGCCTTGTCTGTCTCAGCAGTGTCTTTTATCTGCCACCATTCTGCCCAATTACCTGGGCTGCATGACATCTCCCAGTAGGTACTCCAGCCTCAGCAAATGCAAACAATGAGTTTAATATCAGCCCTAGGAAGATCAAAAGGGCCCAAAGCTGCTCCTGTCGGAAGGTCTTGAAGGAGCTGTTTATACGAGTTCTTTCCCTGCTCTATCTGAAAGTTAAAAACTGCAGCAAGAAAATCTCGCTCTTTGAGGCAATTATGTTGCTCCTCTACCCAACAGTCTCTGAGCACGTCTTAAATCACCTTTAATATGATGTATCTTCACAACTCCCCTGCAAGATAAGGGCGATACCATCATCCTTGTTTTACAGTTGGAGAGCCAGGGCACAGACGGATTACTGTTGCCTAATCACTTTTCTTTTATTATTGAGCTTACCTCTGGCGGTGCCTGGTTATCTTAGTCAGCGTTCAGCTGCTCTTACGTGAAGGCTCATGAAGGCTGTCAAGTTGCCACAGAAGCAGCAGACCAAGAAGTTCAGCTGGTTGCATCGCTACGGTTCTTGCTGTACTAATGTAGGTGCAAATACAGAGACCCTGAACATGCAGGAATTGTACACTAATCTAAAACCAGTCTGTTCAAAACCAGACGTTGGTTCACTTTATTCATGAACAATTGTAATTCATATTGGTGAGAACAGGTTGCACACCTCAGGGAGGTAATTTTATTTCATGCTCTACTCTAGTTCATCTAATTAGTACTAAAAAGCACTTCTTTTGGTTGTGCACCCTCTGCTCCCCAGACAGGAAGATTCTTGCTAGTTTCATATTTTCTGAAAAACTGCTTGCCTTGTTATGGCATTTACCTTTGACATCCCACGGAAAATCATCTCTTCTCTTTACATTTCCATGGTGTGGCTTTGTACTCATGTGAAGCCAGCGCTCTAACTTAACCCTCCTGACTCCTGAGCCTAGTTATTTCTGGTGCAGCTTACACCAAACCTCGATCCAAGCAACTATGCCTGTCCTATGCTCGTATACTACATCCATCAAAAAAATACAGTTGGATCCAGAGCTGTGCTATTCCAGCCATGTAAAGAACACACTGGGCCACCCTTATGCCTGAAGAAGAACCACCAAATCCAACTTTGACCAGAATAAAACCAGTATTTCCATCCCTCTTGTGCAGCCACTAGCTGGCTGCTGCTTTCCAGATGAAGATGCCCTCCACTGCATGAGTAGCACCCACTGCCTTGCAGTAATAGCCTGCACAAGGTGGGCTTCCAAGGTGGACTGAAGGTCCATGGTGCATTTGCACCATGTGTTCTAAAATCTGAAGAGCTATTGAGCACCGTGAGGTGGTAGATGGGCCATGTCCACATGATAGACCACCAAAACATTTCTTGTCAATCATTTTTCTTTCTTTCATTTCTCTTCCTTCTCATCTGCTGGCATATGACACCTGCTGGGGAATGCTGGCCTGAAGCCAGAAGGAAGAGGGAGCAGCTGAAAGTTGCTTGGCTGATTTCTCTATGGAGAGCTCTCAGCAAGTTTTGCATGGACAATGAACAAAGTGCCATTTCTTGCTTTAAAAGAACAAAGAAGAGGGGGTGGGATAGCAGGGCTCTGCAGTGCAGATTTCCCCACAGTCCCAACTTTATGGAAGGGTAACACAGATCAATCTTGAGTTCTCTTAATATGGGACAGAAAGCCAAAATTCAGTCATCAAACAGCACGGCAGGTGCTAAGAGCCACCCAGACTGACAGTGTCTCCTGTAGTATAAACAAGTAAACTGTTTGATTTCAAGCTCCAGCTATTTTGCTCGGATACCCCTTGTTTACTAAGTGCTGAATGGCGCTCAGCATTTACAGATGTAAAGCCCCTGACTGGGAAGGTCATTAAAATTGGCTGGAAGATTGGGTAAAATCTGAGAAAATCCACAGGGGAGCCCAGCTAATTAATTATGGTTTTGTAATGCACCTAAGAGAACAATGTCCAGAGCTCTGAGCTGTTTGAAGGAGCTGTTTAAAACCAAATTAAAGCAGAATATCTACTGTAAATGTACAATTGAGCTGTATGCTAAACACACAGTCAAACTTGTTTACCCTGCTCCTGAGCCCTCTTGAGCATGGTAAGTTTGAACATTTGAACACAAATGTCACTGGGTTAGGAGACACTGTGAGAAACGAAGCAGGCAGGGGAGGAGAGAAAACATCCACTGGAAAAAAAAAGTAGTGAAATACTGCAGCAAAGATTGAAAAACAAATAGAGGCAAAACAGGAAAAACAAAATATTTGAGATAGAACTAAGTCCACTCATCACTCCCTACAAAATTTGTAGCGCTGGCTCTGGAAGAATTATTTCTGAGGAGTAATTGTTATGTTTTTGAAGAGACGCTGCTGACACCCACTGCCAGGCAGGCTGGGGCTCCCATTTGGAGGTGGACTGGAGAAGCCAGGGCAAACGCTGGTGGTCTGCACCCCATGGGCAGCCCCTGACATGCCAGATCTACATCTGCCACCTGGGGACCATCTGCCTGGAGTCTAGCAAGGGCTTAGCAATGACCCACCTCAGATTTGGGAAAAATGACTGGGCTGTGGTGAGCAGCAAACCATCAGAGGGTTTCCAGCTACCACTACACCCAGCCTTTATTCATAGTATTGCCGAGCCATCCCAATGAAGGAAGAAGCATCTGCCTCCCATCTGCTCCCCCCTGTCTGCAAGGGCATATTTTTTCCATAAGCAGAAGATTTTGTCTTGAGTCAAAAAAAATGCCTTTTGGAGTGGGCCACAACCCCTGGGCTCCTGGAGCTTGATTCCCGCAGTGAATGTGGCTTTTTCATCTGAGAGCGTAACCAGATACCTTTGGCAACGCCAGTTATTTCAGGAGGGGGAAAAATACAGCTCTTTCTGCTGATAACCTCATTGTAATTTGGCACAACCTGCTAAAAACTCTCAAAAAGATTATGGCATGTGATGCAAGAAAGGTGAAGCTGGCTCTTTGGAAAGCACACGTGCATACGAATTTGTAGTACCTGCCCTTTCTAAACTGCTCAGTGAACAGGGAGCAGTGGCCCTGAAGAACTTCACGAGCTGTCAGAGGCAATGTGTGTGCATTCCTGTGTGGGGCTCGGATGACACCAAGTGAAGAGAGAAACCATTATGTAACTTGGAAGATCGTATTATACAATAAGTTAAACACACACACAAAAAAGATGTATCCCAGCCAACTGCTTCAGTGTGAAAGATGAGATTCATAAGATTAGTAAGGGCTCCTATCTGCCAAATCTTGCTGAGCATTACACCATGCGATGGAGCTGGGCTAACCCTGTGTGTTACTATGACTCAGCTTAGTGGGAGAGGTAGGGCAGGGCAAGGCAAACTTTACTATCAGCATCTGCTTAGAAATTGAGCTATATTTACAACACCAGGGCTGATAAAATATCTGTTGTGTTTGACTAACACCAAACATTGCAATACACAGCTTACCAGAAAGGGACTGGATTGGCAGCTAAATTGTTTAATTAAGATCAAATTACCAGAGGGCTAGATCTGGTTCTCAAGATGTAACACGGAGATTATTTGTAAGAAATGAGTTTTAATGTAAAAATAACAGCTGCCACCAGGTACAACACGTAGCAGCTGGTGAGAGAAACCAAGTATTTGCAATGCTGAGCTCTGCCAGCTACCACCCATCACCAGCCTGGCAGCCGGGGCAGGGCAAAGGACCAGAGAGCAGGATTAGATGCTGTCCCCAGCTCCCACCCAGCTCCCATGAAGGCCCTGTGCAAGGTGCTTTTCCCCCTGTTCTGGTGTTGAGGGGCCAACCTTGGGAAGGGGTTGACTCTTGCTTGTCTCTGCCCTGGGAGGTCAGACAAGCCCTGTCTCTGGATGGGAATTGTCATGAAGAAAAGGAAAGTCACTTCATCCCTCCCAGTAAAGAGACCATTGAGTAAATTGATCCAATGCTGCACATTCCCTCTCAGGAGAGGGGCTAGCAGAGCTAAGTGCAGGGTTAGGTGACCCTGGGGGTCCTTCCAGGTTTCCAATGAGTGACTTCTGTGCAGCAACAGCAACAGATACTGGTTGAAAGCACAGGAATGAGCAGAGTCCAGTGCCTTGCAGCTTTGCATCATTTTTATATTTTTTCTGTGAAGGTGTGAGCCCGGACTGCTAAAATCCCTTCCCCTTTTGAACACACTGGAAGGTTAAGTGGCCTTCCTCTGAGACAGCAAGACTTCTGGCATCTCTCTCCCACTTGGCAGCCCATATCCTTCAGTTTTATTTACTTTTGTAATGTATTTCTTTCTGTCGAATGTGAATAAATTTGACCAATGGATGGAAGAGCTATGAGGGAAGGTCAGACAGAGACAGAGACATGACTATGGGGTTTGTTTGAGCTTCATTTTCACAAGGAACCAGACTAAGATACACCCTCTAATGAAATATGCCCTGTTCCTTCTTATCTGGTGAGACACTGAAAAGTCTCTTAGCTTCCTGGTGCATTAAGCTTTACTTAATGCAAAATCTGCCTGTGACCTAGTGTCACCTCTGCATTTCCTTTGCTGAGATCACTGCACACAAAGTGTTTCAAAAGCGGGATCTAAACTTGGGGATCCAGACCTATGGACCCAAACTATGCCTAGTTTTACCCACACGTAAGCGGCCCTGCAGCTCTGAGCAAAGCCAACAGGAGCTGCAGTATATTAGGCACGTTGGGTTATGGCAGAATTTCTTAATGAACTGTTGGTTCTTTTGAGACTTGTGTTTCTTCATCGTAGCTCAGCACTCAGGAGAGAGGGAAGAAAGAGAAGTGTGTTGGTCTAACGCTGAAACAACTAATTTATGTACTTACACTGTGACTTAAGAAAGTTCTGCTTTAAGTGAGTTTATTAAGTGGAGTCAGGATGTCTGACAGCTAGCAGAGCCTCTGCAAATAAGACAAGGCTGTTGGTAGTAAAAAGTAGGAATCCAGTTAAAAAATAGCTCCTCCAGTTACAAGACTGCTTGAAATATTGTACTCTGGAAATGTTTGTGTTTTAAGCTGTTTTAGTGTACAGTATAAGCCATTGATTTTTTTTCCTAGGTTTTGTTGCTAAACCTAAGAGGGGAAATGTTTTTCTCCACTTGCTGGACAGCAGCCATGAATTAGTAATGACCGACCATGTTTCAAAAGTGCATGTGTATTTTAATCTGCATCAAAAGCCATGTTTATCTTCTTTCTGGAAGCTAAAGGAAGTTTTAACGTCTGTGCCGCTAGCGAAGTGCAAACTGCTGTGGGAGGGAGGCAAGCCTGGCGTGGGGCTGAACAGCTGCCACATGTGGATGCTCTGCATCCCGGTGCAGGAGTATCAGCTCAACCTGCAAGGCTGATGAGAAGTTTTGTTCTACGTCAGGCTTCGTGACCTCAACTCACCACCCAAATTAACCTCAACCTGTTTAGGTAGTTTCTCCATCTTGGCACAATCCAGCTGTATCTCTTGTTTCTCCATGTTTTTAAGATGGAGATGCAGCACCAGTGGGCCACCGCCAAGCTCTCGTGCAGGCAGCAAGAAGGTCTTAGCCACTGGAGGAAATCACAACAAGCTTGTTCTCTACAGTGCTTCCTGACCAGCATCCTAGACCAATGTGTTATCTGAGAATAAAGGTGCTTATTTCATAGTGATTACTTTATGAATTTATTGTAGCTGAGTCTGCAGCAGTTATGTTGGTTCCTCTATGGAGGATTTCCTTTGTTCAGGGGTAACTGAGGTAAAGAAAGAGGACCATATAGACCCTAAAGTGCTAATTTGAGATTTGAGAGACCTTGGTTTAATTCCTTCCACAGACTTCCTTGGACAAACCGCTAACTCCCACTCTTGTCATTTCCACAATGAATGTGGAAAATTCATCAAATTTGCCTTCTGAGGCAGTGAGGAAAACCTTCATGAAAAAAGCTAAGGTAATGGGGGTACATAAGTACCTCTGAGAGAGATTCAGATGGATGTGCATGGAGAGATTAAGTTCCTGATCTTCATCTTCTTTATACAAATGTAGATTGGGAGGAATCCTGATATTGCAAAAGGAGTATGAGAGAGATGTGGGCTCCTGTGATTTACCGTGGTAAGGCCCTTCAATGAAGTCTCCTGATTCTCAGTACCGTACTTGAAGCAGCAGACTATTTTTCCTAATTCCCCTCTGTTCAGTTACACCAGACACTTTTTCTGGTGACCAAACAAGCAGATATATTCATCTCAGCCCTACCACTGTTATTTCTTCTGCTCTAACTCTGCCATCAATACTTTGGCATCACTAAGGAGGGTGGTAATAAGAGTTGCATCTTCATGGCTGCACTACAAGTTTCATTTGTACAAAATGTACTATTCATAATGAATAATTCTTTAAGGAAAAAGTAGTCAAAACTTTCAAAAACTTTTGGGCCTTAAAAGTGTAATGAAATGATCACTTTTTTGGCTACATCAGCTTCACAGTACTTCTCAATTTGGGTGGAACAGGATAATCTCTGACAGCCACACCCAAGTAATTCCAGTATTTCTGCTAATGTGTGTACACTTTGCTTCTGTAACCTGAACTAGCATGTTCTGAGCTAGCTCAGGTATTTCTGCATGGCACTTCATGGAATAAACACATCCCAGTTGCCCCTAGGCCAATGTCCTGTCTTATGACAGTCATTTTATCTACTGAAAGCATTTCTTTTTCCTTCCACCTCAGTTTTGCTCAGATCCTGCTGGAGCTGACAGTCTGAATGATGGATGGATAGAGCAAACGCTAAAGGCACTGTGGAAGAAGAGAGGTTAAAAAGATGCCTCCAGGATCACATGGAAATAAATACATTGGAAGAAAGAGTTAGGAGCATATAGATGGAGTGAAGAGGGATTAGGATGTTTGAGGGAGTCCTTGAAGTTGATTAAACATGAAGGTGGTCCGGAGAGCCCTTGAACAGTAAAATGAAGAGAAGCAAGGAAATTCAAGATGTCCAAGGGTGCAGCCCTCTAGTGATATTAGCAAAAGAAGCATCTTTAGGGAAAACAAAGTGAGTTTCACACCATGTTACAATCTCCACCTAGTGTGAGAAGAGATTTGAACTGATTTTGTCAACTGAAAGTGCAGTATTGTGGAGATCATGTGGAGTTCTGTGTTTGTATGAAAACTAATGATCACCAGAGATGTGGGCTGTCCAGTAGAACCAATGTCCATCAGCTCCAAGACAGACCTGCCACTGGCCAAGGCCGAGCCCATCAGTGATAATGGTAGCTCCTCTGCAATAACATATTTGAGAAAGGAAAAAAAACCTGCACAACACCAACATCAATTGCAGCCAAATAGAGGAGTGAGAATATGTGAAACAACTCTGCAGACACCCAGGTCAGTGAAGAAGGAGGGGCAGAAGGTGCTCCAGGTGCCAGAGCAGAGATTCCCCTGCAGCCCACAATACAGCCCATGGTGAGGCAGCTGTGCCCTGCATCCATGGAGGTTAATGGTGGAGCAGATCTCCACCTGCAGCCCGGGGAGGACCCCACGCCAGAGCAGGGGGATGCGTGCTGGAGCAGGCTCCTGGCAGGACCTGTGGGCCCATGGAGAGAGGAGCCAACACTGGAGCAGGTTTTCTGGCAGGACTTGTGACCCCGTGGGGGACCCACACTGGAGCAGTCTGTTCCTCAGGGACTGCATCCCACAGGAGGTGCCCATGCTGGAGCAGTTCATGAAGAACAGTAGCACATGGGAAGGACTCATGTTGGAGAAGTTCATGGAGGACTGTCTCCCGTGGGAGGGACCCCATGCTGGAGCAGGGGAAGAGTGTGAGGAGTCCTCCCCCTGAGGAGGAAGGAGCAGCAGACACAACGTGTGATGAACTGACCACAACTCCCATTCCTTGTCCTGTGCTGTTGCAGGGCAGGAGGTAGAGAAAATCAGGAGCAAAGTTAAGCCCAGGAAGAAGGGAGGGGTGGAGGGAAGGTGTTTTAAAGATTTGGTTTTATTTCCCATTATCCTACTCTGATTTGATTGGTAATAAACTGATTTCTCCAAGTTGAGTCTGTTCTGCCCATGAGTGATCTCCCTGTCCTTATCTAGATCCACGAGCCTTTCATTATATTTTCTCTCCCCTGTCCAGCTGTGAAGGGAAGTGATAGAGTGGCTTTGGTGGGCACCTGGCATCCAGCCAGGGCCAACCCACCACAGCTATCAATCACAAGTCCTTCTGTTCCATAAAGCAGCTCAACTGACTTCATTGCCATCTCTTGGGTGAATGTTTCTGGGATCTCTCTGGGACCACAAGAGGAAGAGTGAGTCTAGTACTTGCTTGGGATGGGGACAGCTACATCACACATATTATCACTGACAAGTAAAACTGAACTAGTGTGATTCTCTTCACTCCGGAAGACCACAGCTCTCAGATAACCAGAAAGACAGTCCTGATAACAGAGGGGTTTAAGGTTCTAGTGGCCTTCAGCAACTCTGAAGCCAGAGCAAATCCCTATCCTTCCTGAGAATGATATACATTAAAACCTCATGGTACCACCCAATAGACATATTGATTCAGCTTGACCCTTCAGTGTTAGTGGATTTCAAGATTCGGAGACTGCTGTTTCGCAGGAGTGTGCACATAGACATGGACTTCAGTGGAGCCACACTAACACACAGCGATCTGGACAGTTGCATTTTTCTTTTCACATTGTTTGGACTCGTAAGCGTCTGGTTGATTTGGGTGAACAGAGCATGGCGTAAAGTGGTTTCCAGCACATGCCATGCTATCGGGTCATTCTGAGCAAACAAACATGGACCTCAGGGGTCTTTGCGGACAGCCTGGCACCAGTCTTGCGTTCTGGGAGCTTGGTGTGGAGATGTGCTGTGGTCTGACTCAGGAGAAAAATTAGAGTAATGGCCTTCAGCTAGTATTAAGTGAACAGTGGCTTGCACCATAAAAAGCACCACAAATATTTTATTACAGTCTGGTAAAAAGGGCAAGTTTTTGCCTGTGTAGAAACTGTGATTTTATTGAGCTGAAAACTGAAATACACCTCAGATCAGGACAGTACTTCACAGTTCCCACAAGTTGTCATTACATTGCATGAAGCTCTGTAAACAGCATGATCTGGATATTTTTTATGTCCTTCATCTTTCCATTTCTAAGTGCTTAACATTTTGTGGGCTAAAGCCGAGGCAAACATATACATTGAACAATATGCTCTTCTCTCATATTGTTTTTGACTTCCTGTTTGGATTGATTAGTACATGGATGTCTTCAGGGTACCGAGTGAAAAAATAGCTGTGTTTGCCTATGCTGCCAAAACGCCCAGTTCATCTATGATAAAACTCCGCAGGAAAAAAACTCAAAACAGCTAACAATCAAACAATGGACTTGTAACACGGCTGGATTTGAATCAGACTTTCAGTGTTCAGTGTTAGTCTCTCAAAAAGCTAACATTGATTCAGAGTATCTGTTGCAGCGCCAAAAGCTAAACCACATGGTGGGGGAGGGCAAAGGGAGAGGTGGAAGCATTTTGCAAATGGAAGACTGTGTGCATTATTCAGGCTTTAACATTGCTTGCATTCATGGAGCAATGCCCTTCAGTTTGGGAAAGCATCACAAGCACAGCTCCTGTTTGGCAGAATGAATGAAAGGCATCTTACAGAATCTGTATGTGAGACCATTAGCCTGACGTCTGAGACACTGCAAAAGCTCCACTGATAAACCACACCTCTTGAAGGAGACTGGTATCCTTACATCACTGACACAGGCAAAGCCCTCAAACTTGGGCAAATAAGGCCTTGTCTAGTGGCTGCTCTCCTTGCCAGATATTTCCACTGTTGCTACCCAAGGGACGCAAATGCAGGGAGTATCTTGCAAGAAAAAAAAAAAGAATGATTCTGTCTCATCATGTAAAAGGTAATTTCATGAGTTTGGGTGTGGGTTTTGGAATTAGTACACTGGCAGAAAAAAAATCCTAGTCATTGCAGTTCTCATCAGTACCTCTTTGACTGTTTCTACAGTGGAGGGCTATACTGTGGACCCTCATTTTCTAGAAGGGCATATATGAAGACATGGAGGAGAAAGGCAATTCAGTTAAGGCTGAGGAGTAGGCAAAGAGGAGGGCCAAGATTAAAACCAGGTCTCTAGATTCACAGCCTTACCCATGGACAACACAGCCTCTCCAGAGGATGTTTTATGCATCTACAGATGGAACAAAATTAGTCAACAGTGTGTTAAAGATTCCTCTGACCCCCTGTAACCTTGTTGAACCGACCTCCAATGTTGTTCTGAAGAAAAAACATGGCAGGTCTTCAACATCATGAAACCCTGAATAGTCACAGCCTATGAATACCCAGTCAGTTGCCACAAAACTGACTGATATTGGTTTGTTGGTGGAGAAGTAACCATTTTCAGACAAGTTGTTTTAGCTACCAGCTTCACACTCTTCTAAACATTTAAATACACAAACTGTTCATGACCTTATATTTTATTGCTTTGTGGCTTTGTGTGTCTTAAAGTCTCTTCCTCAAGCATTTTGGATCAGTAGCCCTTCAAAACACAGACATGCCAAGTCCATCTTCAGATAAACCTCATCACTTTTGGAGCAGTTGTGTGGGTGTATTTGGAAGCAGTCCAAAGCAAATCCCAGCTGAATTGCATATTTCTTGTGTAAAACAAAAATATATGGGGTGGGAAGAGTTTGCGGCATTTGAGTAAAGGAGAGGAGGGGGAAGAGTGAATGAGAGAAAGCATGTTAAGCATAAATATGATATGATCATAAGTCAAGCGAGAGGCTAAACAGAATGTGGTGCATCCAGAAAATAAAGCAGTTTCTTTAATAGTAAAAGAGACTTGAAAGTTCAGGCTTCCCCACTCTTACAGGATAATTGTTTATTGTGGGTTGGAAGAGACATCATGAAATCTCTAGCTCAGCCTCCGATCAAAGCAGGGCCAGATAGGAGGTACTTTGTTCAGCTCTCCCCTTCTTACATCTTTATGACTAATGTCTTTGAATGACACTTTCTTGACAGCCCCCCTCGCCATGGTTGCAACAGTGAAGAGGAGGAGAATGAAGAGGAAGGCATTAGTGATCAAAAAGATTTAGGGACTTTATTTCTCCTTCTCAAAGACAAGATGAAGTGAAACATGAAACTATTGTTTTGGCTGACACAGTTCAAAAAATCAATGTCAGTTGTATACAGTTGGGACATCATGAGGCAGTCTCATGGGATGTCTGTTGGAGAGTGCTTCTCTGAGTGATATACTAGTTCTTCTACACTCGTGATGGCCTTGTCCTCACACAGTCCTCCCACCACACCTTGGGTTAGCAAGACAAGCTGAGAACAAGAGACCAAATGACATTTGACACTTTCTTGCCTTACCCATCCTGATAAGATAGAACACAGTTTGGAATCAAAATACCAGGGAAGTTTGCATCTCCCCCCTGCCTGACTGCCTTGAATGTTCCTACAGCTTAAATACACATCAACACAATCTGAGAAACCCAAGATAGGGAGGAAAGCATGTAAATTCCAGCTGGGCTAAGGGACACTAACAGATGTATGGTACAAATTATTTCTTAGCACCCTTGCTGTGATTGCTAATTCTGTCCAAGATTTCTAGGCCGGTATGAAGGGATAATTATTCACATAACCATGAGGATTCTGGTCTGAATACGCCAGGACTGTAGTGCCTCTGTGTCCCAAACACATGCCTTTTTGATGATCTAAGCAGCGGCTGGGTTAGTCAAACTACAACTTTGAAAATATTCACACAACCCCCCACGTTCCCAAAGATTTTTTTCAAAAGTGTTTGGATGGTATTTTTAAGTCCTTAAAAAGACACGATATTCAGAAGCAACCTTGGCATTTTCTGAAAATTGGGTTAGTAGGACAAGAAAATCTCCTAGATTGTGCACTCAGTCATTAGAATATATCAAACTTCTGAACACATAGGAAAGCTTCTAAGGCCCACGAAGTGTTTGAGCAGTATTTGACAATAACCCACAAACGCAGAAGAGCAATGCTTGAAGCATCAACACACTTTGTACGAGGAGGTTTTTCACCTAGGATGGGAGTAGCAGGGCTCTCACAAAAATTAACATTTGGGAAAAATTTACATTGTAAAAATGACTGGCTCTGGAAAGACTGCTTTACTTCAGAAAAATATCTTCCGCAGAAAATTGAAGCTTGGAAAAAAAAACAGAGGTAATGAAATGTCAACAGTGCTTGCAAAGCATTACAATTTAAATTTGCAAAATTAGGTAGCCATTAGGGAAAACTTCTTGGTGCAGGGTTCCTGCTAGGAAACAAGTAGAATTTTCCACCCTGAAAAACACAAACTGTTCTTCAACGGATTATCAAAAAGTCAACAGGAGATAATAATATTGATGCAATTTCATGTCAGTCAATTAGTTATTGTTCCTACCTTAAATAGAACGATTATTTTCATGTTATGCTTGTTGTTAGCTAATAACTGTGGTGACAGATGTCTAGAAACAAGGCAATGCTCAGGTGGTTTCCAGGCAGATGGATTTGGAGAGCCATCAGCAGAGCATTTCTTGTGGAGGTACTAAACATAACAACTCATTCACATTATTCTACATTGTATTGTTCCAGTGGTTTGGGGGTTTTTTCTTAGTGTTGTTGCTGCAGATAATTAGTGTTTCTCTGGTGCTTGTTTGAAGACAATAACAGGAAGTACCTCATTTCCTTCAGAGGAGTAACCCCAATTACCTATAACACAGAAGGATTCCCGTCTCACTTTGATTAGTCTCTACATGGCTCAGGCCATCCAGGTTGGTCATTTGAACATAGACATAGCTTCTTTACACACAGTCAAACACGGTTGCACTTCCACCACCCAGCTTTTGAGACTTCACACCCAGCACTGGGTGTCCTCAGCCCTGCTGCCTTCAATGGATGGACCAAACAGAGACCAAACCCATCCTTACACAAAGACCTCACAGCAAAGTCATTTAACTTCCCTGTGCCCCACCTCAACACCTAGCAATATGGAGGTTGTAGCACTCCTTGGCATGTATTGGACACTTTCTACTATCTGCAATATCACTTAACACAGTAAGAATCTTTTTTTCCTACGCTCCTTATAGAAGTGGAGGAAACTCAACACCACTCAACTTTGAACAGGATACTTCTCTTCCTCATCTGTGATCATATTTATAAATTTTCATGTAATCAGACTGAGAAAATAATGTCTCATGAGTCAAAACTTCCAAGCCACAGCATTCAAACTGGGACATATCATCACTGCTTAATTCTCTTTATAATGATTCTCCAGTTATCCATAGGAGGACTTTACTCTTTCATAAAAGATATTAAGTCATTCCCCCAAGTCTGACCACATTCTTCTTCTGTAAAAGGAAATGGAAGAAGCGTGAGAATTTGAGTGTGAAAAGACCAACAAATTTACATTTCTAGGCTTCTACTTCAGGTTCCTCTTTTGATGTTGACTTCCCTTCTGAAAGCTGAAAGGACTGGTTTGTCTTTAACCTCTGGTGCAGTTTTGCTTAAATTAGAGGTGATTTATTTGGAGGGTTTTGATGTGGCTTGTTTCCTATGACCAGGACTGAATCCTCAAAATGATTTTTCTTTAGATATTTGACCCAAATTCAAAGGCCTTTCTGTTTAAAAGGGAGAAATTACAGAGATGGAAGAGGGGTAAAATTTTACATAGTGCTCCTCACATCATTATCCTCCTTCCCTACTCTCCATCCCTTTACAAAATGGTGTTTGCCTCTCATTCTCTTGCCAAGACTGTTCCTCATTCCTCTCACACATTCCTTAATTTCATATAAATACCAGGAAAAATACTGCAGACCTCGCGTGGGCAAATCTCCCATTGAAACCAATGGAAATGTTACCTGAGTAAGGTTCTGAGAGCTTGGCCCTCCATTAGAAATTCAAAGAAAAGTAAAAAAAGTCACTGAGAAATCAAAACACTCTGTGTTCTTATTTTAAAAAGAGGGTGCAGGAGGTGGAGGAAGGTTGAGGTAGGGTTTGGGGGGGGGTTATATTTAGAAAAAAACCTAAGTTTGGTGTTGCTGCCAATATGAGCACATGGAGTTTCAATTTGTGGTTTCTCTTTATACAGTACATTTTGAAATTGGAATTTAAAACAAAATATACATCTCCATGTCTGACTGTGTATATAATAATTTGTCATTTCTTGGTGGGATATTGAAACTATTTTTAGTGTTCAGAAATAGTCTTCTCTCCCTTTCCTTCACTCCCACCCCCCATCCCGCTTCCAAATTACTCTTTAATCAACCTTACAAGATTTTTAGAACTTTCCAAACTCTTGAAGTAAGGAAAATAGTGACAGGAAATTAATAATTATTGAGGAATGGGGCTATATTTTCATTTCCTGGCCCCTTTGGAGTTAAACATTAAGTTAGAGTCATTTGTCAAAAAGTCGAACAGAACAGTTACCTGCAGATTCATTTTAATTAACTCCATTCAAGAACAATGTTCTCTGAAAAAATATATATCATTAGGATAATCAGGAAATACTCCCAAAGCCAGAGCATTTGTGCTTTATACCAGTGCTTGAATAAGAATAAAATCCCTCCCATGGGAGAGGTCTGGCAGTGGCATTGGTCTGTCGGTCTTCAAAACCACAGGTTTTGTGAGCAAGGACATCAGCATGGCCTCCTTTGACCATCTATCTGTAAGATGCGCCATATACTTAACCCTGGGCATGGGAGAGCCGTCAAGTGTCTGACCTGGATAACCTAACGATGGCTTTGTGACCCCTTCAAGATGGCCACCATCATTTCCTAATCCACCTTCACACCTCAGTTTACACACAACAGCAGTTGTGTCTGAGCTCAGACCAGGATGAAGGTGGCCACAACCTACCAGGCCGCTGCCTCTTCTCTCTATTCCCCTCTATGCCATAATCACCGAAGTACCTCAACTAAACAAGCTCCACCTGTGAAGTCAGGGCTCTTCCCTGAGCTTCATCTTGATACATTCTGCCGAGCTCAGGTGTCTGAGAAGATATAAAAGGCAGTACTGAGTCAGGGCAATGATCTTTCTTACCCACTATCCTGTCATCCTACTAGTGGCTAAAAATGGATGCCGAGGGAAGCATATAAAGATCAAACAAAAACACATTGTGTCTCCCTGCAAGTTCTCTGATCTTTAGAACTTTGTGGCCTATGGATTTCCTAAGCCACTGACTGCTGTCCTTGCAGTTAATATTCTGTTGTTTTTTCCTCTACAATCTGGTCCAGTTACTTTTTGAAGCTTTGTAGACTTTTAGCCTCCACAACATCCTGTGGCAAAGAGATCCACAGCTTAATTCAGTGTTACATGAGGAAATGCCTGCTCCTCTTGGTTTCAAACCTGCCGCCTACTAGTTTCATGGCTGACTTCCTTAAATCTTGTTTTAGAAAAGACAGTGAGCTGTCCTTTCCTAATTGCCTTCTTGACATCTCTTTCAGTTTTATAAACCAGAGCTGTTTATTCCATCCTTCTATGGGTGCCATACCATACCTAGAACATTTTCTAGCTCTACATTAGGCAAGACAAGGTTTTTAGGTAGCTGTAATTAATATTTTGATTTACACTTTCTTCTATGGCTAGAAATACTAAACTGGCTTTCGAATCACAACACTTCTTCACTGGTTTGGGTTTTTTTTTAAATCTGGAGAGGGTTTGTGTGCCCAATAGTGTGTTGATGTGTTTTTTTATGATTTTAGCTGGTTTAATAAGAGATGTCCATCTATGGGTCTTGTTTGTCTGCATCCACTTGCAACTACAGTAGAAGTTTTACCCCACATTTTTTAAGATGGAGAATCTGGAACAGTATACATTATTCAAGATGTGTTTGTGCCATAGATTTGCGAAGTAACATAAGGACATTTTCATTTTTGTTCTCTATTCCTCTCCAAATAACTCTTAAATTCAAACAAAAGGGGTTTTTTGACTGCTACTGAACATCAAGTTGCTTTTTATAAAACTGCCTGCCATCTTTCCAAGATCTCTTTCCTAAAGGGTAATAGCTAAGAGCATATCATTAAGCATGTTAATTGAGGGGGTTTTTTTCTTAGGTGCATTACCTCTGATTTATCAACGTTGAATTCCATTTGGCATTTTTTCATCAGTATTGTGGAGCTGATTTATTGCCGCTGCAAATCTTCGTAGTGAGCTTTCATTTTTACCCTGAGTGATCCTGTCTAGGCCGGTGAACAAGCTTCATACTTTCACTAGACATCGAGGTCATTTATATATATGTTGCACAGCTCAAGCACAAGCAAAGATTACTTTGAAAGCCCACTGGCAAACATTCAGGAACTGACCATTATTTCCTATTCATCGTTTCCTATCTTACAGCCAGGTATGTATATTAGGGTTTTACCTATCTCACAGCAGGTTCTCTAACAGGTTTTGGTGAGAGAATTTGCTGACTGCATTTAAGAAATCTAGTTAGACTTCGTCAATCAATTCTCCTTTGTATATGTGCTCACTGACTCCTTCAAAGAACACTAGTGGATTTATCTTCCTGTCACAAAAGCTGGTTGGATTATTCCCCCATAAATGAATAAATATTATTTGTTCATGTGTCATGATCTTATTCTTTATTATAAGCTCCACCAATTTGCTTGACACACATTTCTAACTTGTGTGTTTCTGCTCGGACAATTTTATTAAAAATTGACATGACCTTTGCAACTTTCCATTTCTCTAATACAAAGGCAGGTTTAAATGAGAGGCCACACACCACAGCCAGGAGATCCATTATGTCAAACTTGCCTTTCATTAGAACTCTTCACTGAACAGTATTTGATACTGACAGTTTGTTTCTCCTGATATTTCTTAATTTGTTTTATTTTTGACACTTGAAGTTGAGGCAGATGAAGTATGCATTAAGGTCTCATGGTGAATAAAAATGGAAAATATAAAGTAATTTCTCTTTTACGCTGTTATGTTTTCTCACTTCTACTTTCACACCTTCACTGTCTACTGGCCTGCATAATCTCTGCAAGGCATTCATAATATAGTTAGGTAATTCATTATTAGTTTTACAGCTTTTCAAAGTTGATCCCAAACTCATTTTTAGATTTGTCTTTTTGCATCTCCATATTTAATCTACTGGAGATTGTTCTCTTCTTTTTTCCTCATTTGAACACAGCTTCACCTTTTTTAGGAATATGCCTTCTTTCTTCTAACAGCCTCCCTTATTCTGTTGGTTAGCTATCCCATATTTTGTTTGTTTCTTTGGTCTCTATAGACTTCATTTTGATAGGTAGTATGCATTTGATCTGAGTCATCACTAAAAAGGAATCCTCACAATCCTTTCATCTTCAGATAATCTTTTTGCTAGCTGGTGTTTCATGATCCAAATAAACAAGCATGTCCCTCACCAGTTGTCTCCTAGCCAATGCAGCTTTTGTAATTCTTTTCTTGTCTATCTTCACATTTTTGTTGCTTTTATTTGAGTTCCTTCAGCTACTCAGCTACCTGTGAGGACTTGCATTCCTGATGAATCTTATGCTGACATTTAGCTCTGCTTCTGAGAAATTCTCTGAAATCCAGGTAAGGTCTCATCAGGTTTGAATAGACATCTACTCAGAGATATCAACCACCAGGATGGCTCAGGTCCATGCACTCCTGTTTGTGCCTCCAGAGACTACCACAACGCCACATCAACACATAAAATAAGAGAACATCTCAATCCATTCTTTTTCCAAATGCCAAGTAAAGCGATGTTCAGGCAAAGGCAATATGGTCCAAGATTGGCAGCGGAGCAAGAGTCACAGTATTTGGTGCTGAAAAAAATAATTTCATTTGTTTCTTTTTCCTAAGTCCCTTTGTCTGTATCTCCACTCAATGAGTATTCAGTTATATCTTACAAAGTAGAACAATTTCAACAAGAAGGACTGAGATGAAAGGCTGATGGTCACCTGATACATAGATGATCTAGTCTTAACACCCTGATCTGAATTACACAGATTGAAGGCCTGGGTCTCTGTCATCACAAGAGAGGTCTTTGACCGCTTTTGTGCTATTAGCAATGCTAGAACATGATAGGGAGACAGGGACTGGTCTCAGCATTGCCAGAAATTTCATCCCCAACCCAGCAAAAACTGTAGCTGGAACTTACATTGGAAAGTTTCAAATCTGAAAAACCAGCATTTTCAAATGCAAAAAAAATGTTTCTATCAAAAACATCCTGGTTAGCAATCTTGTTGTCAAGTGACTTGGGAAGGTGGATACATTTCTCAAGAGTTTTCAAGAAATGACTTATAAGGTTTTTCAGCCTGGTTTATTTTTAAAGTC
Organism: Strix uralensis; assembly: GCF_047716275.1. Taxonomy (NCBI): domain Eukaryota; kingdom Metazoa; phylum Chordata; class Aves; order Strigiformes; family Strigidae; genus Strix; species Strix uralensis. The sequence continues at coordinate 9,308,365 of NC_133975.1, forward strand.
AGTGAACCCTGTATCTTTAAAACAGGACAACTCAGAGACTACTACTGGCAATTCAGGGGATAGTAAATCCCTGCAATGTAATGAAATTCACCCTGCAATGTTCACAAACATAGGTCAACAGGAGGCTAAATGGATTCACAGGGTTTGGCAAGTGGGATGGAAACTCTGAAGATTACTGACAGGCTAGCATCATAATATCAAGAAATTACTCTTTTGAGTATCCATGGAAAGTGTATGGCAAACTCCTGGAAAATAAACTTTAATGTGAATCAGCCATCTGTCCAAAGTCTGGATTTATGTTTCAACTGAGATTTATTAAGTGCTTTAGGAGCACAAATTCTAATGTGAAAGTTTAGGTTCCTTCAACAGGTGTTAGCTGTGTTGGGTGAACATACTCAGATCTGTTGTGTTGGATGAAACATAGGAGTAGTGAGATGTAAAATGATGACCACTAGGAGATAACAAGTTTCAGAAAGGATTGGAAATATAGACATGGACATCTGGTTTTTGTACTCATGACTAAGATTATATTTTTATTACATTTTAGCACAGGTGTTAATCAACCTACACATTTGTAAAACAAACTGTCTGGTCATTTTGCAGTGTTTCACACAATCTGTAGAAATGGACTGTATATTTTATTATTTTATAAAACCTTTTTAAACCAATGTTCTGTACCAGAAGCAGGCCATTATTTGTGTTGTGAATAAGATGTATCCAGTAGTCCTTTCTCAAAAAAAGGGGAAGATGGAAGATATTTTAGGGATCTCCATTTTTCAGTACCAATTCTGAGATTTAAGAAGAACTTGCTGAGTTTCTGGGAGTGACAAAAAAGTCATTCATATTTTTAAAATCTTCAGTGGAGGCCATAGCTTCACAGTTTGAATCATGTAACATGGATGGATTATCCCCATGATATGAAAATAGAATTCCATGGCTGTTTATAAATTAAAACACTTCTCCCCCATGATACTTCTTCACCATCACAGCTGCTTTTGAAAATCTTTAATCTATAACAAGCCTCCTTGACAGAAAGAGTTGTGTCACCTGACATTTATCCCTGAGAAAGGGTCAAATTAGCAGTGGTATTCAGGAAAAAAAAAAAAAAATCGATTATGCACTAGAAATGTCCACATGTATTTGCAGACATCATTGGGAGCAAAGTCAGCACCCATGCATGTTAGGGTCCAGACTGGAGGTGTAAGGGTTCTCCTCTGCAAAGGAGAGCTGGTAGTATGGGACAGAGTCAAGATCCCGCAAGTTCATATGCTAGGTATTTTTCTCCAGCAGCTCCAATCTTTAAATATTATTTTCAGTGCATTCTCACCTTAGCTGTTGATTTGGGGAGACTGGCAACCTCTAATCAAGAGAAGGCCAGGATTAAATAATAGAAGTGTTGTTGAACAGTCTGTGAGATTGTGCTCCTGCCTGCCCTCACACTGCCAGACATCATTTCATACCCTTTCTAATAGTTTTCAGTTTTGTACCTCTCAGATTAGTTCTTTAGCTCCCAAACCCGTAGCTCTTAAGAACAATGCATGCATTTACTTTTCTTATGGATATGTAAAAAAATGTTAGCATATATTTTATACTTTGATACAAAAGATATTTTGATCTAAAATGTGCCCAGGTTTCAACTTCTAAACACCTGATCTGGCAAGCTGATTTTGCTCAGAAGTGATGTGGCAGCAATAATTTACAGGCTAAGGGGGTGGGAGAGGATCTTCACAGCCGGTACAACCTAGATATTGCTTGGTGCTCTGTCAGTCTTGATTTTACAACATTAGTTCCATCATAAACACATCTATATATCCTTGGTGGATCACTTTGCTTTAATGCTCTTTTAAAATGAATATAGCTTTATAGTGTTTGAGAAATCACAGTGACAAAGCAAAAACCATAAAATTAAGCATAACTGAAGTGTTTGTTAAAACAAAACTGAAGCCACCTGGCACACTCGCATTTTATTCAGCCCTGATGCTGGAATAATTCCCTCCAGGAAAAAACAAACAAAAAAAAAAGTCTGAACCTTGAGAAGGAAAACAATTCAGTCCAGACTAAGGGTATTTCAGACAGTACCAGAAGAAAAACTCCACATGAAGAGAGTTGTTTTAAGCAACACGGGCTTTAAGGTTATTTCCACAGAGTTTCAGGGCTGTCACTTTCTATGATGAAATGTTATTCCTGTTCAAGATGCCAACTTTTTCAATCTTATATGCCTGAAGTCAAGCCTTTTCATAGGAGCCTGTGTTCCCAACACCTCCAAGAACCAGATCTGATTTCATGTAGGAACCTAAGTCCAGACTTTTAGTGTCAGCATACCTGTTTGTAAATGAAGGCATATGTTTATAACATTGTTGTTATCCTTGTTAGGAAGGAAACTTATTGTTAATATCAGAGGGCCAAACTGTACAAAGTGAATTTGTGCAAGAATTCAGCAAGACCACATCAGCTCTCTGACAGGAAAGACCTAAAGAAAGGAATTAGCAGGATCGGATGTGGTGCTTTCTGACAGACAGCCAAACCTAAGAGGTCAAAATAAGAAGCCAGTGCAAAAATAGATTTATGCTTAAATTGAAATGTGCACAATTCCCATTTCTATCACTGCATCCTGGATTAAGCAACCGTTGTATGATAGTTTAAAAATCCAAAAGCCCTGAGCTCAATAAGCCACTCATTTCACCATAAATTAGGCCATGTTCAACAGTGCTACAGTGGCAGCATTTCTAGTGGTATTATCCCCACTTTCTTCCCCAAAGGGTCAGGGGTCTGCATGAACATGCCCAGTGGTGTACATCCCAGGTCCTGCTCTGGAGCACTGCGTAGCTATGCCGTTGCAGGCAGCCACCCCAGCTAAGTCTCACTGCAGATTGCCCTCTCTCTTGACCCCACTCACCACCACCTCACCCCATTTTCAAGAACAAGGTGATATTCTTCAGCCTGGAGGGGCATTGTTCCCATTGCATAAGATAGACTGTCAGAAGTGCACAGAATCTCTTTTCCTCTGCATACGAGGCTTTGCTCATGCAGACCACATAACCACAGCGATAAGTACCTGCTTCCTGAGGCAAGAACAGTGTAAGAACCCACATTTGAAAATTCAGCCTTAAAGTGCTGACCTGTGCTGGAAATAACCTCGACAGATTGCAGGGGGACAATCATTGTTTTGTCACAGCATCTCATGGCCTAAATATTCAGCTGGCAAATATTCAGCTGGCAATTAAGCTTCTCTTTCCAATCTGTCCCTTATTTCCTGGGTGGAGATGGTGCCTCAGAGTGAAGCCCCTTCTTCCAAATGCCTCATGTTTAACCTGATCCTGTCTTTCCAGGACAAGCATCTCCAGAGGTAAATATCCTACAAATAGAAGACATTTAACAATGCTTTTGGTGAAGAATGATCCAGAAGAGTTTCCAGCTCTGTGCCTAAGAACTGCTTTATCAGAGCCAACAATTTTCTACACTTGTTTTCATCAGCATGTTAACATCAGAACATCATTCTTTATTCAGTTCTGGCCCTCACTGTTGCTAGAATGCACCACAGAGCGGGACCACTGTTTAGCTCTCTTCCTTTAAAGAGCAGGGGACAACTCACTGAATCAGAAGTTGATCCACATTAGGACAGAGAGCTGAACAAGGCACCTGGAAGTGCATCTGTGATACCCCAGGGGACATCAGGTTTCTATCTTCCCACAATGGATTTTTCATCATCTTTTTTCTATTCACAATAACTGTAGGAAGCAACAAAGTGGGTGGTGACCACACATAGGACAACTTTACCAGGTAAGAAGTTACCACTAGGACTTGTAAGCTGAATGGTGGCACTGGAAGTAATTGACACCACCTTCACTCATGCTATCTGCCCATGCTTAGGTGCAAGTGCCTAGGCTGCGCACTGCACATCCCCTGGGGCCTCCCATCTGCAGACAGGGAGGAAGGCACAGAGCCTGCAAAGCCTCCACTCTGCTCCCTCATCCCAAAAAGTCACCATTCCTCTCCCATGAGCCACAGCAGGAGGAAAATAAGAGGGCACAAACTGCTGCTGAAATGGGGCACACAGAGACATGGGTATAGTGCTTCTGAGGTAATTGCTGAGGTGGCGTGGCTTTGGCAAGATGTCAAAATGCACAGCTGGCTAGTATAGACCCCTCTTTTCTCCAGAGCCACCTCAGAAGCAGCTATTGATTCTTAAAGCAGTAATATTCATCTGGCATCTCATTCATTCCAAGTTAATTGCTTAAATGGGTGGAAAAGGAAATTTGTGAAACGAAATGTGCTGCTGCATCAAGCATAAAGGAAACTTCGTCCCTATTAAGCTGGAAATGCTTCCCAAAGACAACACATAGGCTTTACTGTGCCGAGGCACTTAAGTTCAATTCTTCAGTGGGGCCACTGTTTAAAGAGAGCATTACTAACTTGGTCACAGCAAGCTTCTGTACTTCAACTTCCCAGTCACTCAGTTTACTCTTCAGGATGGTTTCCTACAGCTTAAAAATATGACCTTGGAAAGAATCACTAAATAAGTAAATACTTGAGTCTAGCAGGGTTTTCTTCCTAGATCCAAACCCTGGCACATGTTGAAGCCTTGCAACTATGTCCTATCTGCTAAGGAGACTTCTGTCGGTATTAAGTGGCATATTGTTTAGAGAAATAACACATTTTCGTGAGAGAAGGAGAAGACATTCCAAATAAGCTGCTGGTCAAACAACCATTTTTATGCATGTCAGCAGCTTGGGAAGAAGAAGGAGAAGGGAGCAGTTTCATTTTAAGTGTTTCTCTGAAGAAAATTCCAGTTTACATTACCATGAATTTCTCCTTCAGAGCGCTTCTCATTTTCAGGATGCAGTTTTGTGCTTCCTTCTCACAGCAGACTTTTTTCACAATCTATATAGCAGTGCTCCTTTAAGAATTGGCTGTTTCACCTCTCTAAATAAAGCTACTTTAGTGCATGCACTAATTCCTTGCATTTGCCATTACTACCATACAAAATGCCTCTTCTGCAGAGATAATAGCACTGCAGCTATTTATTTAATTATTGAAAGCAGTTGGCATCTTTTAAAGATGCTCTTTTAGTGTTTTTATTCACCATTGGTTTTTAATCCCATTTCCATTTGTGATCCCCGCTGTATTGGCTCACTGTCAGGTAAGTTTAGAGAAGTTTCTTTTCCCTAAATGTAATGCCTGAGGAAGGTCTGAGTGATGTTTAAGGGATTGGCTCAGGATGCCATCTTGGGGTCTGCTGACATTAACTTCCTGTGCCTGTGAGCAATTTTCTCCAGAAAAAAACATTCAAAGGAGATTTTAATCCTCTATGGAGTGTTTTTTCTGCCTCAGCTCTGGTACTGCTGTGTGACAAGCCATTCTCTCCTTACACTTTAGCTACCAAGAGCCTCAAGCAGCCAATGCAACCAATGACTGCCAAAATAGAGACCTATTCCCATGTTCCTATGGTCCTTGAGGCTCTCCAGCTCAGAGGCAGCAGAGTAAACCCTGCATTGCCATCTTCTGTGGGTTCCCAATCTAGAAACCATGTTCCCAGGTCTTGGTTCAGGGACCCAGTGTGGTCTAAGAGTACACCATTTTGCTGGAGAACATCTCCAACTACAAGTGCCTATTCAACCTAAGTTTTCAAGTTTTCTCCAAGCAGCCTGAAAAATCTTTTATTTTTTCCTGAGGAGAATGTCATATTGTTGTGTTTGGGCTTTTGTTTAAGGGGTGAGTTGCAAACTACGGTGCAGTCAAAGTCTGCAGATGACTTACTTGCAATGACGGTAAGGCTGATCCAACAAGGATATGCCTGAGTGACCAGTTCAAAAGCTAAAAGTTTCAGGCAGTTGGAGACTATAGGTGAGTGAGAAAAAGAGGAGGAACTGCAAAGAACTAAAGGGAATTGTTAGAGTTAGAAATGGAACAAGGTGAATCCAGAACAATGGGTCTGAGAAAAAAGTCGGGAATTTCTTGAAAGTGACAGTACAAGCTTGGCGCAGTTTGGTGCAAGTCTGTAGCCTTCCCCTTCAGGCATTGGCAAAATGAGCAATAACTCTTTAAACTCAGTACGCTCTCATATCCTGCCTAAAGGAACATTTTAGCTGCTTTCTCAGTACTGAAACACTTTTTACTACTCTGGAAGGAGATAGCTGCAATGAGGTAGATGATGACAGTGTTATTTGATGCTCAGGCAATGGGAACACCTTTGCCTTGTTGGGTGACTGGCTTCATGAAGACTGAGGAAAAGGAAGTTTAACCTGGATCTTTGCATTTTAAGCCCATCCTTTTTCTATTATGCATGGACACAGACAATAAATTATTCCATCCCTCTCCACATCAGTAGCTTCCTTATTTCTGGAGAAACTCTCCCATCCAGTTCAGTGGGTTTTCAGCTTCACTACTGCTCCCAGGATTTGGCTCCCAAGGATTGCTGCTTTACTTTCTGCATAACAATACCAAGCTAAAAGTTTCCATAAGGGTCTCTTATAATGAAGATAAGGAGACTGACAAAAAATGAAGGCATGAATGCTCTCTCCCACTCATGTGCCACCTCTCTTCATTCTTTCAGCTCTTGTTTTACACTTGTTAGTGCACTGTATGCATTAGAACTAACTTCTCTCTTGCTCTTTTTACAAATAGTGTTTTTAAACGTAGGAGATTTCAGCAAAACAGCCCCCCAAACACTGAGGAGGTAAGTCTGAAGAACAATGAATTTCATCTGGGGGAGGTGGAAATGAGTCACAAGAGAGAGACACTTGTAAGAAAAAAGCCCCTAAGAAGAAAGCTTTTAAAGCTGCACCTTTGAAAATAAAAACCACTTTGTCTTTCAAGATGAAACACTGCTACCCAGAGAGGTGTCATACAATGATGTTACCTACCAATGTAGACAGTCCACGTCTGTCATTTCTGCTCTAAGGCAGACTGGCTGACTGAAAAATGAGCCTTACCTGTGGCACAGTTCAGCGCCATAATGGTGGGAGGCTCTGCTCGGAATTGTAAGCTTTAATGCAGCATTTCACAATCTCAAATAATTTTTGAGTGAAGCTTATAAGAAAGAAAGGCTGATGATAGGTATTTACTTAGGAGTTTGTTTGCCATTTGGCTGAGAATACACTTCCAGAGATCTGTGACCGGTGCTCTGCACTTTTGTACATCAATGCACTGAGTGTTGTAAATGGTTATCAAGTAACCTCCATTTCAGAGGAAGAGTGTACAAGTTCAACAAAACATTGGTGTCCAAAGGAGCCTGTGGTGAAGGAGCCCTCTAAAGAGCTATTAATTGAGCCTAAAAAAACCTTGTGAGAACACTTTAGCTTTCATAAGTTTTCTACCCCTGGGGAGATGTGTAAGGAGGGAGCTGAAAGATAGAGCAACACACTCATATTTGCCTGTTTATTTACCTTGGTGTCAGTTATCTGGTACTTGATAAATGCAGGAATTGTATTCACTGAACTGCTAGGATGATGAAATTTCACTTTCTTCATCTACTGTGGTTCTGGCAAGAGATAAAGAACCACTAAAAAGAAGTTATTAGGAAAATCAGTGGTTGAACCTTGGAATTTCAGAGCTCTGGTCAGGCTTAACTGACCTCTCTCAATGAGGAGAGCACTTACTGCCTTCAGATTTTAGGCTTAGGTCATGTACTGAATTCCTGAATAAATGTGCAAACCCTCCTAACGTCCTGAGTTTGCTATATTGAGGTTTTTTTGAAAGTTTTCTAGTCCACCTGCCTTCCAGAGAGATTAGAAATGGTGCTAGAACAACTCATTTCTGGAATCCAGGACTAACTGGGCATCTCAGAAATAGCCCTAGCCCAGGTTTAGTTGCAGAAATAAGGGAAGAGTACTGCAGAGCACTCTGCTATTGTTTCCTCTATCAGAAAAATAGTCATTAATATATTTGGACAAACTTGCTTTACTTCATTTCCAGCCTAAATGAACATCTTGCTCTCAGTTCAGCTTCAGTATACAACAGCAAAAATGAGAAAAAAGCACAATAATACACTAATAGAGTCAATAAATACTGTACAATGTCAATAGTCAGAGCCATTTCCAAAAATGTGAATTATTTGCAAGATATGATGAAGTGAAATAAATTGTTCCTCCTCTTATGGCTCATAAAAGAAACCCTATGAAATGTAGAAAGGATTCCAATTGCTATCTTATCAGGAAAAAAAAAAAATTGATTTTATTCCAATTAAATTGTAGCAATTTATTAGAAAAATTGTTTCACCTATAAACTAAATAGCTTGATTTATAGCATGTCGTTTCTACTGAGAGCAAATTTCAGTCTAACAGAAAATCTTCTTTTGCTAACTGGTTTCATGGTCTTTCATGTAAATATTCCACAAATGATCATGGTTCTGCAAACCCACAGTGAAAGTTTTTTTCTCAGAAAATGTAAAGAAGAAATCTAATAAAATTAGTAATAGGTCTAATAAGAGGCATCTAATTAATAGTAATTCAGAAGTCACCTTGGGATTAGATGTCTGTGAAAACTGTTTTTCTTATGTGCTTAGGGAGGAATTGAGGTGTCCAAAGTCACCTCCAGGACAGGCAGCAGATCATTGACAGGAATCTGAATTTTGGACAAAAGATCCTCCAGGGACAGCCGGAGAGCACATAGGCTCTAATTTTCTCTTGTGGAGTTGAGCTTCTGGTGTTTTTGTTCTTCAGCTGTAAAAGGAAGGTACCTACCATATTTTCCTTCCTCACATCACAAGACCAACTCAGATTAAAAATTTCAACAGCTGACTCTGAGGAAGTAGGGTCATGGAAGCGTCTGAGATGTTACTTTTTATTGCAGCATCAAGAATGATATCTGCTTCATTGTCTGATAGCTAAAGGGATTATTTCTATGCAACTGGTAAGAAAAGTATTTGAGAATGTTAGATTTCCATTTCTCATTACCTTGTTTCCGTTCTCACAGGGTACTGGCTGATTTGAGATATAGGCTGCATTTTTGGATTTAAAGAATAAGATTAGCTATCGCTAACCATGGATATCACTATTTATTCAGCTTGTCAAGATGGATTTTTTTATTGCCTAGAAGGGAGTGTCTGCTATTTCCATTTTCCTGAGAAAAATGGGAGTTAAGACATATATCTGAAAGCAGCCTATTGTCATGTCACATGAGATCACGGACCTATGACCACACCAGAGATTTCAAAGAGAATTTAAACACCTTAAACATTGTGGTGGGCTTGGTCACACTGTCTTACCAAGGTCATTTTAGGATGGTTCACGTAACTGAATCCAGTTCTTCAGAATCTGAGCACTAGTGCTGTGATGGCAGCTTCCTTCATTGCTGTGTTTTATCTTCAGCAAGCATGAGTGAATGTCAAGCACCTGATGAGGGTTAGCAATTAGCATCTAAGAGGACATTAGTTATAGAGTCCAAAATGTAGAATCTCTTGTTGTGTTGGTCCATCCATACACCTAATTTGGTCTTCGTTTCTACCCACTTCTGCTTGAGACCCCTTGCTATGTAACTGATAGAAAGGCACAGACATCTTTGTAAGTGTGATTTCTGGAGAATAAACTCCTAAATTAACAGCTTGTTCTCTGAAGAAGAATCTGATAAAAGAAAATGTTATTCTGAAAAGTACCACTATTTATAATGTCCCTGGAGATCGCTATCACTCCAGAATGACTGCAGCCCTCACAGTCACTGGATAATATAGGAAACCTTGTGTTTTGTCATGAAATACACTTTAAAAAAAAAACCCTCTGCTGAAATTCCTATACATTCAAAGGCAAAATGTGAACATCCCCCTAGAGAACAGTCTACTGGATAACTGCGGAAGAGGAGAAAATTAAATTCAGGTGAATATATAATAAAAAACAACTACTTGCATGTAGCTACATTATTATAATTCATGTGGGCATCTCTAACCTCTTGCTGAATTCTTAGAGATGACAAAACTAATTTGTGTCATTGACATTAATGTTGAAATGTCACACTTGAGTACAGTGGTTTTTCATTCACTCAATTTTTATTCTCTTCCTCAGTTTTCTGAAAGACTTTTCTACCTCTTCTCGCTCTGCTTATCACCAGCCACATTGTGGGGTTTTCTAAGGTTTTTTCCAGCTCTTGTTACTTCCTTTTTTTTAATGGAAAAGAACTCTGACATTAGAGAACCATTATAGATCCCCTTTCATCTTTGGGGCTGTTTCCACACTGAAAGCTCTTGGGTCAGGACTGACTTCAATAGTGGACACTGGCACCTTGATGACTAATGGACTTCATAATTGCATACCTTCATAGCTGTGCCTTTGGGAGCAGAGTATGACCCTAAATGAGACATCAATGCCAACCCTGATGGTCTTCTGGTGTATTGCCCATCAAGGAGGCCCTCTGCTCAGCTAGCTGTAGGGCACACATACATGGGTCCTGAATCAGCTGAGGCAGTCCTGTGTTCAGAGGTCCCCAAAGGAAACTCAGCAGGAAAGCCTGGATGTTTACATCCTCACGATTAAATAAGTAGCCCTGATAACAGGGTGGGCAAACCCCCTTCATCTCATGGATTATTATTTTCACAGTTGTAACTGATATCATTCTGGCTCTTTTTTCTCCCTTTACATGCTTGGTGAGGAAATGGTTTCTTTGGGAGGAGAATTCTGAGCTGTCATTAAAAGATATCCTCAACACTTCTCTTGACACATTATGCAGGCAACAGGGACAATCTGGTAATAGTGTGAAGGTCAACTGGTATGGAATTATTAAAAAACTTTTTTTTGTCAGAATCACGTAGGAACAGATGAAAACTTGTTAACTTTACAGGAGGAGGCTGAGATAGTCTCCCATTGCATGGGAGAGAAGTCACTGGGGATGGGAAGACTTGAGTTGAAGGCCAGAACTTGAATCTGGACCTTCTTGTACCGTGGTAGCACCTGAACCACAAGCCAGATAGACAAGGTGGGAAATCCTCTTTCTTACTTGTGTTTCAAAAGGTAAGGCATTTGTTATGGTGCAGGAATAAACAACTCAGAACTAGTAAAGGTTTTTTGAAATGGGGCTGTCATCCTCCCCCAGAGGACTTCCCTCCTCCTGATCACCTTCTTCTGCCCCCCACACACAGAAGACTCCTCTCCCAGCAGGAAGAGCAGTGAGAGTGCAGGACCACCAGTCTCACAACTAGTCCACATCAAGAAACAGTGGGATTTGAACCTGGGTTTCCCACTGTGTAGGAAATTATTCTAATCACTGTCATTTCACATTGATTTTGTGAACTCACCCTCTGACTTCCTTAGAAATGCCCCAAAACTAAATAAGCTCATTTTCTAAATATTCTCAAAAATCAGGTTTGCATTGTTCTGAAAAAAATATCTTCCCATTTTTGGGTATAAATCTAAAACCAATCAATTCTTTATCCTCTTCTAAATACCTTGGAATCCACAGTGTAGTTATCCCCTCATGTACAGAGAGGTTTTAAGTGTATTTTTGATGTCACTGGTAGATGAACAACCACCCACAGAGCAGAGAAGGGATTTGCCCAGGGCCATACAGATACTTTGTGGAGGAGCAGGGTCTTGAACCAGCTTTCCCACATTCCTTCTCTGGTTCAGTAAGAGACCAAGATCATTTCACTCAGTAGACATTACAGGGTTCTTCATCTGACCCTGGTCTCACATTTCACAGTGTAGCAATCAGGTATAATATTTTCTGCAAGATTGCTTAACTTTGCTAGTGTTCCTATTTACCTGCTTTCCTACAGGTGTGCTCAGAAAATTTTTCCCTCAGAAAATTTTGACTGGGCAGAAAAAAAAGGACATTTTACCATTTGTCGAAGATCTCCAGGTTTTGGAGTAGCATGGTCAGATTGGCCTTTGTGATGGTAGTGCACATTTCATGCAAGGCATAGTCAAGTGGCCTTTCTGCAAATCTGTTATGTTTCTCCTTCACCAAGTAAGTTGTTGGTACATACATAAATCCCCTTTTTCTTCTAGGGTTTCTTATTTAGAAATATGCAAGACCTGTTCTGTCCTTTTCTAGGCTATAGGAATGATGAGTTTCTTTTTGCCATCTCCAAAATACTACCACTGGGAAAATCCAGAAGCTCCTTACATCTTGTAAAATTTTGGTGTAAGCAATACTCTAAATTGCAGAGATTATGCTTAGTTTAAAATGCTACCAATTTCTACAGTGAAGCCCAGCATTTCTCAAACATAATAGGAGGAACAGAAAAAAAAAAAAAAAGAGTTAATTCATTATATCTATATTATTACTGCATTGGTAATTTCTAAAACAGTGTACATGAGAGAAGAAAAAGCTTTTGAGGGATTCTAGGGACTGTTCTTATTTCTGTTTTTGCAAAACAAATCACTGTAAAGCTGATTTGATTTATCCTCACATCACTGTTTGTGGTAATTTCAGTCTGAGGTTAACACCTGTATGTCAGCAGAGATTGTGGGCATATATGTGAGTTGGAGGACAGAACAGCAGTAACACTGTCCACCTCTTTATTAATCATCTGATAAGAGATTGTTGGTGAAAAAAAATATATGCTGTGCTGTTCTGACATTCAATGCCCTTCTGTGTATGAGCAGTTTCACTAAGGCTTTTTGGTTCCAAATATTTTTAGAACTGTTCTTGGTATTTTCCTACTTAATTCTCATATATATCATACCTCACAAGCTTCCCCCTGTGTTCAACTCTCCTAGATGGCAGAAGTTTTAAGAACACTGGTTTATGAAACACAACTGGCATCTATATCCCTTATAAGAAATAATACTCAGGAGAGAGATTTCTGCGGTGGTCATGCAGGGATAGCAGAATTTAGATTCATTGACTGCTGCTGAAAAACTGCAGCATTCCCTCCATAAAATATAATGATATATAGTGCTCATCCTACAAGAGAGATGTTTTGTACCAACACATATATCTTTATGTGAAATACAAAATTATTAGTCAGTTCAACACTCATGCAAATTACCAAATATATCTCAAAAAATGGGCACCACGTGGCCAGTGCCAGTGTGAGGTTGCCTGCTCCTCTGCCTCAGTGAGCCTGATCCAGAAGTTGGTGGATGCCATCACCTCATTGACACATCAAACATGTGGGGCCTCGTTGTGTCTCTAACCACAGGCGACTTCACGTCTCTGTGCCTCTGAGAAATTATGTGCCAGAGTGCCGGGCTCCTCTGGAAACAGCATTGTGACTTCCCAGGGAGAAGCACCCATGGAGGGTTAAGAAAGGTTTCTGAGCAGCAGCAGAGATAATTCGTGCTCTCATTTCCACCAGAATAAACCCAAAACTATGTGACAGAAGCAGAGAAGCACATCGGCGCCTTAAACCCAACTTAACTGAGATCCTGCTGCGTCTGCACACAGAAGCACCTTCCTTGTGGACATGGGCACGTAATGCCTGGGAAGGATTTGGCCCAGAGCTTGTGAAGTTTGTCCTCATTCCCCCTCTAGATGAGCTCTCCTCGTAATTCCAAAAACGTAGTTCAGTAGCTCAGCACAGCTTGGCTGATGACGAGAGGACGCAGAGCAACTTTGGAAACACAAACTGGCACGAGGAGAGAGTCTTTTTGGCTTTGAAAGGACAGCGCACACGTTTGGAGCCAGAATGTGTAAAGACTTTTGTTCAGAAACAGAAATCCCTTGTGCTGACAGGCTCTGAACAAGGCTGACACTCTTGTGAATGCAATATGAAAGTTGCCTTGTATTGGGATTAGCCGAGCAAACAGTTTGCAGCAAACAATTGACTCGGAAAATCTAGTGGTAGAAGGATTGTCCTCCAATATTAAAAAAAAAAAAGATAAAATCAGCTGTGAATGCTCTGCTGTTTTGACTTTGTTCTCTCTTTTAAATCACCCAACAAATGTTTCGGGAGAACATGCTTTAGCCCAAGGGTGGCTCATGGTCTTTCTGTTACAAATATTCATTTTTCAAGCTATGATACTCGGTGTACAGGGTGACCCATAACAGTGGCTGTTGCCTATTTGCATCTCTGTAGCAATGAACTGATCCTTGCAGCAGCTCTGTAAAGTGGGGGACTCGTTTCCTCCACCTTACCCATAGCAAACTGAGGTTAATAGGGTCAGACCCTCGGTACCAAGTCACACAGGGAGTCTACAAGCAAAATTGTTCTTGCTGTGTCTCAGCAAGCATCACAATGTCAGAGACGCATCTTTTTTCTGGCAAAACTGCTATTTTCCTGATACAGGGTTCCTCACTATCAGGCAAGAAAATTAAGTGTTCACATGGACACTCTCTCCTAGACTCATCTCTCCCACCTGAGAAGGGATGAGCTGTTCTCTGGACAAGCTTCTGTTTCCATAAACTATAGGTGGAGCATAAACAGGCCAAGCAACTCTCTTACATGCCTTCAAGATTGCTGTGGAAGAAAGAGACTGAAGCCAGATTGTGCTGAAGTTTCTGTTTTTGATCAAAAGTCCTATATTTTACAAACTACTTTTTCTTCTCAAATTAATTTCAGACCATTTTCAAAAAACGAATGACTCAAATGTCACTTTCCTCTGTGAATTTTCATACATTCCATCTTCTCCAGACCAAGTATTCCCCGAAAAGGTCACAAACACAGACATAATAAAATCCTTAGATTATTTCCAATGCTTTCACAGAATCATAGAATCATTTAGGTTGGAAAAGATCTTTAAGATCATCAAGTCCAATCATTAACCTAGCACTGCCAAGTCCACCACTAAACCATTTACCCAAGTGCCACATCTATGGGTCTTTTAAATACCTCCAGGGATGGTGATTCAACCACCTCCCTGGACAACCTGTTCCAATATTTGACAACCCTTTTGGTGAAGAAGTTTTTCCTAATATCCAATCTAAACCTCCTCTGGTGCAACTTGAAGACATTTCCTCTTGTCTTATTGCTTTTAGTTGTGGGAAGAGACCAACACTCACCTTGCTACAACCTCCTTTCAGGTAGTTGTAGAGAGTGATAAGGTCTCCCCTCAGCCTCCTTTTGTCCAGACTAAATAACTCCGGTTCCCTCAACTGCTCCTCATAAGATTTGTGCTCTAGACCCTTCACCAGCTTCATTGCTCTTCTTTGGACACACTCCAGCACCTCAATGTCTTTCTTGTAGTGAGGGGCCCAAAACTGAACACAGTACACAAGGTGCAGCTTCATCAGTGCTGAGTACAGGGGGATGATCACTTCCCTAGTCCTGCTGCCCACACTCTTTCTGATACAAACCAGGATGCCATTGGCCTTCTTAGCCACCTGGGCACACTGCTGGCTCATATTCAGCCGGCTGTTGACCAACACTCCCAGGTCCTTTTCCACCAGCATCTTTCCAGCCACTCCTCTCCAAGCCTGCAGCATTGCATGGGGTTGTTGTGACCCAAGTGCTGGACCTGGCACTCAGCCTTGTTGAACTGCATACAATTGGCCTCAGCCCATCAATCCAGCCTGTCCCGATCCCTCTGTAGAGCCTTTCTGCCCTCAAGCAGCTCAACACTCCACCCAACTTGGTGTCATCTGCAATCTTACTGAGGGTGCACTCGATCCTCTTGTCCAGATCATTGACAAAGATATTAAACAGAACTGGCTCTGATACTGAGTCCTGGGGGAACACCACTTTTGACTGGCTGCCAACTGGATTTAACTCCATTCACCACCACTCTTTGGGGTTGGTCATCCAGCCAGATTTTTACTCAGTACACTCAGTACACTCATCCAAGCCATGAGCACCCAGTTTCTCCAGGAGAATGCTGTGGGAAATGGCATTAAAGACTTTACTAAAGTCTAAGTAGACAACATCCACAGCCTTCCCTCAACCCCTAAGCAGGTCACCTTGTTATAGGAGGAGAGCAGGTTAGTCAAGAAAGACCTGCCTTTCATAAACCCATGCTGACTGGGCCTGATCACCTGCTTGTCCTCTGTGTGCTACATGATGGTACTCAAGGTGATCTGCTCCATAACCTTCCCTGGCACTGAGGTCAGACTGACAGGCTTATAGTTCTCCAGATCCTCCTTCCAACCCTTTTTGTAGATGGGCATCAGATTTGCTAACTTCCAGTCAACTGGGACCTCCTTGGTTAGCCAGGACTCCTGATAAATGATTTGCCTTCACTTCAGGCAGACATGGGGCTCAGTGCTCCAGCACTGTTGTTTATTTCACTGTAGTAGTTTAGTTCCTTTGTCCTGTCTTTGTTAATATCTTGAGTGGAGCTAATTATTACTGGATAAGTTCATTTATGTAATATGACTAACCCTCAGAACTGAAGAAGAGTGAGCCAAGCCTAAAAACAAATGGGTTAAAAATTACAAGATTCAAAAAAATAGTAATTAGTCTTTGGACTTTTCTTTCTTTACTGACAGCTGAGCCTCACAGTCCTCAATTTCAAGCTTTATGCAGTGATGAGAAAGTTCTTGTCTGAAAGATATGTGCCTTACTGCCTTGCATGGCTTGTGCTGGGAAAGCATCAGCACTTGCAAAAGCCCCAGTGCAATGTGGGGTCCTAGCCAAGCAAGAAGCAAAGCAGTACTCAGAGGAGGCCATCAGTGCCAAGGAAAGCAGTAGCTTCACATAATACAAGTCCATTTGAGTGTAGTTTGGAACTAACACCCTCGCATGGGTCAAGTCCTGTGTACAGTACCACAGACTGGTTGGGACTGAGGATTTAGGGGCTTTGCTTTTGCATTTCTTGCACACCAGTCACCAGACTGTGGGTCTTCACAGTTCACCCCCTGTCCCACTAGGCTGTGACCATTGAGGAGCCCCAGGGAGAGAGAATGGAAGCAGTTTTGTGGGAATTTCAAGACCAACGGCAACTCCGTGAGATCCAAGCCTGAGCCCAGGTGGGGAATTTCTAGGTCTTTAAAGAGACACTTTTAGCTGCCCTTTTCTCTGCCACAGCAATGTGAAGTAGCATGCTGTTCTCCCCTTTCAGGACATGGCCTCAAACATGTCTTTTTCTCCCTTTTCCACACCTATCAAATTACTCTTTCTTCCCTTCTTCATTTCTTTACTCACTCACTATCTCAGCTTGCATGAGAGACTCTACACAAAACCATCTGAGGGTGAATAGGAAGGACCCTTCCACTGAATATGTGGTTAGGACTCACAGGCACAAGCATTTTCCAGCAGCACTGAAAGGATTAATTGAAATGTTGAGCCAGAGCAGCAATTATTTTACCAAACAGTGAAACGCTATTCAGCCCTCCCTTCTTACCTGCTACTGATGCAATCAAGGCCAAACGGAGCCAGGATATAAAATTACCGCTGCAGTTCACCAATACTCTGCATTTTAAAAGCAATTAAAAGAGAGAGGTGCCCATGATTACTGTGTAAGAAAGAGGGTTTTCATTAAACAAATGGGTGTAATGCTTGCTCTAAAGCCCTACTACTGCTTCCCAGCAAAACAAAATGTACAGTACTGGACTCACTTCTGACTTTCCAAAATGAATCCATTCACTTGAGTAGAGTTACTCCAGATTTACTCTGGGAGATCAGAATCAGACCTGCGCAATGAAAGACGTTAGAGGTGCTTTTTCTTTGCTGTGCTTTGCTTTATTTTCCTGTGAGCGTATTTTTATCTTTTCCTATTTACAGTTCAAATATGGGGAAAACAGTAAAAGTCCCAAAGAAGAAACTAAACTGGGGTGGAGAGCAGGAGGTGAAAATATTTCAGTCTTCATGTTTATTCTTGCCATAGGAGTAAATAGGGCTTGGTTCAATGCACAGCGCTGTCACAGCATGTTGTGTTTGCTTCTCCTTATGCCTGTGAAGCTCTGCTGACTGCTGTGAAATCGCCACTACAGTGAGCAGATAGAAACTGTTTGATGCTCAGAATGGACAGCAGTGATCTTCCAGCTTTTAGAAACTGGAGCTGCTGAATGATCTGCTTTCTCAGATCTGCACAAAGTGATCACCACCCTTATGCTAACAGTGAAGGGCCCTGCACTTTTATCACTTTGAACCTGCCTCATCAAATCCATGGGGGCAATGCATGTTTCCTCCACCTGCGTTTGCACATTCTGCTTTACCAACAGTCTCCATACATTTTTGTACTTTAATTCACTTGGAACTTTCCAAAAAATTCAACCACCTTTGCTGAAATTTTCCATGTTTCATTTCTGACCAAAAGTGAGTTTGGATTTTTAAAAAAGCCAGAGGAAAATTCCATTGGCTGCATGTGAACTGAAATGAAGTGCCAAAAAAAAGAAACATTTCCCCCCATTTGAGAGGACTTCTAGCCACATCTCATTAGGGAGTGCAACACCAACCACTCAACATAAGGGAGCTGCACACAGACCTTATGAAGGTCTCACCCCACCATTCAACAGGCAATAAAGATCTACATCTGGACTTGCACAAGCAATGGTAGCTTGGAAACCATACGATGCAGCAAGTTTCTTTATGTATCCAACCCAAAACCTATTGAAATCTGCAAACATCCTTCCACAACTCAACTAGACTTGAACATCAGCAATAACATGGTAAAATGTAGGGCTGTTGTCTGGGTGTTGTCTGTTTGTGTCTAGCTGGATACCTACTAGCCCAAAGAGGCTGTGAGCTCCCTGTATACCCCTCTGCCTTATATCCACCTTTTTTCCTCTAAGCAAGCATTTTTTCTCAGTCATCCTGGCTCTAACCTGAATTGCCAAAAAGGACTCTCTGACTCTGAACAGAAGAGATGGACAGTAATTTTCTACCTTTCCCAGACAACACAGAACTAGTTAATCCCTTTCCGGAAGAACCAGACCCTGGGTAAGAAGGTTTTTATGAAGATTTTCATCGATGGAGGAGAGGGTACTATTCCATCATGAAGGGATCTTGAAAGTTTGGGGGTTTTTTTCTATGAATGAAAGTGAAGCTGCAAAGACCTCCTAGATCTAGTAATGGAAAGCTCTCCCGAATGCAACTACCTTCATAACTTTTCTTTGGAAAGTGTGAGGCAGACCAACCTTTCCTGATATTTCATTTTATTTTTTTTTCTTTCATTCCCTTTTCTCATTCTTTCTTTCCATTGTGATCTTATCCCTAAACTTTTTTTTACTGCTTCCTCTCTGTACTAGTGCCGTAGTGGTATCTGACTTACTGGGCACAGAGTAATGTTGTTCCACCCTCAGAAGGAGCTCTCTGGGGTAGGACTGGAACACATTAGGGAAGTTTGTTATGGCCTCTGTCTTGGCTGACACACTGGGATTGAACTAGGTGCCTCCAGAGCTAAAAGCCCAGGTTGTTGCAGGCTGAGGTTCAGAGCCAGGCTGCATAGCTGGGAGCTGTAACAACTCCTATCCTCTGTGGATTAGCACAGAGGGGGACTTGTGAGTGGTCCATGTGATATCTGTTCAGAGGTAAACAGAGGATTTTAGTCTCCTGGGCTGTCAAACCAGCTCCTTTGACAAGCTCTAAATTCACTTAAAGCCATGTAATTTGAACGTGCTGTGGGGTCCAAGTCTACTTCACCCTTGATACTGCATCAATAGGCCCATTAAGATTTAGCCAAGTTTTGTGTGGTTTGTTCGTAAACAGTCACCACGACGTCTCCTTCAGAGAGATAAGCACTCCTCTGCCAGAGCACAATAGGGATTGCTCACATGGTGTGAATCCATGATTTTAAAATGATTAGTGGGGGGAAAATGCAAGAAAAAGTTATTCTCAAAAGACATTATTAAACTTTAGCAACTTCACCATCTTGTGTATATTTTCCCAGATAGAGACCTTGTATGCTGAGCTATGATTTTGTCAGCACTTGAATCATAAACACAGTCTTGTAGGGTTTTTATAAATCAGACAAAATTTTACCATAGGATGGAACTTTGCACAGAAGTCCTCAGACAGGAGAGAAGTACTTTCTTCTTTTTAAGGTTAGGAAATTTAAATGTTTTTTTAATTTAATTTTTAATGCTGCAGGACAGTTCAGGTTTTCTATCTTATTGAACAGAAAATTCCATGCAGAGAAACATCACATTGCACTAACATTTGATTAGACCTTCTTTTTTTTTTTTTTTTTTTTCGGTAAAACCATTGCAGTATCAAAGCTCTGGTGGTTAAAAAATGCCCTCAGATCATTCTCACAGTTTTTCTGTGAACCAGCATCAGATACAACTTTCCAATCATATGAACTAGAGGTAGTCTTCGATAATGCATTGGGTATGAGTCTCAGAGAGGATGATTTGGCAAATCTGTTCCAAACTTCAACAAGAAGCACAAACTGGACATCTTCACCTAATAATTTCTTCAACAGATCTATCTTTTTGATTTGAACCATATCACCTGCTTCAAACACAACATCTATGCTTAACCTAAAGACTGCAGAATCTCTAAGATTCTCCTGTGGCATCTTTGGGTAGGAATCCAAATTATTGCCACATGTAGGAAAATTCTGGTAAGGAGAGAGAAATCAGGAAGCTAAGTAGTTTACAGGGGACTGAAGCCACAGGGGAACATATTCTGGTGAGGAAGCAAAGGAACAGTATTCTGGTGAGTTGTTGTTTTCAAACATCTTAAAAGAGAGCATGGTTAAGAAAAGACTGCTGAGAAATTGTGCAGATAAGAATTCACTGTTGGTCTTCCTTGTTGTCCCCAGCGTGGTAGAGTAGGGCACCAAGAGAACATGCACACAACTATTCAGGGTGAGAGCACTCATGAGAGTAGTGAAGGCAGCCAAACCACAGAGCAACAAGCCTCCAAGGAGGGACATGGACCCATGCTCTTCTGTGCCTACAGCCCCTTGGTTAGAACAAAGATCTGCCAGTTTGGGCATGGCTGTCTTAGAACACAGGCAGCCAAAAGCAAAGTCTTCTTGCAGCAGACTGTTCCTTGACCAAAGAGGGCTGACCAGGTTGTGTCACAGCTATCTGCTATCACTGGTAATATTTGCTTTATCAGTTTTGTGCCTTACATCATCCGTATGGCATGTAACAGGTTTGCAGTAGTGGCTTAACCCTCTCACATTTTGCTCATATTATTCTTTGAAGGGCTGTGCTTGCTGTAGGCTGAGTACAGAGTTGTTTGGGTATTGATACATCCCCACCCTGAAGGCCAAGGAAAGTCTCCCACTGATTGCTGTGAGGCCAAATCCCCCACTGTTTCTGCAAGAAGAAAGCCTGTAAAAACAACAGGGAAGCAGCCCTGAGCCCCTCCCGGAGCTGGCTTCAGTCCCTCTCCTCGAGATCCTCTTCAAGTCAAATTCTAGTCCACCCTTAACTCCCTGAGCCTTTGCAGCTTTTCAAGTCCCTCATCACTCCATTCTCCTTCAGGTTTTCTGAATGCTCCTGCACACAGACCTCCTTGATCACTCCCTGGTGTTTTAGCCCAGCAGTATCCCTTTGCACTGTGAGCCAGATGAGACAAACACCATCACTACAGCTGGAAAGGAGACAACGTCACCCTGCAAAGCAAGCAGCCATCTCAGCACCCAAGCTGTTGGTTGCAAGTCTTAAGGAAGGGGTGTCGAGGTGTGTCTCAACTCCACTTCAGCACATTTGTGGACCTTCCTTATCCCCTTGGTGTTGCTTTAATGTTTTTTTGTATGTCTGATGCTCTGGCCATTGCCTAAGCTTCCTCCTCTTCAATGCAGGGCTCTCAGGTTTTCAGCCTTCCGTGTGGAAAGGACTATTCGTCTTACACTGAGTGAAACTTGGGGGAAAGTGAATGAACAGAAGAGAGCACTTAGAGCCCAGACATTGAAAGGCTCCTTACACAAAACACAAAAGAGCTTTTCTTCTCATCAGTGTTTTCAGGAGACAAAAGAAAACACATTTTCTGAAGTGTTCCTTGGAGATATTTTGTTTTCAAGTGGTTAAAGAATTTCAAATGTGAGATAAGGGGGAGACACTGGCATGGAGAGAGGATAACAGCTTGTTCCTCTGAGGGCTAGGATTAAATTGCAGGGAATGCTGGCACTCAGCCCAATCTCAGCTTCCCCGGCCTCAACACTTGCTTAAAAAGGTAGAACTTGAAACATGTGCTTTGCACTCTCTTCTTATCATCGCCCTCCTGGCTTCAACCATTGTTCATGTGCTCTGGCATTCACAAAGCCTGCATCTAGGTTTTGCTCAAGACAGCGTTGATAAGACAGATGATGAATGTGGAAAACTCCTCCCTGAGAGGGTTCGATTGGGGCTGCCTTTGAAATCGCTGGCAAAGGACTCTCCTGTTGTTTTTTGTTCATCTATGCCCAGCATTGGGGCAGTCCCATTTTGCAGAAGGCTGCACGATGTGAAGCAGAGATGCTCTGCTTGCAGGTGACTCATTATCAGATTGACAGTGCTTATTGCTGGATTATGTCAGCTCTTGTTTTGACATGACACAAGTGCAGTTCCCCCTCTCTCTCCTTACCTGCCGATGCTCTTTTTTTTAGCAGCAAAGACTTGCTTGCAGACGTTTGAAATGTAACATTATTTGAGCCAGAAACTCTGTGCAAATCACTCACAAAGTCCTCCCCTCTCAGTTTGCAGGCTTTGTTGACAGATTTGTTTCACCTGTCTAACCCTCAACACACATGTTCTCACAGCCCATGGGTGAGTGGGGATTTTCATGTACTCAAAGTCAGCGTGGAGTCACAGATTAGCCAGGTCTGTGAATCAGAAAATACTGCGAGGCCCTTTCTGTGCACTGACAGAGAGTGTCAAGACCTGTGTTTGCCTACATCCATTTATCATGGCTTGGTATGTTCAAAAATGTTGTTCTTCATTAACTCTTTCATCTGTAAAAGGCCAGGATCTTCATGCTGTCTTTGCTGTTGCATTCCTGGGTCTCCCAGGTTAATTGATTAATGAAGTGGAGCTGCTGGTATCTGTGGAAGAGAGGGTATCTTGATTTAATGTAGATACCACAATGATGGTCACTGGAGGCCTGAGGTAAATACAGGGGCCTGGCATGCAAAAAGAAAGAGACAATGCCCTGAAAGCCTTATGTGCTAAATAGCAAGGCAGAGTAGCATTTTAGACTTTTAAAGAGAGGAGGTTTCAGTTGGTGGAAATGAGGGCAGGAAATACACAGTGACTTGTCTAAGATCATACAAGGCAGCAGTGGGACATCTAAGAACCCAGGTCTCAGCCATGTGTCTTAGCCACAAAGAAATCAACTTGCAATTTTAGGTGGATATGTCTTGTTAGGTACGTGAGCTACGCGTAGGCTGCCAGCTTACTCATTTTCTCCCAGTAAGAAATGATGAACAGTCCCGTCTCTAATCAGGCAGAACACAGGGATGCACACTGAACTGGAAAGCTCCCTGTCTGGCTGCTAAATCCCTGCTGTAAGTGGGTAAACTTTGTGCTGCTCCTTATCTTGTTCTCCAAGAGCAATTTTGGCATGCCCTAGCCTGTCTGGGTTACAGGTGATTCTACTACGTTCATAACTGCTTTGTCCCATCATAAGGACAGGTCCCAAATCCAGCACATGTAAGCACAAACAGTATTACTGCGTGGGTTAGATTTCCCCTGGGGATAAAAGAGAGTTATAAAGCCCACTTCCCAATTAGAGTGCCAGAATGTTCTGGGACTGGACTGGGGAAACAGATGCCCCATAAAAAACAGAAGTGTCAGTTTGAACCTTGATCTTCCTGTGGTTTGGAAGGAGGCTGCTGTGTGTTTTGGGTTGGGTCAGTTTCATTTGTTTTAGGATTTTTTGAGAAAAAATGCAGATTTTACCCCATGTGTCTTAAGTCCTTGTATCATAGAGTTTGGTCTGTGTTGTCTCTCACATATTGTATACATGCAGCTTTATTTAAGTAACAGCTGGGATATATGCACATATGTCATCTATCAAAGATTGGAGAGGGAAAAGCATGAGCTGGTACGTTTTTGTAGACTTGCTGTCATCACATAGATGTAAAAAGAATTAAGGCTCAAAGAAAAAAAACTTGTTGCTCCATCTGACCATGGAAATCTTCTTCCTTTAACCTTATGCCCTGCATGGTTGAGCAACTGTACGGAAAAGCTTAAGTGGATAGTACAGAGATCAAAAGAGCTCCATTCGTTATAAATGATTTGAGTCTCTTGCACTTTAAAAAAAAAAACAGAGTCAGGTTCTGTTTGTGTTCTTGCGGGTTGTTGTTGTTTTAACCTGTTAGTATTTGTTTCTGTAACTTCCTATTTTGATGCTGATTGTGCTCCTCATCCAAAGCCTAAGAAAACCGTTAAAACAGGGACTGTAATCTCTGTGAACCTAGGACCCTTCATTTGTCTCTGTTGGCGTAGTGGGTAGCTGCTTGTGGATATAAATAAAAGTTAGTGGGGGGGCCTTTCATGGCTGGACAAACCTTAGGGGACAAAAGTCCCTAGGAAAAATGGTGTGTCTCTACTGGGGCTTTGTAGAAGGTATCAGAATCCCACTTCCCCAGGTAATATGGGTGATACAGGTGTGATATGGGTGACGGGAGGGCCTGGAGAGGTCAGAGCACACATTTATGGGATGGATGAAATTCCACTTAAAGTAAGATGGTGTCTGGCTTTGAAATGCATTGTTTTGGTAAAATCACCTCTCAACAGAAGCACAAGATCCAAATACTGATTACAACTTTCTTTAGTCCCCCTCAGACAGCAGAGGCAGCTGGACTTTGAAACACTGAATATAGGTTTGGATACCCTTTGTTCTTCATGTCACATTAGAGAAGTCAGTGAGGTGTGAGGGAAAGACATGAAAATTATATTTATCTTCTGCATATCTCATCTACAGATCTACAGATTATCTTTCCCCATCCTCAGAATACAGAAACCAACATTTTAGAAAAGACCCAAAACTGACCTAATCCAGTATCTTGACTCTGACAGTAGCCAGTGGCAAATACTTGAGATAACTGCATTAAATCATGACTGCAGGCAAATTTGAAATAATCTTCTCTCTCAGAATACCCATCCTGCACTGAAATAGTTAAGGAATGACTTCAGCTTTGAACCTGAAGGTGTACTAGCCCTTCAAGTGTACATGCTGTTATGTGACTTACACCTGGGTATCCTCGTTATTGCTAGGAATATACTTTTCTGAATATGGCTAAGTAGCTCCCTGTAGCAATGAGTGCCTCATGCCTTCATGTATGGTACCAGGAGACGGTGTTTCCTTTTATACTTATGCCAGTTCCTCTGAAAGACACAGTGCTTCTGTGTTATGAGTTTGGAGATACACCTTCGGATGTCTCCCAGCAACTTATTTCTATCACAGTTTCTGGTATTTACCTCCTTTCTCACTTGATACAATGACCGCTTCCTTACCTGGGTCCCTCTAGCTTCAGGAGCTTTACCCTTAGGAATATTCTTCCCAGCAGTGAAGGCTCAAATGCATCTCAGCTGCATCTCAGCTAACTGACCTAAGGAGATACCCCCAGAGGCCAACTGAGATGTCACGGTCATGACCCTGGAAGTGCCACATTTTCTCTTTGACTGGAGGGAAAGCTGAGGTTCCCAGTGCCAAGTCAGGGGATCAAGGCATGTCCTTCATGAGTTTGCTTACAGCCATCCCTATCTGCAGTCCATCTGCATGTTCTCTTCTGGTCCTTGTCTTGACTTAGTGGAAACACCATGTCTAACCATGTTCTGAGAGCAAGAACCTTTCAAAAGGTGGCAGGACTTACAAACATACAGTAAAGCAGTTACAGATTGCATTCAGCTTTGGTTTTAAAATGCTACAAAGCTCAGCAATACCAGCTGAGTTTTGCGTTCACAACCTTCTCGTGTCTTGAAATACAGCAAGTGCCAGATCATGTCTTTCCCTTTCCAAGCTGCTGGGTGGAAGGAGAGCTGTCATGCTGTTCCCCATTAACATCACCACCAATCTGCTCCTCACACCCAGACTTTGTCATAGAAATCCAATGCCTTGCATGAGCTGTAGGTGGATTTCTAAGACCCAAATTTCCCTGGAAGCATTTTCATTACTTATAAACAACATTTTCCACAGACCTATCTGTAACTCACTCTCTGAAAAAACTTGATATGGATGCCACGTATCCCCACAGACTTGCTCCTGTCCCAAGCTTGTTTCCAGTAATCTGCTACAAATAGCATCATTTCACTTGCATGCAAGACTCTTCAGCCAAAACCTTAATCTGAACTCTGTGCACTGGTTCTGAAGAGCTTCCCCCTTTCTTTCAGCATGTTGGTTTTAACCTCCTGTATGGAAAGCGCTGTTGAACCCATATGGACTAATTTTGCCATCACCAGCAGTGCTCTAGCCTTTATCCTACTGTGAAATGCTGCCAGATCAGGAGAATGGTGTTTGACCGTCACCCTGCTGGCAGCAACTGACAGCACTGGACAGGCAACAGTCCCATGGTTCATGTTTAACTTAATCTATGGCTGTCAAGACTACCAGATACTACCAAAAGACAGGAAGAAAAGAAAGGAAAATCTTACTTCCACAGGGCTGTGGTCAACTGAGTGTTGAAACTGGCATAGTTGAAACAAGAAAGAGTCAGAATGAGGCAATGTATAAATAGGAATTAAGAAAAATTAGGATAAACTATGAGGATAACCCAGATCTGCTGTGTGTCCCGCAGTCCAGGCTGCAAGGCAAAGCTCCTCACAATGTTAGGAGAGCATCACATGAGCCCAGACCTGGGACTCAGGGCACCAGAGCAGTCTCAGCTCTGCTCTGCTCTCCCAATGGAAATGATGCCCTGGGCAGGGATGTGATCTGTATTTCTGACTCTGCCTCTCTTTGTAGCTAATGCAAGACTTACAGTAGACAAACGCATTTTGAGGAAGAACCACGCTGGTTTCTAGCTGAGGTCACCTCTTGCATGCCTTAACTTTGCTGAAGAAAGCAAGGTCCATAGGGTGAAACACTTTGAGACAAAGGCTATCTCAAGTATGTATGGCTATATATCATCTTCCACACCACACACAGACCTCAGCATGATATGAGGGGTTTCATACCTGTACTGACCCTCTGAAAGGTGCTTCCTCAAGGCTTTTTATGTTTTAGCAAAACATCTGGGCAAATAGTGAGGGATTATTTCCTTCAATTGTTGCCGCCATCCTCCACCACCCTCAAAATTATTCATTCTAAAGGAAATTTTAAAAAGCTTTTGTTTGAGAATTCACTCCCTCTAATTGAGTGCATTGTACAGAGATCAAAGCACTGTTTTTAGTGGGTCTTGGTAGGCAGGAGTTTTTCTGAACTGACTCCAAGCTTTTGGTGTAGAATGGGTCAAAATGACCTTTGCTTTCCTCCACACACACATTCATACATTAGTGACTGCTAATTCACATTAGCTGGCATGGACTAGACTTAGTTTCTAGATCAATTATTCTTACAGCCTTATAGTTTTCACACAGAGCGTAAGAGTAAACAGTATTCCTAAATTGCACACATTTGAATCCTGGAGTGTTGCTTTAGGAGGGAGAATATCCCTCTCAAAGGCCTTTTGATGGATACATTTCACTTCTACCAGCTTCCTGCTTATGGGACCAGAGTGGAGGGAAGTAGAGGGAAGACTGAACCCACGGCAAGCTGCCATCAAAGAGATCCAAATTTCATGTGTGGGTGAGTTTCCTGATGCAGTAGTCTCATAGGTGGGCAAAGCAAATAACAGCTCAATTTATATCCCTGAACATAGAACTCAAATGTTGAACTGTGGCAAAAGCATTCATCACAATGAGGAACATGGACAGTTAAAGACCTAAAAAAAATAAACAAGTAAATTTTATACATCACCCCTGGGGAAAACCTCCTCCCACACACAAGTGTCAGATGCTAGTCTTGGCTTGACTGTTGCCTGAAATGCTAAATCACTAAACAGAGAAAGGAGATGGGCACTTTAGCGTGGCTGGTTTCAAAGTTCTGTGTAGCTAATGACCTTTAGAAGGAGTCATTTGTCACCTGCAGGAAGTCGGGCATTTAGAAGGGCCAACGGGTTATCAGAGAAAAGCAGCAGTGGGATGGCTCCAGAGAGAAGTACTTAATGGAAAAGGGGAGAAAAAGAAGAGCAGAGGAAGAGAATGTGAGGATTTACTCATAAACAGACGCATTTCACTGCTGCCAAATCAGCAATCTTACTAATGAGGGTTTAGAGAGTCTCTTGCCAAATAACTAATATTACAGTGTGTGAAAAAGCTCAGGTTTTCTAAATGCATGCCTCTAAATCTTCAGCCAAAATCAGCTGAATGTTTCCTCATTTAATAGTCATAAAAATGTTTTATTTAAATGTACCATAATGTGTTCAGTGTTTCTATTACACTGAAATGCAATTTGTATCATTTAAATCCTGAAAATACCACCACTTTGCAGGTTTGTTCAAGCTACCAAATACATCATATTGCCCACCGCTGCTATATTGGGGAGTATTTTGAGGATACACAGTAGTCCAGAACAGTATTCATGTTACAGTAGTTTCCCAGTCTCAGACAATTTTTTTCCCTAATTTTTGAAGTCTGCAACAATCCATCTGGAATTTCACATCCATGATCTTCTGGAAGAACGGGCTTTTCTTTCTGGAAAGTTTGAAGTAAAAATGGACAAAGCGTCTTTGAGACCTGGAGGTTCAACAAATGAGGTGTTTTCATTCTTGGAAAAGTTGCCCAGTTTATGTTTATTTTGGCTCATTTGCTCGTATATGGCTGGAGCTACGGACAACTGGGGAGGATCAATGCTTTTCACCAGCTCTTAGTAATGCTGTTTAGAGACAAGGACTAGAGGCGTGGTCCAACAGACGCAATTTAAAAAATGGGCCAACATGCTTCAGTTTAAAGCTGAAAATTTTTAACACGGAAGATCAGCAAGTCTGAGAAGTAGCTAAATTACGTTCACCTAAATGGACAAGTTTCTTCATCTGGTACTCTGGGGTGATTTGAGAAGGAGGAGGACTGACAGACTCAAACACAACATAATTTTTTCACTGTTTCAGTTAGACCTTACTCCCTTGCTGCAGGAGATGTCCTGCTGGATTGCAGCTCTTCCCTTGGTGCCATCTCCCCTTCCTAGAAGTGCAGTTAATGTTCTGCCTCCACTGCAAGTCCTCAGCTACACCCACAACCCACCCTGGTTTTTCTTGACTTTATACCTATTTTCTTCACCTTGTAACTCATAGAGGTCAAATCACTTTTGACATTTTTAGCAATTGGAAGTCCACACCCCCTTCCCCATCCATTTATGACTATTTTAGAATTACATATTTGCGAAGATTAAATCTGTCTGAGGAAGTCTCTGAAGCACAAATTCTTGAATCTTGTTGTATGCTTACCCTTTTCCTATACTCTTTCTTAGGCACCTGCTACTGGCCAAGGCTCAGAAACAGGACAGTGGGCTATCAGGGTCTTTATACAATCATTCTTACAATCTTGTGCTCTTTCAATGCATTATTTATACTATGCTATACAAACTGTAAATCTGTGTGAGTGATGAGGCTGTATTATTTTCAGGAAAAAGGATGCGTCTTCTTTTAGGTGGAGCACTGATCTGTGTGTGTCTATAAGCTATTCTTGCTGTCTTATCCACAAAGGAAGTGAAGTTGGGACTGTCTACTCAGTAAAAGGTGTGACTGCAATCATGATAGCTCAATCTAAGCAGACTATTAACAACACCACTGACAATATGGTGACACTGGCTTTAGCAAGGGCACCGTGAGTAAATAGCACAGTCCCAGGAGAGCTCATATGCTGTCACCAAAGCTCTTGCTGTGGGGTCTTTGTTGCTACTGCAATTTACTCCAAACATGTACAATCTGATTCAATTTTCTGCCAGAAAGCTACATCTGGCTGTAAAGACTTCTGCTTTCCCAAGTGTGAGCTCGAATTAAGGGCATCCCAATGACCAAAGCTGTACTACACTTCTATATGCAACTTGGTTTCTGGAGTGTAACCTTAACTCATTGGAAAAATGAAAGCCCTGCTGAGACCACATGGCTTCACTTCCACAGGACTGCAACAGTCAGCCCTTAAATTTGAAAAGCCCTATGTCCTTTGCAATGCCAAGGTGTTTTGGAAGAGTCACAGGAGGCTGAACCAACCCCTCATCCTTCCTTGCCCCCCTCTGCTGGTAGGGGATTAGACAAAAGTTTGCCATGTCTTATTGCCCAAACTATTAAAGACTAACATGAAATGACACATGGGAAATGCCCCTTCAATCAATAGATTACCAACGTGCAATTATGTGAAATTTAATGATAGGAAAAGAAAGCAGATATTTTTATTTTCTAATGAAAAATATGCATATGCAGCTACAGTAATGTTTGTCTGATCTTGGCCAATCTGCTTCAGTAAATATCATGCAAAGTGCCTCCTAGGAAGAGTTCAGGAGACTGAGAAGTTTGGAAATTGCCTAGGATAAATCATAAACAAAACAGCCTGCCCGCTAAATTACTGGCCAGACCCAGTACAAAAGCGAAGCTGATGGAGGAGTACAGTTCCCAAAAGCGACACTCGATGATTACAAGCTTGCCTGTGTTCAGTGTACACACACAAGTGCTGATGAAACAGCAAACTGTTTACGAGGAGGAAAAAAATAATTTCAGGTCCTGGATGGGAGGGTAGATGGGAGAGGAGCTGAATAGTCAAGGTTTGTGTCACCTGATCTGCAGCCTTCTAGGCAATGTAACTATTCTTTTCAATTTACCACATAAGCTGCCTGGATAAAGAAGCTGTTTCTCTGCAGCGCGAGGGTACTGTCTGTCTCTGGAAAGTCTCAGTCACTTGGAAACAGAAGTGGCAAATGCTGGCAGTGTTAGCATAGTCATTTTTCCATCACCCATACTGAAAGTTGTTTTCTGTCTCCAATCTCTTTGACATGAATGGTCTGATTTTGAAAAAAAAAAAAATGTGTACGCAAAGGAAACCACTGAATGCAATAGCAAGAAAACAAATTTAATGTGCTCATTTGGGTGCTGCTGCTGTAACCTGTTGGGTATTTTCAGGATTCACAAGTTGCCCACTCCATATTTGAAAAATCATAGATAAAGCTTTTCAAAATCCTGAGATCATCTTAAAAAATCATGAGATATTTGAGAAATTAAAACAGACTTGTACTAATTTGAATTCTAAATATTAAAGCATCATGGTTCATATCCTCAGCCTCTTCTTTTGCAACAGCTGCTTGTATTTTTGTTTTCATTAAAAGGTAAATTTTTGTGTAGTTGCCCATAGGAAAACAGTCATAAAAAATTCATAGAGGCTAGTGATTTTGGTTTAGTCAGACACCCAGATACGTGCAGACAAAAATGTCATGGTCTTACTACAGGTTTTGCAATGTTCTGTGCTTTTGCTAAAGGTCCACCAGCTAAAATAGAGATGTGTATGAAAATTCAGCTTTCAGTTGAAAAAGTAATAAGGAACTTCTAGGCATTAACATTACAGAGAAATATTTGTATGTGTGAGGCTGAGGCTCAGATGATGATTCAGATCTTAAAGTCACAACTTTTACAGTGAGATGTCAAAATTTCCAAGCAAGTCCCTTGGATCTGAAGGCCCAGATCAGGGGTTAGACCATGGAGTTGGGATGTTAGTGGTCCTCCAAAATGCTCAGCTGAGCTGGGGAAAATCTGGTGTGGAGTTAGGTGCACAGGCAGGACACTGGTTTATACATGTGCCTCTGTTACAGGAAAGAGTGTATTAATACAGACCTGTCTGTGCATATTAAAAAAACCCCTGTGTATTAACAGCAGCAAGTTCTTGGAGCACTGAGAAGTAAGTCCACTGTAAGAGTGTAATGCAGTGGTACTCCCGGCTTGCAAACCTGCGATGCAATGGTTGCAATCAAGAAATGGACAACCTGGATTCATCTCAAGCAGCGGTCTGAATCCTAAAGCTCCCATGTAAACAGCAGCACACAGAGTGAGTTCCCAGCAGAACTGAGGCTGCAGCAAACTCCCCTTCCTACAAAAGGAAGGGTTCCCAAGCCCCCAGCAGATGGGATACAATCCTGAACAAATCTGGATTCGAACAGGTTCTCCCAAGTAAAATGCTTGGCTGTTCATTGTGCCTCCTTCAGAGCTATCCTGCTCTTGGAAGAGTATCAATGTTATACACCTTTGAGCCTTGCTGTTTGGAAGCTTACTGTAGGAAACCATGTTCTGGTGCTTTCAGAACATCCAGACTCACTGAGACAAAATCACCATTCATACACACCTCGCAGCTGTGTCCCAAGCCCAGGCCTTAAGGGAAGAGCTCATACTTAAGTCACAATGATAAACCAAAGGCTAGCACAGCATCCTTGCACATGAAAGCTGAGATTTTGTGATGTATATAAAACACCCACAATGAATACTTCAAGATCTCAGAAATCTGTTTCCTTTTACCACTTGTATGAGCCACTAACCAGGTTTAAAACAGTAGCCTTTCAGTTCCTCCACCATAAGTACCTGTTCCTTGAGTTATGGTGCAGGTAGCACCTGTCCCCAGTGTCCCCACCAGTGCAGAACGACACAGGCATATATGCTTACATGATTACTTGCAGGTTGCAATATGGTACCAAGCACTGTGATTCAGGATATGCTTCCTTATATCAGTGAGCAACCTGCAAACAGTCAAAGCGATGCCTTTGCTTGACACCTCTGCACAGAAGAAAGACCTATAAGCACAAGCTGAAGAATTAGCTCTTCCGCAGCAATCACAGACAGAGATTCATCAGTCTGTATGCAGCATGAATATGGGTATGTAGCTCAACACCAAAAGAAAAGTCCAGCACCACGCTCCTGGGGCAGTAAATTCAGCCCCTACTTTCTGAAAGCTGTGGGACAAAGTGGATGAGTCTGGCTATGGAGGATCAGACCTTTGCTGAGCTCCTACCTCTCCCCACAAGGACCTCAAGCAAACTATCTGTTAACTTAAGTGTCAAATGGGTGAATGATGGGCAGATCCTCCACACAGCAGAGGCATGAGGTCATGGCTCGTAATATGGCTACAAACAGCACATCAATATTCACTGCAGGCTGCAGAAGTGCTGGGACTTGTACTGTCTTTGAGCTGGTACATGAGCACATTCCTCCCAGCTACAGCGTGGTTGTGAAGCCTCTTCAAACACAGGCTGGAGCTTCCCGCACTGCTGCAGGCCTGCCAGCAGCAAGGCCAGATCCTGCTGCTGAGGAGGAATGCAGTCAACAGCCCTGGGATGGAGCAGTCTGAATCCATTTTCCCAGATTTTTGTTCGGGGGATGTTTTTGTTTATCTAGCTCACCCATTTGCATTTGCTGCTTTGCTATTTCATCTCGTAAGCGCTTGCTAAGCAATTCTTCGTGGCTGTGAGCATTGGCAGGGTGCAGCCTTCCACCAGACTGGGACTTTTCTCCAGCTCTGCAGAGTGAGTCACTCCAACAGTCCCTCCTCCCCTCTTTTCTTTCTCCCTGTGCACAGAGACATTTGTGAGACACAAAAGGATAAAAGTCCTCCTGTGAACTGCCAGGCGAGTGTTGACACTTCTTGCCATGTAACTGATAGGACTGAGTTTATAAGAATAAAACTCCACAATAAAGAGCTCAGGAGATTGTTAAACTCAAGAAGAGCCATTTTCTCAGCTGGGGAAGTCTTCCAGAAATCACCCCCTCTTAAGGGATTTCACCCTGGTTTCCTTCTGTTGAGCCAAATCACTTTCATTTTGATCAAAGCATGACTTCCAGAAAGGCATTCAGTATTGATTTGAAAATGTCTTGCTCCCCCTCCATAGTCTGTGTTAAGCATTAATCAGCCTTGCTGTTTTAATTGTTTTTTACATGCTTTTTTTCCCCTGTGAATTTAACTGTCCTTAACTTCCAGGCTGAGCTTCTTCTTACTGGTTCTTGTTGTGCTGCTCTCTGTCTGAATTTGAGAAGCCCTTGTAGTGGCTGGTATCTCTGGAATGTACTTGGACACTTCATCAAGTCAACTCGTTGTTCAGTCTTCCTTTTATTGTCCTATTTATCTGGGGACAGGAGGGAAACTGGGCATAGGGTGACTGCCCCAGCACATCACAGGTATTCACTCGTGGTTTTTTCTTTGCAAGCCAGGAGATTCTGGGGACCATTCTGGTGAGGGCTCCTTTCTTCACTGGCTCCCTGGGGAACCTATCCGTGCCCCAGAGACTGTGTAGGTGGTGTTATGGGGAATTGAAGTGACATGATGGCATAACCACTCAGTGACAGCGGGAGGATGGTGAGCCCAGCCCAGCAAGCAGAGCACCCTACCTAGAACTGATGTTTCTTTGGTTTTGTGACTTCATTCCCCTTTACACATCCAATGACTCACCTTCCTTTGCATTGAAACCTTTAACTTCAAAGTCTGTTGTCTTCAGTTTGTTGTCCTTTCTTTCTGATTCGTAGACTGCAAACTGCCTGGGAGAAGGATCACAGTCTCACTAGGTCTACAACAGCACCAGAGGCATCCCCTGTGCAATGTGGCAAAGTTGTGTTCCCAGCATGAGACACACTACTTTTTTTGTGGACGTGGGCCTTGAGCCCTTCTCCAGTGCATGGTTCTTCACAAGAGTCTGCTTCCTGACTTGTCCAGCAACTTTCTGTTGAAGTAAGGGTCCGTACCTCAGTTTCCCCAACCAGTGAGAGCATTTCAGTGAGGTTATCAGTGTTATTCATGGAGGCACACATTCTTCTGATGGCAGTGGGACCAGAGGTCTGGTGAAAAGGTGTTCTAAGTGGTGGTGTTCAGATATGAAATTGCTCTGGTTGCCAGCAATCCCTCTTTTTAATCTCTTGTCCATGAACTCATTTTTTCCTTAGATTTTGTAAGGAAAGGAACAGTCCTCGTCAGTGACAAAAAAAGCATTTTTAGCAGCAAATGCAGAAAGCTGCCATTTTGCAGCCTATTGGCAACTGAGTTTCACACCCTTTCACTCTGAAATGGACCTAGGATTTCTTCCCTCAATTTTTCCTGCCTCAAAATCCAGGTTGGTTTGTTGAAATAAGAAGTAAACATAATGACTTTAATGGGATGAGCTTGCGGGGCTGTTGGCTGACTGAGGCCACCCAGCTAGAGTTCAGCATGAGACAGTCTGCACCTTATAAGGCCAAGAGATGAAGGCATTTAAAACAAAAAAATAAAGGATCTGAACATGTTATTTAAATCATGGTGCAGGCATATTTTTTTTTTTAATTCTTTTTTTTCCCCTTCTGGTTCATGACAAAACCTGAAATATGCAAGTGAATATAACGTCTAACATTTGTTAAACCCAGACTGAAGGCCAGCCAGATAGCACTGAAAACAAACTGTGAATATTTTAAATGGAGTGAGATATACATGACGGAGTAAATAAAGGGCACATACCACATAAGAAAAATTGGACAAAGTTCAAATGCTATTCATCTTGGAGAGAGGCTTTTGAGCAGAGCAGTGCAGCTTGGAAATGCTTGCATGTCCTTTAGGGTCCATTACAGTCAGTCAGCTTTTGGGGACAAGGGGAGCCAAATCATTAAAAAGAGAAAGGAAAAAAACATTGACATCCCAGGTATTGCATAGTATTAGGTAATCGTGACTCTGAAGAACTAGAAAAAGAGAATAGGGTTTGTATTAACCAATAGATGGAAATGATCCAACATGTCAAGAGTTCAATGCTACTTCTAGGTCTTAAGTGCTAATAAAATAAGCTCCTAAACTGCTGAAGGCACATGTCCAGCTCTGAATGTTTTCCAGTTCCTTAGCAGCTATTATTTTTTCTGTCTGATGTAGCATTCCTAACTCTACTTCCCCAAACTCAGACACAGTTCCAAATTTTGCTTGTTTTGTCTTTCTTTGGGTGCTTTTTTAGTTGACACCACTTCGGAAATTGAAACTGTTGAACTGAAATTCCTGCTGTGCATAATGCCACTTTTCCAATGTTTGAAAACATATCTCGCTCTACTTGTGGATTTGGTGGGAATCCCAGCTATG
This sequence comes from Strix uralensis, assembly GCF_047716275.1. Classification (NCBI taxonomy): domain Eukaryota; kingdom Metazoa; phylum Chordata; class Aves; order Strigiformes; family Strigidae; genus Strix; species Strix uralensis. The sequence continues at coordinate 9,344,071 of NC_133975.1, forward strand.
AAAAAAGGCAACATACACAGCACACACAAGATGAATAAAATTGCAAGCAATAGGCCCAATTCTATGACTGGAAAGAAGGTGCTCACAAGAAAAAAAATAGTATTTAAGAACAAAATTAGTATTTTTGGAAATGTTAGGACTGGGCTTTGGAGTTGTCAAGTAGAACCGGTAGCTCAACACCCCAGTACCACTGATGGAAATTTTGAAGCTCGGTAGAGTTGAAACAAGCTGTCTCAGGAAGTTTTCAAGGAAGTTTATTCTTGTGAGAGCTGGAGACGAGACATACTTGCAGGTCAGCAGGAGAGTTAACAAAACTCTACCCGTGAACTCCTGCTCCTGAGCCATCCTTGCAGTCCCTTCCCCAAAACCTGGTGCAGCAGCCTTCTCCCTCAGCCAAGAGCTGACAGCTCTTGGCAGCCCAGCTCAGCATGGCTGTTGGTTTTAATCACATTGCTTAATTTCTGTTTTCACTTCATGCTCATGTGTCTGTTGCCCATGAACTCTGCATTTTAATAGCAGCACGTCAAAAGAGCTGTTTAGATGCACTTTAGTGTATGATCAGGGAACGCTCATTTGTCATCTTCCACAATATCGGGCATCTCTGGCCTGTTTGGCTATCTCCACAGGACCTGTTTGCAAGGGTGGAAGGCGACAATATTTTTCCAAAGACTCTTCTCTCAATCAAATGACAGGGGTCTTTGTGCTACCTCATGGGAGTCCCTCTCACCCCACACTGCCCTTGGAATAAAAAAGCAGAGAAGCACACTGTTTAAATATGCATATAAAGCTCTGCTGCACAATAGATTAACTGCCATCAGCTTTCTATTTAGTGTAAGGAAAAAACAGTAGAGATTTTTAATTGATAATTCAGAAAGACACCCCATTGAATGGTGTTAATAATTACATCTGCCTATTCTGAGCTCTTCATCTACGCAGGGGTAATAGAGCCTTGTCCCTCAGGGACTGGAGCCCAGCTGAGAAGGCGGGACACCAAGCAAAGGAGTTGTAATTTGTATTTTGTCAACAAAAGCTGCTTAATCCTCCAGAAAGGCATCCTTCAGAGAGGCAAGTCTTTGTCCCAGGGTTTTCAGAGTGGAGGGGGAGGATGGGGAGGGAGGGAGAGAGGGAGAAAAGGGAATTACTGGCCACATGTAATTTATGGTTGAAAAGGTTCATTTATAGCTATCCCACTGTTGTATGCTTAGCCTGAGACCCTACTAGCTTCTCATTCTCTCATCAAGTTTGCCTTTTGTGGCTATACGAATGGTAATGATTTGAGGACAGGTTGGTCATGGTTGTTAAGAGTCATCTAGTGTGATCAGAACTGAAGTCTCAAATTGATATTCATGTTTAAATACATTTCACCAGCATGAAATTTGGGGTCCCTGCAATAACCATCTAGGAGCAGGCAGTTATGTCAGTACTATGAATATATGAATTTACTAGCCATGTTTCAGTTTGTTTTCAGTAACTTTCAGATGACACAAAGGGTCTTTAGCATCTGGTAGAAATGATTAAGTGTATATGAGGAATAAATACATAATAAAAAGATCAAAACTGGAGCTGAAGCCCTCTGAGCTCTGGTGATCCAAACATACCATCTGGTTTTGCTTTCAGGTCAGATCCGAACCAGAAGACACCTATTTCTCGTACTGGACTTTGGGTACAGCAAGAACCCCTGAAACATGAAACAAGAAGCCCTGTAACTGCAGCAGCTATGTGACATTTATGCCATGCAAGGCTGGCATCTCATGGGAACAGACCCCAAAGCAGCATTACCCTGTTCCCCATCTGACTTCCAGCCTGGACAATCTACACAGGTTCCCAGCCTGAAATGAGACAGAGCAGTCATCTACCTTCATGGCAGGCGTATCAGCAGGCTGGCCATAGGCAGCCACAGCTGTCTGATGTGCTCACCCTGAACCTTTGCATGGTGTGATTCCCCATGTGTGGAGTCAGGCTTGTGCCCAGACTGTTGCAATGAGGATCCTCTGCCCCAGGAGTCTTGCTCTGAAAGGTGGAAAATAGCCCACAAGTGATTACCAGGGAGTGATCTGCAAAAGAGGCGGGCTGAAGCCAACAAAACTGTTACCATCCTAGACTTAAAGCCAAGGGCCCAAGTCCTTTGCTGTAGCACCACCTCAAAAAAGCTGTTCAGATGCACTTTAGTATATGTGGATCCTCATCTATCCACTTGCCAGGCTGGTGTCAGTAACATGTCCTTTTATGCAATGGGCTCCTCCTGGCTTTAAGTCAGAGAAATGTGTATGGGATAAAGGCTGAAAGAGGAAGATTCTCCTTCTTCAGTACAAGACAAAAAAAGATGTTGATAGAAAGGGAGGCATGAGGTAGTAGTGAAAATAACATACAATGGGATTTGATTGTAAAGCACAGCCTGGCCAGCAAAGTGTTTATTGTCCTCCATTCTCAGAAGGAAAGTGACCTGTTCTCCAGGAGTTCAGAACAGGGTGTGTAGAGCTGTGGCTTAATGATTGTTCAGGCATCTCATTATTGGAAATGTGATGTCAAACTGCACATCTAAACACACTCAGATCTGAGGACACCTGAAATCCAAACTTGCAGCTTGATCTGCATTTTGTCATGGGGCTCTGGGTCTGTGACCAACCCAAAACCTTCATTTCGATATATATCAACTTCACACCATGAAAACTGGTTATTCTGAGCTGGGCTGGCACATATATCAGCCAGGCTCCAGAATTGGATCTGAACTTGACCTTTTTGATCCATCCTTATATGTTTTCCTTTCCTCCAGCTTTCTCCTTTCTTCCTTCTTCTTCCCATCCCATCCTGCCCATCTTCTTTCCACATTTCTAAATGAAATTGCACACACTATCCCATTTCTAGATGATGGCCTTTTTTTTTACTTCAGAAGATAATTCTCATAGAAACTCTAAATAGTATGAAGTCACCAGCCTAAGTTCAAGAGTAGTTTGAGGGCTTTCATTCTCTAGAAGAATTTCATTTTAGAGGATGAACAAAAGCAGCAAGGGCATTTTTGGGACAAAAAGAAAAGGCATTTTACAAACCAAATCAATAAGTGTTCCTGCAACAGCCTAATCATTAATTGATTCATATGGCATTTTATCAGCACATCAGTTCAACAGGAAACTCACTAATCAGTCAGTTATTCTCCTCTGTATAGTACATACCATGAATGATTTTTTCACTCAAAGGCATTGTTGGAGAGATCGATGGGACTAAGCAACTGTCATGCCACTCTTACTGCACCACATTCATTGAACCTCTCACCCTCAAAACCTCGATGAGGTTTTACCTAGCTTGCAGATCTGTAGCACCAGTGCTTCTTTATGTCCTGATACCTACCCAGTCTGTAAGCATGTTAAAGTGCTTTTTTGTCTCACTTTTTAGCAAATAGAGAGTTTAAGGCCATTACTACATCTCTATATTCTGTCTAGCTTTTTCTCAAGTTTCACTGCAGATTTGAGTTTCATAAATGCGAACAGGAACAAATGTATGGACATATGGACAAGAAAAAAATAATTTCTGGAGTGAATGCACTAAAGGCAAATACTAATGTAAAATCATTACTCAGGTAATGAATGTGTCCCTTCTGCATTATCCCTGCTAATATGTGCAGTAAATGTCTCTGAGTAAACGTCTCTTAGCAGATGTCTCTTAGAGATGGGTTGTCGTGCACCTGTAACTGTGTTTTAGCAGAGTAGCTTCCTTGACCATGCCTTTCTAACCACCTTTGATCTTGCATTTGATCCATTAGGGCTAGGTTATTACCTGGTTACTAATCCTGGGTCTGAGTAATTTCTCCATGGCTTTACCTGAGTTAACAACTGAATCACAGTGGGGGAAAAGAGAGAGCATGGTGCATCATGTAACCAGGGTGGAGGCCTGGGACACTTTTGGGTGGCTGAAGTATATATGGTATTGGCTTAATGTACAGTATTGACTGATATTGATGTATGCTTGCGTTGATATGCTGCAGTCGCAGTACCAGGGGTTACTTGTTTATTTAGAGGCGTCACACTTTGTTTAGTCCCTTTGGTCGTTTGGTAACTATTTGCATTACCTTTCTTTGCCTTTATTATTACTGAACGGGGACCAGTATGTTCTTAATTGTAAAAAAGAGTTGGTCAGGTACCTGAGAAACCAGAAAAACAGGATAGGAACAATGTCTTGAGGAAAAGGTACTGCTTTTACAGAGTCACCAGTGGGTCTGTAGAGGAGCTGCTGAGAGCGGGACCAAGACCTCCTCCCAGTTATTTCCATCTTATCACTGCGTCTCCATGGAATATGAGAGGTTTTTCTGGTCTGAAAAGAAAACCAGAAGCAGAGACATTTTTTTTTTTTCCTTTCATCATTCACAAGATGACGACTGAGCATCAAATCACTTAAAACCTCATTAACCAAAAGCCTTTTGCTCAGGCAGGAACAGAAGAAGCTTGACTAAAACACCCTGCTCTGCGCCTTGTTTGTGAGAGGATGACTCCAAATAACACTTGAGGTTTACTCACAAAACAAAAACAGTGTGTTTCTGTTGAGTCAAAGCCTGTTTAAGGATTTCATATGCAGCAGACCAACTTCAGCTGGAGAGACTGTGCCAGACTGCTGAATTCTCTTGAACTTTTCAGTTTGTCTAAATCAAAAGGGAAAAAAAAGGCACTTTCAGCAAGGGAATTAAATAGCTGTGCTAATTTACTCCTACCTCCTGTTCCTTAGGCAGTGTATTGAAGGGAAGTCTTTGCCCATGTTTTTAATTCTGGTAGGAGGAAGAGAGAGAGCTAAATTCAGTTTATCCTTTCATAGCTTACCAAACATTGTCTGCTCATTGCTAACAACTGAGGTCGTCCCTTTCCAGACTCACGGGATCTTGTCTTATACAGCTTTTCTGGCTTTTGCTACACTTCAGGGAAGAAAACTCATATTGTCATCAAAAAATAAGGTTTAGGGCCTTTCCCAGTTCTGTTATTTGCTTCTTATATTAACCAGAAAAATCATTTCACTGCTACCATGTATTTCATCTTCTATTCTCATCTTGATGGTTGAAATTTTCTCACTGGTTATTTCTATTCCCCAAGAAATTATTTTCCCCAGAAGCAGCATTTTCCCAACAAACTGCCAGTATTATTACAATTTTCCACCTTTTTTCCTTCCCCCCTCACTTGTTACAAAATATTTGCATTGACAGATGAAGGTGGGACTAGCAGGGATCTCCCAGGGCTCTGAATTTGGTCCCCAACTCTCAGGACATGCCATCCCTGCCAGGAACTGGCCAAGCACCGTATGAACTAAGCCCAGCCCTCAGTCCCTCCGCTGCTGCTGGAAGACTGTTTCAGAGCTGCACTGCTCAGGTGGCTGGAAAACATCTTCTAATTTCCTGACTATGTTTATTAGTGACCAGTTTATATCATTTGTTCTTGTGCCAACTCTGCCTTTTGCTTTAATAGCTCTTTTCCCTCCTTCGTATTTACTTCCCTGATGTATTTATAGACAGCAATCATGTTCGCTTCATTTTGCTAGGCTTAACAAGCCAATCTCTTTTAGTCCTCTCTCATAAAACAGACTTTCCAGGCCCTGATTATGCTCCATCCTAGTTGCTTTCCTCTGCACCTGTTCCTGTTTGAATTCATCTTTTCTGATAAAGTCAAAACAGTTTAAAATCCCTGAAATATCCCACTGACTGAAGGACTGGGTTTGATTACTTTTCCAAGCAGTATTATAATAGACCTGGATATTATTTTATAAAGGCTATGAACAAAGGCTATGTACTTTTTTTAGATTCAGGTATAATCTAATTAGTACTTGAAGGACTATGATACTTAATAAAGCGGCTGTTCTGACTACCCAGGAGACATGTGGCCATGATTGGCATGAAGCAGATGCTTGCTCTGCCTGCGACATCACTCCATTCAGTGCTGGGGGAGAATCTATTTATTTAACTCTACTGGTTAACCTTTATTTTTTAAGGTTTGTCATATCATCCATCAAATTGGGAGGATTGCTTTTCACAGGTGCAAATGAGTCATCACATGTTTGCCAGCTTGGAAAACATTTAGAAAATTAGGGGGTAGAACTTAAAAAAAAAGGAGAGAGAAGAAATCACAGTCAGTCTCATGGCCCATGCTGGGATGTGCCTGTCCTACAAAAAGCAGAGATGGGTTTTCTTCCACCACAGGTTTTGTGCTGGTTTCTGAGATCCTTGTCAGCAAACGTCAGCAGATCTAAAGCTGAGCCCATCCCATAATGAAACAGTTATCCCAGCCTTAAAGGCAGGATTAGCTACCCGAAGTGGAGCAGAGAGCCCCTCTGCACTTTTTAACACCTCATGAAGAGATCTGGCTGCCAACAAAAGGAAAATCCTAATGTGTAAAAAATGCATAATAATAAGGACTTTGGCTGAGTGGAATTCCATCACGGATCAGATGAAATTGCCTTGTGCAACTCGCTGAGGGCTTCATGCTATGCTAAATGACCTTTGTACCATGTAAAATGGGCACTGCTGCAGGATGAGGGTAGAACCAGGGGCTGGGCTGCTCTTTTCTTTTCCCCCCCTATGGAGTTCAAGCTTGTCAAGAGTACAACAAAAACGAGAGGGAGAAAGAGGGGGAAGAAATGTCCCATTGAATTTTTCATGAATGATTTTTGTCAGAGGAGAAGGAACATCTGTGTTTATGAAGGGTATGGGGAGGGACACAGCAAGAGGAGGATGCGACCATCTGGTCCTGGGTACCCAAGGACACATGCAATGCCCCATGTGAGTGGTAAAATCCAACCTGTGCTACAATTTTTAAGGTTAGAGCTGAGAAACACCCTGCCTTTGCCCTCTGTGCTCCCTGCCTGAGGCTACCTGCTTTGCACTTGTGAAGGGGCAGTGAATCCCCGAGGGTTTGGGGCTGAGGTTTCGATGAGTGCTGGTGATCAGCACTCTAAAAATCAAGTCCTTGCTGCCTTAAAATGATGAAAAATCCATGAGCACCCCATTTGTTGGTGTGCCCACGAAGGGCTGTTGGTGAAGTGGGTGTGGACATGACCCTGTCCACACGGATCGTCACCCAAGGCTGTTCATGAGTGCCTGCAGAACCTGGGGGGAGCTTTTCTTTCTCCTTTTTCCTGGGGTTTTCTCACCTTCCTCAGAGGCACCTGAGACTGACAAGAGCTGGAAAGGGGAGGCAGGGAAGGATGTAGGGGTTCATCCTCCTGGAGGTGTTAAATACTCCCAAGACTATGATTGTCTTGGATCACACACTTGGGGCTACACTTGGCACCAGATTTGGGACCAGGAGTCAGTCTCCCTCCCGCTCAGACTGGCAGGAGCCATTGGGCTCCTTCCTTTTGTTTGTAGTAAGGGCTGTGACCCTTTTTGTAGAGTCAGGGGGAATTTTACTTAACAATTTCTCTCCTATGTCATGACTGAAGATGCCCTTTAGCTCTCCTGCATCTTACAATGCAGCTTTGAGTCTTTGACTATACGTTTGAAGTTTGTTATAGGGAGCAGGGCAGTGGTTTTTGTCCCATGGAGGTGAATCACAGAATCATCTAGGTTGGAAAGGACCTTGAAGACCATCTAGTCCAACCGTTAACCTAGCACTGACAGATCCCAACTACACCATATCCCTAAGTGCTATGTCAACCCGCCTCTTGAACACCTCCAGGGATGGGGACTCCACCACCTCCCTGGGCAGCTCATTCCAACGCCTAACTACCTGTTCTGTAAAGAAATACTTCCTAATATCTATTCTAAACCTTCCCTGGTGCAATGAAGACATGTGGAATAGCTATTCACTGGCAGCTTTGGGACTGGACATGTGTGGCAGAGCTGCCTGTGGTGGAGGAGGTCTGATCTCAGCATCAACGTGCTTATTGTCAGCTCTGCCTCCATCCTGTTTACTCCACTAAGGACTGGGACCGATGTGCTAGGAGCTGTACAAACACAATGCAAAAGCCTACTCCTGCCTGCCCAGGAATATTGCACAGAGGGTGCCATTAACAAGTAAACAGCACAGGATTCTCCCTTAATAAAAGAAAAAAAGATGGACACACAAAATTGGTTAGAAGAATCCAATATATCTCAACAGTCATGCTGTACGTGTCTACAGAAGCAAGATATGGACATATGCTGTCATACACCCAGTGACTCTGTATTTGATTTGGCTATGCATCAAGTTTTAAACTTCCCAAGACCTCATCACTAAAACCATGGTCAGATTTCAAAATAAATGATTTTCAACAGAGCTTACCAGGTCAGCAGCCCCTGAAAGTTTGCCCAGGAGGGTGATGAAAGGCTCTGAAAGAAGCAAGTCTGCAAGTACAGAGCACCCAAAAATCAGCCCTTGAGTAGTTGTCAAGACTTGTATTTCTGATGTTGCCTTCTGCTCCCAAATAATCCCATACTGCCCCACACATACACACCCACGTATCCTGAAGGGTTAACAAGCCTAAACAGGCAGAGATGAGTATCTGCTCAATGGCATTAGATGCCTAAATTGCTTCAGTCTCCTGATGGCTCTCCATGCTGCTTTGCAGCTCTTCAAATAAAGATGCCCCAAGTAGAGATACAAAACTTGCAGAGCACACAGTATTCCCAAAGGTCAAATGGCACAAGGAAAAGACAGCCAAAGAGGAGAAATGAAGCTGGAGTCCTGGGTTCTTTTTCTACCCACTCCAGTGCCATTTTGCATGACTCGAAGCTGTTTATTCACTCTTACCTCCAAATCTCTTTTCACCTATCTATGGAATTCATACCAACCTGCCAGGAATTTTTCATGAGTTAATTTGGTCTGGGAACGTTGGAAGAGCTGCTACTGAAATGCAAAGGGGATTTTTTTTTAATATTATTATTTTTATTAAACCTTGTTCCTCCCCCTACCTCTCCCTCCACCCACTGCCTGTGGCCAGAAGGTAACTCTGCACCTTCTGGGAGCATTACAGAGTGAGTGCTTCCACAAATCTCTCTTGAATTTTCCTCCTGAAGGGCTGTCAGAGACCTGATCCATATGGAGATAACAGGAGTAATTTATCCTTTGTGGAAAGACACCTTCTTGCCCAGACATCCTCAGTGCTGAAGCTGGGTGGAGTCTCTCTCTTGGAGGACAAACAGAAGTTGCCCTTGATGCCTGTTTTTCTGACGGTAGTAGCAACATTTGACTCCGATGATGTCCGATGCCCGTTCCCTAGATGAGACAGCCACTGACCAGACACAGGGAGGACGTGTGTTGGCTTTGCAGCTCTTTCTCCCATGCTAGCATCCCCTTGGAGGGGTTTAGCTCTTGAGGCAGAGTTGGATCTCTGGGCAAAGGCTAAGGAGGATGGAGGTCCCCTCTGCCCCATCAGCTTTGCTTGTGACTGCATACTCACCATACTCAATGTGGTAGCACCAAGGCAGCTGAGCAAGGTCCCTCCCCCTCTCTGATGCTGAGCAGCAGGCCTTGTACCTCTTAGGAAAGACCATTCCCCAGGGCCATTACTAGACAGCTCCATTTTTTTATCATCATGCTGCAAGCATCGCACCGTGCTCCACAGTGCAGAGTTAATGGTGCTTTTCCAGATCCCATGACTCCACAGACATGGCACTGTGCCGGGCAATGCTCCATGGTGCCTTCCCCCCATACCAACCAGTCCCCACACAGCAACCCCTTTCTTCTTCAGTTCAAAGTGCTCTGGCACTTCATCTGGAAAATCCTTTAAATCTACATTACCTCTGCCTTATTTAATCTTTTCGGGAGCGCTGACATCCAGTGCATGAAAAAGAGATTTTAGGCTGAAAGGAAAGCTGCCCCTGGTCACTTCTTGGGGCTAAGTTACAAACTGAATTGGAAACTGGAAGGTGAAAAGAATATGTTACCTTCTAAGTGTCACATTTTCCTTTGAAAAAATGCCTTTAACTGAGTTGTTGCAGAAGCAGTAGAAATAGCATCAAGCCACAGCCTTGGATTTTGCGCTGTGCTTTGAATGCTCCTAAACAGGTGCCTTTGGTGTTTGCCTTTGTTTCTGCAGAAATGGGGGCCACCAGGCACATAGTTGGAATTTGGTAATCCCTCAGACTAGGGAAGATTTATACCTCTGTGCTGAAGCACTGAGCTGCAAGTACCCATTGCTTACAACACTTCACAGCACAAACCAGATACATCCTCAGCATCAGCAGCACAGGTACAGCTCTGGGCACTCTCCAGATATCAGAAAGAAAAACAAAGAGGAATTTGCAGGCAGCATCAATGTAGCTGAACATCGTAAATCTCTATTTATTATACCTGAAATCTGCAAACCACAATGCCATTTGAAGCTTACCTGGTTTAACTTAGGTGCTGCAGACTGTATCTGAGTTGAAGAATGTGCAGCAATTTACTGTACAAACATTCCCTCCATGCTGCAGGACCCAGGGCACACAAAGCACTCACATGATCCTGGCTGGACCCCCATTGGCAGAACTATTTTAGGACACAGTCGGTGAGGACATAGCCTACAGCACATCACCTCTCCAGGAGGCACAGCTGTCTCCAGGTAATTACTGACCAAAACATATTTGAGGTCAACATAGCCTGAAAGTGCCTTCCTGCATCAAAACATCTATTTACCTAGAGTGGAAAAAGCATCAGCTGGCCCTCTGCAGATCCCACCAGGACTGTTCATCTACTTGTCCTGGTGGATGTAGGATTTGTAGGTGCCAGTGACAGAGAGAAAATGGGCAAGAGTGCTGGCACAGGATGGGGAGATGCATGTACTCACTGTGCAGGTCAAAAGCAGAGGGAGAGAGAGGAAAGGCTTGCTGAAAGCAGCTCTTCAGGGCTGCTTCTTCCCCATGTGTCTCACCAATACCATCGTCTTGAACCTCCTTGTTGCAGCTGCCCCTTCAGCCTGCACCCACAGCTGCACTGGGGTTGCCTGACTGGGCTCACACCCTCTGGGTCACCAGCCCCTGGGGAAGCTCCTATGCAGTGGATGTCTCCTGACCCCCTTACACAGGTTTCTGAATTTAGTTTCTGACAAACTTCTGTGTCTGCTCCCTTTTCTTTTTTCCCCCCTGACACTCACCTGGGCTGGGACCCATTGATTTTGATAGAACTTAACTTTAGTCGGAATTTTGCCCAATTAAGAAAAAGAGTTTCCCTATAGAAAAGATAATCACTGTTGTTTGTGAGTGAGCAGACTGTGGGATGCTGATAAGAGCGTGTAACAGAATAAAATACTATTTATATATCAGACAGGCTGACAAATGCTGATTAAAATGTCTCCTTTCACAATCAAATGGCAAATATAAAGACATATTTTCTTATCTGTTAAGGAGCTTTTATAGCAGCCTAGGCCAGAAACCCTTTTATATTGTACAATATCCAGTAATGTGAGTGCTCTTTACAGAAACAGGCATAAACCTTTGTTGCAGGAGATCTTGGCTCAGTCTTTTCCTCTGACAGTGACTTGATTTAAGAGGTCCTACTATGGCTCAATTCAGTTGCTTATGCATGGGCATCTAGTGCCATTAGACATGGCCTTCAGTGTCCTTCCAGCCTCCAGAAGGACACAGATGGCCCAAACTCTTCTGTCTGATGTGTTGGTCCCTGCAGGTGCTTGAGATACTCCCAGTCTTGTCCAGAGGCAACAGATAACCAGCCAAGGAGGCCATATTGAACTCTCAATCCCCCATGCATCAAGTTGCAGTCTACAAAATTTGAAATACGTCTTCCTCCTTGTTTTTTAAAAGCCTGCAAAATCTGGGGATGGGATCTACAGCAGGGTTCTCTCCTAAGCAGGTACCATTATGACCTTCTGTAATATACATAACAAAAGCAACTTACAGGAGAGCTCTTTCCCAGTGCACTGATTAAAGGTTCCTTGGATGGCAGGTGAACTTCCCATGTATGTACCTCCTCCACGTGCTGTGCGCCCACTGAGTATCAAAACAAAATACAAACAATCAGGAGCAAATTAGGTTTTATTTATGCAACAAACATAATAGGCATGCAGGGCAGAGGCAAACGAAGCTCCATCTCTGGCTGCTGAAGACCTCCCCATGAGCATCAGGTGGAGCCTGCCCTGCTCTCAGATTGGCAGGGCTTTGTCCACATCCAGCAGTCCCAGGTAAAGAGCTGGGGTCTGGTTAGGGGAAGGAAAGAGGGGGAAACATGGGTTGTGTTTGCACCAGAGTGCTGTGGCTTGCACCCTACTAGCTTACGCGTTACAACAAGTGGTTTCATGACCAAAAACTCAGGATCAAATACCTTCCCTGAACAGATGCAGACAGCCAGGAGCTGGAAATGTGTGTTCGCTACCAAACCAGTGGGGCTTGGCTGTTGCTAGAAGCAGGGCCGTAAGGGAGGGCTGCTTGCAAGCAGCTTCATCAGAGCAGTCCCAGGACAAGCTCTGGTGCAGACATCTCTGACTCACTGGTCCTCCCAGCTTCGTCCCGGAGCAAGAGTGAAGAGCAAGCCCTCACCAGCCACAGAAGAATGGTGTGTGTTCCCCCACAGCAGCTGTGCAGGGATGTGAGCAAGGGGAGCTGGAACTACTACTGGCTGCTTGATGTGCTTTCCATCCCACCTCTTTTGTAGGGAGGATGAGCACAGGAAGTCCTGCTCACTTCTGGACCTACAGCCCAGGATACTTAATGGGGTGCTGGGTGGCAGCAAACAAAGACCAAGAGACTGACACAAAAAGACAGAGACAAAACAGGGAGCTGAACATAGATCTCTTGGGGCAGTTTGCCCCTCTGGCAGAAGACCTCCCTTCTCCTCTATAAGGAAAAGCACTCCAGTTGAAAAGCTATCTTTCCTGTGTTTGTGCACACCTGAGTTTGTCATTGCCTCTCATCACTGTCAGTGCCTACCTCTCGCAGGGTACCCCAAATGTGCAATTCATACCTGGAGCTGCCTGAGGGGGGACGGGCTTGGCTCTGATGTTGGGCAGACAGGTGAGCGCTGCTGGTACCGCAGCTCCTCCGGGGGAATGACTACCTGATTTATCTCCAGCCAAATCCTCCCTGATGTAAATTGTAGAAGCTCTCTTGGCAGGGAGCCCCATCCCCTTATATAAGCTGAAATATTGCCCTTTGAGATTTATCCATTACTGCCAGACTGCTGAGCCGTCTGTCTTCAGCAAGGGCCCCAGAAGAGGAGAGGACGGTTGTGTTCGTACCGGTTTTGTCTGTGCAAAGTAAATATTATTGCGTATTCTCACCTGCGGCAGAGAGCCCAGCACCACTTGGATAGACATGCCTTCACTCTGTTGTGCTGAGACACTGGCTCAAATACTAGGAATTTAATTTGACCCTGTAAATATCTTTCACAGCTAAACATTTGATCTTGGGCAGGAGGGAAGGCTCTTTCAGAGGACTGAAATTTATATACACACACAGAGAAAAAGATTTCTTAAGAAAAATTGAAAGCAGAAAATCACTGTGCATATGGGAAATGGGTTTTCAGTAAACTAATCTCATACCCCTTCTGGCCTTCCTTCCCTCCTTCCCACCCACAGAGATACACACACACCCCCTCCCCCCACACACACACGCACGCATGCACACCCCAACACCTCTGGTCCCCACTAGAGCCAAGCAGATGCCTGGCCCCTGCCTGGCTGCTCTCCCCACAACCAGTAGCTCTACAGTCAGTTGTGCCCCCATTTGACAGAGGGATCTTCTCCCCATCCCCATGCTCCCACAGCGATTAGATTGGGCTGTTCAACCAGTTGTGTTTGGAGACCTACATGTTTAAAATGTGAGTGAGATGACAAACCCAGAGGAGGAAGGCGGCTATTCCCTGTGCAGAGCTCTGATAAGGCCAAGAGTCTGGTTAATAGACCTGGAGGGGCTGATGGGGTCTGCTGAGTTTTGAAGTGCTTGTTACCTAGCTGCAGATTGCAGAAGAGAGCAAAACTGGTGCCCAAGCAGTGTAAACCCAGAGATGGCGACAGGTAGCCTGGAATTACACCTGCTGAGACATTGCTCTCCTCATTTAATTTCACTTAAGCTGCCACTTGAACTTAAAGCCATTTCCTTGCACTGAAGTTTATTAAGTGCCCTGTGGATGTTATTCCTGAATCCACTGTCAGGCACTAGCACAAAGGGAACTGGTACAGAGAGGCTCGTGGGTGGGATCTTACAGCACAGCTGGCTCAGGTCTTCGTGACTCAGTGACAATCCACAGCCCTGAGCAGCAGCGTCCGTGGAGAACTATTGTCCTGGAGAGGACACCTCTTCCCTTTCCATCCTTGACCTCTTGACCTCGTTTGGAAAGATCTGTTTCAGCTTGTCCTGCCCAACCCAATGCTTTGAGTTCAGCTCCACTCTGTCATTCCCACAGTGCCGAGGCCAACCGCTGCCTCTCCAAGGGGAAGCCGGCTTGGATGCGCTTTTCTCCGGCTGCAAGGACAGCAGGGAAGCAAATTGCTGGCTGTCACAGCATGAATTGCTGTGCCCCTTCCAGGTGCTTCCTCCGTTTGACACCTCTTGTTTCAGACCCCTTTGACACCTGGCTGCAGGGAAGAGCCTCACCTAAACCCAAAGAAAGCAAAACTGGGATTTGAAGCGTGAGATCCTGGACTAGGTAAACCCCAACTTACAGTAATGCAACCCCCCCATCCCCTTCAGTGTACTGTTGTGTTTCTCAAGGGCTGGGGACCATTGTTAGAGAACAATGCAGCATTTTTATAAAAGAGTAGAGCACAGTTAATAAGTTCACTAACTGAGAAAAACACAGCCTTTTAATATCGCTCTTTGTGACTCATAGTGTGAGAGCCAGCTGTTACTACTGGAGTGAAATTCTTTGCTGATTAGTCTTCTAAAGGGCTTCCCAGATAATTAAATAATGATTTCTCTCCCCATTCATTCTAAGTGACAGGAGAGCCTAGCAAACCCACTAAGCATGGAAGGGCAGCATGTTTTCCCAAGCCTTATAGGAGCTTAGCTATTCTGCGGCTAATCAGGTGCTTAAACCCAGCCACAGATCCCCGCACCAAGGGACAGGCTGTCCTGCCTTCATGGTGCTTCAGGAGTGACTTGGGTTTTGCTGCCCAAAACTTTGAAACAAGTCTTTAGGTCAGGGCCATGTTTTCAAATATGAAAATATGACAGGAAGGATGGCCTCCCTGGGCAGACAAATGAAAATTTTTTGCCTGAGCTTCCAAAGGAACCAAGTTTGTTCTGGGGTTTACATGAGCTCACCAACACTGAAGGTGAATTAATCCCTCTCTATCCTTACTGGGCTGTGTTCAGGGCCACAACTAGAAAGAACAAGTGACCGATCTGGAGGCCATTTGAGAGTATTTTTGGGATAATCTGGTCTTTGGCACATCTGATGTTTCCATTACATTTCCAAATCACGGCATGATTCACAGCGATTTACTCAGGCAAGCATTTTAACCATACAGTCGTGTGGCCTCTCTGGGTACAGCCCTGTTGGTCTGGTGGCATTATTCTGGATTTCCACCAAAACATAAAAGCCAAAGGAGAACCCATGCATTCACTGGGTGTAACACTGTGATTTAGCCAATCAACGCAGCATCCAGAAGCAGGCGTGCCTACACTTGAGTAACTGCATCCTCACTTAGTTTCACTTGTTTGGCTTTTAGAGAGGCTTCTTATCTGATACCTTACTAAATCATCAGGAAATTTCAGGACTCAATAACCTCTGGACAAATTAAAGTCAGAAATTTATTATTATCACCACCAACAGTAAAAAGAGTTAACACATATTTTACCAAAGAACAAGATTCGTTTGTAGCTTCAGTTATGCTGAAACATTTTTCCAGTGAACAGATGCTTTTATTTAATTGAAAACCAATCAGAAATATCTGAGACAGAAAAACATTGACCAACCATATAAATATGTGAAAATGAGCTTGCGAGGTTTGCCCATTCCTAATTGAGAATCTGTTTCCATGGTTAATTGAGAATCTGTTTAGGGGCAAGACAGGAGTGGGATATATAGAAGGCAGAAAATATTTAAGAAGCAAGTGCTCTATCAGCAACATACTGTAATGAGAGTCTAGGAAAAAAAAAGTATGAATTTTATTTTTTTAACTAAGAGCCATCTGGCCATCTTGGCAAGAAGAAAAGATGCACCATTAGCAAAAGAGTCTTTCTGAAGAAGTTGTTCCAACCTAAGTGTAACCCACAAGGCATGTTCAGGCACTTGGAAATGTTATGGATTTGTAATGTCCCCACAACACCAGCACTGTTTAACCATTGAATTAACAGGTAAAATGAGGTAGAAGATGGTTAGGTGGCCCTACTGTAGGACAAAATCGGTCAGTGGTAGAGGCAGAAGTGCTTCTCTCTTTGCTCTGATGCTGAAGGAAGCATCACCCAACCATAATGCAACCTGGAGATGGAGTGAACTCTGAAGGCCGAAGATTTTGGATGAACTGTCCCCAAACCTGGAGCCATGAAAGCAATGGGTACTGCAAAACTTTCCGTGAAAGCCTGGCTGGGGGAGGACTCTCCTATAGAAAACTTGCATTTAAATAGCATCGAGCACTTAGCCTGACAAAAGGCAGGAAATTCAAAGCAAAGGGTGACACTTTGTCTTTAACTTACATTTTTATGCCTTTTATTCCTTTCTTCCCCACAGTGCAAATCAAGGACAGGGGGTCAAACTGATCCCTTCAGGAACTCCCTGCATTCAGTGATCTTCCACCAGAAATGTTTAGTGGCCCAAATCATCAGACTAAACAACTTTTCCTGGGAATAGGAAGCTTAGGCACGATTTTCTAAATCACAGTGCAGAAGACCTCCATAGCCACCCTTGTCCCAGGGGATGCAGTGCTGCCCAGCAATGTGAGTCCCAATCCCTTGCCCCTGGAGAAAAGGTTAGTGAGACAGCGGTACTGGGAGACAGGAAGAAATGGGGGATGCCTTGCAAACCAATAATGTTCCCTTTGATCTGAGAAGAGTGAAGGAAGGCAGAACATTTTTCAGATAACCCCTAGAAAGGGAGCAGTCCAGAGCATGAAGACTGAGCTTCAGCAGAGGCTGGAAGATGTACCTCTTGTGAAAGATAAATGCTTCGGAACCCCAAAGCTGAGCTTCCTGGGCAGGAGATAGCTTCTGTACTGTCATCTTTAATTCAGTAAGATATGTTTTTTACACCTGTTGAAACTATTTTAAAAAATGCTAAAAAACCCCAGCAAAACTAGCCTGAATTCAGGGAATTTTATAGCTCTGCCTGGAGTCCCAAACATTGGGTAGAAGTTCAAACCTAAGGTCAAAGTGCTACCACTCCAAATTCCTTTTTATTAGCTGTGCCCTTAGAAAAAAAAAAAAAAAAATTACCTTTTAAGTATCACTACATCATTTGCCACATGAAAGGTCCCTGCTGATCTGTCTGTGCAGTTTCTAAGGATTCTCAAACTGGGGGCACGATGGAGGACTCTCCTGCCCATCTCACTGGAGCAGCTTAGGACGCTCTTGCCCTCAGCTCCCTGTCCCTGCAGCACAGCCCTGACTCTGGTGAGCTGAAGCGAAGGGACAGTGTGAGCACTCATTCGTTAGTCTGCTCCTGATCAGGAGGAAGAGGAAACTGAACCTTGCTGGCAGGTTTGTTTGGTGGCAGAACTAGCAGCAGATGCAGTAACCAACATCTGGGAATTAAGGCTGGTTTTTAAGCTCTCTGCTGTTTGTAGATGTTCCCATGCCCTTAGAGTCCTCTGTGGACAGACTTAAAAACTGGTTTGAGATGAGCCATTGCTTTACTCACATAAGGCTGAAATGGGACAACTAATTTCCACCCATGGCCTTAAACATATGCAAGAGCCTCCTTCTTCAGGGACCTGTGCCAGGAATCACAGGGCAGGTGTTCTGGTGTGGAACTGGGGCAAAAGCAGGGCTCATAAGGGTAAATACATCCAGGACATGAGGGGCAGATTTAGGGACTTTAAGAGAGAGGCTGGGTGTGCAGTGCCCCTTCATTCTCCACACTCATGAGGAAAAACTGAGATAACTGCAGACTGTCCCAGCCAGTACACTGAATAACACATAAAAAAATCCCTGCTATGCTGTGAAACCTGCACTGTGATGAAGTCTGTCCAGTTTGAGCCACTGGACCAAATTCTTGTGGTAGGTACATGGGACTCATTGCTCTGAGCACAGAGTGACATTGGGCAGCGCTGCAAGGTCTCCTCATTTTGCTCTTCTTGTGCACTGAAAAGTGGATTTTACCAGCAGAAATCAGCTCACTAAAGAAGGATCGATTTAGCAGTAGTGGTTTTGCTGCAATAAGTGTGACTCACACTGATGGTGTAGCAGAGCCCTCCCCACGCAGGCTTGGCTCCTGCACTGAAAGAACAACCATCAGTTAACCAAAGGGGCTTTCACGCCAGCAGGAGAATCCCTCGAAAGGAATTGCAGTGTTTTTTTGAAGAGAGCCTCCGGGTGAATAATTATCCTAGGTTGAATCTTGGCCTTCCCAATCTTGACGGTCCCTTTTTAACTGCACCGGGAAGGAAGCAGCAGTGCCACAATGAAGCTGTTCATGTTTTCAGGGGAGCTGCACGTCCAGATAACTCCCCTTCTGTTCACCCACCAAGCACAGCCCTGGCATTGTGGCTGACACTAAAAGTCTGATTTTTAGTGCCTTCAACCGCTCATAGCAAGTCCCCAGCGATCTCAGCTGGTAACGTATTGATAAAGCAGTGAAACCCCAGACGCAAGACACAGTATCTTCTTCAGCCTGGGGATCTGTGGTGGGTTGGGGTTTAGTTTTGTCTTTTTTTAAGTACTAGGAAAAAAAAATATAGTCAAATCTCTCTGCCACTCTTAATTAGCAAGGGGAAAAAGCAGTGCAAGAAATAATTAACAGAGGCAACTTTCTTACAATATGAGACCACAGTCAGCCACCCCAGGTGATCCAAACACATCTGATCTGTGCAGGGGCATTCAAAGTCAGCTACAAAAGCAGAGGAACTCCTCCACATCCAAATGTTACTGCCCTCCTTATATTGCACTATAAAACCGGGGTGTCAAAAAGGCTAGAGATTTTACACTTAGTGTCAGTGTTTTATAGTCATTAGACTAATTATGTTGGTGTTTTTACCACCTTTATTCTACTAATTGGCCTAAAAGCCAAACAGGGACATCATTACTTTACACAAACAAGCAATTATTGGGCTATAAACACACCCTGGTTTGTGTTCCCTGGGTGAGGAGGGAGCTCCTAATGCTCCCTCTGTGGTGTCTGCCACAATAACAGGCATTACAGATGCACTTGACTTTAGCTCTCCTTACAAAGGGGCCTCAAAGCTGCTGATACACGAGAGAAACTGGATATTTGTTACCTCCCTACAAACAGATTAAGGAAAATGGCATAACTCCAGGTTCAGCCCATGCATCGCTCTTTCAGTGCCAGGGTAGCTTGGCTTCATTTTTGGTTGGGATTCATCGTGTATTTGTTTTCCTAGAAAGGGACAGCTCAGTGAATGTGGCCAGGATAATCTGTTTATGAGACACCCATAAGAATTGTTTTATTTCCAAGAAATTTGGTCTCCTTGCAGGCTACTGGGTGAAACATTAGCTACGACTTTCCAAGACTTGTCATTGCCTAGAGCCCTGCAAAACACATCTGCTTTGTCCGAAAGGGCAGCATCTTCCCAGGTTACACTTCCTGGCAGTTCCTCACCAGCTATTGCTCTCCCAGCTGGGCTGTTTCAGTAAATGCTTCCAAAAAACAGCAACTGCATTTCATTCCTCCTTGCATTGCTGGGAAGGCCATATCTGCTGGCTACAGTTTGTCGCTCTAAGGCTTGATGCACTTCATGCGTGTAAGCACTATCTCTGTTTGAAATTAGATTTATTAGAGAGCAAACATTTGTACGGGGTTAGAAGAGCTGGGTTATGCATCACCTGGCAGCAGGACTGCCAGGGCTCAGAGACCTGGGCTCTTTGTCACCCACAGCAAATCTTTTCAGTACTGTAACTCCTCAGCAAAACCCTATCACACCTAATTCCAGTGACCGTGTGTGCAAGGGGTGCTTTAGAGAGGTATGAAGAAAACAAATGTGAAATTCACCCCAATATTACCACACTGTCAATATCAGTATTATCATGGTCTAATACTTATTTTATTTTACCACCATGGAGATAGCCCCTCTTCAGGTGAGGTTATAAACTTGAATTTATCTTCGAGTAGACCAAATGTTGACCATTCATTGTCTTAAAGAGGCCATAGTGATTTTCTGTAAGCACTGAGATACCAGGGAGAGATTAGGGCAGTTTGGAAGGGGGGGAGGTTTATCTCAGGCAAAGCAGGGAATGACCTTGCACCTCCCAAAATTCCCTCCCCAGTTTCCCCTGGGTGTGATAGTTCCCAGTTCTGATATTAAATTGAAATGCATCATTTTTATGAACCATTTAATAATAGATGTGCTTCCTAGGAGGAAGATCTGCTTTTTAATGTCGGTTGAAACAACCTCTGTGATTACTCTGAGTTCTGATGCTGAAAACGTCTGTGTTTTGCCTAAATAAAGTGCTCGGGACTGAGGCTTTTTTAGGTTGCTGAAGGGCTTTGAAATCCTTGTGTCCTTACTGTGCCACTGTTTTTTTTAGCCCTTTCCCTGAAGACTTCATCAAGGACTCTCACTTCAAAACTGATGACACAATATGGTCCATTAGAGTTAAATTACATATGAAGTAAAAGTCAAATGCTCAGTATTTCACAAATGTTTTCTGCAACATGACTCTGGCTGCTGTATTTACTGAATACATCAGATCTTTGACTCTACAGTTTCTTAAACAAGACAAGTTTTTGTTTTGTTTATGTTCCATAAATCCATTTAAACTGAGCTATAATGGTTATTTTTAAGCTATCTCTGAAACGTTTCTAAGGGACTTCTGTAATATCCAACAGAGCTGGCTCTTCTCCTCTGGAAATAAGAAAATGCAGCTTCAGTGAGAAACACTATCTGAACAATGTCTTCTTTAAACAGCCCCCAGAAGTACTGCATTTCCAACTCTAAAGGGAATTTGCATGTGTTTCAGCATCAAAGGTTGATACGACCCTATCAGCTAGGGACTGTCATGTTATCTGAGTGCCCGCATATCAGGAGCATGATAACATTGTGTGCTTCACAGCTGCTGCAGAAACGACATATTTTCTGAATTAACCTAGGCTCAGATTCATATAAACTTTCCCTGATAACATCTGCCCAGGATCCTCCTCTGAAAATGTGCAGAGATCCTACCCAGGCCAGCTCGCTTCTGCAGCTGGGAGCAGAATAAAAACTGAATCAAAACACCTCTGTCCCTGGAAAAGCCATGCTTGGTTTTGTGCTGCCCACCCCAAGAAAGAAACGGTGCAAAAAATGTTTAGCAGCGAAGGTAGAACAATGAAGATGTCAAGCGGCTTCTTGGGAGCGAGCCGCTGTGTCTTGTCATGCTTGGACATGAACGGGGAAAAAAATGTCTTTATTACCCAGAATGGTAACCTTGAAGTGCACTGGCTGCTTGATCCTATAACTTTTCCATTAGAAGAGGGCGCCCGCAATCCTAATAAGGCACAATAAGTAGATTATGAGACTCCTTTTGTTTTGCTAAACAGCAGCTTTTTCTGCCGGGAGTATCACAAAGGTGTGCGGGGCCCTGGTGCGTGGGGCCGCTGGGGCTGATACGCTGATTTGCGCGGCCTGGCTGGGGAGCAGAATTGAAGAGAGCATGGATGTGCAGGAGAGCCATGGGGGGCGGGTGCCAGAGCTGCCTAAATTAGACTCATCAGTATAGAGGCTCTGCCCATTGTATCTGGGCTATAAAGCTGTCAGAGAGGAGCCCGTTTGAACGTTCCCTCATTCCTACCCTGGCGTTTCCTCCGCTCTCAGCAGAGAGCTAAGCCCTGGGATCTTTTGTTTGCATGAGAAACCACTGGCATCTTACATTTATAAGGACTTTTAAGGCTCTGCTATGAAAAATTACTTTGTCTCGAAAATACAGGGGATTTTGTTGTTGTTGTTGGGTTCCTTTTAATTGCATGCAAACCAGCTAGTGAATTTGTGCGCTCCTGAGAAGTTATTTTTACAGAGAGATCAGTGGTCATTTAAGATGCAAAGGAGAGCCCAGCTTTTTACCAGGCTGCAATCTTTCCACCTTGTATATTCATTTTGATGCCTAGAGGAGGAGACTGCTCCAGGGGAAAAAAGCAGGAATGGATTCCTGACTCTGTGAAGGGGCTGGATCTGGTGGAAGGATAAGAGCAAATAGCAAGTGAGCCCACTGCCCCTGAAACGGGGGCTTCTTAGCAATGTTCCTGTAACCATTCCTGTGCTGGATGGATGTGGAAAAGGTATTAGGAGTGGTCAAACCAACTTGCTGGCTGAGATGCAGAGTGCAAAATTGCATTCTTGTTTTCTGTTGGTTTTAATTAGGCCACCCGACCTTTGAGGACTGAGGTTGTAGAGTCGCGGGTCAAATAAGGACCCTGCAGCATGGCTGTTGATGTGAAAGGAGAAAGACTGCACAGCCAAGCAGGAAGTTTCTTCACAGCCCACTCAGATGTTAGCTGGCTGCTTGTCATCGCTCTGGCTGAACTGGAGATATATGGAGAGGAGTCTCTCCTATTCTACTTTGGCCTCTCCATGTGAATCTGACAACAGCAGAGAGAAAATATAAATCTTGAGAAAACGAGTAAAAGTAGCTGGGGCTTTCAATCTCTGGGAAGCTCTGCTTTGTGTTACAAATGTACTCCTGGTGCACCTTCAAGTGGGCAAGGTTGCCCTGGTCTCTGGACCTACCTGCCCACAAGGACAGGCTGTGCACATCTGTGCAAATCCTCCTTTTGCCAGCAAAGTGCTTGAGTGTCTGGACACAAGGCATAGGCAAGGATTTTCTCAAACTAGAAGGAAACTTTTGTGTATTCTATTCTTTTGATGGATCTGAAATTACTTGCTGGGGAGTTTCTCTGACAGTCTTTGGCCTGGAATTGCATCTGAAATACTATTTTCCTGTGGATTTAGTAGGTTCTGAGTTTTGTAATCCCCCAGAACCAGTGCAAGTGTTTCTACTGATCTGAGAGAGCAAGGAAGAGAGGTGGCTATTAGTTTGTCACTGCACATTGCTTCTTGAGTATGATTACTATTGTGTATGATTCCTACTACTATTATACTACTATTACTATTATATATGATTACCACTTACTATTTTAATGCTGGTATTAGCTCATCATGGACTGAGATCCCACTGTGTGAATCACTGTACCAGGGCAGATGGACATTGGAAAGTTAGCTCCTTTCCCAGAAAGGCTGACCCAAGGCACCAACATGAATCAATGTAACCAGCTATGCCACCCTGCAAGAGCAGACATTTTCCTACCTAGCCATCTGTCACAGCCCGGGAAAGAAGACTCAGTTATGTGGTCACATCAGTCAACATTTGAATCGATGGCTGGGATCATCTCAGTCAGCTGAAATAAAGTACAGCATAAATGTGATGGAACTGCTTATAGTTATAGCAAAAAATGATGCACATAGAGGATTCTAGATGTCAGATATTTTGAATCTTCTTTGTATTTGCGAAAAAGCAAAGCAATCCTTTCAAGCAGCTAGTAATGATTTTTACCAACACCGAGACATGTTACAGGTGTGTTGTTGGGACCTACCAGTCCTACATGAATATGCTGCAGTCTTGGTTTGGACCCAAGCTTAACAATTGAGTAAAAAAGCCCTTCTAGACACATCTCTTCCTTAGACTATATCAATGAAGGATTGATTTGGAGGATTTTTCCAAAAGATTTTCTCTTTCATCTCCCAAATCCCTGGTTGGTTTTACTTTTTTCCTTCCCATCGCTGCCCCCTTCTTGCTCCACACTGCCAAAGGGCTCTGGGAGCAGTATCCTTCCAGTGCTTGGATAAGGACTCTGCCTGCAGTCACAGCAAGCCTCTCCATCTTGGCAAACACACTGCAGAGCATGACAGTACACGCAACAGTACTTTTAAAACCTCCCTTTCCATGGAATAAAAAAAAAAAAAAAAAAAAAAGCAGCCTGATTTGTGAGAAACCAAGGAAGACTTCTGCAATGTTGGGCTGCGGGATGGATCAGAGTGGGGTGCCCAAAACCATCAGCATGAACAAAGGCACCTGCGCTATCCTGCTCTCAGGGCTGTACATCCTTCACAAACCACTCTGAGAGCCCACTTTGGACCACCTGGGGACAGCAACAGTTGTTGGGAAGCAGCTGAGGACGTTGCAGCACCAACATCTTCCAAGATACAGGAGGCAGCCTCAGGTTGCCCAGTCGCACCCTGGATTTCTCCATGGAGCATCTAGGGATGTGTTTAGATAAAAGATATTGCTGAAAATAAATCTTGCTTTACAACTGTTTTTATTCTTGGCAACGGATGAACCGTTGGAAAAGGGACTGTTAGAAAACAAATCTGAATCTGTATTGTTGGCCAAGGCATAAAACGATTGTCCAAAATAAAGCATAAAACTTGTTAACAAGCAAAGCACACTATCAGATTCAATGGCAACAGGAGCAAGCAAAAAAATATGAAAACCTGTTCCAGGCACTCTGAATGCAGTCCTTATGAACTAGACCCTTTCCAGAGGTGTCATTTTATTTCTTTCCCATTTTTGTTTTTAAGGGCTTTGTTTTATTTTTAGCAGCAATCCTGTTTTTTCCTTTTTCTGATATTTTTCTGTAAATAATAATTGGTTCCTTTGTGGCAGCATTTCCACATTGGCAGTGGCGTGTAGTGCTTTCTTGGAGGTGGCAAGAAAAAAGGGAGTGATTTGTTTCAATGGGTTATTGTTGAGTGAATGCAAATATCTGCAGCCACTGGAGCAAATAGGAGCAGGGGATTAGGCGCAGGAAGCTGGCTGAGTGGCATAGGCCATCTGTCCCGGTCCTGAGAAAAGAGGAATCTCGTTTGCAGTGTATGTTAATTAGTTAGCTGATTGGCTCAGCTGTCACCTTTGCAGAGTGAAAGCACACGGGCACAATTAAATTCATGTCCATATATGTTTATCAAAGCACATGTTTTTAGACTGCCTTGGTTTTTAGGTGTAATTTTGTCTTCTCAGGGACCTAGAGGATTCTTTGCTATTGTGCCCACAAATGGAGGGGAGGAAAAAAGGAAGAAAGAAAAAAGAAGGAAGAAGAAAGAAAATACCTTAATTAAAACATGATCTGGATTGTTTGCTGAAGCGTCTCCGGCCGCATTCTTTAATGCACTTGAAATTACCCATTTGCATCAATAGGCGTTAGCTGAATTTATTTCTATTCAAATGTATTCCCTTGATGTTTCTACAGAAGGTGGTAGGTTTGGAAATACATGTATGGCAAGTTTGGGCTCCTACGGTGCCCCCATTCAAACACAATGTCAATATCCTACACTTAAAAGGGACCCGTTAGTTAAAGTAAAACACTCCCTGGTTTGGGGTGGGTTTTGTTTTTGTTTTCATTACATTGACATCTCCAAGGCAGCATCCCCAGTAACTTTCCTTGGGAAGAAGTTGTCTGCTTGCAAGCCCCAGGGAGTTATTTCCCATGGTGTCATTTCAATTATTTTTGATTTATTTGTTTACTGTCTTCCAGTCCTTGTCAATGCACAATAGGCCACGTCTCCCCCTCCACGGGCACACGGGGCCCTGCCTGTGGGGTTTCAGGATGATGCAGAGCGCTGTAGGAGCCACAAACATCTGCCCAGCCACTCGCACACTTTAGGGTCTTACGCAGAGAGGGCAGGCAAGGGAAGAGGGCAGGTCGGGGGTTAAGGATCCTCCCTGGTTGGGGACACTGGCGTTGACCTTCACACAGAGGCATGAAAGAGCTGCAGAGCCTCCCGGTCCCAAGCTGGAGGAGCAGCCAGGGAGAGAGTCTCCTGAGGCTCCTTCTCCCGGTCCCAAGCTGGAGGAGCAGCCAGGGAGACAGTCTCCTGAGGCTGCTTTGCAGCAATGGAAGATTTTTTTCCTTACTGGCCTCGGAGGAGAAACCTGTCACTCAGCCCACTTGGCTCAGGCAAGTCCTGGGGAGAGGAGCTGCCTCGAAATGTTCCAGCCCAGTGCCATCAGGCTGCGTTCACAGCCCCAGCTTCCCCAAGAAAAACCCATAGTGTCCTTCCCATCTCTGGCAGTATCTGGCCATGCCTCCTCAGGCTACAAAACCATCCAAGGGCCATGTCTTCATGCCCTGGGGAGATACTGCGCCCAGTGTCTGCCTGCAGGGACTCCCCAGAAGCCAACAAGTTGATTCACAAGGCAGAGAAGGAAAATGAAATGCCAGGAACTCCCTTTATTGAAAGGGGAAAAAAAAAAAAAAAAAAAGCAAGAGAAAATGCATTCAAAGCTCCAATGGCCAGAAGCAGAGGAGGAGATGTTTATATCCAAAAATCGCAGCTCCTAGTTCTAAGCCATGTAAAAGGAAGACACATTTCTATGCTCGGAGTTTGCATCCTGCCCAGGGATAATGCAGTCTGCATGCAGCCTGGGGTGAGGAGGAGCAGGGATATGGGGGTATCTGCATGGTGATAGGGCCGCTTCCAGCTGATGGGCCATTTTAAAACCCAGCATGTTTGAATGCTCATCTCTGCAGAGATAAGACATCTCCCATGTGCACACAAATTGATAAAACATGTAGTAACCTCCAGGTAAACATATGTAATGCCTTCTTGTCCTGTTTCATAGGGCTTTACCTGCTGAGGGTTTCCTTTCCTTCCTTCCTTCCTTCCTTCCTTCCTTCCTTCCTTCCTTCCTTCCTTCCTTCCTTCCTTCCTTCCTTCCTTCCTTCCTTCCTTCCTTCCTTCCTTCCTTCCTTCCTTCCTTCCTTCCTTCCTTCCTTCCTTCCTTCCTTTTCCTCCTATCTCTTTTTTTTTTTGACCTGGGGTGCAGACCTCCAGGCATATATTGCCTCTCTGTCCCACTGGAAAGGTGAAAACTGGATTGGGTGAAACCACTCTCAGAAATGCTGAATCCCACCGGGAGGGACACCTAAGCAATGTCACCAGTATGGCCTTTGATGGGTGACACAGGCTGTCTTGGAAGTATATTCAGCCCCTGGCAGAGAAAAGTAAACACACACACATCTAGCCACTCTTCTATGTGATTCATGGGTCCTGGCCAACTATGATATATCCTAATACCTTTCATTGGCATCACATTCTTACGGGTTGTGTGTGTAAATGTGTGTCATCTTCCTTTTTAAGACAAAACACTAAATAAGCTATATTTATGGAGGATCAGCAGATGGCCAGCAAGCTGTGAAAAAAAAATATATTTGTCAGGCTTATAAATCTGAAAGGGGAGTTTAAGCAGAACTCCACAGCACTTGATGAAATTAATTTCTGGAATCATATTTTGTCTCTGCAAAATTATCTCAGGCCTTCCATGCACAGAGGGTGCCAGGAGTTACATGGGTGCCATAATGACAGCACCTAAATGCTTCCAGGGTGTTCTCGCAGCCCCCAAGGGAGACTCGGCACTGCTGTCCTCACGAAACAGAGGGAGAAGAACTGGGCTGCTCAAGTCTGTGCTGAGGATCCCACAGCAAAGAGGGGAATTGAACAGAGGCCAGAATTTGGTTTCAGTGTGACACGGGAGACGTGGGATGAGCACAACCCTTTCCATGCACCCTACACCAGGTGCTTATGGCTGGAGCAGTGCATCCGTGCTGACTCTATGGTGTTTCACTCACTGGCTCTTCTGGATATTAGTCAATATCCCATGCCTTTGCAGGGGCTTCGGGAAGCCTGGGAGAAGCCCCAGTGTAAGAATAAAGAGAAAAGCTGGTGAGGCGCAGGAGGACAGAGACAACTTGTGACTGTGGTCTATCAGCAAGGAAAAGGTAGGATCCCCACAGGAGCGAGCAGATGTACTCCCAGCGTGGTCCCAGAAATGGCATGACTAACGCAAGACCAGAGCTACCCCTTTTTTCTTTAACCACTTTGAAAAATGTATCCAGAGATTCATGTCACAGCACTGCAGTGTTTTCTCTCATGTCCTAGCCAAGCTACAACCAGTTTTACTCCCTTCCACTACTGGAGACATAGGGTCTGACTAAACAGGGCTTAAAAATACATCTAATGGATTAGCAAAGATTGTCAAAAGTCCTAATTAAGACAGGTAAAAGCTGTGCATTAACATCAGCCAATAAGAGTAATCCCTGGGAGTTTCCCCTCACTAACACAGCAGGTGCAAAAATATAACTTGTCCCCTCTACAGGAGGTTTTAGGATGCATTAGCTGAAATGTTTTTAAAATACACTTTTCCTTCTAATTTAAACCAGCTTGCTGCATTGGAGTCATAGTTTTTACAGGCAGAGGGTCCAAGATGCTGTTTTACAAAGGGATTTAATTCATAGCAGAGCATGGGATGACAAATCTGTGCAGTCATTGGAGGTGGGAGAGCACCGCTGTGCCAAGGAGGTGCGCTGTGCCAGCAAGTGCCGAGCATCCGCTGGTCCTTCCTCACAATAACTCCCTTTCCCCCATAGTTATTATTTGCTTTTCTAACTCCCTTTATCAATAGAATTTATTATTAACAGGAGGAAGTGTAAGTGCTTGTACAAAAAAAATCCAGTCCTCCATGGTCATTACTCTTAATTACACTATTACTTGATACAGGACTACCACAAAATTATTCTGATTTGCCACTGCTTTACATAGACGTTTATACCAGCATAAATTGAGTGCTAAGTGGGTGTAAATCAATACCAACCCCTGAGCAGAGATTTCTGGCGTGGCAGTATTTTACATTCAATTTTTGTAGTGGTAAAGGATACCATATACAACAGTGGAAAATCAGCTCCTCCCTCCCTAATTTTGCCTGCAAGACCTCTAAGGCGAGGAGCAGCCCCTGCTTGCCAGAGCGTTCCCAGCAGTGATCCTTATATACCTACACACAATTTTCCTTGCAAATCCTTGCTACTTCACTTTTTTAATCCTCAGCCTTCACATTTCCAACAGTAAGTGATAGCTCTGCATCTCCCAGGTCATTTGTCTCCCACAGGGGTTGGCAATTCTCCGTGTTTCATTTAAGAGTCGCCTCGCAACAGCCAGAGTTTTGCTCTGAAAAAATAAATAAAGCTTCTCTTCACATCCCTTGGAGAAAAACCCTTCCCAAAACCCAGTGAGAATCAAAGCTGAACTATGCAGGAGAGCTTATTCCTTAAAAAAGACCAGTGAGGTTATTTTGGAAGACAACTGGTGGAGGTACTGTGAGAACATTGATATCCAAAGCTGTCATAATATTTGACCCTCAGAAAATAGGAATGTCCATCCCTTGGGTAAACTGGGATAATATTAAATGGGGAGAGGGAAAGAAAACACTTGTTGTCTTTCGGAAGAGGGACGCAGGGCTACAGCAGCACTCCTCAGCCGAGCGTGCAGGCAATGCAGAGATCAAAAGCTGAGCTTCAAGTGCTTCCAGTCAGGAGCCTTTCATCTGCAGCTCTGCAAGCGTTTAGAGATGAAAGTCCTAGAGTTTCACTGGGAGTGACGAAAAACATTCCTTAGGACCTCGCTTGAAAGAGTGGCTGTCTGCAGAACAGAAATATATTTGGGGTTTGTGCTCTTTTTCTTTTTTTTTCCCCATCCCTAGGACTTATATTATACACGTTGGGCCAAATGGTAGACCAGCTGCAGGCAAAGGAGAAGGATGTCTCCTTGGATGCAGAGTCTGCTTCACCGCTGCGGGTTGCAATCCCAGCCCCTTCAACCAGATGTGTGCAGGTAGGGTGGTCTTATTCCCCCCAAGAAAAGGGTCTTGGATTTAATCTTCTTCTGTTGCAGGTCTACAGAGACGCGTGGCTGTCTCCAGGAAAGCAGCCGGGGAAGGAGGTGACCAGACTGCGGCTGCTGCGGAAAGCATCGAGTATGCAACTATTCAGCGAATTCTCGCAAATGACGGTTCTGTTCTCAGAAATCAGGATCACTCAACATACGCTTCACAAACAGGGGAAAAAAAAGGCAGGGGGGGATAAATTCATGGGATAATTTATTCGCAATGAATAATTCAACCAGCAGAAGTGACTACTCCAAAGATCGGGTCAAAAGTTGAGTACTTGAATAAATGAATTGCCCTTTCACAAATATAAAAAGCAGAAATCTCAATATTTATCATTTGCAGACACACAAATATTCCAGAACAACATTTTCTAATGAAGTGGGTAGGGGTGTTAATAATAAATTCTATTGATAAAGGGAGTTAGAAAAGCAAATAATAACTGACTGGAACATGTTTATATACGAAAAGTGACTTTTCAAACAAACTGTCAACAGTGGGCTGCATTATAAGACTATTAGGAAATAAGAACTCTGTAAATAACTTGCCTA
The DNA here is from genome assembly GCF_047716275.1 of Strix uralensis. Classification (NCBI taxonomy): domain Eukaryota; kingdom Metazoa; phylum Chordata; class Aves; order Strigiformes; family Strigidae; genus Strix; species Strix uralensis. The sequence goes on from NC_133975.1 coordinate 9,374,299, forward strand.
CCCCAGCAACTACTGAACCTACTGCCAGTAAATAAGCATTACGTTGGAGCACGAACCAAGCTGTCACAAGCTCAGAGACATATGGCGAAAGCGCAAGCAGAGAGGCTCAAGGTCCACAGCTGACACCAGACATGCAGCCGATCAAGGCAAAAAATGGGAACCATTAGAGACCTCTCCCCGTGTCACACCCTAGAGGAGTCACATCCCCTCCCTGGATGGGCTTGCGATGGGTTTTGCAGCTGCTGCTGCCCAAGGACTCTAATGTGCAGCCCACGCAGTGCCCCTGCTGGGTCTCCACCACAGGGCAACCAGAGACACCTACCTCCAACCCAGTGAGCGTGGCCAGCACATCTTTTTCACCAGGACCAGCCACATCTAGGCTGCTTCTGGCTGGGGCAAACCCATGTGAAGCTCAGCTGTAACATGCCTGCCCCATCCATTGCCTCTCTGCAGGAAGATGCCCATAGTGGCTCATTGTGCTTTCCTGAAGAGACATTGTCCACAGCTCCTCCAGAATTTATTCCCACAAGGGTCCAGACTGACCTCGCTAGATGCTGTCATAACATGAACAGATGCTGAGGTCCCCCTGCATGCTCTGAGAGTCTGTCCTCATGACGTTTCATTATTAGCTCACCTGCTGTACCATTGTGGCAAACCTGCTGTTTTCCAGTAATTAGAGGGGCAGATCGATACAGAGGTAGGAGCTGATCTGGGCTTATCAACTCATTTCACCCAAGTTACTGCCAGTCATGCTTGCTCATGGCTGATCTAAGCCATGGCAGGAATTCATCAGTCCTGGGGAGTCCTCTGCCACCTTGCTGGCAGCAGTAACTGAACTTCAGCCAAACCAAGGGGAATTTGATTCAGTGCAGTTTGGACTGATCAAAATAGGGTGCAGGTCCTGTGGGTTGGCTTAATCCACTCTTGAAGTCATGCCTTGAGATCACATTTGGAAACACAAAGGCACTGGGTGGAGAGTGAAATTCAGTTTTTCCTTATACTGCGCATAGCTGTAGCGATCAGAGCTCTCAGCAAAGATCAGTCTCTGGCACATGGGGCACAGGAGAAGTGACTTGAGGCACCAACAGCCCAAAAAGGGGGAAGGAGGTTGATGAGAGATAGAGGCAGAGCTAGGTGGGGTTGGACCTAAAGTGCTGCTTTTCTTTTGCAATGGGGGTGCAGACTAAAAACGCCCCACATAGTACCTTCCTATGACATCCTTCACCTGCCCTGAAGAGCAGACATCTCCTCCAACTACCCCTGAAAACCAGCTAGGTGTTACTGAGCTGCAAAGAACTGTGAAACACTGCCCAGATGGTTTGACAATGCAGCCCGCCTTTATGGCCTGAAGCAGGATAGAGAAGCAGCTCTGCTGGAACAGGGATCCTGGGAAGGCTGGTGTGCTGAGCATCACTTTGCTCTGCCACAGAGCCCTGCCTGCGACCTGGTGTCCAAGGTAGGGACTCTCACCCCACTACTTCAGAGTCCCTATCCTCTCGCTGCAACCTGAGCGCAGCCTCTCCAACCAACTGCAGACCCAGACTGCAAGAAAGTTGGCTTGTTTGGATTTTTTTAAATTTTATTTTATTTCTGGAGAAAAAATAGAAAAGGGCATTTTCAACTTGGCAACAGGAATAACAAACACATGAGTACGAGAGCTGACAGACTTAATTTGTGGTTACATTTCTACAGCTTCATCTCAACAAGTATTCTGGATGCAGGGGAGGCAAATAGTGCTCCTACCCTATAAAAGAGGTACGGGGGGGAAGAATGTGGTGCAGTAATTATAGAAAGGGTCTGGAGTCAGAAGGACTCCACTACGAGCAATTAAAAGGAAAATTAACTGTAAGAAAAGTTTTCTTTCTGTTTTATAGCTAAACCCACAAATAGAAGAAATACTGTACAGTTGAACTCCAACAAACAAGCATGCCTGATTTTAATGAGCAAAATGAAGGGCTTGTTTTATGGGATATGTAATATAATAGTCCCACGGTAAGGGAGCCTATTTCTCCACTGCTCTGCACTGCATGCAGTTATTCCAAGTGGTGCGAAGTGGGTGTAAAATGCTACCGAAACCAAATTTCTTCCTTGTATCCTCCTTCAGTCATATCCTACACCCCTTGAATACATGTGTGCAAATCAGCAGATTAAAGAAAAAGGACTAGTACTGTGGCAGGGAAGGGAGGGGAAGGGAAGGGAGGGGAAGGGAAGGGAAGGGAAGGGAAGGGAAGGGAAGGGAAGGGAAGGGAAGGGAAGGGAAGGGAAGGGAAGGGAAGGGAAGGGAAGGGAAGGGAAGGGAAGGGAAGGGAAGGGAAGGGAAGGGAAGGGAAGGGAAGGGAAGGGAAGGGAAGGGAAGGGAAGGGAAGGGAAGGGAAGGGAAGGGAAGGGAAGGGAAGGGAAGGGAAGGGAAGGGAAGGGAAGGGAAGGGAAGGGAAGGGAAGGGAAGGGAAGGGAAGGGAAGGGAAGGGAAGGGAAGGGAAGGGAAGGGAAGGGAAGGGAAGGGAAGGGAAGGGAAGGGAAGGGAAGGGAAGGGAAGGGAAGGGAAGGTGTTCTGCCACTGCCTTTCCACGAACTTCCTGTGTGATCCTGGTTGAGTCACTTAATTTTGGCAGAAAGTGGGATGACAAGGCTCTGACAGAGGTCCAGAGGTCCAAATCACCGGTGAAGGTGGGATGCACAGGGCTGGCAGACCGTCATGAACCTGTGCCGTGGTTGAGCCATGCATCAACCCACTTGCTGCCCCTTAAGTGCCTCTGTTGAACTGTAACTCTGCTCTCAGGGATGAAATATCATTCCCCGTCCTCACAGTCATGTTGTGTACCTACAGCCATCACAGCAGTCAAATACGCCTACAACAGAGGGGCACCAGAGTTTGTAGCCAAACTTTGATGTTATTGTGGCAAAAGATGCTGTTGTCTATAAATATAAGATGAAAAGTAAAAATCTGGCAGCAACAAGGACACAGACTTAAAATTTCCCCAGGGGAGCTGCAGATGGTTGGGGTGTCCCTGCACACCAGCAAGGACTACAGAAGTCTCATTTTTCCACACGTGTGAGGGGCACACAGCACCATCACACACAACACAACCTCATCCCTCCCCATCACACATACCCCTGCATTCACTGAGCCCTCTCTCACACCAGAGTAAAAAAAGCCTAGCTACACTTATACTCCCCAACCACTGCCACCACTCTTTGCCTCACAGTCTGATCTGTTCTTACTCGGCTAAACTTACTGAAATAAAAAGGCAACTTGGTGTTTATAAATGCAAAAGAAATGTATTACTTTTTTGCCAGGGAAAAGGTCTTAAGGCTATATAGCAAAAATCATTTCCAGTTGACTCCTTCCACCCCATCAGTTTCAAAGAACCAATTTGTTGGCTACTTTGTTGGTGTATTCAAAGAAAAAAAAACTTTTTTTTTTTTTTTGTAATTCTCACTCTCATATTTCATTTCATTCTTCTTGCAAGCAAGAACAGAGCAGGGCAATACCAGCACACAGAAGAAGAGAGAAAGGTCTGACCAGCAGCTGGGTATGACTGAAAACAGTAATTGTCAAAGCTGGCTTTCGTCTCTCATAGCCTGTATGATATGAGACAGTGATCTCACCGAGGGTCATGCTCCCTCTCCTTCGCTTTCTCCTCCTCCTCCTTATCTCCATTTTGGGTGTTACCAGGAGAGACTGCCCTGTTTAGAGACATATAACCCAGAGTTGCACCCTCAGGACATAACACATAGTGAAGGTTGCTGTGATGCTCATGAGCATCCTGGACTGCACCTTCCAAGGTGGCAACATTCCAGGACCTTTTACCTGAACGATGCATTTGGCCACACAGTAAGGCCAAATCAGCTCCAAGAAGATTTCACTGCAGGGTCTGAGGACCATAAGGCTTGTGGAAATGGGTTAAACAAAGTTGCGCACAACCTCACTTGTCCTACATCTGCCAGCATCAGCATGCTTCTTGCAATTTATACTGAACCACAAATACCTCTCACCTGTGTCTGGGGCCATGGCTGGTGTTGATGAAGCGCATGTTGTGCCAGGTTGCAAACCATGTGGCACCTTCTGCCAAGCAGCAGCTGGCTGTGCTGGAGTGACCCTGTCTTCTGCAAACAGCCAACAAATCTCAACGTGTAAATGCGTTGCACCAACAAACCTGCTGGAGTTGTTACTCCTCAAGAATTTCTCAATGATACCAAGCCAAGATCTCACCAACTGCATCACCCATCCTACATCCCTGGGGAGCTCCTCACTTTGAACTAGTGAGCAAGTTGACTTCCCCACTAGGTTTGCTGGACACTTGGACTACTGAAGAGGGGGACGGGAAGGCAACACCAATTTGGCCCTCACCTCCCAGAGCAAGGGAAAAACTATCTTGATGCAATGGTTGCAACAAAGGTTTTAAAGGCAGAGCTATCTACTGCCCATGTCCTGGGCTGACAGAAAGTCCATCTCAGAGGTTCCCAGCTGCTCTTCACTCCCTCATCCGTATCACAGCAGCATCCAGAACTGGTTCGCAAAGGTACCACAGGGCATTTTTTTATTTGTTTTTATTTGGGTTTTTGACTAACAGCAAGTACACCAGAAATCAAAGATTTTGGAAGATGAAATTCCTTGCAAATTCAGGGTGATCTGAGCTAATAGTTTCATCCAGAGGAGGGAAAAATAAAAGGAAAGAAAGAGAAAAGAGTGGGAGAGGAATTCTGAAAAAATTTCGAAACACATTGTTTCAACATCTTCTAAACAAAATGGGTTGGTTTTTTTTTGCAATACCAAAATGTTTCATTTCAACATTTTCACATTCATGTTTCAAAACAGCCTTTTTGTTTTACAAACGAATATAAATTAAAAGAAAACAAAGTGAAATGAAAAGGTTAATAAATACAATAAAATATTTTGGGTTTGGACTGAAGAAACTATTTGGGGTTGACCCTACAGGAATCTTTTTCTTTTTTTTTCCCAGTTTGCCAAGAAAATACAAATAATTTGTTCTGCTTTGACCTGAAGCAATTTATTTATCATTCTTGGAACCTGAAATGCCATTGTTTACCTAGATCAACTCATCAGCTCCCTGGCACCCTTTTGTTGGGGGAATTAGGAAGATCAAGGGGATTAAGAGAGACCACATTGAGCTGGCTGTGAGGAGGGTTGCTGTGGGGTCTGGGCTTTTTGATCCCAGTCAGGGTGTTTAGGTACTGTGGTACCCACAGTACCCTCAGGACACAAACCAGATGTGGGGAGAGTAAGATCTTCTATTAGGCCAAAATAAAAAATCTAATAAAAGATGTCATCTGTACCCACGGGACTTACCTTACCTGGAGAATGGGGCACAGTCCCTGCTAAAGCACAGCTCTGTCCCAAAGGGCACCATAGCATCCTGATTGATAGATTTTAGGTTTTTTGGAAAGAAAATCAGGAGGGCCAGGTTTCATGGCTTGCCCTCTGTTTGAGACAAAAGGCAGCAAAAATCATCCCTATCCATAAACATGAGAGATGTCAGACTGGGATCATGTGGAGGCCTCAGAAATGGGACTGGTCCCAGGTTGTATTCCTTGCTGTGCCGTGCCAGAGGTTCCTGCATACACGCTATTGATTTTGGTTGCGTAATGCTAAGCTGTAAGACCTCATCAGCTGCTACTCATTACACAGGCACAGCCCCTCTTGAATAGAAACCATAGCAGAAAATAGATCTCGGGATGTAAAACCTGACATCTTGAATTCATAAACCAAGCGACAGCATTCTTGTTTAGAGTCTGAGGGTGGCCTGTTCTGAACTTGCCTTTTTTTATACCAGATGAGTCTAACCTCAGAGCCAGGATGACTCCAGCAAGTATCATTACCCTAAAGCAAAGAACATGACTCAAGTCTAGCAGTGCTAGAGTTGCTACAAAGTGCCCAAGCAGGGGACACCGAGTCTGATCCTGCCATCTGTCCAGACCCATCGACTCTGATGATCTCTTCAGTCCCAGCAACAGCAATGACAAAGGGTGTGATTCTGGGCTGCAGTCAGACTGTTTTCTCACATGTGATTTCCCAACTGGGGAAGCCCCTTGGAAAACCCAAGTCACTAGAAAGAGACAGAAAATAAATGAAGAAACCACCCTCCTCCACCTACCCCATTATCAAACCAGTTTCACTTCTGAAAGCAGGAAGGATTTGTCCCATGGCATGTTCCCCTCTCTGTTAGCACCAGGCTAAAGGAAGGCATAATCTGAAGTGGTTTTCGTTCAAAGAGCAGGCCTAAAAACACAAGACCTTTTGAAGCACCAGCATCTCTCAGTAAGTCTGTGACAAAACACCAGCTCCACCAGAGAAGTTGCATCTGCTTTGCTGCTCTGCTTTAACTCAACTAAAGAAGAGAAATAATTTGTCCACAGGTAGGTAGATGCCCAGCCACAGCTTTCAGAGCACACTTGGAACTCAGAAAGACTGCAGGAATCAACACCCATCGATCACCTCCCTGACCCAGAGTCATATAAAGCAGAGGGACAAAACTGACTATTTTCATTAAGCAATGGAGGGGCTGGGGGAAGGACTCATGGACCTCTCAAGGTCTTTTACAACTCAAACTTTTTACAGTTTCATATACCTGTTTCATTAAGACATCGGTTTGGGGAGATTAGCGTTTTATGTCAGATCTCCTGTATGAGCCAAGACAGGACACCTAACCTCTCCCTGCCTTTCCAGAACCATGATAATGTGTATTGACAGAGCCATTCATGTTAGTGAGATACTTAGATAATGGTGCTGAAGACACTGAAGTATCTGGCTGGCCAACAGGTATGGACAATTTGCAGGTCTAACCCGAGAAGGTATTAACTTGTCTCAAATACACCTCATCACTGCCTCTAACCTGTCCATATCCCACCTTCATCAGTGCATCCACTGACAACAGCAACGTCTTGTCCTGCAGCTCCTTTTGCAGCTCCTCATGCTCTCTCCGCACTGTGCCGGGCATCACCCTTTCACAGATTCTTTCTGAGGTTGCTGGCAGTGCAAGTCCCTTTCTCACCTCCTCAGTGGGAGGGAAGAAACCAAACACACAAGATAAAAGCACACCCTATGCAGCAGCCTGGTTTAAGCATGCTGTCACCAGGTTCTGTCTATTTATTCTTTGTCAGCTCTTTCTACTTGCTCCATCTTTCCTCACATATTTCAAATCTGCATCTAATTCAAGTATTACATCCATTTATTTTCTTAATACTTTTATTCCCTGAACCGTGCTTTTATGGTGGGTAGCCGTCGTTGCAAGCACAGTGCTGAAATAAGGCACTTATTGGCTACAGCTCCAGGGATTTTAACCGGATATCTGCCTTTGTTTAAATTAAGTAAATCAGGATGTTTCCTAAACACCATAAGGATAGAAGTTTAGACTTCTACTGAATCAACTTTTTGACCTAAAGCCAGCAATGTTTCAGTCAAGGACATCTCCTGGATGTATCCAAGGAGTCTGAAAATCCCCTTCATCGGGTCCCAGGAGCTCTGCAACTCACCCTGTCAGGGACACCCCTCCTGCTCCCTTTGGAGGGGATGCCTACCCCTATAAAGTGAGTATTTAAAGACAAACTTGTAGTCACTCAAAATTGAGTGAGATACATCCCACTCTTCAAATGCATTTTTTGATACAAGACTGTAGTTTATATACTTAGAGACATACTCACCCATACACCCTGATGATCTGCAGTCGTGATGGGGTACAGCTTTAGACATTGCTATAGACAGAGCTTTGATAGGGGGTTTGACAGAGCCATGGGCTGATGGATGCTGTGTTTCTGAGTATTTTTCCTACAGAAATGTTTTACCTTCAGTTTTTATTAGGTGAGGAGTCTCCAAAGTGCTCAGAGCTTTACATGATAGTGAACTTGAAGTAAAGCAGAGATTTCAGCACCATTTCTTATGCTAATACCTTTCTGGAAGCATAGAAGTTAAGCACAAAACTTCCATAAGCAAGAACAAATGGCAGATGGACAAATCGTCCAAGCAGATCCATGGCCTCTGAAGACTGGAGAGTCCCAAAAGCCTTTAAAGGATCTGTGCATCCTGGGACTTACATTTTTATTTTCTTCTGAAGTAGCAAACTATAATGACCAGATGTAGTCCATGGGTGCCCAAATGAACTGGAAAGTAGCAGCGTACCCAAAGGAAACAGGCTGCTGCAAATATCGATTGCTGGGGGAAGAGGGAGGGTGAGTAACTCTTATCAGAAATTGGTCCAATTATTGGAAATGCTGACAAAAGCTAAATGCACAATAAACTACAGTGGTTCCCAGCACTGAGATGCTTTGAGCCAGCAGGAGCTTGCTGTCCTTCAGCCATAGGCCACTGACAAAGAAAACAGAAACTTCTGCTGAAATTAATCATTAATTGTCTTAATTAAAAAACTGAGAAAAAGCTTTGTAATCAAATAACCACCTTCCTTTTGTTGAGAAAAGCTAACACATTTGCAACACAGGGTTTGGAGAAGAACAATCTCTCAAGGTCAGATTTAGATTGCTTGAACCTATTCCCATTTGACGCTTCGAGGTGCTTAACTCAGTTGTTTCCGTGGGAGAGAGACTCACCTCCAAACATTACCTCGGCTTTACTCTTCCAGCTTCTTTCCCTAGAGTCAGCCGGTCTATTTAAGGAAAGAGATAGTTCTCTGTATGACTGATGTTAGTAAGATATGACCAGCAGCACTGACTGTGACACATCTACAGAGGTCACTGGCTTTGAGGGCCTTGTTAAATACTCTTTACTTGTCTCAGCTAATGTCATTGTGGTGATTCACCCTGTTTCTCTATGCCAGCAAAATGAATGATCATCATTAATGTTTTATATCAAGGTGCAGAGTGCGTAGTCAAATGCCTTCACACAGGCACTGACGTCATACGAGGATGTTTTCCTTCACCTCTCCTCCTTGGCATTGCCCAGGACTTCAGCGAGAGAAAAAGCATACACAGATGCAACACAGGCCTTATGTGGCTCAGAACCAGTACCCTACATCACTTAGATTTTACTAGTAGTGCAGTTTTTTCAGTTGAAAGCTGTACTGACATATAAGCAGAGCTCAAAATGTTGTCCAGATCAGCAAAAAAAGGAGGTTAAATAATTAGCTATAAAAAAAGCAAACTTAACAAGAAGCCAGGTAATGCCTAACTCAATGTGATATTAGAAAGCAAAGGAATCTAAGTGAGGCAATTTACATATCTTGGCAGCAACGTGCAGCTCAGTAGGAATGTCTGGAAGGAAATCACATCCACAGTCAGCACAGCAGTGTTAACCAAGATTTGAGCCTCAAAAATCTACAGCTTAAAGTTCCATCACTCAGGCTCCAGTTCATATATTATTCCCATGTTAACAAATGGGTGAAAAAACAGAAAAACCTTCTGAAGGTCCAGAGAGCCAGCCAAATGACTTTGGATGCAAACTTCTTGGGAAGAATGATGTATCTGATTAAATTAATTTATTGCAGACAGTGCAGTACTTGATCAAAGGCTCCTCTATAGTGGAGATATATCTGTAGACATACCTTGAAGCAGCTTTAAACATTGCACCAACAGCAGTCTAAACCAGAAGCACATTGGAGTAACTATCCACATACTTAGCCTTTTTTTTGGGTGGGTTTTGCCACTATTTTGAATCTGCACCTGCTGCTAAAGATATATGTTTGGATCGATCCGCTCTGCATTACGGCAGCAACAGTGATGGTGGAGTGGACTCTCAGAGTTCATTAGATCTGAGTCTCCAGCATCACCCAGTAAGGGAGAGGCACACAGCAGATATGTGCTAAAAATGAAAGCAGGGCATCTGCAAGAGGCCATCCTGCCACCAGTCAGCTGGAAGAAAACACAAATGGGAATGGCTACAAGCCACTCATCAAAGCAAGCTGGGAGGGAACATTTATGGAGTTTAAGCAACTCCAAGGACATGCAAAGAGCAGTTCAAGCTAGACAGGGATGACCAAGAAGTTGCCTTAAGTGCCTGATGGTGAGGGAAGCATCCAAATTCAGATTCTTCAAAGTCTTGTAAGTGGGTAAGCAGAAGCACTGAAGACAAAAGGAAATAATTCATTTTTCAGCTTGTTTCCACTACTATCCTTCAGTGCCTTCAGAGCTAAAACTAAGTGACTGAAACTCAGCTGGGTAAACACAAACCAAACCCAAAACCAGCCTGCTTTTTGAAAATATCGCCACTAGCTGCTCATTTGCAACTAGTTTGACACTGGAGCCTACGCTGTGAGAGTTTAAAACCTGATGGATCCCCAAGGACATGTCTGCATGGATGCAGCCACGGTTCCAGTTGCTGGAGCAACCTGCCTGGTCCTTCTCACCATGCCGCTCAGCATGGACAAGGCCACAGCTGAGAGCAAAGGGCTTCCCCAGCACTGCTCTGCCCCATGGCCCTTGAGTAAACCCACTTTGCTTTCAAGGGCAAATGGTGTATCTTTTCTTTCACCTCTTTAATCTTATCAGTACTGCCTAAACCTGGTCTAACAGGCCATCCAAGGGACAGTGATTGCCTCAGGGGTGGACATGCAACTGGAGAGAGACTGCCAAGTATGCAGATGTTTGTTATCTGCAACAGCATTGCTGTGCAACAGGCTGAGCCAGGACTCTCTGGCCATCTCCTAAGGAAGACCAGAGCATGCTGCAAGCGCGTGGTGCTTCTGTCCTTCAGCCTTTTGAATCTGGCCTCTGCAGGGGCTGCCTTTGATCAAAGCATCACCAAAGCCTCGCCAGATTAAATTCCACCAAGTAGATCCTCAGCTGTGGTAAATCAGCGCAGCTCCCCTGGGGTGGATGGAGTTATGGCGTAACCCCCCTGCGGAGGATCCAGCCCTGTCTTTCATCCAGCTCAAGCATTAGTGATAATAGTTTCGAATGCCTTTGTCCGTCTTGCTGGAAGAATGCTGATTGTGAAATGGGAATTTGCAATGCTAACAAAATCTTGAAGAAGGGCTGCAGAGAAAATAACTGCAAACAAACAAGACCAAACTCTCTCTTCCCGTAGAAGATTCACAGCATCCTAAGGAAGTCATAGCAGGGAGGCAGAGACTGACAGTGTTTGAACCCTCCTCTCCGCTTCATGAAGATCTGTGGGCAAAGGGCACCTGATGCTGCAGAGGCAATTGCTGGCTGCTTTGCAAGACCTTGAAGCATCAAACACCCGTGCTGACGCCAGCCCAGGATGGAGTTGTTGCACCGTAGTGGTTTGGTGCCTGTGCTGTTTTCTCCTCACATTTGCAAAGACTCTGGACACAAGCCCTGCCTTTCTGCTAAGCTCTGGTACTCCCTTGGCACGTTGCACCGCCGAGGTATAGCATTGCATTGGTGGGTGGAAATAATCCCCTCTAAGGAATATGTAAGCAGAGACCCTCACTCCATCTGCCCACTCAGCTTCTCCCTGTTTTCTTGCACCTTCTCTCATTTCTGAGAAACTCACCCTCGGCTCAGTTCCCCCACCTGCAATACCTTTCATCTGGAATTAAAAATAGAGTTGGTGCAGGCAATTTCTAAACTCATTGTGAATATGAAGAGGTGAGAGGTGAAAACTAACTTTCCACCAATTCTGGCCCAAATTGCCTGAAGCCCACTTCTTGTATTTTCTGCCCAAGTGAAAAGGCTTGGGGGAAAAGAAGGGTTAGCTTTCATTGCCTTTTCACAGAGCTGCAGTCCTCGGGCATTCTCTTTAAGGTTTTAGCATCCTCAGGACATAAAAATTATAATACAGAACAAGGTGGGAAACACAGAAAACAGCAAGTACCAAAGCAAGTACCCCAAAAGTAACACCAGGTCATTTTGACAAGGCCTCTCCTTTTTAGAGGCCACTTGCTTCTTCTGCAGACGTCAGCATGGATCTTTCAAACCTCTTACCCCAGATCCTCTCTCATAACAGTCCTCAAGATGCCCCTGTCCTCCCTCCTGCCATGGGGCAGGTAATGTCCACCAGTATTGGTTTTTCCCCAAACACCATCATGTCTTCTAACTTGGATTTGCCAGTGGTGACCTGTGGGTGTCGGAGCACAGCCAGCTCCCCAAACACAGAGGTTTTATATAAATAAAGATGTCTGCAGATGCGACAATGGCACAACCTTTTTATTCCTTTTCATGTAGGTCATTGCAAACACACAGGTGAGGTTGAGGCATTTCAAATACAGGCTGAGAAGAAGATTGAGAGCAACAGAATAAAAGGAGCCAGAATAAGGGCAAGTGGTTATTGCACACAATAACCAAAGGAAAAATAATATTTTTCAGTTTTTGTCCATCAAGTACCTTTGACAAGGAAACAGTTAAAGTCCAAACTTTTCTCTTGTTTTTTTCCCCGAATAAGTGTCACAGTCTCTTGGCAGAATGAATTTCGCCCTGAAAATTTCACTGACCCCATTCAGTTAAATTCACAGATCTTTTAAAGTTTTCCAACATCATCAAGCAAAAAAATAAACACATGTGATGTTAAAAGCGCTGCAAGAGACTGTTTGATTTGGGGAATTTTCCTTATTCACTCTCAGGCCCGAGCATATGGTTAGCATTTCGGTGTTTGCCGGCAGCCGGGGACTGGCTGGAGGTGGGATTGTCCCAGCTCCGCTCAACGATCACCGAGCATCGCCGAGGCTCCCGGGACACAAACAATGAAGCAGCCGCTTCTCAAAGAACACGAAAATCCTTCAACCACCTGCAAAACACACAGCGTGACACCAGCAGGAGATCACTAAAGGAAACGGCCTCCTCAATTCAACACTGACTGGTAAGGGAAGCCAGAGAACTAGAAGAAAAGAAGGGGAAACAGCAAGGAATCCGGATGACAAATTATTATTTGTTGCCTTTTAGAGCAATGTTGGACTGAAAACATGGCCCTAAGCTGCCATTTTCAACTAGATGAGCCATTGGCAACGTGGCCATGCTGTTTTGCTTAGTATTTACAGTAGCTGCCCACACAGATTCCCGGAGCAGGGCAGGCTCAGGGCAGCATCCAGGCAGTTTTCCTCCCTGACACCGCAGAGCAGGTGCACCCAACTGCACGAACAACCCTCCATAGATGGAAATGATGCTCCAGAGTTTAAGCATCCCCAGGTGAAACATGATTTCCTTTAGGTATATCCTGTATTTTCACTTGCAGATAGGCTTTTCTTTCACTTTCAGCTGGGTGCTTCATTATGATAAGCCACAACACCTTATTTTAAATTGTGTTTATTACCAGTTTAACACATTACACTAATATTTATTTTTCAAATCATTCCATGAGAGGCTTTACTGATACAATTGAAATGGATATTAACTTAATGTTTGGCCTTATCAGGACCAATATTCACCAGGTTCCTTAAATCCACCCAAGCCTGCTTACAAAATCAAAGCTGCAGTGAGGTAGAAGCAAATATAATATATTTCACACATTGTAAGAGACCAAGAGAACTCAAATTTAAACTTATCACATGAGTCCATTTCCTAACACCAAACTCACAAATGCTCTTCTCATTTCTCTGAACAAAATACTCCTCCTGCAAAATGATCCATAACCAGCCATTTGTCAGACTTCAGACCTTCCAGTAATGCTTACAATTTCCTGAAAAGTCAACATTTATTTTCAAGTGGCTGAGTCAGGCCACAGGTAATTTATTGGCTGAAATAAAAATATGAAGTGAGGCATTTTGAAAGCTAATGTATAACTCTGGATGAAATCCATAGTGCCATGATGTGTTTTAGATAGCAGTAATATTTATGACCAACAATTGTCATAATTTGTTGTGTTTATGCCTCAATTACTGTTTTATGTCTTACAGTCCTGCGTAGTCAGAACCAATGTTTTAATTTTAGAATCATCTCACAGTGTACCATAAAAAAAATGTATGAAATATAAGTAGCATACTTTAGTCATCTAGGATGTCTCTCCATCAACCTTATCTTTCTTATCTTTAAAGAAAACTATAATTGGATAATCTTTACTTAATGTAAACTTCTAAAAGCTGGAAGCCATTTCAAGATTACACAGATTAACTGTGGCTACCTGTAAGAACATGCTTCAACATTTCTATGAATTCAGGGTGGATAAAATCGAGTGTCTTCAGTATTTATGAAACTATTTTGGCAAAGAAAAGATTGGAAATGTGTCACACAGACTTAAAAAAAAAAAAAAAAGCTTTTCTGAGGTGTCCTTGTCTTTCTTATTACCCTATGAGCCAGTCAGTTAGTTGGAAGCAAATAGTGGTTTTAATTTTCTGTTGGTTTGCAGACACAGTGCTGTCTGTCTCCCAGATTAACTTTAGCACTGTGAACTGCAGAAAGGAATATATTTTCAGAGTACAGATCATTTGATTTTGGTATACTCTTTACACGTACAGATATTCCTTGCTATCTATCTGTACAGTTGCCTGCAGAGAAATCAGCCTGACAGTGGATTATCCCCCTTACACTGTGCAGTAAAATACAAACTATTACAAATATTTTAATATTTCTATGGTTTGAGGCATCAACAGCCACAGAGAAAATATGACCTTTTCAACCAAGTTCCTACTTGTGTTCTCAATTGAAAGAGGAACTAATATATTCCTGGCAATATGCAACCCTTTTGTCTTACCATGGCATATGATTAATACTATGCCTGAATTTTGGGGAAGGACACAAATTTGCTGTCACAATCAAGTGACTTGTACGAACCAGAGTGGATACAGCAGCTGCCTGCTTGTTGTTGTTTCTGAAGTACCCAGCTTTGCACAGTTTTCCTCCCAGAAAATGAGGTTTGCACTCCAGCGCCGGGCTAAAGAGATTTGTAAGATCTGCACTGTTTGCATGCTGTCTCCCGTAAACCCACCATGAACAATTAAAAAGCAATTAAGAAGCAATTTCTGGGTAAACTACATTAAGACTTTTGGCAATTATTGTTAGTTTCCTCATTCATTTAATCTCTTTTCTCCCCTTGTTGCATCAAGTTCAGAAACTAATGATTAAGAGGAGTAACTTGATTTTGTCCATTAACGTTAGTTCCCAGTTGCTGTCATAGTTACACTCCACATAGGCATATCACTAAATAAAATACCTAAATAATATTTAGATTCAGCCTTGGGGCTAACTTCTGTCCCCGCTAACTAGCAGGTCCACGGATTCCAGACACTACAGAGACCAAAGTAGACATTTTGTATAAATATATAACCAAAAAAAAAAATCATATTTAGTTTCAGAAGAATAAGTATATAGTAGTTTTCAACCAGTTTCACTGTAGTCTGTGGGTCTCTGGGTACACTGACTTCTGAATGGTCTACAAAACTTAACAAGAAAAATAAGCCTATTGTCAGTAGGCTTCAATTTAACTGTACAAGGGGCTGAAGCTCTGCTGGAAAAAATGTGGATGTCTGCAAATGAAAAAGATTGAAAACCACTGGCTGAAAACCACTGGCTATTCTGGCTGCATTTTTTAAAGGAAGACTGGAGTTACACTGTAAAAAATGCCTTCAGAAATATCTATATACCTTTCACTAGTACTGAAAATATATTTGTGATTTGCAAAGAAATTGTGATGATGGGAGTTTGACTTAATGATCCTTCCAACTTGAGATATTCTATGGTTCTGTGATCTTTCAGATTTAAAGGTGATGCACAAATGTGAAATAGCGCTGTGTGTGAAACGGAGGGCGCAGACCCTGACCTCAGGCAAGGTGGTGGTTTAGACAAACAAAGCCTTCAGCCACAGTGGATCGCCCATCTTGGACCACCTCCAGCACTTCCAGCCAAAGCTCGTGGGCCAAGGGGGATCCTCTTTACACCTCACAGAGAAGCCTTGAAGCCCCCCCTCCACCCACAGAAAGCAACGCCAGAGGCTGCTAAAATGGGGTGAAAACTCCCCCACTTCAGCAGCTGAGCATCCAGGATCCCTCCATTATCAGCAGAGAGAGACAGGCGCCATCAAGAGCAATTTAAGTACAAAAAGTCATATTTTGGAGGCATCTAGATCTCTTCATTGACCATAGGGAAGTTTTTCACCCCAAGCAGACAGAAGTGACAAAGCGTTGCAGAGGCAGGAGATGCTCAAAGAGGGTGGGGAGTTTCTAGAGCCATGCAGTTAATGGCAAATCTGGGGGTAAATGTTGGGTCTTCTCCGTAAATAAAAACCTTTGACCGGTCAGTGAATCTTTTACAAGGTGCTCAAGATCAGCAGTACCTGGCATCCAGTGTTTCCAAATGCTTATTAATGATTCATCTGATCTACTGACCTAAAGCAAAATTAGCTGTGAAAAGAGTGGCAAAGCCATGCAGGCCTTGCAGGGCTAATTCTCAACAATCATCTGTTCCCCAGCACTTTTCTTGTTCATGTTTTAAATGACTTCAAGTTTTCTTTCAGAACAGATAGAGCTGACCTGTGTTAAAAGTATGCACAAAAAAAAACGGGGCAAAATGCAACAGAGGATGGGGAATATCACCAAGTTCTGGAAGATGAATCGTGAGCAATTTCTTCATATAAAAGGATAATGAAGAAGATAATTTCTATCCCAGGAAAAGCTCCCAGCATTGAGTTCATTTCTCTCTTAGAAGGCTGCAGGATGTTTGTCCGGTTTAGGAAGAAAGCGCTCTCATTTATTCAAAATAATCATTTGCCGATCTCCCCCAGTGCCACTGGGGCCACCGCCCGCCCCTGCCCACCACAGCGTCCCAGCTCAGCAGGCACTGGCAAGGCTGTTTGCGCATTGCAAACTGCACTATAACTTGAACAATCAATTCCCTCCCTAGGAAAGAGGCTGCTAGAGCATCGCAGTGTTCCTGGAATGTTTGGAAATACTTGTCAAAACATGACTCCGGTTTCTTTGTTAGTTCTATTAACATTCAAACATTTCCCTTGTTGATTAAAGGCATTGGCTCCATACGACGTCTTAAAGTCAATACCTACCTGCCTCCTATCCAATTTCTTATGTAACTGCTGCTTTCCACACCACAAAAGTTTTTCTCTTAATGATGAATGAAATTATTTATGCCACAATTACTATGCAGAGGCCTTTCAGGGCTGACGGAGGCCAAACCTCCCTGACCACACGTTGCATTCTTCATGATGTTTGATCTGGACATCCAGTATGCTGCGTGAGGGGAATCACATTTCTGCAAAAGCACAAGATCCCCAAGGTAGTTATCACTTTATTAGGACAGAGCTGGACGTGGTCCCACAAGCCAAGCTGCAGAACAGGAGTTGGTGTTTGGGAAGGCAGCTCACCTTCCTGGGCTTTGGAGTGACCAATTGTACCATAGGTATAATAACACTTAACTATCCCCTATAGAGTTACCTCTGTTTACAAAGTATCCTGAGACCCTCAATTTCTTTTCTACTACAAAGCTGCTGGACGTGCACATAGGATCTGGAATACATATGTATGTTGCTTCTTATTTCAAAGGCCAGTAAAAGCTATAGAGCCACCCAATTCTGTAACACGTCCTGTATATTTAATACACCAATATTATATCCATCCACCCTGTCTCTGCAGCAGAATATACCCAGAGCGGAGCTCACGTCATGCTCTTTGGAAAAATAAAACTACCACAGGAATTGCAACGAGATACACATACAAATCAGGCTCTAGATGTGGCTGGGCTGGTGTCAGATGCAGCACTGTGTCAGCCCTGGCTTGCGGGAGCACACAGGCTCTATTACAGCAGAATTAAGAATGGCTGATTTGTCCCCATATTTGAGCCTTCCCCTGAAGCAAGATAATGTGCCACTGAGAAAGAGCTTGCCTAAAAGTCGTAGCAATAATGCCCTAAAATTGACTAAAATTCTGTCATCCCTAATAGATGAAAGCCCTCAGCTCATATTTATTGTAGGATGCGGCTGTTTATTCTGAAAGCTCCCATGCCACTCACTATGCATCCCTCTGCTCTGCGGAGCAGGGGAAAAGCCCCTGGAGGAAAGGAGGTGGCCAGGACCTGGGGAAGAGCCCAACGTGTGACATCTCTGAAGGGCTAAAGACAAGGGGTATTTCTGTACTCCTCTGCTGCGGGTGGGCAGCTGGGGTGGATGGCCAGCAGCAGGCAGTCAGTGCCCTTTGGTGGTCTCTGATCGCATCCAGGAGAGAAGACTTTAAGTACAGCCATCGGGCACCCAGAAACTCATCTCGGCAGCGTGTGTTTTCTCCTCACAGGTATCAGTCTGCACAGGCTGGTGGGGGATTAAACAGGTTGTGGCTTCATTTCAAATGCCCGCCCCCAAGTAAGGCACCCTGCTACACCCGCAAGTGCAAGAAACGCCCTACGTGGTGATGGCACAAATAGGTCTGGCAGGCAGAAGTGGTCTCTGTCTTATCTCTGGGCTCCAGAGCATTGTCTTGGTTTACTCCAAGAACAGGGAACACCCAGCCTGCACTGGTGGTCAATGGCTCCTCTGAGAGCCGCTTGTGACCACGGTGCAGTCCCCTGGCTGTGCACACAGCTGCTGTGCTGAGTCAGCATTATTTCAAGGTCTGATTTTAAATCTTTGCTTCTCACACCCTCCACAGGCTCTTTCCAGTTTTTTTTTTTTTCCTCTCTGCTTTCTCCAATCGTCTACTTTGCTCTCCAGGCTGCCAAATTATTTTACCTTTGCCAGCACCTCCCTGTATGTAGCTCTCTCAGAAGAGACTTGTTGTGTCTCTCCAGCTCACTCATTCCTCCTTATTTCACTTCAAATCAAACAACTCGCCCCTTGCAGAGCCCTCTATTCCTCATCTGTCCATGCTGTTCAGTGGGAAACAAATCCCACAGGATGAGGTTGTGTTGCAATCAGCTCGCAGAGGGTGCAGGCACAGAGAGAGCCTTCACAGGGTGGCTTAAGCTCTCGCAGTGTTTACCCTGACAATCATTTGGATCCTTAATCTTAGCAACGACGACTATCGGCTTGAAATTCAATAAACCTGCCTGGAATCGTGGTCCTTTGGGCTGGCTAGCTAATAAAAAACGGTTTACCCATTCCAATGCACCTTATTGATATAAACGGATAGTGACGTGAGCTCTGGAAAATGTACCCCAGCATCTGCATCCACTGATGCCATTTAACCCTTGGATGCTAAGGGTGGACAGCTCGAGCTTCTACTCAACGCACACTGACACTGATCTCTGAACCAATATTTCAATTCGGTCTCGTGTGAGCTCGTAACGGTCCGTCAGGCTGAAGGAACAGCTCGTTACAGCACTGCAGGGCTGCAACGCTCACTCTGGCTCACAAGCCGCCTAACAAGTCCCAGTTTTGATAAGGAATATCTGGCGATATTTATTGTGTGTACCTAACCTGATATGATTCAGAGACTCATGTGACTGCGTCTCTGATTAAACTTGCCAGCATAATAAAACTTGAATTAACGTTTCAACTACTTCATCGCTTTGCTCCAACTCAGTATTGATTCAGGAATTGCTTTCTGCCCACTAAGGAAGCAAGTTCTGCAAGGATGGGGATGTATGGGGGTACATTCTGCAAGATCCTTATCGAGCCCAGCACTGCGTCAGCTCAGGGTGGTCCCCGTGCTCCGCTGTCTGCTTTGCTAAATACAACAGCTCAGACGTGCAGGTGAGTGCACCAGAGAGATTGCAAGGGGGAGGGAAGACGCTCATGCCACCGCACCCCGTCTCATCACATGCTCTCTTCCTGCAATGTCACCAAAGGTGACTCACGAGAAGCCTCGGCTCCAAGGGCTTTCGGGCCTCTCCCGTCCCAATCTTCTGGTTGGAGAGGCAGAAGGGATTCAAAGCATTCATGCCTGAAGCCGATTTTTCTGACAGCAGCCTGCGTTTAACTTATTCTGAGACTATCAACAGGTTGCACGTTCAGAGAGAGAGATTAGCACCCAGCATCCCAGGCAGGGCTTTGGAGAGGAATGAAGGGAGAGAGGGGTTTTAGCCATGCCAATGGCCCCAGAGCATGCAAGGCCCCCCCCAAACCTTCCCAGGACAGCCACTCCCGGTGGCTGAGCCCTCAGCGGGGTCCAGGCAGACGGAGGTGCCATGGAAGCATGATGGTGACAGCCTTGGACACCGAGAGCACCCCACTGACCATGCTGTATTTCAGCTGCTCGCTCGGAAAAGGGCAGCCACTCACAGTCTCTGAGCTGCCAAAAGGGGATTGATTTTCATCACTGACAGCTCTCAATATTAAGGGGATAAATAAATATAAAGTTCTGGGAAGGGAATGTTTATAAAGGGTAAAAGGAGAACAAACACATTGGTAGCAAAACTATCCCTGCATGAAGGGGAGTGCACACTCCTAGCTTGAGGGGGAAGGAAAACTTCGGGGCTAATATGTGGCTTATGGCATAATAGTCCTAAAATAAATGCAATTGTGTTGTGCAAGGTTTACTAGTTTACGTACATGGATTTTTTTTATAGTAAGAAAGTGGCTGAGACACAGTCCAGAGCCGTAGTTTTTGCTGCACAGCACCACATCCCGAGCTCTGTTACGGTGGCCACCGCAGTGACGAAGCAGCATCAGAAAATCTGCGCTTAATCGGGTCTGTGCTCCCCAGCCCTACGTGAGTGTGCTGCACCAGAGGTTAATAAACGGGAAACCTAAAAATATCCCACTCTAGGGAAAACTGCGAACCTTGAAGTCCTCCGTACAGGACTATCTCAATACCCCTTTGATTTCCTGTTGTAAAGGGCTTCCAAATGTTATAAGCTTTTAGTTTTCCTCCAAATGAAAACCAGTTCAAAACCATTAAAGGGCTGAGCTAACTTGATCTGAGATGCAGACCATTACATCTCCCAGCAACCTTGAAACTCCCTGGGTTCAGATCAGCCGTTTCCATCCTATTACCCCACTCCAAGAGCACCATGAAAGCATTTGCCTTCACCTGACATGGAGGAACAGTCACTGTGGCGCTTCTGAAACACATTCACAGTGTGAGAAACCACCCTGAATTCTCACTTACGTTTCTATTTTAGCTGTGGGCTTAGGAAAGGTCCTGATCCTCCTTTGCTGTTCTCGTCTTGGTAAATGGGGATCATAACAGTAACAATAACGGGTGTTGCTCTTACCCTGCTGACTTTACATGAGATCAGAATTTGGCCCTGCTTTTGCAAAAAGTGATCTAAAATAATGACGGCAACAACTCCCCATGCAGTGTTATAATTATGCTGCTGTTGTTGTTTTTATTTTTATCGATTTTCTGGCACCTCCAGCACAGCAGTTGTGAGAGCAAACATCATGCAGTTTGACACGCTGCCAAGTCATCTCTGTGACGGTGAAATAACCACATTTTATTTATATGTCTGCTTTTCCCCCCATTGTTTTCATTTAAACCAATGGTGTCACTGGCGAGGGTCTCTGCTGACATGTAGGATTTCCTCGCCGCAGCCCCGTCTCAATGCTTGCCCACACAATGCGACAGTATTGAGATGTCAGAGTCTCCGTGCCTGATAAAGGTGTCAAGACAGATCCCGGTCGCAGAGACAACAGCACGAACTCCGAGCCTGCCACGGCAGCCACGAGCAATCCCCGCCATACACCCTCGCTGAAAGCCAAAGCTCCACACTGCCCCGGCTTTTTTTGCACATTTCTCCGACCTGAACAACCTCAGCCTGCCTGTTCCGCAGCTTAGGTTTTTTGGGCCCCCTACGCAGAGCATTGTCGGCTCCGATAATACTTGCATCTATTTTCAGTGAATGAGCTGCTGCGTCAAGGGGGATTAAAACAGAGCTGTGACTTCTCTGTACGGAGCAGCTCGGATCGCTTGTCAGCAGGAACTGACACATGTCACTTGGGCAACTCGACCGCATCGGGGGGCTCTGAGATGACCACAATATCCCAGACCATAACTATGATAGTGACTAGATCATCGCAATCGTAACTAGATACGAGTGACATTTAATCATATTTTAGTGAAGTAGCCAGTCCAGTTAGCGGCAGCAAACATGCAGAGTGCGTGGAGGCTGTGATTACTCCCCTCAATAAAACATAGCGATTCTGGGTGTTTGGTGGGTGAAGTCAGGGTGCTCGAAGCGGGCTGCGCGCTGGTGGCTTCGCTTTGGGGCACAGCGTGGCAACCCTGCCGGGGAAGGGAGCGGGTGCGTCGCCCATTTGCTGTGCGAGCCCAAGCACCGCACGCAGTTTCCGTGCTGCCCCCGACCCCCGGATCCCCCTTCGGCCGCTCCCACCGCCTCTGCTCAGAAAACGCCCTGTACAGGGCCAGAAAAAGGGAACACACGGGAGTGTGTCGCGGCACACGGTGCCACTCCGGAGCCGCGACGGGCGCGCTGCCGCGGGGTTCCCACCCAACTTTAATCTCACCTTCACGGGAGGAGGGTGGCTGCTTCACCCCAGGGGCTCCGCGGGAGAGCGCAGCGGCAGAGCCGCCCCCTTCCCCCTCCCGGCCGAGACCTTCCCCCCCCGTGCAGCCCCGGGGGCCGGGCGCGGCGCGGAGCGGAGCGGGGCGGGCGGCGGGCGCGGCCCCCCGCGGCGGCGGCGGCGGGGCGGGGCGGGGCGGCGGGGCGGGCGGCCCGGCCCGGCGGGCGGGGACATCGCGGCCGCCCCGCTCCGCGCCCGCGCTGCGCCGAGCAGACGCAGGAGCGCCGCGGCAGCGGGCGGGCGGCGGCTCCCGCGGGCGCGCTCGCTACCTCCCTCCATGCGCGGTGCGCGGCCAGCCGCGGGGCTTGCGCAGGTAGGCGCCCCGCCGCCGCTCAGCGCCCGGGCTGCGCGCGTCCCCTTGCGCTTTTTTACCGCCCCCACCACTTTTTTCCCCCTTTTTACTACTATTTTCCCTTTTTTTAATTATTACTATTTTTTTCATTTTCCCTTCTTCTCCTCCGTGTCGGCACCGGGGGCGGGGGGGTTCCTCCTCCCCCTGAGCGCCTCTCTCCCTCTCCCGGCAGCGCGGCGGCGGAGCGGAGCGGTGAGCGGCGGCAGCATGCGGCCGGGGGATGTCTGAGGCGGGCGGTGCGGCGGCGGCCGCCCTCCCCCGGCGCCGCGCCGGAGGCATGCGGGCGGCCTGGGGCTCCGTCTGGTGCCTGTGCCTGGCGGCGGCCGTCGGCGGGATGCCGGCGGGGCGGCGGGGCGGCGGGGCGGCGGCGGAGAGGAGCGGCGGGCAGCCGGCAGGTAAGGCTGCGCGGCCGCGCACACGTGTTCCGTTCTGCGGCCCGGGCTGGGGGAGGGGGGGTGTCGGGCGGCGGGGGGCCGGGTTTAGCGCTACGAGCCCCCACGTTCTCGTGGAGTGGGAGGGGGACGGCTGGAGGACCGCCGGAGCCGGCTTTGGAGCGGGAGTCCCCAAAAAGCGGCGGCCGGGGAGGTGGCAGCCGGGCCGGCGTGACCCGCCTCTCACCGCGGCTCGGGCAAGCCGCAGAGGCGGCCAGGAGGGGAAAAACTGTCTTTAAGATGATCCCTGAGTCCCTGGAGTCCTCTCCCAGCGGTGGCAGTACATGCAGCACCCCGGGTTTGACCCGCGGCTGCGTTTATAACAGCGGTTGGGGAGGGAAGGATGCCTCCGCGCATTGGAGCGCGCATCTTGAGCGCACATCCGAAACGCTCTCACTGTGTGTGTCCGGGGTGGGAAGAGTAAGGAAGGGCCATTTGTACCCACATCTTGGGAGCAAAACTGGAGTTGCGACAGCTCTGGGTAGGCACACGCTGGATCGCAGCGTAATAACCGCGGCTGTGCTGAGAAGGGACCAGCATCTCGGGGAAGGCAGTAAAGATCTCCCCTCGAGTGGCACCACTGCAGTTGCAAGTGAAAAAAAGTTTAACACGTCGGACAAAAGCTGTTGGTTTGTTTGTTTTTTTCTTTTTTTTTTTTTTTAAAAAATAATATACGACGGGTTTGAAACGTCGTGTCTCTCTGATACGCCTCAGCTGCTACCTGAGTCCCTGTTTATTTTTCAAAGCTCTTTAATGGAAGGGAGCCCCCTCGCAGCCCCCCGTCTTCGGGATTGCATGTACCCGGCAGAAAGTTTCCATTGTTCAGGAAAGGGTTTGAAGCCTGTTTGCCAAAAAAGTGACAGGGGAATAAATGGGCTTCGTGGAGGCTGGGGGGTGGGGGCATTACTTTCATACCCCTTTTGGTTAAAGCTATAAATCACACCGGGGGTTGGTTTTGTTTTCAAGAAAGTCCTAATAAAACACCAGATTCTTAGTGTAACTCGTTTGGCTCATTTTTCACAGCCAAAAGAATTGATTTATGGGGCAACATCTCAGCGACGTGGTCAGACCAGATGAGGTTGGTGTGCGGGAGAAGCGAGCAGCCTGTGCTGGTCACTGGGGTGGGAAGCGGCACAAGCGAAGTGTCCCCAGTTCTCCCTGGCTGAGCCTGAAGTACGTGTTGGCGCTGTCACTTCAGGCACAGTTGAACCCACGGGGGTGGGGAGCAACCTTGGTGGCTGCCTCGGTGGTCCCCTGGGTTTCCACTCGCACCTTCAGCCTGTAGCTTGGGGTTGATGATGTGTTCAAGTGGTGCTAAACCCTTCCCGTGCTCTAAGGCACTATTGCAAGTTAAGGCTTTAGGATGCTGTTTGAACTGTGGCAAGTGGTGTACTCAGAGGTCACGCTGAGGGAAACATCCCTCCAGCGATGTCTGTGAGCTGAGCGATGGGTTGGGATTTCCAGGGGCTCCGGTGGAAATCCTCCGGACGGGCTCTCTTACGGCTCTGTCAGCTTTCTCCAAAGTGTCACTGTCAAACCCCCCCTGTTCTCCCTGGGAGCAGGGTTCAGCCCTGAGCAGAGGGCTCCCGTTGACCCAACACCCAGCAATATCTCCGAGGGTTGCCCCGTCACAGCGAGCTGCTGGAGGCTGCTGCGGGCGGGGGGCTGCGAGGACAGGGGGAGCTTTGCGATGCCGGTGGCTCTCCCACCGCCGACCACGTGCGCGGGGAAGCGTGAAGCCGGTGCTGCTCGCCCAGCTCCGTGCCGAAGCCAGCGGCCCCGCCAGCGTGGGGGCACCCGCTGCCCGTCCGACCTGGGGGGGAAAAGGTTGTGCAAAAGAAACTGTAAAGAATATAAACCTTCAGAGCCAAGTAAAAACACATTTTACTTTTTCAGTCTTTTTGAATTGAATGGTAAAAAGCAAATTCTTTCTCCTAGTCAAATGGGCCATGGGGTATTGGCTCATTACTGAGGGTTGTTGTTCGCTGGGCTTTGCATTTACAGTCTAAGGCCTTATTTTCCATAAAGGGGCTTGGAAGGATTTTTCCCCAGTGATCTAATTCTCCACACGGGGCTGTGAAGGCTATAACAGCTACTGCTTTGTGCCTATACTCAGCTACATAAAACACACATTGAAGGGAGGCATTCTCGAGGTATGTGTATGTTTGCTAATATGAATACTCGCTATTAGCGGAGGTGGAGGGGGTGCAGGTTTTAACATCTCCGCAGGGAGGTGTTCGGCTGTTGGCAGGAAGGAGGCAGATGGCGGGGCTGTTGCTGAATAGAAGCTAAACTAAAAACACCAGGGGCCTCATCTGGGCTGAGTTTCTCTTCTCTCCCTTTCTCGGGACTGCTGCAGGAAGAACAATGTCAAATTTCCCCCCCCCCCCCTTTTTTTTTTTTTTTTTTATGAATGAAAGTAGAGAGGCGAGGCAGGATTGAATGTGTATGTCATTCAGGGGCTATGACAGAGATGATTAGGGAGGTCAGTGAACTCCTTTGCAGCCTTGAGCATGCGGTCACTCTATTCAGCAGCCACAGAATAGACATCAATATAAAAAAGCCCGTCCAATTTGCATTAGTATTCAGATAAAGATATTACTTCGTACGATTTGTGAATGTCAAGTAACGCTGGCTGTTTTCTTAGAGAGCAGACCAACTGAAACAGCAGCATTTCGGTTTTAAAAAATTTCTGATAACCAGCTTGTCTCCTATAGCTGGTGTGTATGTGTCTGTCTGTGTACAGTATACGTGAAAAAGGGAATTTCTGGGCTTCTTAGGATTCGTATTCCGCTAGTTAGCTGCTAAAGCTGTCTACGCGCATTGAAAGAAGTTGTACAGCAAACTGCTAACATTTGAGCAGGTTTATGCAGGAAGGGAAGAGCTCTCCCAGTCTGTCAGAAGCAAGAACCGAAGCTGCCTTGTGCAGCCCTGGAGTCAAATTTTCACCCAGAGTTACTGCACAGGCAGTTTTCCAGCCAAAAGAACAGAAGAGGGGCGGTTTCAGGATTTTGCTTAAGTTGAATGGGAGGGCATGCACCAATTCCTGTGACTTTTCTGCTTAGAAAGAACTGGTGATGCGCTGGTTGTGACGGTTTTCTTCATGCAGCTGATGGCAACCAGGCTCCTGTAGCCTTTCAGCATGTGCCCAGCGAGGGGTCCGAGGTGTAGGGTACAGCGATCCGTGTCGCTTCGCTTTGTGTATCTGAACGTTTCAAAGTTCACCCTGAAATTATAAGGGCATTGAAGTGAGTTCCAAATGGCACTGATCATTCTTGGAGCTGGCCTCGGAATATATGCGTTAAAACCCTCTAAAAAGAGTCTCTTATATATGGATGGTGCTTCCTACTTCGTGCCTAAGACCAGAAACGCTTTACTTCAGTGGACAGCTATGAGTGATACAGTTTTGAGATTAAAAGTATTGTTCTCATTAACAGCAGCAACTTAAAAAGCTCATTAAGTCTTTAATGTTGAGACTAGTATATATTACTGAGCAATAAGAGGACACGAGTAACGAATGATGAAATATGGCTTTTTTTTCCTTTTTAAAATATTTTTTTTACCTAGCAAATAGCAAACTAGAAAATGCAGTGCAGAGATGGACTCATTAATGTATTAGATACTAGCTGTATAACATCACGTCTTCTGTGCGTATTGACAAGGGTCACTCCAATTAAATCTGAGGGTTTTTTTCTTTTAATTAAGACTTTATTAACAACCACTGAGTAGGGAACGTGATGAAAGTAAATCTGAAAATTGTGTAGCGAAGTGTTGATCTGCTAATTAAATGATGCAATTAAAGTAAGCCACTCTCACCAGCACGTTAACTTTTATGACTCCCTCCAACAACTCTTCAGCATTGTTCGGGAACGCGTACCTGTCCCGACAGCCTGCCTGAGCGTGGTTTTTAGTTAGGTGAACACTCAAGAAGTCTTGGTTGCTGCATCCCTGCTGCATCTGGACCGTTTCCATCCACTGGCACCCAGTCTGCTGCCTGGACAAAGCTGAAATTTCGCGTGAAGCTGGAGGAGGATTTTTTTCCCTCTGTAAGTCTGGGAAACAAAATGTTTCCTCTTAAAGTATGTCAATAAAAGTGAACTTTGATATCCAACTATATGCTTAGAAAGCTGTCCTCCCTGAAAACTTACTGTGTACATCTGCTATTTCACTTAGAGACCCTAAAAGATAGGGAATTGGCCCAGTTACTGAGCACTTAATAAAATTTCCAGTTTACAAAACCATTTGACCAAGATGTTCCTGACGGTGATCGGTCAGCTGGCACACAGAGTTGTGACTGAAGGCGTTAGCTGAGCCTTAATTTCAGTGAAGTTTAGGGTATGGCCCGCGGGTAGGTTTTTCTGGCTGGTCATTGAAGTGTGTAGGATCCAATGCAGGAGCCTGGGCGTGAGCCCTCAGGCTTCAGAGTAGGTGGAGAAGTGGCTGCATTGTCCTCATAGTTTCGCTTTTGTCAATTTTTAATATATGTGGGGTAGACCCAGCAGAAATACTACAGATTCAGATATTTCTACTAAAAATACAGGTGAAATTCTCCCCACAGTTTGGTGACTTTTTCCCAGCTAGGCTGAACCTGATACACAGACGATCAATTAAACCGACTTTTATTTTTATTCTGTTTGCCCATTTGAAGACTTTTCTCCTTTTCCTAGTGTGCTACATGCTTGTAACTTTTCCTGTCCTGGGGGTTTGTCTGGCTCTGCATACCTGTTTCTTCTTTTCTTCTGACCGTTCAAAAAAAAAACCAAAAAACACCAGCTTGAAATTGCCTGCTGTCTCAGCACCCTCCAAGCCATTTGATAGTCTGGTTTTATGTAGCTGCAGTAGTGTTTGCCATTTCATCTCTTTTAGTACTGGTTAGTTAATAAACTTTATTCTCCTCCATGTACCAGGCTAGATACTGGAGAGGATGGTGGCTTGGTAAAAATTTGCCTTACCTCGTTTCTTTTTTTTTTTTCAGCAAATGGGACTGTGGTTCAGCAAAGCCATTCATGGTATGTGGAAGTGGGCAGCCCAGGCTGTTAGGAGGAGTAAATCTGATAGCACCCCCTATGCAAACTCTGGGCTAAAACCATGTCTGAAGACACGTACAATGCTGAAAGCACCTTAAAATTCCTTTTTACACCCTGACGTTTTTTCCTTGGCCTTCTACATAGCTTATCAGTTTACTGTTTGCCCCTCTTTTGGCTGTTTATCTGGTGATCTTGTAAAAAAAATAGACTTTTTCTCTGAAGTAGAGCTGACTGTCCTGGTGCCCCCTTTCTGATACGCTCACAGCTCAGGTTGCCAGGTACCACAGATATGATTTAAAGCCCTGGATGTGTGAAGAAGGGCTTTTATTCCTGCGGTGAATGCGGTATTCCTGGTGTGCTTACCCCTAAAGTATCTGTTCCTTGGCTTGAATGACCAGGAAGTTTCTGTAATATCAAAAGCAAACAAGAACTGTGAGATATGAGCTGAGTAAAACCTTTGGTAAACTTAGTAGTTAAAATGTGAAAGGTAATCAGACGTAAGCCTGCCCTATTATTCTGATAGGCTATCTGGGGGGTTGTCGCATTCAGGTGAATAGGGGCTAGCCAGGTAGTTAAATTGTTTGGTTTTTTTTTTTTGCTGTGACACTCAGGTTACACAATGTAGCAAAGTTTTTTTTTTTTTTTTTTGAAGAATAGCAGTACGGTCAAGTAAGAAAACATTTCTCCAGTAACTGCTTTGGTTTCAGATGTATTCATCTAAAAAAGGTGTGGTATTTATTGTAGAGGGGGAGGTAGGTCTTGTGTGCTGGCCTTGCTTCTCAAATCCAGAAAGCAGGGGGAAGATAAAGAGTTGGTTAAATAAAAAGGTTATATTAAAACTTGGAAGGAGATTTCTTTATCACACAAAACTGTATGCAAAACAATTACCATGTGCTTACACGTTTAGCATCTGTGAGATTTTGGGCCTGTGCCATTTCTGCAGGTTGCGAGGGGTTAAAAGTATTAATGACTCAGAAGAGAGAAGGGTTCCAAGTTTTCGGGTGAGCAAAGGACGCAGTCTGGGATCGCGCTCTGCAAGAGAGCGAAGCTCCGCAGGCTGCGGTGTGGGCTGGAGGCACTCTTCCCCCGGAACGCCGCAGCACGAGGACCCCAGCGTCGGTGTTTGCACCCAGGGCTTGGACTACGAGCTGTGTAACTACCCACAAATGTCAAGCTGCCGCATGGCAGCATGTTGGTTTGGGGCTTTTTTCCCTCTTTTCCTTTTCACCCAAGGAGCCAAGCGATCCCTACATCCCTTAGTTTGAGTATAAGGTTTTTAGGGAAAGGAAATAACAGGCAACCATGGGGCACTATGGCATGCCAGAGACCCGCAGGGTGGCTCCTGCAGTTTGATAACCAATGAAAGTATTTGTCAGCTTATCTTCATTTAATGCTTTTGCCCTGGAAAGTGGAGTGTTTTGTAGTTGTGCCTTTATGGCATCGAACTGCCTTATGCTGTTCATAAGGAATCTCAGTACAGTGTTTCAGGTGATGTAGTTAAATCAGCAAAGCTTTGGAGACCAGATCACTGCTAGGTTATATGGATTGAGCTAGTATCCAGAAGTAATGGAGTTGAAGCATTTTGGAGTTGACCTGAGGCAAGTTGGGTGTAGGGGAGTCAGCAAAACAGCTGGGTATTGCTTAGGGGCCAAACCTTGCGGTGGTTATGTGGTGCGTGGGTGAGTTCTCACTGATGCCAAGAGAGGAGCAGTGCAAAGTAACAGGCAAGAAGTGGAGAACTTGACTGTCTTAGAGCTCCAAGGAGTGTGCTAAGGATGAGAGCATCTCTAAGGATCCTCTCACACAATGCAGGCGGCACCTGGCCTCTGCAGAGATGGGGTGCAGACGTGGTCCCCGTAGCAGGACCCACGTCCCAGGAGCCATCTGGTCTTCTTGCTGGTGGTGGCTCTGCAGGGGGACTTACTGGGAGGTTTCATAGTGGTGTGGGGCAGAGGAGATCATGTGAAGCCCTGAAGGTGTTTCTGCTTCACAGGGTATGGTAGGGTAACATGTGTCACTGACAACTCATCCCCTCTTACTTGCTCCCTCTGGGGAAGCCAAAATACGCATCTGTGAAGGCTTTTCTTCTGAGGAAAAGGGAGCTATGGGAGATGTTCCTGGATCAAAATGATGAGACCAGCCTTTATCAACCTTACACTTTCCCTGTCAAAAAACTGAAAAGCTCCCAAGAATTGGATTTTTAATTTTACTTTGATGCTTGGCAGAGCTTGTAAAGATCCTTCACGGCAAGTTTGGCTCCCAGTTCGGAGGGTTGTTGCTTTGTTTGGGGGTTTCACCATTCTCTGCTGCTTGTAGTCTTGTAAAAATAATGAGGTCCTGATCTTGCGCCTATTGAATCTTAAGCAAAAAAGCCCCCATTGATTTCCAAGGGAGCAGGCTGAAGCCCTTCACAGATCGTGGTGGGAGCAGCTATTTAGCATAAGCAGGGATTGTTTGGAAAGTTTTCTAATGACCCAAACATTTTAACAAGCAGAGGAAACTCAGCGAGTAAAAGGGCTTCCTGGTTTGGGGGTGGGGAGGCGCCCGGTGCTGCTTCATGGGGGCAATCCCTGGAGCCAGCTCTCCATGACCTCCCGTTCCTCTCAACCTGCTGTAACGCAGACCCTTGCTTTCCATCTCGGTTTTTGTAACTCCAGCTTTGATGCAAGCCAGCGACAGCATCGCAGCCCAAACGCGAGCGCCGGAGGCGGTGACAGCCACCGCCCGGCCCCCCCGTGACTCTGGTGCAAGTCCTGTGTGGAGCCCAGCCGCCGCACCAGCCACCATCTCCACATGGCCCATCCTCGTTGCCATCGTATCAGTGTCGGCCAGCATTAGCCCCCAGTGCCGTGATCTTCCAGCCGCACAATGCACCGGGGAAAGTGTTAATAATCCCCTGCGGGGGTCCGCAGGCGAGCAGGGGCTGAGCCGGTGGAGGAGCTTTCCCTGCCTTTCACGGGCAGGCAGAATGGGGGAAAAAAGTTTTCTCAGGGGTTTGGGGTTTTTTTCATATCCTCCCCCCTTTCACGTGCAAGACTCAAGCGGAAGAAATTTCCTCCCAGCGAAATATTTTGGAAGCTTGTTTGGAGACTGTAGGTCTTGAATTAACCAGTGATTTGATTTTTGTTTAAAATTTTTTAACTTCTCTATATAGATTCCCCCAGGCAAGCGTTTTGCTTCTAGCCAGTAGCAGGATCTGTGCAAGATGAGCATGCTGATTCCCCGAGATGTGCTTTGGGAGATGGGGGTATTGGAGCTAAAAGTGGAGAGGAAAAACCAGTTGCAATGGGAAGATTAGGGAGTTAAGAGTGTGCCCTGACAACTAGCATGTGCAACCACAGATAAATCCTTCACGAGCCTCTCTTTAATTAAAAGAATGATTGGAATTAGGCATAGTACCATCTCTCCTGATCTGTATCGTGTATCTGTATGAATAAAGCATTTTTGGGAAGGGAGAAGAGAAAACCGCCAGATTTTAATCTTCCTTTGGTAGCCGATATGTCTGCCTTTTGAAAAGGCATATTTCTCCCTGTCTTAGAGTACCCAGGCTTGTTGACAGTAAACAACTGTCACTTGGCAGTTTATGAAAGAAGAAGAATGTTTAAGAAAACATGTCCAGTTTAAATAGTTATGTTAATAGGCTGGGGTTTCATGAAGAAGTGGGGGGACTGGTAAATGGAGGTACATAAAGTAGCTGGTATTTACTGCGTAAGAGGTAAATTGCGAGTGAATGCATTTGGAAAAAAATAAAATAAAAAGTACATTCATTTTTACAGCCGGTGTGTTATGCATGATTTTGCTGCTTTCTGTGGTAGCTTTTTTTTTTCCCAGGGAAAACGCAGAAAGCGTCTCTCTTGCAGCATGCAGTGGGTTGGGCCCCGGGAGGCCCCGGGGTGGGACGAGCCCAGGGCTGAGAGCCCAGCACTCCCACTGACCGGCCCTAATGCTGCTTCACGCTCCACGGGCAGCACTTAGACCTTGCAGCTGCCCTGACGCGTCCTTAGCCTTTGCTTCCCCAGGGATGATCGGAAGAGGAGGCTGCAAAGAAACTCTGCCTCCCAATTTGTGAACTGATTAATTACAGAAAGGAAAGAAAAAAAAAAAAGTAAGAAATAGCAGATGTTGTCCGCTCTGCATCCCTGCCAAAAGTTGCTACAAATCCATCACCCACCTTCTTCGGAGTTAAACACTCGTGAACATAGTGAGTGATGAGCAAATGTAAAGCATTTATTTCAGCTCAGCCCAAAGGCATCAGTGTCAGAAGTGTAATGAGTGAGGGCCTGGTGTCAGGCACTTCAAATCTGTAATTAAGCATAAAAATAAGTTTCAGGCTTCCCAGGCTCCTGACTTCCTGATTTAGGAACATGAGTATAAGCAGCTATTGAGTTGTGCTGGTATTAGTCTTGAAGATACTGGGTAAAGGCACCCTCCTCCATCCCCAACTCCCATCCTAGCTGGGATACAATGTAAATACAGTAAATACTATGGAGTTTAAATAAATACAGTGTAGATACTATCTTACAGACATTCCACCTTTCTTTCAGCCTTGGGTGTCTTGGAGGGGGGCACCTTGACAGCAGCACCTTCTCTTGACATCGTTTCAGGTAGAGCAGAGACAACTGCAGGAGCAAATGGGAACCCTCAGAGTATGGACAAAAGGGTCACGCTTATTTTTTTTTTTGCCAGTGGTTTAATTCGTATTGCCATTATTTGGACAAGGAGGCAAAGGAAACCCAAACCTGAAGCCTCCTGCCACAGAAATGCTTTGCGATCTCCCCAGACAAAAGGGAAAATCACTCCTAGAAAGTGTTTATTGAGTTGTACTGGGACTCCAACCTGTGTATTATTTAGTGAAGGAGTGAGATTTCTGCCTCATTTTTATTTGTAGGCATGCTGGCATCTTGGGATTTGAGAAGGCAGCAGGCTTTTCCGTCAGGGAGAGTCTTTGTGGAGGAATGGAAACCACAGCGGTGGTCAGGGAGGGGAACAGCAGGGGTTCTCCTATGCCCCATCTCCCTTGGTGCAAGGGCAGAAAGGGACAGGTTTGCACCCGCCACTCCGGTTTTGGTGATGGGTCACTGCCTGAGAAACCGGGCTCCTACCTGATCCTGGATCTGGTGACCCCATGCAATGTAAATCCTTCCTGCGAGGAGCCATCTGCACTCTGAACAAGGTCATCTTGTGGGTGGAATGTGTTAGTCCTGGGAAAAAAGGGCCTGAAACCTCTTCAGGTGCTTTCAAAATATGTGTAAACGTTTGAAGTGGAGACTTTCTCCCCCTCTGCCCCCCTCTTCCCAGTGCATAGCAAATGAGGTGCAGACAGTGTAGTCTTTGCAGGAGCAATTACCCAGTGCTAGAGCCTAGCTGTTTTGGGGATGAGAAGAAGCAGTTGGAGGAGCAATGTGTGGGGTCTTGGGGCAGGAAGGAAGAGGAGACAACCCTGAATTAGCCACCCACCCTCAGAAAGCGAGTGGAGGGGCCAGAATGCTGTGGGCAGCTCTTGCTCCATTTATGGGTGTATACATCAACGTGGATAAATAGGTATAAATATGTGGGGGGGTTGTCCAGCTTCATTCTTGTCTTCCCTGGTGGTACAAGGTGGTAGTTCATCCACCAATCCCACCTAAGGGAGTGTGGCGGGAGCTAGCTTCAGTGCCTGATTTTCAGACAAATCCACCCCTTGGGTGGCTGCTGGGCTCGGTTTTTGTCATCATCTCTGTTTTCTGTCTGCTGGAGAGAAGTGGCCATTTTCTTTCTGCCCTGGTTCGCCTGTTGCAATGACCATCCCTGCTGTGGCAACAGCGTCCATCTCACTTGGACACTTGGGTGCTTGTTCGTAGAAAGGAAGAGCTTTTAGGAGTGTTTCTGGTGAAAGGAAGGGGAAAGCTAGGAAAATCAAACTGTGGAAGATGCGGCAGGTATCCATCCAGAAGGGTCTGTGGAAGGTAACTGGCTCTTGCAGGTAGGACCAGCCA
This sequence comes from Strix uralensis, assembly GCF_047716275.1. NCBI lineage: Eukaryota > Metazoa > Chordata > Aves > Strigiformes > Strigidae > Strix > Strix uralensis. Next base: position 9,408,348 of record NC_133975.1, read on the forward strand.
TGCCCTGCTGCAGGACCCTGGCAGCATCCCTCTGCAGAGGGTGTGCATTTCTTTACGGTAGCATTAAAACAGCTGTGTATAGAGGTGTCTAACCTGCTTCTGGCACTACCAGAGCCTAATATAATACAGTTTGTGGAAGATGATTATTTGAGAGCATTAAAACTGCTTGAAGGGAGTGGGAACTGAGACACGCATGACTTCCTTGAACTCCCTCTAAATTTATTACGTGCAGTCCAAAATGCGCCGTAATAGATACGGTTGCAGGAGACTGTTAAAAGGTCCGTTCTGGTGAACCTGATGCCCTGCTGCTGCTGCTGGAAATGATAAACCGCTGTGTTTGGGTCGGATGGTATGCGATGCCCTGTGTGTGTGCGCGTATGCATGGAAGCCGGTAAGTCCTGCTAATTTAGGGATTGTTTTCCAAGTCTGTTTTCTATAACTCCGAAGACTTAATACAAATAAAGAACTGACTAAGTTTCCTGTGAGAAGCACAGAACAAACTTGAAGCGTGGGATTTGAATGCAGAAAGGTGAAAACACAAATGTATACAGAAACAGCAAGTCAAACAAGCTGAAAAAATATTGTAAGGTTGATTTAACAGAGCAGTGAACTCAAAGCTGTCTAATCCCTTTAGCAGCCTTCTTTAAAGAGGAGAAATAAAAGAATTTTTGACATCTACTTTTCTTTGCCATCTCTCCCAACTCTTTCTAATAATGCTGAAGGATAAGACTTGAGTTTAGCACAAGGACAGAGTGGTGCAGCTTTAGTAAGATATGCTTTCTAAATAACAAAATTTTTGTTTGTCATTCACGATTTTAGATTAAAGTGGATCAGCCTTCCCCAAAGGAGATTACTGTTAAACTTCTCCAACTTGGGTACCTGGCACCTACATCTTGCTTGAGGCACTGAAATAACAGGCTTGGTTTTGAAAGATGCTGAGCCAGGTCAGGCTCTGCATTTAAATCGCTTAAGCACTCTCAAAATCTGGCTATTCATTTTGATGCATAGATATGGATTTCTGGGCTTAATTACCGACCTTTGCATTTCAAATGTTTGACCTTTGTTTTCTTTACTAAGTATGCAGACAGAGCGGCCCCCAAATTATTATTTTTTCCTTTTACACAGCTGAAAATGGCTAGCAGAGAAGACTTGAAGTTCTGTGTCTTATTACTGAGAAATAGGGATCTTTGAAAAATACCATTTTATGTAACTCAAGGGAAACTTGCAAAAAGGGGAATATATACTTATTGTTATTCACGTGAACATGATCTGTCATATATCTAAAACCCACAATCAGTTGGAGAAAAACCCACCCAAACTACCCTAAACCTTTGCCCTCTCTTAATCTGTGTACAAGAGGGTTTTTTTTTTCAGATGTGCTTCCCCCCCCGAAATAGAGGCAATTGATAGGCTCATAAACAAATACCAAACATTAAGTCCTAATCTCCATATAGAGGACCCTGACCCTTTTTATGGAGAGAGAGGGTAGAGGGAGGAAACGGGGCCAGGAGTTTGAGGTTTAATGCTTATTAAAGTTTTAGTGGGTGGGAAAATGCAATCAATAAATTTTGTTTAATGCCTTGAAACTGGTGTTAGTTTTCACTAGCTACACTAGAGAGTAGTTTTCATTTTGAAACTAGGACACTCGTAGTTGGAATGACAATTAATGTGGAGTGAATATGGTCCCAGTTGGAAGCCGATTTTTTGAATAGCATGAAAACTCCCCCACCTCCCTGCCTTGGCTCCGGAGTGGGGTAGCTTCCGTTTTTAATTAGCGAACCAGGCAAAATTTAGCTCATTGTGTCTTTCTGCTCCTTTGGCCCAGTGGATAGCTTGGATTTCTCCATCTTGCTGTCATGAGGCTGTTCTTTTTATTTTTTCTCTTCAGTTTTGGTGCAGGGAGGAAGGGGGGGCTTCAGGATACTTAGGATTAAAGTCATTGTTCGGGGGTATTTGCAGCCAGCTGCCTGTATTAAATGAAGATTAGAGGAGCACACACTAAAAGTGCAAGGGAAATGCAGAGGAGCTGGGATTTAGGAGCTGCATAGCTGTGAACCGAAGGGGAAAGGTTGGGGCTTTATGGCAAATTTTTGCTGATGCCATGTGATCTCAAAGCCCACTTCAGAAAAGCATCACAAGTACCAAAAAAAGCATCGCAAGTAACTGCCAGGGCCAAGCCTGCCTGGGAATTGTAAAGGCACCATTGGTCTTTGCATCCTTTAAAAAGTTGCTCTGAGATAAACCTAAACTTCTGGGTCTGGTGACCTTACGTATTACTTAAAAATTAATCTACAAGAGCACTTAAGAGGTGGTGAACATTCTGTTAGAATTCACTAGCACCCTGGAGGTCAAAACTCCAAAAGTAATGAATTTTTTAAGGATTTTGGGAAGGAAATGAGCATGTGGAGGAGGAGCCCAGAAAAAATAACTCAAAAGAATTCTGCAGCAACGTGTGCTTATTCTTTTAAGGATTTATAAGAAAGTTTAAGAATATTTCCAAAGATTCAGTTTCTCTCCTTTCTGTATGCTTTGTGGAGCACTTGTTTGTGTGATCTGTCATTCTTGTTGCAAACTTTGCTAATTGCTTGGTGTGTGTCACCTACAAAACCTCACCGGGTAACCTGGTCCAGCGAAGCAGGAGGGATGGCATGGTGCACTGATGCTCAAGAGCACAGGTTTGCTCAGGGCCTCCACAGTTCAGCAGGACCTAATCCTGCTCCAGTGGAGGCTGGGGACAAGCTTTGCCTAATCCATTGTGATGCTGGGAAGCCTCAGTCTGTGCCTCAGTTTCCAGTGGAGTGGCTTTGCAAAGGTGTGGTGGTGGTTGTTTCCTTGCTGCACCAGTGAGGTTTTTTTAGACTTCCTCAGGCATGAGGAGAAAAAATGTAAAACATCAGCCATTTTGTGATGGGATCTGTCTGTCGAGATCAAGCCGGGATGTCCCTGCTGTGCTGTGCAGAAGCTGGGCCCAAGTTGGTCACCGTTCTTCAGAGGCAACAAGAGGCAGACACCAAAAGGATGACAATCTATTGACACAGTCTCTTGTGCTCCATCTGGGATCAGCTCAATGGGTCTCCTGCCGCTCTGCGTGGAGTAGGGAGTGGTCTGGGTTGACCACGTTTGGTCACCGCGGTTGGGTGAGGTGGGCTGTGTGACATGTGGGCAAACCAGCTGCAAGGATGCACTCGCCCACATGCCAGGCCTGGGACTGGTGTCATCCCCGCCATGAGCGTGGGCTGCTGAGATCTGATGCAGCTTATTGCTGCCCTTCTCTTGAGTAAAGCACAAAGTCTTTGGCACCTGGGAGAGCAGGAACCATCAGCGTGGGCGTCCTTGAGGTGCTTCAGCACGAGCCAGGAGCTCTCATAGGACACATGGAGCAGCATAGCCTGGGGACCTCAGCATCCCCATGCTGTCAGGTCCCTGCTCCACTGCTCCCCGTCTTTAGGGATCATTGATGAAGTGGAGGACATTTCATATCAGTTCTTTTATTTCTGTTAAAAAAAGGAGTGCAGAACTGTGAGATGGATGGATGGATGGATGGATAGATAGATAGATAGATAGATATGGAGGGTGGTTGCTTCTCTCTTTTGTGTTTTGAGTGAGGAACCAAGGAAAGTGTTTGCACAGTCTGGCCAGATATTAAAGAAAACCCACCATCACCACCTGTTTCTTTAAGCCAGCAAAGCTCCAGCTGAAGGCTGTCCTTGGGACAGGCACTGGGCTCTCAGCAGCAACTAAAGCTTTGTGTCTCTTGCGGTTTACATTCTCATTTTTGTTAGGTGTAGCCAGGAGACCCCTTTGGTTTGTTCTCTGGTTTTGGTTTTTTCCTCCTCAGGGCCTTCCAAGTGCCACAGGGAAATCCTCCTGGCCAAAGTGTTTTTGTAACTATTTTAGCTTTGTGACTATTTATTTCTTCTTCTAAATCTCAGTATCTGAATTGGGTGATCTGAGAAAACAGTCCATTAGAAGGAGGATACTGTGGAGTCCTGATGAATCCTGTTTTCTACTTGGCCGGTGGAACAGAAAGCTAATTGCCAGTAGTAAATCCATTCAAAGGAGGGCTGGAGGGAGGGAGAAAAGCTAATATTCCTCCTTGAATGCCATTTAATCTCTGAAACCTTTCATGCAGATGTAAATTAGGATTTGCACAACAGAGTCAACAGTTGCTCAGTAGATAAGGCAGATTTGCAACATCTGCTTTTCCATTCTAGAAGCTCTTCCAAAGTCGCTGTCGGGGATAGCCAAGCTAAACACTAGAGATTTTTTTTCTTTCCATAATCTCTTGTTTATGAAAAAAAGCCGCATATGACAGAACTAAACCTGATTATTGTTCTGCTAATTCTCTAGGAAAAAAGTTTGCTTTCCTCCTAACACAGAAAAAAAAAACACTGGGTGGTAATACAGTGCAGCACGCTTGTTAACGTCTTTGGAAGAAACATTGTCTGGTAACAATTGCATAGGCCACTGCGGTGGTAAGACAGTATAAACAGTTTACCTTGCATTATTATTAGGAAAGCTATTTTAAGTTTTTCCAGAACTGCCCCCCCACCAAGCAAACATGCACTAGGTGAAAGATAAAGTGGCACCTTCAAATGATGGAGGCAAACGCTTTTTAGACGTGGTTTCCTAAAGGCACATTACTTGATCATGTTTTAGGCTTTTACAGAAGCAACCAGATTTTTGCATTTTTGCTGAGGTGTGAGCCCTATTGAGCAGGGGAGATAACCCAGCTGAACACCACTTTGGGAAATGATTTTGCTTCTGCAAAGCATGTGTTTGCCAGAAAGAGCCCCTTCTTCCCAGGATGGCTGCAGCCTGACACTGGGACATGTGCTCTGAGGGGGGTCTTGACCTTGGAGGGGGAGGAAATGGGGGAAAGAGAGAAGACAGGATATATATTTTATATAGTACTTTTTATTTAATATATATAATATGGTATCATATACATAAAATACTAGATATATAATATTATGTATGTATTTTATATATTAGATTTTGCTGTGCTCAGCTGGTGATGTGCCCTTTGGGATGGCAGGGCCATAGCCAGCCAGGGGTGCACTGCCACTGGCTCCTTCATGGCTGCTGCAGAAAGGAGAGGAAGCTTTGCCTTGCATAAAACACCACCAAAAATACATGTATAAAAAATACCCCATCAGCTCCCTGCCGTGCAGTGAGGGTATGCGGTGACTTTAGGTGAGCTCGATTTGCTGTGGCCGCTCCCTCGATCTTATCTGCCCTGAGAAGGCAGGTCCTCGGGTAAACAGGCAATCCCACGATCTTCTCTCTTGTGCCCACCTCTCATGGGGGCTGCTGCTCGGTGCAGGGCTTGGGGCTCGTCGGGTGGTTTGCAAAATCCCCCCGGGGCCCATCTGCCTCTCTGGGGAGATGGAAGGAACAGGGATATGGCAGGGTGCTCGAAGGGAGGTTGCACCAGGGCCGCTCGTCACCCCTCCTGGCTGCTTTTTAAATTAAGGTAGGTCCCAAATGAAGTGTTCAGCAAGAAAAGTGTTTTATTTCCCTTCTGGGCAACGGGGTTTGCTCTTCCTGGAGCAGAAGTCCTGAGGTGAGGTGGTGAAGCGGCCCTGTGCCATGAGCAGCCACACAGGTATTGGGAAGAACACTGTTGTGGGGGGTGGATAATACTATGAGCCTCTATTAACACAGGTGAGACACTTATTTAGCGTAAACTAGGGCTAAGCATGCATAGAGGAGACGGCTGGGGGTCTGAGCCTGGAGATGGTCTGTATGCTCTTTGCCATCATGGCCTTGTTCATCCCACCGATGCTGGAGGTTTCCGTATCCCTCCAGCAGTTAGACACCAACTCGGTGACTGTGACCATGATCCCCCTGGGAACGGGATACCAAACTCAATAGGAAAAAGCTCTGGCATGGTTGTTGCTCTGTGATCCTGTAATATATCCTGTCACAGTGGATTTGGTGCAATAAAATACATGGAACAAGAAACATTCTTGAATTAACCTGAAGAGAGAAGTGTGTGGAGTGCTGCTATCTTTCTGCTTGTTAACATGCCAAATAGTTTGTCCAGCCTGAAAAGGGGAAAATATGATCCACTTAGAAATGAGTCTTAGTCCATTCCACCAGCTGACTGTGAAGCAATCTCGAAAAGCCTCTCCAGGATTGCCAGGGTTCAGGGTGGGGTGAGGAATATCTTGCTGGTGGTACTGAAGGTCATGGGCCTTGAGCCCTCTGTGGTGAGAGTCCCAGTGGGGTTTCGGCTGTGTGGTGGATGTGCCCCAGCTGTGGGATGCTCACTGAAGGAGGATGATGATGATGGGGGAGGCATGTACCCTACCTGAGCAGTCCCTCAGGAGGCTCCCAAACACTTTGATGTTTAGAAAAGCAGAATTGTGGGAAGCTATTCCAGGAGGAAAAACAGACGTGAAGAGAAATAACCAGATGGAGTGTCCTGGAGCCAGGACCCAGCAGCCTGTGAGGTGGCACAGGGCCCTGAGGCTCTCCCACCCCACCAAGTCTCCTGCCGGCACTGTGGGCCTTTGCCACGGGGGGAGCAGCCCCCATGCTTTCTGCCACAGCTCCTGAAAATAGTCCCTGACACCAAGGAGGGCACCAGCCAGGCTCTAGGTTTTTGGGGGGCTATAAGCAGCCCAGGAATACTACCCCATCACCCTCCTCATCCTTGTCCTTTCATGCCTGGAAAATAAATAACTGCATATCCTCCTGCAGTTCTTGAGAGCTCCCTGTGTTAAAACCAAAATAAAACATTTCCAGGCTCAGCCAGAAACAAGTATTGATGTCTAAGAGGAGCAGACATCTGATGGAAATACTGACACGCTTAAGCACTTGGAGCTGAGAACCACACAGAAAGTGAATTATCGCTGGGATGAGCCAAGCAGCTATGGAGATGAAGTATCTTATCCTTATAAGTGAATACATGCAAAAGCATTTTAACATTGCTGGGCCAGCTGCTCCTCGTGGAAGGTGCTTCCCGGCTAGCTGCTGCCATTTTGCTCCTTTGAACAGCTTAAAATTTGCCTCTTTCTCTGTAGCTATGAGCGGCAGTGATGATACTGCAAGTGCTGATCTCCATCAGAAGTGTCTCTTGGTGATTCTCAACTCATTACTGCTTTGGCTAAACTAATAAATGGTTGAACTTTAGTCATATCTTGGGAGCCCACAACCTAGATTGCCTCCTCTCTAAGAACCCATTAAAGCTGCAAATGCATTAATCCCTGCTCCGCTGGCAAGTGACAGAGTGGGCTCCTGTTAACTCCCCAGTAATTTATACCTATGTCTACTGTGGATTTTAAAAAGATTCTGTTAATGTCAATTAGATCCCAGGTGGGCGACCTTTGCAGAGGGGACCTTTGCAACCTGACTTGCAATAGAAATGCTTTAGGAGAGTTTTGAAGGATGTGTGGGGATAGCTGTTTGCCAGCAGTAAGAATTGTTTTCTTGGGACCTGGGGCTGAGGTCCAGGAGACGTGTGTTCAGCTCCAGTAAATCCAAAACCCAGCCTTCCTGCAGTGCTGCTTTGCAGTAGGAAGTTTTCTGACTGCCTCAAAGGTGTGTGACCAGATGGAAGAAGCAACTGTGTCGGGAGAGCTCAGAGTCTGCTCCCCTATACTGGTTCCTTATGATTTAGCAATGGGAGATGCGGGATGAAGAAGGTGGCCAAACCCTCGCCTAGGTCCCCAGGAGGGCTCAGCCCATCTGTGTTAAACCCTTCCCCAGCGCAGGCTGCACACACAGCTCCTGCCATTTTGTTCACACCATGTGGTTGGAGAGGTAGACAGTCTGATGGCTGGATCCTTGGCCTCAGAGGCAGCAACTTCATGTCTCCTTTATGTTTTGGTGTCTCTTTTTGAGGTGTTGGAAACACCAGGCACTTGTAGCTGGAAAGCAGGAAGATGGTGCTGGGCTCTGGGCACCCAGTGGGAGACATGAGCTCTGGTTCCCTGCTTTAAACTCCAGCCGTTCTCAGCATGGAAATGAGACTCTCTCTGCTTTTGGATTTATCATTGTATTTGAAAGTTATGTGAGGAATAAGAAGAGTAAAATTTCGTTCCCCAAGGTCACAGTTGGGCAAAGTGCCTAAGCACTTAAATGCACACTTAAGTACTTTGTGGAGGTCTCCAATTTGGGTCCTGTTTATTTTTTAAGTCATAAGCATATAGACTGAAATTTGAAAAACTGTTTAAAGAAGTGAGATTAAAACCATTAGTAACATTCTCCTTTTAATTCACCACTCCATCTTTCTAGATATTACTCCCAGTCAGTAGGAATAAAGCCACTAGGACTGAACTTTGCATCATGATATCTGCTGGAGACCAGCTGGGGAGATTGAGGGCAGAGATGCCAAAATAAAGTTGTCAGAAACAAGAGATGATGCTTCTTTCCCCAGAAGAAGCTTTGGACCCCAGTTGTTCTGCTCTGAGTCTAAAGTTAATTTTCTCTTCATTTCAGCATTCTCTAAATTTGTTTTATAAATATAGTTTGTTGCTTTGTCATTAGTCCAGATTCATTACAGTTTTCAGAAAAGTGATTTCCTTTTAAATGGCTAAACAGTACAGTTTGGCTTGTGCTTAGTCTGGGCTTGTTCCTGTTTGGTAGGTTTATGATACAAAAGCCAAAATATACAAGTCTTGATCATTTGGCAAACAGTTTGGGTAAAACTGTGTATTTTGTATGGAGGGATTGTGCAGCTGCGTGGGGTTTGTTTTCCAGTAGATTAAATTAGCAAGAACTTCCATCAGAGTCAACAAACAAAGATCAGTACCCAGTCTTGCAAGTGCAAAGCTGTATACAGGGCTTTTTAATTGGAAGCCAAAGTTGGTACCATTGAAAAAATCCTTATAGGCTAGAAGAAGGAAGGAAAAAACCTGAAAGGAACAGTTAAACCAGAATATTTCTCAACCATATTTTCCCCAAGGGTATATCCCAGTTGGGAAGACACCATGGGCGAACACTCAGTTTTGCAACAGGTGCTGGTCTGATAGGAAGGAGGTGCTGGAGCTCTGTCTTCTTTTCCTTTTTACTAAAAGTATATGCTTTCAGGGAAAATCTTTTCATTAAAAGGGAAAAAAAACAACACCCTAAACCTTTGACTGTATGAATACCACAAAATTCTGGCCAAAACCTAAAATATTTGAGTTGGAATTGCTGCCAGGGTATCAGAGGAAAGGTTCTTTGTAACCCCAACGAGTGTGGGCTTTGCCTCCTGCAAGACGATACCTCCCATGAAATACCACATTTTCAGGCCTGCAGGATTCTTTATTTCTACCCTGCAAGGCTATTGACTGAAACATTCTTATATTTTTAATTTTTACATTTCCACAAGAATAAAAACTTGCATGACAGGAAGAGAAAAGCATTACATTTTTCTCTTTTTACCTGCTCCAACTCTTTCACTTAATGGCAAAAGAGCAGCTTGAAGCCAATGCCACATCCTCAGGTATTCTGAGCTGCTGTAATTGTATTGGTTTTGCAGTCAAATTGGAATCTATGAATATGCTTAAACTGCAAAATTAGGATTTCTATCCATATCTGATTACTATCAGAGATCAACTCAGGCCACCTGCATTTGGATCATAGGATTAGGTTCAGACTGATCTGTTTTGAATTACTTTTTACTTGCTAATTATGTAATCATAGCACCAAAGTGTCTTTGTCATGGAATAGGATCCCCCGTGATACATACTGTACAAAACCAAGAAGACTTACGCCTGGTGGAGCGTACAGAGCTGGTGCAAGCCAGAAGACAGAGATAGGCAATGCCAAGTGCAAATGTTGGTTAGCATAGACAGGGTGGGGAGAATGGCAGCCTTGCTGTTGATCTAGCTGCGTTGAGGGCAGCTCTAGAGGACTAATTCTTCTTTATTAAACTGGTGTAAAGGATGAATAAACTATTCAATGTCAAGAGTGAGTTTATGTGTCACTAAAATGAGCCTGAGGACCATCAGACCCAACGTTGCCCCATGTTCCTCCATGGGGAGACTTCTGAGCTTGAACCTTTCCTTGTGTCATTCTATGGTAAAACAAAATTCTCCAGCCTGCGGCAGAGTTCACTGTCATCACTCGTGGAACAAACTGCTGCAGCTGGTAGATAGAATGAAGAAACAGGGATTTCAACTTTCATGCTTGGTCTTTGGTTCTGCACATTATTGCAGAGTAACTCCAGCAGGGAGCTAGTGGTGGATTCATTTGTTTTAGCTATTCCAGCCTGCATCTTCTGTCCAACCTTCCCCCTTTTTTCCTTCAGCCCACAGAGGTTGCCTTTGGGCCACCCGGAGCCACTTGAGAAATTGGGTTTATCCACATTCCCGTTCCTTGTACCCCCTCCTTTCTGGGCCTCGCAGGGATTGTGGACAGACTCACAGGAATAAAGAAATTGAGATCCAGAGACTAAACTGAACTTTTCAGCACATGATTACTTCTGCCAGATCACCCTCCTATGCAACATTGGGTGTTGCAATGACCCTACATAGAGGTCTGTGCTGTTTGTTGTGACACACCTGGTGGTGTGGCCGTATTTTGGTCACTAGGGGGTTGAAGCCATCCTTGTAGATCAGCCAGAGACCTGACTGTAGTGTGCACAGCTGTCTTTCTGCATTACTACCTGCCTGGAGCAGGCAAGGCTTACCTCTGGCTAGGAGGAGCTCTGGACATGTGGAAGCATCAGTAGGGCAAATATAAGATACATTTTTTTTTAAATGCTCTTTCGTTCTCCAACACCTGCTCTTATTTACTCATTTCCATTTCTTATTCCCTTTGCAGAATACTTGAGGAGCGAGACCGCCTTTTTGGAAGAGTTGGTGTTTGGAAGTGGAGATACTATTGAACTTTCCTGTAACACACAAGGCTCTTCTGTGTCTGTTTTCTGGTTTAAAGATGGTATCGGGATTGCACCTACCAACAGAACTCATATTGGACAAAAACTGTTGAGGATAATCAATGTGTCATATGATGACTCGGGGCTGTACAGTTGCAAGCCAAGGCATTCCAATGAGGTCCTGGGAAACTTTACAGTCAGAGTTACAGGTACGTGCAGAAATACAGCTGTCTCAGTGACTTCTTTTTTTTTTTTTTAACTTTTTGCCCCTTCACAAGTTCAGCACAGCTGGTGCTTTGCAGTGTTCATCTGTACTTGGTAGGTCTCTACCTCCCTTGTAACTCCTGGCAGTGATTAGACTGACAAAACAAGCCAATTGAAGAATGCTTCTGTGTCCATACCAAATGGTAAAGCTTAATACCAAGAGAGACTTAGAAACGGTGCTAGTCCCAAACCCCCCTTAACATTCAAATAGATGCAATGCTACATGTGCCTTTGAAGTCTTTTGTGAGTGAACTGTGGCTCAGGGAGGTTGAGTGAGTTTTTCCACTTTATGTGACATATCAGTGGCAAAATTGCTTGTATAGGCTGGAGGTTCCTGAAAACTGTTTGCCTATTGTAGCTGATAAATCTCTTCCCTTCATCCCAATTATCACATATTACTAGTTTGCTTCAGATGTAACTTACCTGTGAATTGTATATATCTCAAATATGTGCTTCATCAAAGGTACTTATTGGGATTCACATATTGCAAACAAGTGCTTTGTTAGGAAAGCACACACTGTCATTTGCTTAGCCATATTTTCCATGATTGGGACAGTAGGAGAGAACAGCTACAAGCAGTCGAAGCCTGTATCACTAAACAGAGAGTGGCAGAAGTATCTGTTGTTCCCAGATAGCTAACTGCTAACATTAAGATCACCTCCATGATTTCAGGCTGCTGCATTGGTAGATGGATACTCACCACTGTGAGCAGATAGAAAGCCTCCCAATCACACAGATTAAAAGCTTGAGTTTTCAAAAGAATTAACGGCTCGTGGATCTAAGGTTTTGAAAATTTTCCTTTGGCCTTGCACTTTTGAAGCTTTTTCAAGCATCCCTGAACAGTAGGTCCTTGCTTCCAAAAGTTGAGTTCCCTCAAAATGTAAGGGGCTCTGCCTGAAAACCAAGCACAGAGATGTTTGTGATTGTAAATCACATCTACTCCATAAAGGGCTTTCTCTTGCCAGGAATAGGATTTTGTGTGAGAGAATCAAACCATCATGAGAATAAAAGCTCATTTCAACAAGCCTTCACCAACATCTGCTTTTCATTGAACGTTACTGGAGATTGCTGTGAATGCTTCAAGGTCATATCAATTAAATGGTTAAAGAAGTATTTGGCCCTTGAAAGGCTTTCTTTAACTAGGTACGATTATTGGAACTATCCAAGGAACTGCAGGTTGTTAGAAATGTTACTCTTTTTTTTTTTTTAAGTGACATTAAAATGCTTTTGAGTTCAAGGGGCAGCAAGAAGGCAGAAGAGGGCAGCTGGTTATACGCTCAAATGAAACAGCTGCCAGCCCCAAAAGTTCGTAAAGTGAGAAATTGTTTTTAATAGTGGAAGGGCTGATAATCCTCTGCTTTTAAAAAGTTTAAGCCCCTGTGTTTTTCCTCTTCGCTAATAATAGCTAATAACAGCTTAAGAACAAGCAAGTAACCTGAACCTGCTTTCTGACAGCATTATGAGTCTTTGATTCTATTAGCCCACTGTCATTACCACCAAAGTGCTGGTAATGTGGGAGTCTCCATTTTAGCTGTCAGCAGCACTTGTTTTAAACTTTGAAGCCTTGCTTTATGTGGCAATAGTGGCGCCTCTCGTATGTTCAGAAATTTCTTCATAATTAGTATCGATCACTCAGCGTGGCGCTGTGAAGATGAGATTGTTATCAGAGATTTGTGGTTTGTGTTCCTACTTTTTAAAGGTAATGCCAGTGATCAGCTCAGCTATCTGGTCAGGTGTTTATGTGGGTATCTAATGTTTAGGTCTGGAGTTGTTCTCTGCATTAAACTGGTTTAAATCTGTAGTAACGAACTGGAATTGCTCTGATCTGTATTCTTAAGTGAGAAAAACTAGGCTAGGTGTATTCAGAATAGCTGATACACACTTGTGTCCCACACAAAAAGTCCCGTTTTGAGACATGTTTCCAGATTCTAGGAGGATATTAGGATTTTCCTAGTGGGGCCATGAGTTTTGAGCCTGCAACAAATTGGCCCTTCTGCAGTGACTCTCAGTGTGCACAGTGAAATGCTTGGTGCTGAAGGTAGAGCAAGGAGATGCTGGAGCTGACATTTCAGGGTTGAAAACCAGGTTGATTAATAGCAGGGTTTGATCTCTTTAAAATGCCTCTCTTGACAGACACGGGCTTGAGTGTTTTGCTAGTTACAAAAAGAAACGCACTGTCCTCATAAAACCTGAGCACTTGAAGAGGATCACAAGTAGAGGCTGCATGCCCAAACTGATCTCCAGCCCTGTTGGCAGAAGCTCCATTTCTGCAACCATTTCACACACAGAACAGCCTTTGGATTTAGTGGCCAAGCAGCACCGTTGTGATGAGCACGGACTGGAGGCTGGTACCTGTGAAAAGAGCTTTCAAAATGCCCAAGACTAAGCTCTTCAACACAGGTGACTAAAAAAATTAAATGCGTTTCCATTCATAATTAAAGCCCTTCTGGGAATAGCATCTAGTAGTTCTTGCTGATGCCAATACTCATCAGCTTCTGAAAAGGATTACTATTTTAGTAAATGATTAACAAATAGCTTACAAAGTTTTAGTCACCTTTTGAAATAAATAAGTGATGTTCTAGTAACCTGAATAGGACAGTATCTCTGAACATGGGATATTTGGTCTGAAAACCTAAGCTGCATCTCTCATCTGAAACATAAGCAAGGTCAAAGACTCTTCCCTCAGTCCTGTGGAAATGTTTTTGAATTGGTATAAAAATTGATTCTGCTCCTCTGGTCACCGTTGTTTCATTGGAAACCAGGAGTAATCTATAATCACATGTTAATATGTGGATAACCAAATCTGAGAGTGCAGGGGTGAGAATGTGCTGGTTTCTCTGTCGATGCTGGTGGGGATTTGGCTCAGTTTCTGCCTTCGCTGGGACTTGAGTAAACCTGCTGGTTCAGCCAAAACACCTAAACATCCCCTTCACTTTCAGCAAGCCCCATGGCATTTCCCTAGTTCTGCTGCCAGCGGGACCTCAACTGTGGATTTTCAATTAGATACGTGCTTGAAGTCTTCCTTGAGACTTTGCCAAAGAGAAGGTGCAAAGCATGATGTGCCACTGCAGTCTAAAGCAAGGAAATGATTCCTGTGTTTCTTGCTCCTGTAGATGGTGAATGTGTTTGGAAAGTCCTGCCAGATTCAGCAGAGAAGTAGTATTTGTTGTTACTTTTCCCCTACCTGTTTTTTTTTCTCCTTTTTTTTTTTTTCCTTTTTTAAAAATTTTTTTTATTTTTACCTCCACTGCAGAGAACAGCAGAAAACTCGAGTGCATCTTGAAATGAAGGAGGTGCTGCCTGGCTTGGTCTAAAGTAGTGCTTTACGTTTCTGGCCACATGTTGAACACTCAGTTTCCTGTTTTCTAGCATTTAAGGCCAAGTTCTTTTACCGCTGTCTCAGAGTATAAAGGCTGCTGGGTTGTTAGCATTTTGCTGTTACTTAAAAAAGAAATTCCTGGAGATTATATGAAGTCAGAGATGCTAAATCTTCCAGACACTGAATTGTACTAAATCGTGTATACTAAGTCAAACACTAAGCTGCTATTTTATCATGGGATTTACGTTTGCAGTAGTCGTTCGGGGGGAAAGAGGGACTTCATTGTGGACAGCCTGGAGAAAGTGAGGTGTTAGACCACTTTAAGAGAAACAGCTCAGGATGTTTTGGAGAGATACAGATGGAAAATTCCCACCTGATAACCTGTATTGAGTTACAGCCTTGAGGTGCCTCTGCAGGAGGAATATAACTGAAGGGAACTGGTTTATGGAGTAACCATCAAAATGTCGATCGAGAGAGAGGTTTGATTGCAAGGGGAAGTTTTAAAAGCTTTGGTCTGAGTGGTTGAGCAGGGAGTTAACGAGGGGAGACGTAGCAGGGCTGTATTGAGTTAAAAGAAAAATGCCGGGAAAGTGAATTAGAAATGCTGACCTGTTGTTTTGAGACTCGGTGAAATAAAGTCTTCAGAGTGAATGCTAGAAGGGAAAAAGAAGCGGGGGAGAGCTTGTTCTGCAAAAACAAACTTCCCCCTTTGGAATTGCTTTTGTATTTATGAGGAGAAGAGCTCTTTACACAGTATTTGGCATTGAACCCCGGTCTCTGGTGGCAGAGCACTGGCAAACTCATGACACCTCTCTCCCAGTTCAGAAAGCGCCTGGCCAGTTGTCCCTGGCCCAGCAGCATGGGAGGGATGGGCTGATGAAGCTGCAGGGAAGGGTGACCCATCACTTGGATGTCCTCCCTCACTGGAGCCCACTGTGGCACCAACAGCCTTGTCCAATGTGATGTCCCCACGTGCCATCCTCTTTCTGCTTCAATTCTTTCTCCTTTTCCTCCTAGATTCCCCTTCATCAGGTGATGATGAAGATGATGACGATGAGTCAGAAGATACAGGTAATTTGTTTTTCTGGAATACAGAGGCCTTTTCTTTCAAAGAGATGTGGCTCCCAAGTGGAGCAGCTCATCTGGATGTTCGCCTGGTCGGACAGCAGCTCTTTCTCCGTGTTGAAATCGGTGACCATGATCCTGTTTATCTAAAAATGTAGAAATAGCTGCCAGAGTAGTATCACTGCTATAATATCCTACAGCTGTAGTAGTGTAATTTTTTTTTTTTAGACTTGATTCTGTAAATTTGAATTCATGATGCATGTAAATCCAGACAAACTCACAATTAGGTTTTTTTTACTACACTGACTTTACACCAGTGCAAACCTTGGCCTGCTTTATTTTCAGCTGTTTTGATTCTGGTCCTTACCAGCATCTTGGCTGGAGTCAGAGCATAAAATTTACGCTAGCCAAGGGCCAAACTGACTGATGCTGTAAGCGGGAGCAACCCCTTTGGCTTTACTGGCTTTTTCTTTCATTCACGTGGGGAAGGGAGCCCCAGGACGGAGCCTCTCAGTGCTTTTTACTCTGAATTTCTTTCAATCCCAGTGCTTGTTTCTTTAAGTGCAATAGCATTAATCAGGATCATTACATGCTTCAGAGGCGTTAGTGTTGTGTTTTATTATGCTCTTTATATTTCTGCAAAGCAAGCTGCCTGTGTGTATGTGTTTTTAATAAATAAATGTCTTGCATTTGAACTCCCAATCAGCTATGTACATTGGCAGAAGTTCAACATGACTGGAAAATTTCTCCTGCCCATAGTGTTGGACATGCAGGACTGTTTAAAACAGGTCTCCCACTGTAATAAATTCATACCGCTGTGTCGGGCAGTATGTGGACAGTAATGGTGAGTTATGGTGCCAGGCAATCCATCAGCAGCAGTTAGTGGTTTTCTGATAGCTCCTAATTAAAGGCCAGATCCTGTGAGGTGACAGGCACCTCTGCAGAGGTGCTCAGGGCTCCTGATACCAGCTGAAGCCTGGTAGAGGCATAGGGTGGGTCAGGCTTGGTCAGGATTTGTTCCTGCTGCAGAGCAGCTTCTGATGAGCACAATTAACCGTTCTTTACTTTTTTTTTATGTGGTTTGTAGTAAACTCCATCTCTTAGCAACAGGTATCACAAAACATCAGCTGGTTTATGGTACAGAAAGACACGTTTTTCTTCACTGAAAAAGAAAGCACACATTTTGCCGCATGTATTTATAGCCTGTAGTCTGGGTCTTCTTGACTTCAAGGCTGTCTCTTTTTTTAGACACGAAGGTAACAACTGGCTTTGCTTAAAGTTCTCGTTATACAAAGTTGGATTATCTTCTGCTTTAAAAACAGTTGATTAGCTTAACGTGTCATCACAGTGGAACCTCATGGCGTGTTATGACGTGAATGTGCTTTATGTTGCTTTGTTTGACATCAGACCCTCCGCTTGAGCTTCACAGATCTTCTCTTGAGTCTGGGGAGCCATACTGTTAACCCTGGCACCACCACCACTGGGACATCCCACCAGGGACAGGCTGCAGGACCATCCCGGGCAGGCGGATATGTGGGTGTAGCCAGTGCCATGTCCTATGGACAGCCCAAAGACCTGTGTCCTCCGTCTCTTCTGGCAAAAAGATACCCTACTAACAAGGTGTATGAGCCCCTGCTTGGCCATCAGACATAGCCATGGTCAGTAGTTAGAGGAGCGAAGGCAATAAACACACTTTCATGCAAAAGAAAAATATAACCGTTAGTTATTCATCTTTAGGGGGAGATAATCCATCCAGAACTGGCTCATTGCCTGTTGCCATATTGCACGTCACTGAATAAAAACCTTGTCTCCTGGCCCCTTGCAATGATAAGTTAATTTTCTGGCTTAATTGTGTTGTTAAGAAAGTTTCTTGTCCTCATATTTATAGAGAAGAGCTTGGAGAGCTGATTCCAATAGCATCATGAGTTTGAAGCCAATCTTGTTAATTTTGGGGTTTTGACCCAAAATTGTTGAACAATGGGAGCTGGCAATACCGAAGCAAGAGAATGAGGGGAAATCTGTCCTAAAAGAAATGAGTGTTTGGTGCAAAAACTCCTGGAGAGCACTGAGTCAGGCCCTCCACGTGGAGCGCCCTGCTTTGCTCACCCTCTTTTAAGCATCCTCTCCAAAGGGCAGTACAGAAACGGGGCATCCCTTAGGGATGGGCAGCAGAAAAGAAGAAAGAGAAACTTCAGCAGCTTCAAATCATCGGCCTGTTTGTTGCAGCCTTGTCACAAATCACGATCCGCCTTTGCAAAAAGAGGCTTTCCAATACCTCTGTTCTCTACAGCTGTTTTTCCTGGCCCTGAAACAAAAACAAAACTCCCTTTTCACACACTGCTCTTCTGCCCCAGTGCTCCCTACCCCTCTGTATCTGTTTGTTTGGAGCCCCCGCTGCGTAGCCCCAGCACCTTCAAAGAGCCCCTATAATCTCCAATTAAATCTGGCTGTGTACTCGGAGGCGTCAGCTGGGGAAATTACACAATTAGGGTTGATTCTGTCTGCCGCAGAATTTTGTGGCAGCTCCTAATTGCTAAATGAGTGCTCGGCTGTATTAATTATTCCAAGTATTGCTCTCAGTTTTTTTTAATTGGTCATTCCAGTCAGATGGGTGGCCAGTGTCTTTGACGAACAAAATGGACCGTCGGGCTTAGTGTTTGATGATGGGAAAGGACCAGTGATAATGTTTGCGGGTCCCTTTTTTTTTCACACCTGCACATGCAAAATCATTGCTTGTAATTAATTCAGAGAGAGCGGGTCTAGAAATTTTTCCTGTCTTTCATCCTTCTTCCTTTCTTGCTCCCAAAACTCTCTGGAGTTTTGCAAGCTTTGCTTGAAAAGAAGAGTTAGCAACATTTTCACCCCCTTAAAAAGCAGTAATGAAAGGACTCTGGGGGCACAGCAAACCGAAAGCAGTGATGTTTTGTTCGCTGCTTCTGTGAATGAGAACAAAGGCACCATTTTCAATGCGTAGACACTTTCTTCCAGTTCCAGTTTGACTTGAGAGCGATGCCCTGTTTGTTTGAATCTTGGCACGTTAATCCAGGAGTGCCCAGCCCGGGTGAGCCCCAAATAGCATGGAAGAGCACCTAAATGGAGGGAAGGCACTCAGGGAAGAAGCCGTATCTAATTGCAAGAGGGAGGAGCGGATCCTGCCTTTGCTCCATATGGAGAATATCCCCAGCTGGAAACTTTCCTGGACCCCATCTTGCTCCCCTCTGATGTCCGATGGCAAAATCCCCCTTGGCTTCAGTGGCAAAATTTGCAGCCAGTGGGTTGATGGGTCTCCTGTGAGATTCAATTTCATCTTTTGAGTGAGAAAACGTGCTGAAACGTCACTCTGCAGCTCACGCAGCCCGTGTGGAAAGGGGAAAATCCCCCAGAAGCAGAGTGCACAGAGGAGCCCGGTCCTGGCGAGGAGGCCATGCGATCTAGTTACACCCCCCCGTGCCTGGGTGAGTGTCACTGGCGCCATAAAATGGGATTTATTGTAGGCAGATATGTTAATCAAACAACAAACAGCAGGTTATTCGGCCGCCCTTCTCAGTGGCAGTGAAGGAGGACTTTTCCATCCGTGCCTGGCCTTTCCCTGAACTCTCCCCCATAGCCCTTTTAACCTCCTGTAAAGTCCCAGGGAAATCAGGGTGCATTGCCAAAAGGAAGTATTCAGCCAGAAAGTATCCCATGCTTTGGAAACTGAGGACCAGATGTCTCCCAGGATGGTTTCTGCAGCTCCCTCCTCTTCAGCCTTCCCAACACCACTCCAACTGTCCTCCTCCAAATTCAACCCCCTGCTGCTGCTGCCTTGGCTTTTGCCCAGCCTTTGCTTGGTTTCTGCCCTTCCCAATGCATGCGATAGCAGCATCTTCCTTTAACATCAAGGCCTGCTCTTCCTTTAGGGGTTGCACCCACTCTTCTAACATTTTTTTGAATATTCCCCTTTTTTGTGTAGTTCTACCATTTTCTCTAAGCTCGGATGTTGGAAGGTAGATGGCTACATGATGTCCCACTTTAGCCCACGTTATTGCATAGCATTTGAGGCCTCACCTGGATGTGCTGTGTGTTTACAGCAAAGTTTGTAGCTGGGATTTTACAGGAGCACAGGAATTGCAGGAATTCCTCCTTTTGCTTTTGTTTGCGCCAGCTGTACTCCTGTTCTGGTGCCATCTGGGCAAGAAAAGGGCCTTAAGCAGTTTCATTGTTTAAAAAATGAGGCGTACACGGCATGGGTGAGCACCAGATCCCTCTGATACGTGGAGCTGACTCTGATAGGCATCACAGTGCGTTGTGCAAGGCAGTCTGAGGGCAGATGCAAGCCCTCGGTACTGGCTTTCCCTCCCTGGGATGGCATTACTGAGGCATCTACATCCAGCCATGAAAGCAGATGAGACATGAGAGAAATGCACCCGGTGGGGCTGTCTCCAGCAAATGGAGGGCCTCCTGGATGTAGCTCCTGAACATCCAGTTCTTCATGGCCAGGTGGGCTTTACAAGAAGCAATGGGGAGATGAGGAATCATGTGGAGAATGTTAGCAGGTGCTAAAAATTGGTGGGTGAATGGATTGCTTTGGTTGAGCTATATTGACATTGCCTGCAAAATCCTTAGAGCTGAAATGCAGCAGGCAGCCTGCGTGAGGGATGCTGGGGACTTAGACAAAGGTGGGATCATCACTGACTTACCTGAAATTGCAATGGGATGGGTCTCGTGGAGCCAAACACGTCAGGGCTAAGTACATCAGGGAGCAGCTCACATACATCTCAGAGAGATGCAACAAGAGAGAAAACTTTGTACGCCCTTGCCGTTAAGGGGAAGAGGATTGCAGAGGCTAGAGAGTAGCACTGAGGTGGGGCTGTGATGCTGGGTTGTGTTTCTGAGCATTGTCATCGCTGCGGGAGGGGCCAGCAGCAATGCTTTCCCAACAGCTTTGGTGGCCATCATCTTCTCCAAGGCAGTTCTTGAAGGACCAGCACCTTCAGTTTGTCTTGGCCAGAAGCACACAAGTTTCTGCGACCAGTAGGTTTGGGTACTCTGTGTCTGTGGGTGCTTCCCTTCCTTCCCATCTGGAGGATGTGCTAGTTAAACTCCTTGGCCTCCTCTTGGCTATTTTGCAGCCCAAATGCTGTCTGCCCCCATTTCCCTTTGGCCTCACTGTGAAGCACGGGGCTGGGGGGCTGGATGTGGCTCCCGGCATGGCAGGGGAAACACTCCACGTGCAGCTCTGCAGTTTCCTTAAGCTGAAATGAAAGCTTGGGAGGCTTTTTAAAAAAACTCTTTCTTTCTTCCTTCCCAGTATAATGAGTTTGCTGCTGCTGCTGCCTTAATTTGGAGTTAATATGTAATGTTTGTAACACAGCCAAGAAACATCGCTGTACTTGAGGCAGATTTTAAAAAGTATCTCATGCTAGCACTGGTGTTTTAAAACTTATCCCTGTTCAAAGGTAACATGAATCTTTAAAACTAAAATCACTTGTACTTAAAGAACATAAACATGATGAACCAGTTTGGCACTGGCTTTTTTTTGTCTTTCCTTCCTTTAAGGAGGCTACACTACATTTGTGCTCACTGAGGAGCAAAATTTTCCAGTGCACTCAGCTAACACTTTTTCTCTGCTCCCTTGCTGGCCCATCAACATTTTTTTACAATTCCAACATCTTTCTGCTGTTCATGCTTCTTGGCTACTATTGTCCCAAAGGTACATCTGTATCTTTTTACATGCTGAGGCCAGGTTCTCATCCTGATCTGGGATAATTCTCCCTGTTGATTTAAAAGCAGCTACTCTAGATTTATACTGGCATTATCAAGACAAGAACCTGGTCATGAACCTTTCATCACAAACCTAAAATGCAAACACCCTGTCTACTTCTATGAGAGTCATATAACTGGAAAGCATTTCTGTGTCATCTATCTTAACTGCAGCAGGTAGCAATTTAACTGTCACTCTGCACATGCCAAAGCCTCAACAAAAGCATCTGCTCACCAGCTGATATCCTCTGTGGCAGAAATGGGCCTGTTCAACTTGGTCTTTCCTTTCTCAGGTGTCCCCTTCTGGACGAGGCCAGATAAAATGGAAAAGAAGCTGCTGGCAGTTCCCGCCGCCAACACCGTTCGGTTCCGATGTCCGGCAGGTGGAAACCCAACTCCTTCCATCTACTGGCTGAAAAACGGCAAGGAGTTCAAGGGAGAGCATAGGATTGGGGGCATCAAGGTAAGGCCTTGGTTTGAATCTCTGTTTTTATCAGGAGTTTTCTACTGACTGTAGAAAATTGTATTTCACAGATTAACATTTGTACATGTAAGAGCACAGTCCCAACTGGGTGGGAATGGGGGTGTCTCTGGTGGCCTTAGCAATTGCTTGACACAGAAGTGTTAAAAAGGGCTGCTGTCCCTTGGGATTGAGAGCTAATTCCCTCTGAGTTTGTCTATAGCAGTCATTCAGGGACTAGGTAAAAATGAGACTGGGTTTATGGTTGCATTGTGGACAGTGATGAGAAAGCAGGAGCAGAAACTTCTGTCCTAATTTCTGGAGATCAGCTCAGGGTGTTGAGACATGTTAGAACGAGCTGTAGCTACTCCCAGCTTTCAAGGAAAACCGACTCTGCATCCTTTGAAGGTGTAGGAAGGACCTCACCAAAGAGCTGGACCATCGTGCTGGTCGTCATTAACATTCTTGTGGTATAAATCACTGACTCTTGGTCTTGGTCTTGGATTCCCTTGTAGCCAGAGTAATAGAATCTGCTTCTTGGCTTCTTTCTTCTCCCTCCTTCCTTTCTACCATGAGGTGTTCTGGAAAATGCTCTGGCTTGTGTCAGAGATAAGAGCTAAGGGACACAAAAACCCACTGCACTCAAATTATTTAATTAGCCAGAAGTTTCTGTGCTTCTGTATATGAGGAATTATGGCAGAATTTTAACAGGAAAATCAGCTGTTCTGATTTTGTTGTTATTCCTTTGTCACCTTAAGGTCACAGCCAAGACCCTTTGTGGTTTTATTTGGGGAGAATAAAACTGGCAGCAGCTGATTATAACCCAGCATAGCAGGAAGGACTCTTGAATGGCAATTTTTGCCTGCACTCCACCAGCCCTGGTGTATCCCTGGGCTACTGCTAAGGAGAGAAGGTGATTTTTAGGAAGGCACCTTCATCAGTACTCTGAATAGCTCTGTGCTGATGCCTACCACATCTGTAGCATTTTGAAAGGGGGCTAGGTATGCAAAGCGTGCCGGGCTCCAGAAACCAGAAAAGGATTCAAAAAAGTCTTCCCTCCCTGCAGTTTTGGGCTGTTTCTTTCCTGTTAGCTCAGACCCGTTCCTGAAAGAGCCTTTTGTGATTGCTTCAGTGAAGCCTTTGAAGCTCCCTCCTCAGTCCTGTCCCTGCTCCAGCCTGGACAAGGCTGAGGACATGCTCAGGTTTGGATCTTCTGAAAAGTTAAGGAGGGAAAAGAAGTGGGGAAGCAGCTCCTGTGGGTAAACAGCTTTTCAGCAGATAACATTCACAAAGCACAAGCATCTTTTACTAATTGCAGGCTGTAAGGATCATCATGAAGTGTTTTCAGGCTTGCGTGCGCTGTTCGAACGGCTTTTTACAAAACTATGTGACATCAGCTGCACTAAATTATGCTTGCAGAATAAAATCTAAAGCTGAAAGCAATTCCCCTACCCACTTCCCAGTGGTTTTAATCTATCCTTGAGTTTAAATTGACATGTTTCAT
The DNA here is from genome assembly GCF_047716275.1 of Strix uralensis. Taxonomy (NCBI): domain Eukaryota; kingdom Metazoa; phylum Chordata; class Aves; order Strigiformes; family Strigidae; genus Strix; species Strix uralensis. The sequence goes on from NC_133975.1 coordinate 9,431,515, forward strand.
CCTCTGCAACACGGTAGTGAGTCTTTGGCATCGCTGTGCTTTGTTTCTCTAGGGGCACCTTCCAGCAACAAGCCAATGCTTAAAAGAGCTATTGAAGGCAATGTCAGGCCAATTACAGCAAGATTGGTTTAAGCTCTCTATCTGTCTAGGTGTAGTTCTTTGTCCCTTTCTTGATATAAAGACATCTTTCTCTCTCTGTAATTTTCCTTCCCTTATTTGCTTGCTTTTGTTCTTGAGCTGCGATTAGATGTAAGTAGTCTAATATAAATCTCATCCAGTATAAATATACTGATAGATATCAGCTGAGATTTGAACCAGAAAAAGAGATTGAAAACCTGCTCAGTATCTCATGTATTTAAGATTTAAATTCCCTGTTACAACTTAACTTCATAACAGGATTAGGCAGCTTGAAAAGAATGGGCAAGATCCAGATCTGGCAGAGTTTGGTTGGCTTACTTCATCTCGAGATCTGGTCTTAACCCAGAAATCCTTGAGCTGGGAATGTTCTCATTTGTTTTCAGTGTGTGGAAGAGTTTAAATGTTGATTGTGTAAGGTCTGTGGTCAGCAGATGAAAGCTGACCACTCTTCCACTTCTGCCTCTTGCAAATGACATTTAGATCCCGTGTGATTGCCCGGTGTAAAGCCTGCAAGAGAGAAGGGTGAGTGTTGAAAACATGAAGTGCAGGCTAACCTAGTTTTGTTACAGTTCATCCTTAACTGGTAAAGAAAAGAAATTCATATGACTTATCATATGAAATTTCCCAAAGAGCATTAATGGTTAAATCCTTGTTGGAATCTCTAATATTGTAAGCCTGTGTGTGTTAAATGACCCTAGAAGGGAAGACTGAGGGGGAGGGGAGATAGAGGATTATCCCTTCCCCAGACCATTGCACTGACTTGCATACCAGTCTGACAAACACGGACTGAGGTTCCAAGCGTGTCTGCAAATGTTTGCTTCACAAGGAGCCAAGAATGACAACACCAGAGGGATTTCCAGTATCTCACCCACCTGATTAATGCCTGCACTAAGTCACTTAATGTTTCTAGTGTTTTATTGAGTGCGGAGACAATTCTAACTTGGGAACGTCCCTTTTTATTATCCTTTAAATCTAGATGCCATTCAACGTAAAAGAAAAGTCTTGTTGCTTCTAGAAGAGTTTCCAAGCAAGTTTCCATGAGTCTGTGCCCCCAGGTTCTCCTCTTTGTTCAGAGTCCAAAGCCCCTGTCACAAACCTGACAAAGAGATGTTCTTTGAAAGTGCATCCTAAGTAAAACACCTAATTTGGGCCTGATTTTATAATACAGGTCAGACTAAGGAGTTGTCCATGTATCTGGAGCTCCATTTCCTTGGAGTAGCTCCTAGGGGTTCCAGACGCAAATGCTTTGCAATGCTGAAAAGTGGATTAAAATAAGTCTTTAGGCACAACTATGAGACAAGCCAGTATGGAAATGAGCCACTGAGCAGCCACAAATTTGCATTGAAACTTCCTTGACAGTCTTGTATGTTCAGCTGTGAGCTCAGGGTCCAGGCTGTCTGTTCTCAGAGCTCCTCTTACCCTGTAATTGCCGCACTGTTGCAGAGATGCTGGTTCTGCATTGAGCCCCATCTGTGATGTCCTGGGTGGGCAGAGGGTGCAGTCAGACCTGGCCAGACATCTGCAACAACCCAGATTTCTGTACAGACGGTTGTTTAACCACAGCCTCCTATTACCTATATAACCTGAAATGAAAGGAAATGTTATATTCAGCAGTCTCTGAAAAGTGGGGTGTTCACCAGTGCTGTTCTCAGGGATGCAAAGATCTACAAAGCTTTGTTAAAATTACTTTTGCTTGCTTATCTTGCAACTAAGCTGTCTAGTCCTATGACTTTAAATGTTCTCTTTGCAAAATTCTGGTTTTAATTGCAACTCGGCCCTTTAAAGGAAAGCATGTGGATGCAATTTATGTGTAGCAAACGAGGTTAAATGACTTCATATTTCAGTTCACCTGCTGCAGCAACAAACCTCCAGGAGCAATTACGCCCTTGTTTTTTCCATCAGTCCTTGACATTCTGTAGCACGGAGTTATTGTAATCTCCTGCTTCTGTGTCCTTGGAGTCACCTTCAAACTGTTTAATAAAGTTAAATGTTCTGTTCTGGGCGACAGAAGGCATCAAATTAACATCCAGAGATTTGGAGAGCTTTTACATGCTATGCATCCTGAAGTCATCTTTGTTACTGTTGGTTGCTTTCTATATTAATTCAAGATTTGCTTTCCATATCCGTTATTTCCTCTGTACTCATTAGAAACGTTCTAGGGCTCAGAGGGCAGCAGGTCAGGGTGGAGACAGGGGTTATCCTTTCCCTTCTGCTACTGAACAACCAACAACTCTGGACATGAGCCACATCCAGTAAAACAACTAGTATAAAACTTTGTGCCAAAAGAGAAGGGCTGGCCAGGCATCCTAGGGGCCAGACTTAAGGCTGGGCATGTTTTCTCCTGTTTTTTACAGGGAATTTAGGGGACTAACTCAGTTGTAGACACCCATGCCTGTTCAGACAGATGTCAGGAACTGTTGCCTCCATAGCACACATCTGTAAAATATGTTATAAATGGGGTAAGAAGAATTTTATTGATTATAGTCATCTTGTGGGTTATATGTAGCAGTTGGTAAAATCTGCAGATGAGAGTACAGTATTTTGAGCTGACAGAGTCTTTGGACAAGAGTGGTCTGGCAGAGGGGACCAGTGGATCAAGGGTTATCTTAGCTGATGCCTTCTGAAGTCATTATTCTAATGAGACGTGCCACATTCAGCTGTCAGCTGGTTTCATTATAGTTATTATTGTGGAAGAATCTACAAGTCCCCCTTGCAGACTCCATGTGTTACATTGTGTGGCAGTGTTCCTGCATTGGTCTTAATTCCTGTTCACATTAAACCTTTAATGACCCTTGAAACAGGTCCTTGTGATGTTCAGGCCTACTCTGGGGTCCATTCATGCTGGTCAAGTGTGTAGAAGCTCACTGTTCGTTGATTTGAACGGTCTGGTGATGACGGTACTTTACCACGAGCTTGATGGCTTGATTTCTTCTTCTAGTTGCGACACCAGCAGTGGAGCTTGGTGATGGAGAGCGTTGTGCCGTCAGATCGAGGGAATTACACCTGTGTTGTGGAGAACAAATATGGCAATATTAGGCACACGTACCAGCTTGATGTATTAGGTGAGATTTCACTGTTTTCCCTCAACAGCTGATCTGTGGTGATGTTGAATGGGCACATGATGGGATATGGGAAGCAGGAGCTTGGTTTCTTTCCCAAAGTGCTGGATCATGTGTCTTCTAAAACCAACAACAAGCTGCCTTTTGGCCAACAATTCAGCCTCAGATCTGTGATTAGTAAATTACTTAGCTGGTCTACAGAGGATGCAGCGAAGGAATGGCAGGGTTGAGATGCCTCCACCATTCCTAGGTGACTCTTCCCTTGAGAAGAACTGAGTAGAGCAATGGCCAGGACACCTGGGGGACAATCACAGTTTACACCTTTCCTGCTGAAAAGCTAGGAGATGAAGGGTTCAGAGGAGAATCCTTGCTGGAAGAGTACAAGTAAATTAGGACTTCCTCTCTTTTCTGTTTCTCAGAAAGGTCTCCCCACCGACCGATTCTGCAAGCAGGACTTCCTGCTAACCAGACCGTGGTGGTAGGGAGTAATGTGGAGTTTCACTGCAAGGTCTACAGCGATGCCCAGCCTCACATCCAGTGGCTGAAACACGTGGAAGTCAACGGCAGCAAATATGGACCAGATGGGACACCCTATGTCACAGTGCTGAAGGTTGGTACATGCTCCTTCTTCTCACCCTCAGGGCAGTCCTTCCTCTGCCTTGGTCTCAGTGTTACAGAGACAGCAGCTACATTGTGGGGATGCTCCTCAAAGAAACCCACTGCCATACAAGTGTCAAGAGAGATCAGCACTGAATATAAAGGTGCTCACCACCAGTGGAAGCCATAAACTTTATTTACATGTTTATAAGTAAGCGCTAGACTAGCAGTGCAATGTGAACCAGAAACTCCCAACAGAATGTGTTCAATTCCACAGTTCCTAGAAGGGTAATCATTATTTAAATCAGATTTTAGGGAGCTCAAGGTCTCATTTTCTGTAAATGTTCTGTGTCTAGAAGAAAAAAGTCATGAGAATAAGCCAAGGACAGCTGTTGAAAGTGTTCTTTTCTTTAAGTGTGCACAGTGGAATACTCTGCTTTTTGGAGGGGGTATGTCCTAAAGTTGATGTTTCAGACTCTTCTGTTTGCCAGAGATAACACAACTACTGCAGTGGCACAGATAAGCAAAGTAGTTGTAAGAGCTGAGGCAACTGTGAGAAATGCAGCATAATAAAAGAGAAGCTGTCAGATTGCATTTGACCTAAAACTGTAAAAATAACCATTTTTTACAGCTTCAATAGAGGTATTTTTGGGGCTTATTAAAATGAAAGGCTCCCAACTAAAACACATTCTTTCCTTTTCCAAGTAAACACACTGCAGTGTGCAGATACTAAATAATGCTGAACTACCAGCACCTGAGAGCCACTGACATTTGTGAACATTGCTATTATCCATGCTCAGGAAAGCCTTTTTTTTATTGAGCAACAGCTCACTTAGTAAGACTTTACTTTGCTAAACTGCTTTTTCGAAAGGGAACTTCCAGGTTACAGCCAGAACAAAGCCAGTTGGTCTGGTTTCCCCTCAACCTCTGTGAATATAAAAAGTAGAGAACAGAGAGTGAAAAGCACATTGGACTTTTAAAATCCCCCCCTTTTTTTTCTTTTAATAATTAAAGGTATTCTGCATTAGTGTTTATTAAAATATCTAGGGCCAAATGGATTTTTTCTGGCTCTGCAGTTACAGCTGAAAGCAGATTTTGCCCCTGCAGTTTCAAGCTGAGGTTGTCCTGTGCATGGACATTCCCTGTGCACATCCTGCTGCACACACCCTTCTTCTCTTTGTATGAAGTTTTTAAAAAACCCCACTTACCAGACAGCATCTACAAAACTGTAACTCAGCCAGATACATGATAATAAAAGCCAGAGACCCTGGAAATAATTACACAGATTGAAATAACAGATTGGTTGGAAGAAATGGTTGGAGACAGTTCTTCAGGATTGGCAACATGCTCTTCTCGCGAGTTGATAAAACTTTTTATTTTCTCGCTGTGTCTCCAAATGTGTTTGAATTATGCATATTTGAATTTCCCCTGGTTTCACAGCCCAGTACCAAGCTCTGAATAGCTGGCTGTGTCACATGCCATCTAGTATAGTCTCCGAGCTCCGTGTGTGGTCCCCGTGGGATAAAGTGCTACCTTTTGGAAGTTTGTAGAGCCGCTGCGAACAGTGCCTTGTGTCACAAGCACAAGCTCCCATTTTGCTGTGGCAAAGAACATATAAATAGTCTGTATAAATAGTGTTTTAAAATTAAGTTGGAGCAGCACCGGGGTGGCTAGGTAATTAGAATTGCCAAATACCTTCTCTTCTGTGGACAGCAAAGGCTCCGCATTCCTCGAAGGGGAGCGCAGGCAGGCGTTTGAAAGCACAAGTTTTGTTTGGTTTTATTTTTTTGCTGAATAGGACCAGCACACGTCTATTTACTACTTCTGGTTAATCAGGAATGCTTTGAATTGTATTAATGCTGGCATCAGCGCTGGGGCACGGAGCATTTCCATTTTGGGATGCATCTTTTGTGCGCCAGTACTGGGCCTCTGTGGAGCTGTGTCAGGCCCAACTTTGCAGGGATTTTTTTTTTTTTGTTAATGTGTGTGTGCTTGTTTTTTAAAAATAAAGATCTGATAAAATGATCTCAATGTCATCTTGGGGCCAGTCCATTGGCATTATGGATTCATTCCCCTCATGTCACGCAGTGCTGTTGCTTTGTCCCGGTGTCCTGGCCGTGCTGCTGGAGCAGGGTGCTGTTAACAGCCCTTCCCTGCCCACAGTTGCTTTAGAAAAGGCTCTCTCCTGCCCAGTGCTGTGGTGCCTGCAGGGAGATAAGGTTTTTTTATCAGCCTGCCCTTCCCTCCTGCCTTCAGGAGATTTTATGGAGTGTAGAAGCTGCTATGGGGCAGTTTATATATGGGGAGCATCCCGGTCTCCATAGGAGTGAGGGGGACAGAGGTGCCCAGAGCATGAAATTCCCCCTCACAACTAAATGGGGGGGCAAAACCCACCCCAGTCCAGATGGGTAAATTGAATGCCGTACTTTCAACCCATTTTTTAAACAGCCTGACAAAACCAAGCCATCACCTGCATCAGTTCCTGAAAGCCTGGGCTAATTTGTGATCAAAGGAAACCCCTTTTTCTTTGCAGAAGAGCACTAAATGCATTCCAGTTACGGAGGGGGGGCTGGCAACACTGTGCCCAAGCTTTGTCAAAGGCTAAATGGTATGTTCTGCATTGAAACATGCCCGGTTTAATTATAAACAAGGCAGCAACAGCAGGCAGGCACGTTTACCCACTAGTCAGGACAGGCAAACTTGCCAGCACATAAGCCTTAGAGATGAGATCAGGTCAAAACCGGTGGTGTTTGTCATCAGACATGGACATTTGGGCTCCTTTCTGATGCCACCTCTGAGTTCAGTTCCTAATAACCTATCAGATCTGGCAGCCCTGTTGATTTTAATGGGCTGCAAGTCATATTGGCAGATTCAGGCCTTGAAATTGAAGGCACTGAGACTGGGCTGGATAGCGTAAGACCAGAAATGAGAAGACAGTTGTTTTATTTTCATTTCCAGGACTGAAGTTGTTTTTTTTCTAGACTTTCCCTAGGCTACTTCTGAGGCCACCAAAAACAGTTTTGCATTTTCAACCAAAATAAAAACAACTGTTTAGGGAAAAAAATGATGTACTGTTGTGGCAGTGTGGAAGAAGAGAAATAAAACCCCTGCTTAAGAGTCTGAAGTTTGTTTGATTTATATGCACCACTTTATTTAGTAAAGAAGAGGCTCCTATAAGCAGTGGAAAAAATTACAGCTAATTTCTGAAAGGCAAAGTCAGCAGCGAGTTTCAGACCGCCACTGCTTATATTTTGTTTCCAAATTCTATTTTGGAATCTGATAATTGAAACAGTATTTGCTGAGCCGGGTTGCAAACACAAATCTCTGCTTAAGCCGTTTCTCTGGTGCTTCTGTCTGCAGAGTTACTGAGAAACTGTAGGGTCTTTGACTGCTGTCAGATGGAGAAGTGGGAAATTGGTCTGTTTTTAAAAAAAAATCTCGTGTGTGAAGGGAAGGGAGTTCACTTGCATGTGGTTTGGGGGCCAAAACGCAACTTCTCTTCTTCACCCAAGTCCTGGGTTAGGTCTCTCACCGCAGGGTGAGCTGGGGATGTTGCCACAGCCAAAAAGAAAATAGCTGTGAACAGTCAATCCTAGCTAATATAGGTGCAATGGAGGTATTGTTTGGTTTACTGAAGTTCAGGTTTCTGTCTATTCCTGCAGTCTTGGATCAGTAAAAACGCTGAAGCCGATGCTAACCTAAATCTGTTCAATGTGACAGAACAAGATGAAGGAGAATATCTGTGTAGAGCCAACAATTTCGTAGGCATAGCCGAAAAACCATTTTGGCTCCACATTCGCAAACCAAAACCAGGTAAACCACAGACTCTGTCCCAAGGCCCTGGCAACTGCAAGAATGAGCTATAACATTTTTAAGAAGCTAGTGATTAAAATTACTATTCATTTTGTATTATACCCTGTCAACTGACGCTGAATGGCTTTATCTTATTTTCTTGCTAATTTTTTTTTTCACAAGAATGTAACGCCTATACAGCAATTGCCATGGAAAAATTCCCACAATAAAATGACTGTCAAATTTTGCTATCAACTCTTCACGCTTTTATTCCTTCCCCTTCCTTACAATTGAGTGCTGATAACAGAATTGCATGTTAATGACCTGTGACGTTCAAAGCTCTGGAAAACCAAGCTGTTTCAAGATTTTCACCTGTAAAACTGATATAATCAGTTCTGTCCTTTGGAGAAGTAATGGAGGAATAAATATCAACATTGGCTCATGCAAGCAAACATGTTAAATAGAGAGCGGCAGCAATCTCGTGGGCTCTGGGGTTTGACTTCAGCTTGGAGGATTTGGCTGCTGTGTTGCTCAGTGCCACTGCAGGAAAGTTCCTTACAGGCACTACAGTATCGAGGGCTGTGTAATCAATATATGGCTTTGACATGCCCACTCTGACAAAATTGCAAAATTCTGTATTTTTCGATGAAATAACAAATCAAAATGTTTGGATGTTCCTCTGATCAGCACTTGAATCTTTCCCCACTACATCTCCCCTCCTTTCTCCTTTCTTTCTCTCTCCCCTCTCCTCTTTTACCATCTTTCCTTCCCTACCCCTGTACTCACCTACTAACCGAAAGTCAGTCATATTGTGGGGGCAATTTTTCATTTGGATGCTTTTGCTTGCATGCTTCTTTAGTGGGACAGAGTAAGAACCTGGTGAAGGGAACTTTTTTGCTTTTGACTACAGGTTGCAGAGGGGAATGAATAAATAAATGTGGAATATGGGCCACTGGAAAAAAAAAAAAACAAACTCACCTTAATCTGCTTTTGAAAATTTGCCTGTGGTGTCCTCACACTTGCTGGGAATGTGGCTTATTCTCTGTTTTCCCTCTTTCTATATGTGTGTGTTTTTTTTCCCTGTAGACGGCAGGTGTTAACACAACGGATAAGGAGCTAGAGATTCTGTACTTGCGAAATGTTACTTTTGAGGATGCTGGGGAATATACTTGTCTCGCAGGGAATTCTATTGGGTTCTCACATCACTCTGCTTGGCTGACGGTGCTACCAGGTATTTCCTTCTGTGCTGGCCTCTCCTTCCCTCTCCAGGGTGCCTTGACGTTTTGCTTTAGAAATGCCAAGTTCCTGCAGCTCGCCCCTTGCTTGGAAGGGAGGGCTCTCCTCTGGGATTTGCTCCAGACCCCTGTTGCATACTCACAGCTGACACATGCATTGAATCTCAAGACTTAAATTATTATATCAGTAATGATACAAAATGCCCAGTATCTTCTTTGATAACAGGGAGGTGTTCACAGCCTCTTTGTTAGGAGACTGTCAAGTGCCAAAATGAGGATCTTTGTCTTCTAACACTGCCAGTGGGAGAAAGAAACCTCCTCATCAGATGATCCAGGGCACCTAAATTGGACATAGACTGCAGATCATCTTATGGAGGAACTTTTCTGTCTAACCTCATATCTTAACCTAAAATTAGATGCAAAAGTGGTTGGTGTGAGTATACACTTCCCTGCCTGTAGCATTATTTCCACTTCACGGATGAGGAGGCCAAGATAGCGATCTCAAACAGAAGGTCGAGGAGAGTCATCTGTAGACAGAGCCCAGGAGTCCTGGCTCCCAGGGGCTTTGCATGCTGCCTGCTCCAGCTGGGATCGATGAAAGCTGAAGTGGGCTTGAAACCTGAGGCCAGAGTGACCTCAATTTTGTGGTCCTTTCATGTGCAAAGCTCTCACGGACAATGAAGCCAGCGCAGAATGTGCAACAGAGGGGTCTGCTCTCCAAAAGAGGGGAATGAGGCTGTGCTGTCCCTTCACCTGCAGACTCTGCCTCCAGCTACTGGACAGGCTTGAGCATGATCCAGGAAAGCACCAGCAATTTTCATACTGAATCTCATGGGTGCTGTGCCTTGCAGAGAGCGCAGGAACAGGCCTGAGTATATTTAGTAGATCCTTACTGAAAGGGCACTCAAAATCCTATACACCCCACTTTGGCTTAACCAGTCATAGACCACATTCGGGTCCATTTCGCAACACATCTGTCTCAGGATGTGTTTAGAAACTAGAAACTTTGGCATTTCTAATCTTGACTTTATCTGTGCGGGTGATTCGGATGTAATCGCTTTTACTGGGGCTCAAGAAGGTCTCCTCCATGCCCAATCCTGCTGCTGGTGGGATCTGCTGGTCTTTTCTCTGTTTATTTGCCAGCTCTGTAATAGCTGTTTCTGCTTCTGCCATCCACTGGATGAGAAATTGTTTCCTTTGGTTAGAAGACTAATGTCTCTGTTATTTTGAGAATCTCCTAATACTGTCTCATCTGACTGTTACGCTGTTTTTACAGTGTATGAACTCATACCTCTTATTTAAGCAAAGAATAAGCAGGAGAAAACCCACCAAAAAACGTGAAGTGGAACTTTATATTGAAGTCAGACACGGTGAAGGACAGCCATCTATGCAGCAGCAGGCCCCAAAGTGCTACCCACAGAGAGGGAGCAGGATACAGCCTGTCTGGGGAACCTCTGCTTGTAAACCCCTGTCCACACTACAGGAGGAGAGACGTGGAGCAGAGGGCAAGACGGTGTGAACCAAGGCAGCAGAGCTGTGGCACCGACCCTAGCACCTGATCCCAGGAGATCTGGTAACCCTTCCTCGCAGGAGGAGATGGCCACTTGGCAGGATCAGGCCCTGCACAGCTGGCACACAGGCTGGTGCAGCCTCACATGTCACCAACAGCCATTTCCCCATGTTCCCCTGGACACAGCCACTGAAGAGCTGACACAGAGCCTGCTGCTGCCAGGGGAAAGTGCCTGCTGCTTGCCAGAAATGCTTCTTTGAGGAGCAGAGATGTACACGAGCTGTTAGTGGGCTAACCACGCCAGCATGACTTCATTATAAAGTTTCCCACTGCTGACTGTTCCTCTGATGCCAGCACACCTTTGGGGTACAGAAAATTAGTACCACCATGGCCCCTTCCTCTGGTCTACGTGCCTGTCCTGAAAGGAACAAGGGAAGAAACAGAGCTGAGCTTTGCTGGTCCCAAAAAAGTCTTGCTAGCAGGTAGCCACTGCTGATGGGCTCATGCCATCACCCTCCCAGCTCAGCCACCTCTCTGGGCCAGACCTTCCAGCCTCTTTCCAGCAGAACTAAGTTTTCATGAAATAATTATGCAGATTGCTCTCATGAGGCTTTTTCCCTGTGTGATGCGTCATCCCTGGGTGCCCTTCGAGCCCCTTGGTCCCTCAGGGCAGGCACTGGTCTGGTGGAAATCTTTGCTGGGAAAGTCGAATCAGTGAAGTGCAGCAAACCCCAGTCCTGCAGCCTTTGCATATCCGAGGCATCCAGATACGTGGTGTGGATGTGCAGGGAAAGCAAGATCTGGGTCAGAGGGACAGCACAGACACGTGACGATGCCTTCAGCCTAGAGCAGTGGTTTTCAACCTGTGGGCTGAAGGCTCATAGAAACTCCAGGGTTGCAGTAATTACCCCAAAAAAGGCAAACTGAACTAATGTTTTAGCTACAGCAGCAGGTTGAAAACCACTGGCCTAGGAGAGTGCCCTCACTGAAGTCACTCAGCAGATTGGCACAGATGAGCTAGTCCTCCCCAAATTCCTTGTGCTGCATGTGTGTAGTTGCATGCGGGCAGCTGCCCGCCCTGTCCTGACTGCCATCTCTTTGTCACCCCGCAGCAGAGGAGCTTATGGAAATGGATGATTCAGGCTCAGTGTACACTGGCATTCTCAGTTACAGCACTGGCTTTGTTCTCTTCGTCCTGGTGCTGATCGTTGTGATTGTCTGCAGGATGAAAATGCCAAACAAAAAAGCCATGAACACCCCCACTGTACAGAAAGTCTCCAAATTTCCACTCAAGAGACAGGTAACAGAAAGTAGATACAAGATTCCTATTCCCTCCTATGGTTATCCCCTTTTTTTTTCCCTCCTTGAAATTTTCTCTCTAGGTGAGAAGCTCTACCAGAAAAACATTGCCCAAGAGGGACATAGTTGGCTGCAGTCTAGGAGTTTAACCCCTTTTATTCATTTGTTTCTGTTCCAGTGGAGCAGTAGCTGGTAGCAGCTGACTCTGGTTCATGAGCAGCCGTGTTTCTGTTGCCCTTGTCCAAGAGGGGCTGGCATAGTAGATGCCATAGAAAGTACACCTTGCAGGGGAACAGTTTAGTCCAGGCTCCCCGGTGAAGCAGAGATTTGGGGAGCAAGAGCACATTTAGTTGTGCTTGTCCCTGCTTTCACAGAGGTTCTGAACCAATTCTCATGGAGTTGGGAGAGTCCTTTTTCTCCGTGCAGTTAGAGATGCTCTGCAACATGTAATTGCAGAGGGGCAGGAGCAAAAGGCACCATGTAAAACCACATAGTGAAGGATATGGATTTCACAGCTTTGTCTGCAAGCTCATGGTGGGCATTTACAGTTCCAGAACAGGAGAAGTCACTCAGAAGTCATAGCCTGTATGTGCTATGGAGATAGAACAAATACCTCCTGCCTGCTGGAGAGCACTGGCTGACCTGTCCCTCCTTTCCACCAGCTAAAAACCTGACCACAGGTACCTAGATCAGTGCATTTGTGCAAGGATGAGGGGAGAGGTGGAGGGGGAGGGATTTGCAGTTTAGAAATTACCAGAAAGGTGTCAGTGGACAAAGATTGCTCAAACCCTCTCAGTGGTCCATCTTGGGCACTGCCTTCCCTAGGAATACAGTTGGCAATAACACTTCATTTGCTCTACCCAAGCAGGTGTCGTTGGAGTCCAACTCTTCCATGAATTCCAACACGCCCCTGGTCCGGATCACGCGACTCTCCTCTAGCGATGGGCCAATGCTGGCCAATGTCTCCGAGCTGGAACTACCTCCTGATCCCAAGTGGGAATTGACACGCTCTCGGTCAGTCAACCCACAAGGTGGGGTCCCTGTGCCTGCCGGGAATGACACCACCCTGGTACCCACTAACGTGCCTGCTTGTTCCTCCTTCCAGCCTGACCTTGGGGAAGCCGCTTGGCGAGGGGTGTTTTGGCCAAGTGGTGATGGCAGAAGCGATTGGGATTGATAAGGACAAACCAAACAAGGCTATCACAGTTGCTGTCAAGATGTTAAAAGGTATGGGGAGTCCACAGAGGGCAGAACAGCATATTGCACTGGGCTTCCCTCTTGTTCCCCCCTCTTTTAAGTCTTCTATATAAACACATACAATAGAAGAAACCAAAACCAGCCTTTCTTCCCCTTCACCCAGATAGCCTGGGGGTGAGGGCTGTCTCCTTGGAGAGTATGTAAAAGTGCAAATCCCATCAGGAAGAGGGACTGGGAATTAACCCAGTTCTCTGGCAAGGGGTAGTAGCATCCCTGAGAAGAAGGGGAACCCCCTTCACTTCTAGCTAGCTCCATGAATCAGCCTTCACTCCTCCCATAACCAGCGCTGCCTGTTCTAGCAAAAGCTTATGCAACAAGCTCAGGCGGAGTTCACAGAAATTCAGTTGACAAACTCCTTGAGGAGTTTCTTTGTTGAAGAAACTTGATCCCAAACTCCTGAGAGGTTAAAGGGAGGCCAGATACGGGGGAGTCACTGGGCACCTCCAGATGAGTCTCTGTTTTCCATCCTTTCCCTGTGCACAGTAACCACAGACAACACAGTAATAATCACTCTGAAGAGTTCAGCTGGAGCAAGAGGGCAGATGCTCCAACAGTGAGCAGCCCAGGGCTGAGGTTGCTTGGAGTGACATCTTTAAAAAAATAATATTTCTTATCAGAAAAGGATTTGTTTAATGTACGTTTCCTTCAGTCCCTTCTGAAGTTGTTTTTGGAAGCAGGAACATTTCCATCTTTCCAAACCAAAACATTCATCTGGGGAGATTTTCCCCCATTTTTCTACTTTTTTAGAAAGCTTTCCATGCAAAAAATACATTCCTTCCTCTACGTCTCTCTCCCAGCTTTGACTTTCCCCCATCCTTAACTCTTTGGCCCTGGAGATGAGGGAGGAAAACAATCAGAAATGGAAAATGGTGCTTGGTACCAAAACTGACTTTTTTTCTTTAACACTTACCAGGATGAAACAGAAGAGGAATGGTTTTATTGATTTCCATATGAACATTTCTCTCCATCTATTTGTTTTTTCTTCTTGAACAAATACTCTCTTTTTTTTGAGATGACAGGTTTTTTTGGTTTTATTTTGATTCTTCTTCCCAAAGTAGAATAAAAACAAACACTGCCATATTTTGAGTACTGTTTCCCTATCAAAGCCCCGCATGGCTACACAGCAGTTGTATTAACTATTTCACAAAACACTTAATTTTTTCCTGACATTTTTTTGCTGTCCTCTCTTGCTTTCTCCAGATGATGCCACAGACAAGGACCTTTCCGACCTGGTCTCTGAGATGGAAATGATGAAAATGATTGGGAAGCATAAAAACATTATTAACCTCCTCGGTGCCTGCACGCAGGATGGTAAGTGGCAAAGCAGCCCTGTGACTGCAGGGCCGTGAGAGGCTCAAGTGTGACTGTCCACTGCAGGGCCGTGAGAGGCTCAAGTGTGACTGTCCCTACTCTGTAGTTACTCACTGGCTGCCCAAAATGTCCCAGATGAAATTTCGGTGGTTATCTGTTCCTCCACTGGATGCTGATGTGCTCTTGCTTGCAGGACCACTCTACGTGTTGGTGGAATATGCGTCAAAAGGGAACTTGCGGGAATACCTCAGGGCACGTCGCCCACCTGGCATGGACTATTCCTTCGACACCTGCAAGCTGCCTGAGGAGCAGTTGACCTTTAAAGACCTGGTTTCCTGTGCCTACCAGGTGGCCCGGGGCATGGAGTACTTGGCATCTCAGAAAGTGAGTTGAGAAACCTCATTTGGTAGAAGCGTCAGTCAGACCCACGTGTTCAAAGGCATGTAGTGCTCTGTGTGTGTGTAGGACAACCTCAGGCAAAGGATTGCAGGCTTCTCCCTTTAGAGAACAGATTTTTCCATATGAAGTGTCTTGGGTTTTTTGCTGGAGGCTTCATTCTTATGCCAAAGTTTCTGTATGCTGGTTGCATCCATGAACTGTGCAGCTGTCGCCTGCAGGCCCGTTAGCATCCTCACAATGCGTATAAAAGCACAAGCAACCCAGACCTTGGTGCCTGTCCTCACTGATTCAACCTCTACCACTCACAGAGGTAACTGGCTTTCAGATGTGCGATCCTGAGGCTTGGGCAGCAGTGGTTGGGGGAGCATCACACCAGGTTGTGAGCTTCCACTCTGGGAGACGTTACGTTAGACAACAGAAGCTGAGTGCACCTCTGTCTCCGCCATCTCCCCTCTGAGATTGGTAAAGATGGAGAGCACCCACAAGGAAGCTGAGATCCTGGGTGTAGCACACATGTTCGTGGCTGTCACCAGCACACATAGGCTTGGTGGGAGCAGCGCTGGCAGTGGATTTGGCTCAATGAATGACCGTGCCCAGGATGCTCCCTGGGGACCACTTTGCTGGCACTGAGACGGCTGCTGCGTTTGCTTACATCATACCCTGGGTTGAGTCCTGATTTACCATGCCATCAGCAAGTGGAGACTCAGGCTTTGGGTTCACGAAGCTGTGCCCCAGCTGGTGTGACCTCTTTTTGCGGGCAGGGAGCTCTATGGCAAGAGGAAGTTCAGCTTCAGATGTCAGATGTGTTCATCCTGTGACTGCAGTTCAGGGCAGACAGTTCATGGTGGCTTTAAACTCCCCTTCTGCACAGTGCAGGCTAATTTAGCTTCTTTCTCAGCTAACAGCTATGATGTACTTTGGATGTATTGGGAATGTCTTAATTTGAGGATTTTTCTCCTTCAAACTTCAGCCTGCACTACTCTTCCTGGAGGAAGCAGGGCAGAAAGACAGCTTCACATCCCAGTAGGCACCCACAGAAGAGGAGTGTTAGCTTTCTCATCTGTGCATCCCTTTTGGAGAGAAAAGACACGTGGCTGTGTCAGCGCTGAGGCTGATGATTTGGTGTTGCTAAGAGGTGGCTCCCACCAAGCATGCATCATGGGGCAGTGACACAGAAAGCGAGGAGTTAAGCAGTGCCCGCAGCTTTATTAGCTTGGGAGTCAATGAAACAGCAGCTCATAAACCGCACGGTGCTGTTGGTTCCAGGCGCGAGCAGCTAACAAGCCCTTATTTATTGACTTGCTCACCTTTCACAGTGCATTCATCGCGACTTGGCAGCCAGGAACGTGTTAGTCACTGAAGACAATGTGATGAAAATAGCTGATTTTGGCCTCGCCAGAGATGTTCACAACATCGACTACTACAAGAAAACCACCAATGTAAGTATAGAGCTGCCAAGCACATGCAGTTCTCCTTCTGGCAGGGAATTCAGCCACCCCTGCATAAGTGACCCTTGTCCCACATCTCCCTTTCTAGAGGGGCTTAGGAAGAAGAAATCTGCCAGTGGCCTCAGCTAGTGAGGGACTGTAGATAGTGTGGTCCCAGGAGACTACCCACCATCTGTTTTCTTCCTGACAGATGCTGCTGCTGCTAGCAACTGGTTGTGAGGTGTCAGCTCTGGCCAGGAGGCTTTAGACTAAGAGAAACCAAAGGTTTTACCAAAGGGGAATGGAGCCCTTTCCAATCTGCTGCACTACCGTTCATAAAGTTCCCAAGGAGCCAACCTTTGGTCCCACCCTTGACAGAGGAATGTCACTTTTTGTATTCCTGGAGCTACCTTTTTTACAACTGAGCTCCTTGACTCCTCTGCCAAGGGTGAGAAGATGGTCCCAGCCAAGGGTTGAGTCCGGGAGCCCTTCATATTTTCTGTACAGATTTATTTAGGAACTAATGGCTAGAGAGACAACCTGTGTCATGGTTCAAAGCCCTGCAGCAGATGTTGAGCTCTGAGCAGTCCACGAGACATCCTCCCCATCACTGTGATGCTGCAGAGAACAAAGCACGTCACAAGTGCTCTTCAGCAAAAGAGCAAAAGCCACAACTATACAACATGGTGTGAAGGTGGCAGTGGAAGAGGTTGAGGTTATGGGAGAACCTGAGGCTCTTGCAATTGCAAGGGGTCAAATGTCCAGGCAGTCCTACAAAGCCTACCATGATCATAGTGATCCTTTCCAATTTCATATCAGAAATCTCTCTTAATTGCCAGGATTTCTTAATCATAAATTAATAAATATTACTAGGAATTTTAATTGTACATCAGATAGACTTTCCCTGTTTGGGCTGCGTTGGACAGCTGAGAGCGTAATCCCATTTGTGCATCCTGCCTGTGTCCCATCTCTGGTTGTCTCCTCCAGTGAGACAGTGGGTCAGAAGACGACAAAGCCCTCCCATAGCCATATTATGCCTCAAACACAAAACAGTCCTTTCTCCCTCCCTCCAGGGGCCAAGCTAAGCCCAAAAGAATTATGATTAATCTAGTCTTTCTAATCTTATATTTCTCATATGTGACAGCCCACGTTTGTGACCCTAATGTAGGATGTTCCTCTGGAAACCTGCAATCAGGCTTCCTCCTTTAGCCTCCAGCAGGATCAGGATTTGTTTTTTAGAGGATCTGGCCCTTGCCTTCACTCTTGAAAGTTTCCCTTCAAGTTCAGTGTAAACCGGGTTTGGACTTGGAGTCAAACTGCTTCTTCCAACCAGAGACAGAAAGTGTTGTCCCGTGCTCTGCTGCAGAGCTCGCTGCGTTTGTGAGCAATGGATGCTGTTCCCATGCAAAGATTTAGATGTGCTGATACGTTAAACCTGCCTTGGCAGTGAAATACAGTCCTCTACAGAGAGCATTTACTGCAAAGCTTGTCAGCGAAGATCCAGGGATCAAATGCTCTAATCTGTTTATATGTGGCCACTACTGCTTTGCCCAGTGACTGGGAAGGCAGATGTGGTTGTTAATGAAAATGTTTCAAACTGGATTAGAAAAGAAGATTCAGATGGTGCCGTTGTGGCTGGGGGAATATGCTGATGGGATGTTCCCATTGTCTTCCTAATTACAGGGTCGGCTGCCTGTGAAATGGATGGCTCCAGAAGCCTTGTTTGACCGGGTCTATACTCACCAGAGCGATGTGTAAGCATACCCACACTTTTTTAAAAAAGTAAAATGACAGGGAAATCAACACCTATAGTATCTTAAAGGCAAATGTATTGCTGAGCACAAGCAGGGCTCATTCACCGGTGGGGCGCCCGGGGATGCAAAAGCAAATGAATCTATTCCAAGCTGCAGCTTTGCACACGTGGCTTTATTTTAACCGTTATTTAACTGCTTTCATCCGAGGATGTCTAGTGAGCTGCTGAGAAATTACTGGAAGGCGTGCAAGTATTTATTGTCCAGGTTATAGATGAGAAGATTAATCCTGAAGTCAAAAAAATTCATGCAAAAAAAATTACCCTTGGCTTCCTCCATGCTTTGCCCCAGACAGTTACGCTTCAGTGGAGTGCATGGGATGAGCTTGAAATATTCTTCCGCTGTTGGTAGAGTCGATCAGAGAATATTCCACAAATATATTCTTGAATTAATTTGGCCACTTCATTTATTTGCCTTTATTTTTCCTAATCCTGTCTTGTCCATTTTGGTACCTCTGCATGGTAAGCAAACAGCAGAGCCCACGTTACATGTAAATCTGTATCATGCCTGAACTTCGCAAGGCTGATGTAGCTCAGCATGCACACTGGCTTTTTTATTTCAGTATTTGGTTGATAATGGCATTTTTACAATAATTCAGCAGCCAGCCTGCCTGCTCCTCAAGGCTCATCGCTTGCAATTGGACAAATGAATCTTTCTATTTCTGTATTTTTCACATACTTTGGCTTTTATTGACCTTAAATCATAGTTTCCATGCTTAGGTAATGCTGCAGCAGGCATGACAGATAAATCAAAGCTAGAGACCGGGAAAGCGAGCATGCGTGAAAGAGAAACAGAGACAGATAATCTCTGTTTTTCAAAAGAAAATGAAGAAGGCAAAAGATATTTTTGAAAAAGAGGACTTTTAACCAGAGCACAGCTGCGGGACTGGAGTGTGTAACAGTAGTGCTCCGCTGATTTTTGTTGGGGTATTTTTCTCCGAGCTTGGCCAGTGAAATGAGTGTTGTAACAAGCAAGTTTTGGTATCAGCTTGCACAATTAGTGGCCTGTGGTTCCAAGCCTGCAATTCAGTGAAGCTGTGCATGAATAATTTGATTTGTTCCATTCAGTGGAGCTGGTGGAAGACCTAACAAAGAGCTGGGGGTGATAGATGGGCTGTCACCTATCTGATTAAATGCTCATTTCAATTTCAGACTTGGTGCCTGGGATTTCTTTGCTATTGAGTTGGATCAGCAGAGATCTCCAAGTAACTAGTAAAAATGGCCTAGGCAATTAGTCATGCTATTGATGACTTTGTTAGCTATGCATGGCTGCACAGAAATAAAGCCAAGCTGGGGGGAGGGGATATAAGGGGGGGCTTGGAAAAAAACTCATTGAATTTTAAAGATCTTTCTTTGGTTTCCAGCTGGTCTTTTGGAGTGCTACTATGGGAGATCTTCACTTTGGGAGGGTCTCCGTACCCAGGAATTCCCGTTGAGGAACTCTTCAAACTCTTGAAGGAAGGCCATCGGATGGACAAACCCGCAAACTGCACCCATGATCTGTGAGTATGTGGGGGTGGGGTGACAACCTCGCCCTGCTGCTCCTTCCCTCTGCAGCCAAATACCACTCCAGGTAGTGGTTTGGGCTGTTGGGGCATCCCACTGAGAGACTGTGCGGGCCATCTCCAGGTAGGCTAACCCACCCCAACTCATTTCAGCTCAGCCCACGACTTAACGCACCTGCCCTCGGCTGGGGGGTAGCTCTGGTGGGTCATCGTTAGGACAGGTCCTCCTCCTGCTTTGAGAGTGTGGACACGCATGAGATGATCAGTAACAAGGAGCATGGCTCCACAAAACCCTCCTCCTCCTCCCCCCAGCTGGCCACAGGCCAAGGCCACTGTGGCTGAAGTTGTGTTGGCCATAGCTGTTCTCTAGGCAATTTGGGGATGGGTGGGCAGGCAGGCAGGCGCCACTTAGTCCCACCATGGGTGACAGTCCCCTCTCTCCTCATGCAGGTACATGATCATGCGGGAGTGCTGGCACGCCGTCCCCTCGCAGCGGCCCACCTTCAAGCAGCTGGTGGAAGACCTGGACAGGGTCCTCACCGTGACATCCACCGATGTGAGTGTGGTGACATGGGCATGGGGAGGGGTCGCTCGGTCCCTGTGGGGGGCACCCAGCATTGATGGGTCTGTCGCCCTGGCAGGAGTACCTGGACCTCTCAGTGCCCTTCGAGCAGTACTCACCGGCCGGCCAGGACACCCACAGCACCTGCTCCTCAGGGGACGACTCGGTCTTTGCACATGACCTGCTGCCCGATGAGCCCTGCCTGCCCAAGCACCCCCCCTGCAACGGTGTCATCCGGACGTGAGGACCCCCCGGGTGGACAGACAAACAGATGGATGGGCGGGCAGCATGCCCACAGAGGTGTGAATGTGGGGCGCCGAGGACGAAACCGTAGTGAAGGATCTTCCAGTGGAACTGCGTGGTGGTGCCCAGAGATTTGTGTTGTTGTCAAGCTGTTCAGGGTAAAAAAAAAAAAAAAAAACTTTTTTTTTTTTGTTATTTTTTTTCCCGTTTGCTGTATAAAAAGTCAAGTAGCACTGTTTGGCCTGAAGGAACTAATCTCTTGCCAAGATGATTTATCATTATGATTTTTTTTGGTTTATTTTTCATTTTTTGGGGTCTTTTTTTCACTAAGCAGAATGTTGAACCTGGGAGGTGCTGACCTCCCAGCCTCCGCGCTTGCGTTTCGAGTGCCAGAGTAGCCGTTCTGTGCCTGCAATACGAAGAAGAGGAAAAAAAAATCTTACTTTTTTACAAAAAAAACACAAACAAAAAAGTGTAAAGAATGTAGAAATTCTTTGCTTATGCAATCTGTACATGAACCTTTTTGGTGGAGCTGAAAAGCCACGTTGCCTGCAGGGATTCATATATTTATAAAAATATCTATATTTTTGTTGTCGTCGTTTTTATAGCTTCATGATCGTACTACCCAGCTACATAGAAGGAATCCTTTTTGGAAGAAGATAAAAAAATTAAGTAAAATGCAAATTGTCATGGAGAAAGGAAAAAAAAAAATTGATAAAAATAGACAGTCAAGTCATCTGAAATGGCAGCGCTTTGGCCGGGCTCGGCAGCCGCCGGCCCTTGCACTGGGCTGGGAGCGATGGGACCGTGTCAAGGCGGGAGCAGACCCCAGGGACGGGCAGAGACCTGGTGGTGGCCGTGGGGGTCCCCGGGGAGGAGAGCGTCACCCATCCAAGAGCAGCGGGAGACCTGGGTCCTGGGTGCCCACGCAGCATCTCAAGCCACATCCCGACCTTTGGGAACAGCTGTTTTGGGGAAGAAAAATCTCACTTTTTGGGGTTTGCATAGTTTTGCTTGCCAAGGGTGAGTGGGAGGGGAGCAACTCCTCCATCCCCCCCCTCGACGCCAGCGGTTTGGCCCCATCTATGTGCAGTGACTCGGAGAAAGAAGTTACGGGTACCTGTAGGCAAGAGCCTTTAACTTATATCAAAAAGGTTTATTCCAGAGAATCTGTGTATATATCTATAAATATATCCTGTATATATATAAATAAATATATTAAAAAAAAAAAGAATGTATAATACTAATGCAACATAAAGCAGTACTGAGAGAGAGTCTCAAAATACGAGCATTGCAATCTAGGATATACTGATCTGGGCAAAAGAGAAGATTTTTTTTGTTTGTTTTATATCTTCACAGTTTTGTTTTAAAAATTGTACCTTAACATGTATATTTGTAAAGTTATTTATAGACATTAACATATCTGTTCATTGGTTTAAATAGCGTAGCGTTACTGTAAACTTTTAAATTTCACCGAGCTTAAGGGTGGGTTTTTTTAACTTATTAAAAATGGAGAAAAAATATATTAATCAAGTTTTTGTTTTGTGTTTATGGGAAATATTGAAAGAATGTATAGATGTACAGTCCTTTAACAAATTACATTTAATGTTATAAATATATATATATGTATTCATTAAAAAAATATTAGTTTATCCTGGATTGCAGTGAGCAAAGGTAAGTTTATTTTTCAATACATCAGCAGTGGTTAAAACCAAACAAATAGCAGCAGAGAGATGATTTTTACGTATTTCAGAAAAACAGGGCCAAGAATTCTTCCATCAGTTTAACCACTGTGCATTAAGGGGCGTGGGTGTTTATTTTTCTATTTTCAAATGAAGGTATTCATTGTGGTCGATTTAATAACAAGTATGCAGCAAAGCAAAATGTTGACTTTGGATGATGCGGGGTAATATTTTTTTTCCCCCTTTGCCAGTACCGTTGTATTTTGGGCTTCAGAAATGCTATGTGAGCAAAATAGCAAGAGGAGTGACACTTTGCAGGAGAGGTGCAATGACTGTGTATTTCTTTTGCATCTAACATGTTGGAAAATGCCAGTGATGCCTGATTTTCTGTGTTTAAAGTGCTGTGCTGTTTTGTTCCTTGATGTCAGATAGCTGTTTAAAAGCACAGGAGTGAACTAAGGAATTTTAGCGTGGATCAAGCTGACAAGGGGGGAGATTTGGGCTGGGAGTTTTTTGTGGGTGGGGTTTTTTTTTGTCCAGAACACTTTATTTACTACCACGAAGAGGCAAGGCAAATTGCGTCCTAAATTCTTTCTTTCCATTTTTCTCTGGTGCATATTACATATCAATGTTTCAGAATAACAGGATGACAGCATCTCATTTTAAGATTTTTTTTTTCTTCTTAGAGCCACAAAATCCTTATCCTAAAATAAATAATTTATAGTTTGAGGTTACTTCAATGGAAGTTTGAGAAGGTAGATTTCTATAGATTTTTGTTTTGTTTTGTTGGAATAAAAAAGATTTTTTTGGTATTTTCTTACAAATGTCTGCTAATTGTGTACATTCCAAGTACTCGAAGCATTGAGTTTTCCTGTACTGAAAAGAGAAAATGTACAAAACTGTGCATGATTTCAAATGTTACTAGATATTATAAATATATATATAATTTATTGAGTTTTTACAAGATGTATCTGTTGTAGACTTGTTGACTTTAACATTTCTTATTCAATGCTTATATAGTTTTATAGCCTGGACTATTATCTTGAAAAGCTTAAAAAAATTAAAAATTCCAATTTTGTTACATTTTATACTGTTGATGTTACAATCCACAGGTTTGCATAGCGTGATTTTTTCAATGAGCAACTCTGTTCAGTTTATTTTAATACTGTATTTCTGTGCCTGACAGCTGCAGCTGTCAAAGGTGTGAGATGAACACTAAATAAAACTATTCTACTTTTGTTAACATGGCAAACTTACTTCTACGGAAAAAAAAAAAAAGTTGTTAAATTTGGGGGTTTATTCCCAGTTGCGAGAGCCCTTTGCAAAATCAAGTCTTCTAGGCTCTGGGATTTGTAGTGCTAGGAGGGTTTATTTTTCACAGTGCTGCTTTGTGAGTCCTGGCCAGCACAGGTTTTATATTCGTAATAAATTTATAACAATTTTGGTTTAAAGACAGTATTATTTCTTTGTTAGTGGGTATATTTAGATCCACACAAGCCATTGTGTGCATGCAGGTATAGAGGTATTTAACCCCTGCTCTCATACCAGATTAAGCATATAGCAGTAGCACAAGGGCAGGAATTGCTCATTAAACCTCTGTTACGGATTTCATCCAGACCAGGACGTCTCCCAGTGTGGTCGTGGTGGCACTCGTGACGTTGCATTCAGCCCTGCAGATGCTGGTGGAGATGCAAGGGCCACAAGAGGACCTTCCCCACCACTTGGAAGGGGGGAGGATGGATGTTTCCAGAGCGGGCACCCAGTGGGATGAGCACGAGGGACTTCATTCTGCCCATCTCCCAGGGAGCAAGGGGACCCCAAGTTTGGCTTTGGCTTTGGTGGGGGTGAGCAAGGGAGCTCAGTAAATCCTTGCTTTGCTGGTAGCAGCCAATGCAGGGGGATGTTTCAGCTTGGGAAAGAGTGGGTCAATCCTACCAGCACTTCCATATAGTATTAACGGAGTTCTACAAGTGATCCTGTTGAACTGCATCCTAGACACCTCAATTTTTGCATGCAAGTTTATCTACCTACCTGTAGCCTGCCTACAGTAGCAGGCATTTGTAGATTTAAGTAGCTGGGCACGGGAGGGCCTGCATCTGAGCAGGTTATGCCTGCAGCACTGGGACTGCCACCACCACTGTTGCATCCTAGTAGAATTGAGAAAAAAAAAAAAAAAAAAAAAAGACCCAATTACATGGCTTTTAGGTCATTTCCTTGTCATTGTAAAAAAACATTCTTTTAGCACTACTAAGATGCACTGCATTGTGGGAGGGGATGTCTTGCTACCTAGAATGGGTTGTTTCCATGCTTTAAGGACACACTTTGATGGCCAGCCCTGCACCCTGCCCCAGGAGCGGCGTGGGCCAAGGGATGAATCCCTGGCCATCCAGGGTTGCAGTTGAAGTGCAGCTAAACAGGCTTTAGCTGGCTCCCATGCAAATGGCTTCATCGTAGCAGGGTGGTGAGGATGTTGTGCACCATTTGCCACCAGGACTTGAAAAGCAGGAGAGGGATGGATCATTCGGCAGTTAGCAGTGGTGTGTAGCATACCCATGTTTTATAGCTGCCCAAAAACAAGTCCTCCAAGCACATAGAGAGCACAGAAGTCAAAATCTCAAAGAGGCAAGTCTCTGTCCCGGCGCAGTTGCTGACCCACTCATGGAGCTGGCGTGATGTTTGCTTTCCCTCTTGGGTTTCATGATGTCATCCTTCCTCTGCTGACCTTCACCCACAGCAGTGTTTGCTTGTGGGTTAGGGAGGAGGGGGAATATTTTACTTTAATTGCCCTACAATGCAGCCAGTTCTTAGCTGAGGATGAATATTTGGCTGCAGCGTGTGATATGCATTGAGCAATGTGCAAAACAATCTTAAGGAACATTTGCAAAGGTGCTCCGCTGGGCTGCGTCACTGAGTGAACATCCCACCGCAGCACATCCTCCCCTTCGGTGGCTGCAGCCTTCCACCCAAACCATATGCCCTTTCCACATGAAAGAGATATTTTTCAAAGCAGAAAAAAATGTCTTTTTTCCTCAGTGGGTGACTACACAAATAGGGCCTTGCACCAGCCCTCACGACCTGTTTCATAGCAACATTCAAACAAATTACTAAAATTGTGATTTTTTTTTTTTTTTTTTTTTAATGTGTGCCCATTGGTCATGGCTCCATGGTGAGACAGGGAGGATTTGGCAAAAGGAAGGCAAGGCTGAAGCCCTGCAGGTGTCAGTAAGTGATGGCAACTAGAATTAAAATAGCAAAGTTTCCTGGTGGCCAGTGCCATTTAAAACTCTTGAAGGAGGTGTCTCCTGCTGGTGGACTCCTCCAAGCCAGTTCATCCCTCCCAGAGGCTACATAACCTCCAGAAACAGAATATGGAGACATGAGTTCTGTTGACATGAAAAAGGAATATAAACGGTGAATGATGGATCTGCTCAACACCTCAGAGCTCCTAGCAATGGGATGACATGAGGGAATGGCCAGAGGAGATGCCAGGACATGAAGTGCTTTCTAGGGCTTCATGGCCCAGGACCATGGGCTCACCAAGAGACAGGGAAGGGATTTGTCATTCTTGCCCGTATGCTTTTCTTCCTCCACGTTCTAGGCCACACTAGCTCTAAGCATGGTTTCACTTTCTCATGCCTCTGATGTAGTTTCTCTGTTTCATCACCATCATGGTGTTTTTCACAAACAGCATCTTGGGTGTAGGTAACGTGTCAAGCAGAAGCATCATGCCCTTCCCCAACAGGATTATTACCTAAAACCAGGAAAGAAATCAGTGTCCTAGCAGGCGGTGATACAGTTGGCTCTGAGCTCTGCGGGGACATTTGTGCCCACACAGATTCCACTCTGTGATCAGGTCTCCTGGCTGGTGCCCACCAAAGACTGGACCATAACCATTGCACCTGTCCCAGACCCTTTTGAGGGGGTCTGGCAACATGCAGAAGCAGCGGATGGGAAAGGAAAGTATGCAAGCAAAAGAAAGAGATCTCACCAAATGTGTGAGTGGGATTGGCCCAGGAATGGTTTTGCTAAAGACCAAAGTCTTCAGGCATCACTCACCAGCGCTGGCTTGCTCCAGGTTCCTCACCAGTGCAGACTAAACTGGCTTTGCCATCAAGGAGGAAAGACCCCAGCTGGGAAGGGTGAGCAAGGGGAAGGGTCAGAGTCAGGTTCATCTTACAACAAAGGGCTACATTCAAATAGTCATTGGGCATCAAACTCAATCAGTGAAAGCAAGGAGAAGCTTGGCACCAGCCAAGTTAGGTACCTCCATGCGTTCCCTACGCATTTGACCAGAAAAACAGGCAGCGCACACGAAAACTGATGCTGGGCAGAACAAGATAACATCATGGATAATCAACACACGGCCCCTCCAGTGATAACACATGCTGTCTAGCTTTTATTACTGGCCTTTAGCTAAATGCCATGCACACTTGTCTCTGGGGCTGCCTTAACACCCCCTGCATGCTCTCGAGGTATGCTAGACTAAGACAGGGATGGAAGGTGGTACCACTGCCTTACATCAAAGGTAGACACTGCGTTTGGGTCTGTCCTGAGCCAAAGTCAACATGGATATTAAGGTAATCAGAGACTTCAGATGTTAGAGACTGTATTAAAGAGCAGGTTGCAAGCAGGGGTGGTGAAACTTGTTACTTTTTGACTCAAGACCTCTTGACAGGAGAAGAGCAAAACTAGAAGTATTGATGGCAGAAAATCAAGGCTGAGAAAGGCAATATAAAATGTAGCACATCCCCTGAAGACTCTGCCAGCATGGTAGAGCTGGGCAAAAAACCCAAATTCCTACAAGCTCTCACTGAAGTTGCCACTTTGGAGAGTAACTTTGCAAACACAAAGTGATCACAGCCTGCGCAAGACATAGCATGAGGCTCTGTGGCAAAGTGCTGTCGTGTGCTCCTGACATGCTGACACGCACCTGAAAGGGCTGCCCGGACAACCAGGACCCAGCCAGCAGCTTGCCACTCTCCCAGGGGCCACCGTGTTTGCTCTGTGAGATAGCTCTGGTCCTACCAAAAAAAACGTGAACCAAATTCAAGAGGAATTATTTCATGTCTTTCCTGGGTCACACCACAGGTATCATTTTTCCTGATATAGCAAATAACACGTTCAGGAAATTACTCTTTGTGTCGACCTTCCATCAGACACTTATTTAGTCTGCTCAGCAAGACAGAAAACCCATTTATTGGTTCCAGCCAGTCAATGTCGATTTTTCCACTTCCACACCAGTAATATGGAGGAGGCAGACAAATACAATTTTCTCCCAAAGTAAAAATTAGCTAGACTTTGCAGAAGTTGTTTTCAAGGAGACCCTGGAATTAAACCTGCTTTAGTAGTACTGACAGGTAATCTCTTATTATTTCAGGAGAGAGAGATCTGGTTTCATTCTCTTGTGCCTCCCTGCAGCATTTAGCTCCCTCAGCCATTTCTGTCCTGTAGCAGGTGTCAGACTCACAGGAGCTTGAGGCCATTCGGGATAAATAAACTCAATGAGCACTGATAGGGGCTCATTGCACACCTCCATTACAGAGTCACAAAACAATCATCTTCCTGTCCTGGAGTGAAACATAAACATCTTCCACATGGGAAGAACATGCACTCAAGTGCTGACATTACATGGATGACGCCCACCTCACCTTCACTGTGCACCACCATAAGGGCTGAGCAGCTGGACACAATCAGCTCCTGAATGTGTCTAATTGATTCAGTCTGGCCGTGGCTTCAGAGGACTCCTAGTTCTCTGCAAGTCTTAAGGTTTTGCCTAATACAGTCTCCTAGGGATGTCTTCTCTCATTTGATGTCAGTGAGGAGTTTGCCTTGCCTTAGCAGACAGCAGTCTGGCCTCCGCTGCACATTGCCTGGTCCAGTCGAGGGAACTACAGCAGAACTACATGACCATGGACCTTGACCCCTTGGGGAACAGCTGAATAGGCACTGCTGAAAACATCAGCAGAAAGGCACTGAAGATGTTTGGCTGGTGAGGGTAGTATGGAAACCAAAGGAGAAGAGCAGAGACGGGCACATGGGTGGCAAAAGCTAAGTCATCTTCATAAGAGGAGGGAAAGGACCAAGCTGCCAGATGGTTTCTTAAGAAAGATGCAATACCTTTCTAGGTACTTATGAGGTCACACATTGGGAATCTGCTGCTGTTAGAAAGAGGCACTCATTTACAGCCTGCACATGAGAATTTCAAAATCATGGCGGTCTGAATGACATCTCAAGAGCTCTTGTTATACAAGTAATTCAGATTTCTGATGATTATTTTTCCTTGGACAGAAACATGCAGCCAACTCTAACCTACATAAGAGATGGAGGAGGACTGATTGATCTGGGCATTGTAAAATGTGTTTGTGGAAACGCCCTCATCAGTATATACATTCCTACCTAATGCTTCTGTTGGAGGTTTATGGCCTGCACATGAAAAACTTCGGCACATACCTCCCAAAGGCATTTATGGCCAAACTCTTGGGGAACACCAGGAAAATCCAGTATTGGACCATCTTAATGAAACCCTGCAGAGTCTCCCTCTTCAAAAAAGTCATTCCTTAGAATAACGCTCATCACCTCAGCCTGGGGTGTATAAACACCCAAATAATAAAAACCATCTGCCAATCAGCCCTTCACAAACGACCCAAGGAAATATTCATACTCCAACTGGAGAAATGACAGAAATGCCTGAAAATTAGGTAATGCCTTTGCAGGTACTATCACCTTCCAAATAGCCCAGGAGAGACAAGAAGAGGCTGTGCAATGTACCCTGATGACCAGGGACTTTCATCTGGCAAGGCAGCCACCAAGGTCTGGAACCATCATACGTGGCTCCTGAGCTGCACAGTGACTTCTAGATAAAAAAATGCAGATGATAAATGCAACACACGTTGTGAGGCTGATGCTAAACAAACACCAAGATCCAGACAGGGGTGAGGGTCCCAGTCTGTAAGTGAGGAAGGCAAAGGAGCTTCCAGCTCTCCTTGTACAGGCTGAGCAAAGATGTTTATGGTGGGTGAGTGGAGCTGACCAAGCTCTGGATCTCCTACAGCCCAATAATAGCAAAAAAATACAGTGTTTCTGCTAAGATCAATGTCTGTGGAGAGGGCAGCCTGGTGTACCTGGAGCTGTGACAGATGGGCATCACTCCCCTTTTCTCTGCAAGTGTTTTTTTCCGCTAGTTAACAAATACATAGTTATTAATATATAGTTATATCTATATGTTTGCTAGCTACAATTTTGGCATATGAAGAGTTCTGCTATTAGGTAAATATTCAAGGAAAATGGGTGGTTTTAATATTGCTTACCAGCTTTATTGACATTTACTACTAAGATCATAATTCTGCCTGGAACTGGAGGAAGTCTCAGATGGGATGACACATCTTGGATACACCTCTTCCACCTCCTCTTATGCCCCCTCTAATTAGCTCGTGATGAGATTTTTCATTGAAAAGGTCTCAGACCATAGCAGATATGTGCACCACACTTCATTTTTCTTCCAAATTGTTATTTATTTGTGACGATCATATTTTTTTCTCCTTTTAAACACTAAATGGGAGTTAAGAAACCCCAGCCAGTGGGAGCCTTTGGATACCAAGTCATTTCACGCAAGGCCCAACTATCAGCTTTCACTCTTTGAGGGTGATTTTAATTACATTTTCAGGAATTAGGTTTGCTAAAGCAAGGCTGTTATTGGATATTCAGCAAACAGAAAGGTAAGTGCTGTATTCATTACAACATTACAACGCTATGTTGGCACAGAAAGTCATGACTTTTCCATCAGCCTTGTACTTAAATATAGAATTTAAGAAATTTTTACAAGGTAGAGAAAGGGCAAGAAATTATTGGCAAAAGGGGTGGTTCTGAGGTTACAAAATCCAAAATCATTTTGGTTGGCTGACCAAAAGCTAGTTAATTTTTCTGAATGTGCCACAGTCCTCATGTAGGTGGTACTAACTCATACTTGCCTTGTCCAGATCAGTGTACCACATAGATTTTATGAACAGGAAAGTAGGTAAAAGCAGTATGAGTCCAAGGAAAGTGGGCTGCTCTCCAAAAAGGAGACACTCATCCTCATCATTGAAATCAATCTTAAGAAGCCATGTAAAAGGTCATCATTTCAGTTAGGCAAAATCTCCAGCAAAGCCAGGGGAGGTTTGCTTGTGTGGGAGGGATTGGAGAAGTAAAGCCTCCGTGCATGTGTGAGCATGTAGAACAGGGCAGAAAAACAGTTGTTTATGCAACATTAAAGTTGAGAAATGAAGCAGCCAAGCAATGCAGCGTTAGGGTTGAATGCTCAGCTGTAATGTTGCCTCCCAGTATTTAAGTGTTGGCAATGGTGGTTTTGCACATTGATATAACTTCATGCAATCGGCAAGATCTGTGAAATACACCATAGTTGGGGCTGTTCAGTGACAAGTCAACCTGTGGTTATCCTGTCAGGGGAAAAGCTCCAACACTTTAATTTGAGATCTCACCATCCTTATGGCCCCATGCTTTGTCCTCGACCTCCAGGTCTGCATGAGCCTTGGTGCAGGGGACACTTCACACTCTCAGCAGCAGAGAATTATGCCTAAAATAAGACTGCCACTTAGCTGACCGCAAAGTGTTTCAGTCTGGATGCCGGCATCCAAATAAGAGTCTAAAACCGTCACCACTGATTTTAGCTCCTGCCTGCTCTGCAGGTGGGCACTGAGGAGCTGAGTGTCCCTCACTGCCTGTGCAGCAGTGCACACAGCGCATCACAGGACCAGCCTTTCCTATTCCGCATCTCCTAGGGAAGCTGTGTCTGCACTGCAGTACCTGATTTTTCATACTCACTCAGTAATTAGCTGTTTTGCGGTTCTTGATCTAGCATGCTTCTCATAGCTGACACATATCAAGCCAACTGCCCCTTCCTGCAAATGCAGGAGCACCTGAAAATGGTTCTGCAGATACTCCTTTACGAAGTCCGCATCATCTGTCAGCATTCAGCTGTGCAAGACAGCCAGGGCAAGCACAGTCCCATGGTTTCTGATGAGAGGGGGTTTTTTTCCCTTTGAGAAATGAGAATCTGTGGCTGCAAAGGGACAGATCTTCCATGTCCCTGTGCCTTCCAAACTTTCCAGCTTATTTTGCATATAATTCCAAATGATCAAATCTAACGCTGATCTGACCTTTGTTTATGTTTCTTTCCTCAATGTCTGAGTGATTTGTTTGGCTCAGAAAAGGGATTTAACTATCATTTCAAACGACCGCTAATTACAGTGACTGAAACCTAATACTTAATTCCAGCCTCAAAGGAGTCAATGGTTCGCATTAAATATCAGATGAGGCGAAACATCTCAATTTAGTCTGGCTGCACGTTTGTCAAATTTCTCTGCAGAATCCACGCATGAGCAAGATACAACCAAGACAGAGGAAATCAGATATCACCAAGCTCTCGGTAACACTCAAGGAACATAACCCACGCCATTCGTCTTAGGTACCTTGAAGTTCAGACACCAATGAAGCAGATTTTGGGTGGGACATCTAATGTGCAGAAAGTAGGAACTTAAACAGCTAAATAAATTATCAATCATCAACGTCTCTATTTTCACATCTTAAAGGTGTTGAAGCAAGAAAGACTTTTGCAAATTTAGTCGAGCAAGACCAATGCAAGCTCAAGGAATGGGGTGAGTTGGTGGCATGTCTCCCAGGTACACAGAAGTAGACAGGGTCCAGTGACAAGTGTGGGCACAAGAGGGGCTTTTCAGATCTCTTGTGTAATCTTTTAGGATGGTGCCAAAGCTGCCAAACTTGGTAGATGAGTTTCTCCAGCTAATTACCACAGTTCACAGACACTGAAGCTAAGACACGTATTTTCACAAGGGCTGAGAGCACAGGCTCCCAATATGGTGCAAACTAAAGCAATAGTTTCGTTAACTATCTGACTGCACATGAAACACTTTGCAGCAGTAGACCTAGGACCTGCGGCACGGGGATCACACTGGCATGCGGTGATTAGCTTCTGGGCTCCTCAACCTTGCCTGGGTGAGGTGGCAGGGGTATTTCATATTTTCTGTCCACTCCCTTAAAAAATATAAGAATTACAAGCCAAAAAAATGGCATTTTACTATTGCCAACTAACATGGATTTAGCTGGCTCATCTTCAAATGCTCAGGTTTGAAACTTCTCGCCTTTTCTTCTTACAGACAATTTTCTGCCTGACATTAAACCTCACATTACTCGCTGTTTGCTTCAGAAAGCCAAACACTATAATTTGAGGGAGGCTACAAACTGGACATAGATTATCCAGTAATCCCATGTACAACCACCCCAACCAGCTCCCTCAGCAGGAAACCCTCATGTGCAGCATTTCAACGGTTCGGGCACATCCCAGCAGTTATTTTTCCTGCAGTCCTTCTGCATCTGTGACTCTTATGCTGGAGTACGCCTAACGCATCCAGCTGCCCTGGAGCCAGGGCTTTACCTCTGCTCGTTCACCATAAAACCCTGTTGTTCTGTGGGAACATCTGCTCATTTATGCTCCACCCAAACACCCCACACATTCCTCAGAAATTTCTCTTTCTACAGGTCTGGTTGTTTTTTGCCAGCAGCAATGTACACGCTTGACAAGCTAAGAAAAAGTATTTAACGGGAGGGAAAGTGAGTTCCTCATAAATTATTCTCACTGCAGAATGAAGAGGAGCAAACTAGTACTCCTGTACTTTAGGAAACCCGTTTGCAAAAGGAAAGAAGTTTAACTAAGCCAGCTAAGGTGAAATACCTGCCATTCCCTCTCCACAATATGCTTCAAAAAGTGTTTATGGTCATTTACCCAGGTCACTACTGGACTAAGTGACTGGGTGGCTGTACAGCACTCTGGAAACCACACTCCCCTCATGTGAATCCATGCTCAGTGAGAGACCGGGGAATGGATTTCTACCTGTGCTTCCACCTTGGTTTCTGTGAAATGGGCTGTGAATTTGGGGCTGGTTTCTGGCCAACTAGGACAACTCTCTGTTGTTGTCCAACTAGGACAACTCCTTAGCTCCCTGGTGGTGATCCATACCTGACTGAATTTGCATGGAAGAGCAAGAGTCCTGCTCTGGTGGGCATGGAAGAAGACACTGTGCTGTGCTGGACAAATGCAGGGTATGGGGTTTATAGCAGTTTTCTATACTAATAGACCCCCCACATTTGCAATTCCAGTCCAAAGAAGCAGGACTGTTAATTCTTATTACTTTTCAATCTAAGTCACCAGTTGGAGCTCCTTTTATTTGACTTCTTATGGCTTAATTTGAAGGATAATTTCCAAGGGCCATTTACAGCTTTTCTTCACAGCTATAAAATCTAAACATTTAATATCACGACCCCAGCATCTGAGGTTTCAAAGAAAGGAAGCAAATATAACAGTTACAAACTCTGCTTTTCACTCACATTTAAGATAGTGTAAAATTATATTTTTTTTTTTAAAAGGCAATTTTCAGACATGAAAATATCTGTAACTTTTGCAAAACTAGCTAATGGTTCCATTTTGACTGCACTTACCCCCCTTTCCTTTGTTCTAACACTGGCATTGCCTGGAGTAGAACAGCCTTTTAGATGTGTGGTGATGACTGGCCACTAAAACCTCTGTGAGAGCTCATATTTCAGTCACGCCTGTGCTTCACACTTGATCTTCAGCCATATGAAAGCAAATGAGTAATACTTTAATATTTTGTGGCTAGTTGTGCTGGATTTGTTGCTAGAACTTCTTCTTTCAGATGACCCAGCTCTCTTCTTTGGAGCTTCATTTTGAGTTTGCAGTTTCTGTGTGTTTTTGTCATCAGGATGCAAAAAACAGTCTCTGTCTGAGCAAACATGGGTAGAAAGCCTTTTCTGGGCTTCTCGGTTTTAGTCTCACTGTTTTTTTTAAGTACCACAAGACTGAGATCTCATGGCATTGGGCAGTGCACAAATGCATGGCACCCAACCCCTGCCCTCCAAACGGCTGCTCTGGCAGGGGCTGAGATAGAAAACCAGGCTGCAGACAGCGCCGAAGAGCATAGACCCTCCAGCACCCAAAAGGCCCAGCTCTGGCCTCTAGACCCTTCTAATTACATTTCAGTAAACCCCTTTAATTAGCACTTTGCAGAGTTACCCAACTGGTCTGAGTGTTAAACAAAAGGGATCATTTGTAGGAGCTACCTTCAAGCCAGCTCGTTACTCAAGAGTTGCCTCTGGTTGGATGCTCCGTGTCAGGGAGGTTTGGTGGACAAAGTTTCTGTAAAACCTGTTCAAGCTGCAGCAGTGCTCTTCTTTCCTTCTCTCCTGCAGTTTCAATTAATCCAACCTGATTTAATCTGTCATAATTGTGCATTGCGTTTTTATTTAAATTTGCCTCCAGTCTCCTACCAATTAGTACATCCATGCATAAGTGATGTCGGTATCTCAGATCTTGCCGGACTGCCTCACTAACTGTTTCATCATCTTCAGCTCCTAAAATGCTCTGGGTGGCTGCCAGAAGCTGAGCGAGGGCATTTCTCCCTCAAATTCCAGACTGTCTCGTGAAAATCCTTTTGCGATCACGACGACCGCCCTGAAACAGCTCTGCATGCAGGGAGACCCTATTAAATCACCTGCAAAGCCATGCATCTTATCAGTCACACTTTTCCCCTGTGACTCTCAGAAGTGGTTCTCATAAGCAGCGATGTGCTGATTTTGGCTGGTAGGACAAAGTTAATGCTGAACAACTGTTGCTGAGTTGTTTGAACCTGGTTCCAGCTCCATCTCTGCCATGTTTAATAACCTCCATAAATCGCGTAATTCCCCTGTAAGATTCAATGACTGGTTATCCATGGCTCTCTCTGGTTTCCCTGGTACCAGAATGGTAAAACTGGAATTTCAGCTGTGAGCTGGGATGACCAGCTGGTAACTGCCATCCAGGTACAGGCTGCAAATGCATGTAGGGGCCCTTGCACCCATGTTGGCCTTGGTTAGGGAAAGAGTTTGGCGAAACAATCTTCAAAACCCACTTTCCTGACTCAAGATAGAAGATTTACCAAATCTCTTAGAAGTGTATGCATTGCATAAGGTTAGGCCAGGAAAAGCAAGGAATGAGAGGCTGAGCATACATTTCTCAGCTCCTAACTTTATGGCCACAATGGCCTTCACCACCTTCTTAATGCTTGCATCCCACCTGCAAGTTTTTCTCTAAATTCCCTTACTGCTCCCACTAACAATGTTGTTGAGACAAATGGGTGAATGCTCTCCTCTCTAACAAAGTTCTCTAAAAGTGGCTGGTGATTATAACTATAATGAGCTCAGACACCAACTAGAGATTAATCAGTTATGTACTTTTTATTTGTCTGGAACTACAGATTATGTCTACAGTGGAAAAGTTCACCTTAGAAAATATTTCGTTAGCATGATTAGATCAACACCACCACAATATTCAATATTACTTTGCCTTTGGCAGCAGCAAGGACAGCTGGGCAAAGCAGCATTTAACATGATGCTAGTTAAGGCATGTCAGATATTATACTTTCCAACACAAGGCAGTCTCCCACAACAGACAAGCCATAGCAAAGGAAACAGTTTCGGTGGTCACTGAATAAATCAAAGTCTTTCTGAGGTTATATGTATGTCAACACCCACCCCAGTAGGTGGGTGTTGACGTACATATGACCCCTCATAGAAGGGGCAGTCCTACGCCATGGCAGCTTACAGGAACAAGCACTAGAGCACCATGCCAGTGGCATCAGCAGGAGCTCTGCACACTCCCAGCAAAGTTCAAAGTATGGAATTGGGCATTGCTGGGAGCTCTAGGTTGTCTGGGGAGCTCTTGGAAGTTGGTTTCCAGCTAACTAGCAAGGCATACCCACAACAAAAGCCTTCTTGGACACCAGATCAGTCTGAGTCCATGCACTCGCCACAGCTGCCTTCACAAGCATGGCCCTCCTCTCTGTGCATTTCCCCAGACCTGGAGGCACCCTGGTTTCCATCAGACTCTGCTCCTTCCACTCTGGTCATGTTTTCTCAAAGCTGATGTTGTAAAGGTTTCAGTTGCAAGTGCTATCTCACATTTCTCACTTAAAAAGCATTCTTACTTTCAAACACTCCCTCTCTAGTGGTTACAGGCACTCTATCTGTGCAAGCAGGTAGTTGATGAAGTGCAAATACTCTAGTTGAA
Organism: Strix uralensis; assembly: GCF_047716275.1. Classification (NCBI taxonomy): domain Eukaryota; kingdom Metazoa; phylum Chordata; class Aves; order Strigiformes; family Strigidae; genus Strix; species Strix uralensis. The sequence goes on from NC_133975.1 coordinate 9,467,475, forward strand.
TATTCAACATACTCAGAAATAGTTTCTCGGTCTGAAGGAGCTAACAAACCTTGATGTGCCTGTAAAAAGTTTTCTCAAGTTGCTCCTTATGCCTTACACACACAGGGACAAGTGAAAAGTGTCTGTTAGGTCAAAAATACACACACACACCCTGCAACTCACACGGGACACGTAGAGACATAAAAGTTCACAACAGTGCATTATTGCAGCAAGAAACCATTCTTCAGCTATGGAAGACATCAGCACAGGTCAGTCAACACAGCACCATTAGAGCAGCGCTGGAGGCCCAACCAGTGACCATCACAACCATGTGAGCTTCACTCAATGAGCTACAGACTATGCAAAGCCAACTCTGCCAACGCATAGGCCAGCATCAGAGGTCTCTGAAGGATGTTGTCATCATCTGAACTACATCTATATAAGCCCATTTATCATGTGTCAGGATACAGACAAAACTGGCACTTTCCCCAGCTGTAATCCAGTCCAGGTGCTGGCACTGAGAAGTGTCCTGCACTGACTCTGTCCCACCAGAGGATTCTCCAGTCCATGGGAATGCTTTTCCTTAGCAGCTTAGCCAGTTTTTCTGGTTTGTTTTGCACTGCTGTAGTGGAACAGAGCAGCTGGTATGGCTACTCTGGCTGACTGACTCCTACCCAGCTGCCCAGGAAAACTCTACCATGGGAGCAGACATGAAAAGCAGTGTTTCAGAAAGGTTTGCCCTGGCTTGAGAAAAGCCAGAGAACTGGTGTTGCAAAGAGCGTGGAGCAACAGCCTGAAGAGTCCATGCAGCAGAGGTTACCTTTCCCTCATGGTCAGGAGAGATTTCTTGCCAGCATTTCAACCTTTGCCTTATCTGCCAGCCTAGGTGTTTTTATGGATCCCCTCAGCAGACTATCTGCACGCTGCATAGAAATGCCTGGATTAGTGATTTCTCTTGCCTTTGTTTTAAAGATGGCTAATTGAAACACAGGCTAGACTGGAGAAAGGACCAAAGACTCTAAAACAGCTTGAAGTAGAGTGAAGATGGGAGCTCAGCTGAGCACTGCTTCAGGACCCCCATGCAAAATCTCTCTGTCCTCCACAGTGCAGTGCCTGAGCACACTGCCTAAATACCTACAGACACAGAATATGCTGCTACAGGCCAGCATCCCAACTCTAGATCCAAAAGGAAAGAAAGTCCTCTACGAATCTTTGTGAACTCTTTCTGCCTATAAAAATAAGTAAACCCTGCATTCCTTGCTGTTAAAAGACAAGACTCCGTTGGTTATCTGCATGGATACAGCCCCTGCAGGCAATCATCTCCCTTTGCTCTCTAAAATTAACTCATTTACACCTGTAAGTCTTTTTCCCCATGACAGGTATCAAATGTTACCAAGAGGTTTACAGAGTTCTCAAGAAGCCTGAGTTCCCAGGTAGCAATGCCAGAAGACTAAGCCAATTTAATTCATGATCTTTGAAACCCTGGGGCATCACATCAGCCCCGCACCCCATCTCCCATCTCCTAGCCTCACAGCCTTGCTCTATTCCCTATCAGACTCTTCCATGAGCCGATTCAACACCGTTGACCGGCAGAAGACTAATCTACCTCTGAAAGAAAGGGGCAGCTCACTGCTGAGCTAGGATTGAACAGCTCAGAGAGGGAGCTGGTAAGCCCCAGAGCTCAGGAGGGGCCATGAGATCATGTAGCCTGGAGCAGAGGTGGGAGAAAGGAGAGGAGTGAGCTAGGGGGTTGTCCTAGATGAGCTCTTGGGTTGTCCTGGGAGGAAATCCTGGGTTGTGCTAGGAGAGGCTTTCCTTGTTCTTCAGCTGTTCTCCGTATGAATGGATAGGCCAGGTTCTCCATCCTGTGCCACTATTTCCATGCCAGGGGTAAGGGATTTCCCTCTCTAGCTGGGGACAGAATGAGAGGGAAGAAGCCTCATGCTCCAGGAGGAGCTTGCAGCCTGAGTCTGATATGCAAAGTGTCCCAGACAGAGTTGTGAGCTATACCAAGATGGCTCCCCCACAGCATCAGAAAAAAACAGTTCTACAAGAGAAATGTCTTTCCAGTCACAAGTTTCAAAATTATTTCTATTTGCATTGCAATGAATTTGCCACTGGCAGGGGTTGAAACTCAGGAGTTAATGTACTGCAGGTTTATGGTAAACAAATGCTTCTGGAGCCATAATTCACATTAATTGACAGAAGCTGTCTACAACACTATGAAATATGTGCATCATAGCTGCAAAACAGGAATCCTTGTGTGCATCGCAAAACAAACAGTGACTTTTGCTTCCAAGCGCCATGATTATTTCTCTTTTTCGCATCAAATAAAACTGCTAGTTATATCCTCATCTGAAATGTGGTGTGAATAGTCAAAGATGCATCTGTAACAAACCAGCTAGATGCAAGAACTGGAAAAGGAATGTACCTGAGAAACAGCCAACCATTCCCATCCATGCCACACTTTGATCATAAAACACGCAGAACAACCAGTGAGCTGAGAGCAATGAAAATCATCAGGCAATTACCATTTGTGCGACCCATTTTCATCACTTCATTTTAAAAAAGGGGCCAACTGGGGCAAACTGGCTTAGCTCCACTGACTAGAGCACAATCAGCCCCCTAAGATTTATCTGCTTGGAAAATGCATCTATTCTGCGAGTAGATCCTCTTTTAATGACTGAACTGGATTTACAGCCTCACAGATATGTTTAGGAGAAGAGGTTCAGTTTCTCAGTGAGGGAATTTGTGAAACTAGTGAGGGGATGTACTCAAGGATCTTTACTTGGACCACTGAGCCATGGGTAAGTTTGTTAGAAATAGAGGTTTGTGAAGTGAGCTTTCAAATGTTGTGTATAGAGGGACTTCAAGGCAGTAAGGGAAACACTCTGAAAATCTCCATTGTTTCAAAATGTGTCACCACATCAAATCCCAACCATCCTGCAAAGACAATGTGTTTGGGGAAGATTTTCTGGAAGTCTGAGGAATTTCTAACCAAGATAGGTGTCATGGTGTGATGTGGATTTTTTTTTTAAAAATGAGCTTTTTGACCCAGAAATTCCATTCTAGGACACCATTCTAAAAAAAATTCTGTCCTGTTCCTATGAAGAATGAAAACTAGCTTTGAAGCTATGAAAGCTGTCACAGACAGAATTATCTGCTTACATCAAAAACTGTAGGGAACAATGTTTGACCTTAGAAAACACATCTTAGACCAACAAACGCAGCTAATGCAAGGTAGCTCTCACTGCAGCTGTAAATAGAGTATTTTTCTTTGTTCCTTTCCCTATTAATATTATAAATTATTAATATTATTGAACACTAGTAACCTCAAGGAAATGTATTGGGAAGCAAAGTCCTCTTTCTAGATTATACACAGTGAAGGGGTTTTTGTCACCACTGAACATACAGCTATAAGAGCCTAGGAGTGGCCTTAAAGAAGGTATGTTCACCAGGTTTTGGGGGTTTTTTTGCAATAATAAGCAACATGCCAGAGAATCCTGTCTGGCCCCACTATCCAAAGCATCTTTCCATCACATTCCCTGAGACCTGTGACAATTCCCATGGACTTCCTATTGGCTAGGATCCCCTCCCAGCACAGCACACCATCTTCAGCAGAGCTCCCACCAAAAAGAGGTGCTACTCAGCTCCAGGCTTGGCAAAGCAAGTCCTGGGCAGAGGTGGGTTGCGGCACGGTGTGAAAGGAGAGGAGGTAAGAGGTGGTGTTGCTCAATCTGGGGGGCTGCACAAGGCTTGGGAGGTACCGTCAGATGAAGGGTGGTTCAAATAGGTTCTACCAGATTTTGCCCTGAAATAAATCTTGCCATAGTCCTACCTAAATTTTCAGACCCAGGGTCCAGCTTTATATCTTACACTCCTTTTGCATTGGGAGAAGCAGTGAGTATCTCATTATTCATTCACTAACTAATGTCAGGACTCTGCCAGTCTCCACATCAGGTTGTTCCTTACACCCAAGAAGGGACCTGGTACATTCAACATGAACATCCAAGGATCGAGGCACTGCGAGTGAGCTGGCTGCGGGCAGAATTCAACCCAGACAGGACATCATTACTGAGCTTTAACTTGCCCCTTTCCTTAGCAGAGCTGTTCTGCTGGTTTGTTTCTGTGTAACTAGTGAAGAAAAGAGTGAATGATGATTCCTTCATGAGCCCAGCCCTGCAGTCATCACTCCCACAGCTCTTCCTTGACTTACACAAGTAGTTCCACGTGTGGATGAGGTTGGAGGATTTTCAGGATGAGACCTCAGGTAATCCTGACCTGACCTGACTCACAAAGCGGGAGGAAGGAGCTCAATCCAACTGGCTTGGGAGGCAGTTCATCTTGCCAGAGGTACCTGATGACAGTTCCTTTGAAAATAAAGAATTAATCATCTTTCTGATTAAGTTTAGATACTCTTAGATGGGCAAGGAGAAACGAGTCAAAGCTGGAGACACCATCAGAAAGGAGTGGAAGAGGAACGGTAGATGTTAAGACAAATTGTTCTCATTGGAAGCTCAGCTGAAAAGTGGTGTTAAATTGCAGGAGGTTGTGTTTGCAGCTAACAGCCTGGCCTGTGAAGCTTTCCTCTCCCACCCCAACCCGCATGCTGAGTGAAAGCAAACAGGGCTTGAACCTAATCCTGCACTATTCAAATCAGCCAGGCCTTGTCATTAGCCCCAAGTTCACAGGTGGGGAGGGAACACAGCTCCCTATGTCCTACCTATCCTAACAGTGGCGAAAAGAGCATTTCTGAAACATGTCAGCTAAAATATTTGAACGAGCAGGTTTTCAAATCCCAGTGTGGACAGAAGGAGCTGCTTTTTAGCAGGTGTTAGCAGGAAAAGATAAAGCTGCTCAGTTGAAAATATGTCATCTTTCATTTGGAAATGTGTCAGTACAAGTGTGTTAGCACCTTCGCGCCAAGTCTGGACAAGCCCTGGAGGAGGAGAACGGCTGAACTAGTGAGCAGAGGGAGTTGGAACTTGCTCTAGGGGCAGCTCAGTGCTGCAATACTATGGGTAGGGAAGAGAAAACAACTCCTCTAACAGCAACATTTTAAAGCCAAGGGGTTTAGGAAAGGAGTTTGCAACTGCCAGCATTTACACCTGCTCCAAACAAAGTCTGAGGATCAAGTTTGAGGCAGCTGTGGCCACATGGAGTCTTTTCTGTATTAAGATTCCTGAGGCTGATGTTATTGTGGGAGCTAAACTGGGTTCAGCAGCAGTGAGACCACTAAAGGAGCCAGAGCCAGATGGACAGGGCCAGAGAGGAAAGGAGTCACCTCCCAAGAGCTCAAGCTCTGCTTGTGTTAGTCTCTGCTGCTATAGCTGTTTTGGCATCCGAGCTGGCATTTTGGATCCTGCATGCTCAGAGCAAAACCCAGCCTAGACCTCTTCATGTCCCTCCATCAATATCCATAGCAGAGCTTCAAGTGCAGGGTTTGCTTGGCTTGTTTTTATTCCATGCAAAGTGGCTGCACAGTCCCATTCACTTGGCGTTTACCCAAGCAGCTGCTGATACAGTCCCGAAGAGACACAATAAAAAGGCTGGGGGAATGTACAAATTCAATTTAATGTGGAACGAGGGACCAGTTAATCTGATCCCTGAGAAACATAAAGATATTTATTTTCATGACAGTGTTGTGAGGGCTGCTATTCTAAGACAAGAACAGCTCTCATCCCTTGGATCCACACTCCCTCTGTGCAGACATGCCTGAATGGCCAGTTTTGAAGCCAGCTCCCAACTTGCTGCTTGCAACCAGATTTTGTATTTTGAACCATCTCTCTCTTTGGCATAAACAAATACGTTAAAACCCAAGACACAGAGACACCTAACAGCAGCAAGAACAATGTGAATAGGGATGCTCAGATGTCCATCCAGTTTCCCAGGTACACCATAGTTCCCCTCCCATCCCAACAAATCCAGTGCAACACATCAAGTGCAATGTCCCCTTGAATGGCTCTAAAGTATTATTAAATATATTCATGAGGTCTGAATGGAGTTATAAATAATAAATGGCCAGTGCCAATGCCTCAGTATCCAGGACAGATTTCTAGAGCTATATCCCAATCCACAGGTTGCAGGAAGAAACATTTAACCCATGTACAGGGTGAGCAGATCTATGAGAATATTAATCCTGATGGTCCTCTGACTATTAACATCAGCATTAATTACCATCACCACAGCTTTCACCCCGGTCTGTTCCTCCAGGACTGTACATTAACTCGCAGTTTCCCAAGCATTACAGCCTTCCGTGCCTTGCTGCACAGCCCTACCAGATCTCCTAACCCTCTTCTCCGAGCTCTGTGCCCCGGGTATCCGGATCCTGCTGTGCCAACTCCATGCAGGGGCAGCTGTAATTGTGTTGCCACAATACTGGATTAACAACACAGCAACTCTGAAGGTACATCAAGTTTTTAATTTCCTATTTGATGAAAATCAGCTACATTTTCGTCATATTTAAGTGGGTGATCAAAATCCTGTTACTGTGAATGACCAGAGCTACCTCCTCCTTAGATAAAACAAGAAGAAACAATTTCCTGCCCAAATCCACTTGGGATAGACAAGTCCCCTGAACAGGGACTTCCACCATCATGTAATGTCAGGGCCAATTGAACATGGTGTGCCAGCATGATGCACAGCAGCCACTGGCACCTTCACCGTAAACACATCCTGAGGGGGATGTGGAAGTTCTCAGCACCGTGGCAGCCATGGCACCTGGCCAAGAAACAGCAAACTTTGAATCAGCTCCTTCCTCAGGTGAGGGGACTCAAAGATATTGCTCCCATGAACCTGTCTCGACCACCATCTTGAGGAAAAGCCTAAGGGAGAAACATCCAGCACAGGAGTCAAGACCTCTCTGCAGCCAAGAAGTGCTAAGTGAGAGTCAAAAATCACAGCAGAAAAGGAAGAGCTGCCTTTAGCCTCCTGATTGCATCACTCAGCCCTGAAGAAAGGGGAGATCAAAATAATTTAAAAATCAGCCCTTTGGGAAATACAAGACAGCCTCAATTCTTCACCTCCAGTGATTTTAATAGATGACTCAAGTGCCTCAGACATCAAAATCTCCTGAAATACTTTGTAAAGTGATGCTGGAGAAGCAGGCTTCTAAGAGCAGGCAGTGACTGTACCAGGGGTTTAACCCTTTACAGCAGTTCTGATTTCCACTTCTTTTAGGAGCAAACAGTAGTTTTTAGAGACAAATGAAACCACTTCCAAAGAAAACCCTTCTTCCTGGCACCACGCAGGGCTCACACAAAGAGCTATGCAGTGCTGGCAGTGTCCCTGCAGAGGCAGGGCAGGTTGGCCATGGGGACCAGCAGAACAGGGCCAGGCTGGGCACACTGACTTTTCTCTGCCCACAGCCTACAGCTGGCAATGGGATCCCCTAAGAGGTCTGGATGGGTCATTACTGACGCTATGAAGGAGAGGAGAAAAAGCCTATGGTTACCCCTGGGCCAACACTGCTTTCTCTCCACACAGGAAAAGTTCTCAGCAGTTTTGGAGAAATGGTGTAGCAGAGTCTAACCATGCCATCAACCTGAGCCCAGTTGAAATAACATGGCAATGAAAGCTCAGACATGGACCCAGGCCAACATGCATGACCTTACAGGAGAAAGATCTGAGCCTGAGCGTGGACACCAAATAATCAATACATCCATGGTGATAGAACATCCATACCGCATCCTTACCAACCTTTCCAAGATCAGCTCTTTTTGCAGCGCTTTGTGTGCGATTTGATACTCTGACCTCCTGCATGGGTTCAGCACATCCAGGCAGCCTGAAACACCCTAAATATATTCTCAGTAGGAGACAACTCCTGTTTCCAAGGAGTTTTTATCCTGAATGCACCATACAAAGGGTGAGCTTCACACCACAGTGCGCGGCAGGTCCATGGTGGGAGGCTATGTTAGTCAGGCCAAACACCAAATCCCATCCAGGAGGTCACACTGGTCCTCCAGCGTCCAATGACTCAAGCAGATAAAAGGAGCTTCCTCCCCTAAAACAAACAGTTCATCTGAGCCATCTAGGGACAGATTTAGGTATGGGAAGGAGGCAAGACAAAGCCAGTGTGTCATCTCTGTGGCTATGTGTCAAGGCAAAGCAGCTTGTCCATCACTCCGGGACATGAGACGGGTCAAACCTGCTATTACACCCAGCTATCCTAGGTACAGGCTAGACCTCATAAGGCATAACTGAACAAGTTATACCTTGTAGGGTATAACTGGACAAAGCCCTCAGACACAATAGGCTGTGTGTGGCTTGGTCCTCTCCAGTTTCTACATGATAGATCCAAAACTGGTAGACTGAGGATCTAGTCACCAACAAGGCAAAGGAAACTTAGGGGAGTTGAATGAGAAAAATGATGGAGCATGACTTGTTTAAAGCAAGGATTATCTTTTTCCTTTGCGTTGTACAGTACAGGGGACCACAACTCCTGACTAGCAAATATAAGCACTTGCAGAATAAAATGAGAGTAATAACAACAGGTATGGCCATTTTAAGGAAACTGAACAAAATATAATACATTTAGGTTGAATATCAGTTGATGTTTCCAGAGTTCCTTTAATAATGGAGCCATTTGTTAAAGGAAATTAAAGAAGTCACATTTCAGAAGATTTTATGGACACTAGATGAAAGAAGACAAAATATATTTTAAATAAAACCCTATGTTAATAGAAGGGAGTGGAAGGGCTATTTTTTTTTCATTTCTAGTTTCTGTGCATGCTCAGCCTTTTACCCAGGGGGATTATCTCTCTCTTAACATGTTAACATTAAGACTGCATACTTCTCTGAAAGATACAATTCAGTGAAACACAAAGTATTGAGCTTAATACAAAAGTAAACGGGTGAAGTTCTGTGACCTCTGTATTTTATAGGGGATGAGACTAGATGATCTAATGGGCTCTTCTGGTCCTACTGGCTGTAACTCCATCAATGAATGATGACTTAGAAGTGATTTTTATTTTTGGATCCTATGTAAATCTTTTTGCATCTTTACTAAGAGATAAGAGGTTTAGGGAGACCAAGTTGAATTGAAGATCCATATAATAACAAATAAATAAATATGCAGTGTTTTTACTGACAAATTGAGGGTATCATGGATCAGCAGTTTTATTATAGTCTCAGAGAGAAAAGATCAAAAGACAGATCAATGCATTAGCTTTTAGCTGGTTTTAGGTGGCATGCTAAGGGATTAAGAACTCCACGGATTTCCCTTCAGTATAAGAGTTTCCAGAACATGTAACAGTTTTAGGTCAAATTATAATAATTAACTTGAGATAGCATGTTGACTGGAGAGGAACTTTGCCAAAAACAATTTTGCGCATCACTAAATACTGACGTTTGAATTCAGGAGGGAAACTTGCTTTAGCTCACCCACAAGTTTATACAGGTTCAGCCATTAAAAGAGAGGTTGGTGTTTGCAAAAAACAAGAGCTGAAAGTTGTAACGCTTCCCAAGTCAGATAGGGAGTAGTCCCAAGAGGATGATGTATAATGCAGCAGAAGGAATGTTTAAACATACATGGGATCACGCTGCTGTGCAGATAGACATGGCCTCTTAAAACTCTGATAATTAATCAGTGACAGGATAGCTAATCAGCACGTCTATATACTTAAGAGATCCTCAGGAAACTGGTAAATGTAAATGCCAGGTCTTATTTTAGTAGGCAACTCATCTTTGATAATGAATAGATGGACACCTGGAGGGAAAAGAAAATACAATCTCAGACCAAAGCCAAAATTTTACATTCTTATCAAAGAGCTGCTGTATCTCAGCCAGGTGGGATGGCCCTGCTGCAGGAGTCACTGGGTGATACCACGCAGCAGCAAGGCTGTATTAAGAGGAGAATTAGTCAGTTTTAAGGTCACGAGTAGCTGGTTTTTAAACAGAAAATATCCATTCCCTGCTGCTCCATATCCAATTGAGCAAGCAGAGGGGAGCTCAAATATCTGCATTGGCCAGGCGTAAGTTGTATTCAATTTTATTTCAACCCACATTCCTCAAACTTCAAACTTGTCATTACTTCCTATCGCCCCTGCAGGCTGCTTCACCCCTTTAGAGGAGACAGGCAGCTGGAGAAAGTCATTTCATTAAAACAAAAACACAAAAACCCCACAGAAAAAAAAAAAAAAAATCAACCAAGAAGAAGGCATCTAGGCTCCAGCTTGAAGAATTAGACAGTCCAACAATCGCCGGGTCAATTCACATTAAGCTGAACAAAGAGCAGACGGCAACAAGAAGATGAGCTAAATGACTCGGTGGCTGCTGCCTGTCCCTAATTCTCTGTTGACTTTCTCCAGCGCCTTGTCAGAGGGGGGCTGCAGCATTTGACCCCCCGTTTCCAGGCACAGGCAGGGAGCTGGGGACACATGCGGCAGCGTTAAATAGGCGACTCCATCCCTGCGTGCCCCGGCCCTGCCATGGGTGACTGCTCTCCCAAGTCAGCCTATCAGGAATTTATTGCCTCTTCTCCATCACCCGGCAAAGAAACTGTCACACAGATGTTGGCATTGTAACTCATTCAGTGTCACCGTGGGGTTCTCCGCCATTGTGTCCCCACACAATGGGGCGGCATTCAGGGAAGGGCATGGTGGGGCTGCGAAGGTAGCCCGGGGCCGGGGACGTGCTGATGCGCTCTTTGTTGCAGCTCCTTCGCCCAGGGTATCGCCTGCCCTTGCACTCCCCTGCGCTGGAGGCAAGGCCTGGAGAGGAGCTGGCAGGAAGGAAGGATTTTCTGCCTTTTGTGGGCTCTTTCTGTGCTATTTTTGTTCTCTGGGAGGCTTTTGTTGCCCAAGGTAATGATCCTTGGCCCTTATTCATATCTCTGCTTTTGTCCGGGGGGCCTTTGTAGGCATTGCACCAGGGGTGAAACCCGCCAGACACAGCACCAGGGCCAGCCCCTGCTATATATATAGCTATAAATAACTAGTTGTGAGTTATATAGTATGAAATCATCCTTGTCAGAGTATTGGCGGCAGGTTTTGCAAAAGGTTTCACAAAGATACAGCAGATGTATCCCGGCTCTGCAAAGCATCCCCAAGAACACAGCCCACTGACTGCAGAGGTGATGAGCAGCATCCCACAGCCCAGTCAGAACAAGCATCTTCACAGCCTGTCCCACAGCCACGTACTGTGGTCTCCTGGGCTTCTTTAAATGCACGCACACTCCTATCTGTAAGGAAGGCCAAGAAAAAGGGGTTCCAGGAGTGATGTAAACCAAAGTAAACCCTCCCCTCGAACCTCTGCTGAACCTCCTGGGGTGATGCTCTCACCCCTTCTGCATGTTCTTCCCCTGGTGCCTGCGAGGGGATGAGATGGCAGGAAACAAGGGCATACTGCTCGTTAGACACACTCATATACGCACATAAATATAAAAAAGTAAAACCAGCTTCAGTCCTTAAAGAAGAGGAGCTCCAAGGCCACGACTTTCCTCCCCAGTGCCAGTACCAGTGGCATTCTCACCACGCTTAAGCCATAAAGGCAAAACGGGTGGGGGACAGCCCATGGTGACACCACTCCAAACTGAAGCCTCCCCCGGTGCCCAGTTTGAGCTTTGCTCTAGCCAGCTCCCTATGCAGAGCTCCCCCCTGGGCTCCAGACCTGCAAACAGTTATGCAAGTTCTCACATGCATACTATTAAGCATATTTGTTTTTGTTTTTTCAGGTTCAAGGCCTCAGAGTGTAAGCTCCGGAGGGTAGGGAGGCTCTGCTGTTCAGACATCTAAGGCACCACACCCAGCCATGAGGAGGAGGGATTTTTTTTTTATTTTTTTTTTTTTTTTTTAAACTCCCATCCATCAGCTCAACAGCAACAATGGTGCCAAATGAAGTCTTTCCACTCATGCAATTTTTGCGGTCTAAAATTCACCATGTGTTTAACCACGACTCCTTGGCCGGTCCCTGCAGCACCCAGGTTCCCAGGTGGTCCCCTGTCCCAGCACCAGCCAAGCCTGCAACTGTTTAGTTTCTAAGCTCAGGGCAGTCAGGCCAGAGTGGATACACGCCAAATATAATATAGACACACACAGGCCTATATTATATAAAATACACACACATACACACACATATTTTATGTATATACATATACATATGTATATAAAAATATATAAACTCACACACAATGTGTGTGTTTAAAAAAGAACCCCCAACCAGAAAATAAAATATTTTACTGCAAAGTGAATGGATTTTTTTAATGCTTAGAAAAACGTGTTAAAATAAAACTAGAACATTAATGAATCCCTGTTCAAATGCCGATGAAATACAGTGCTTCTTACTGACTGCACAAAAAATGTTACTGTTTATTTATATCACTGCTAATAGGAAAATCTCATTCGGAGTGAAATGTTATACTTGCTGCAGAAGGGGCCTAAGTCGTCATGGCCCACCAAGCTGTCCTCAGCAGCAAATCTATGGTACAGAGAGGGTCTAAAAAACTCATGGTCTCACTGAATGCAAGCTTGAAAATCAAAACTGAACTGCAGCACATAAAGTTCACCCTTCTGGTGGGGTCCTTTTGCCCTCGTGAGACTCCTGAGGTAGGCAGTTTTCCCTGAGCCTGAGCTGGGGAAAAGCCTGCCCTCCACACCAGCCCTTTTTTTTAAGCTTTTACCTCAAACAGGTGCCATCCATTGCAGAGAGCTGCCTGGTGTCCCCACTGGAAAGGTGAATTCCCTGAATAAAGTACTTCTCAGTAGGACCTAACTTACTCTCCATGATGCAAGCATTTGAAGAGAGGACCATCTCCTCTTAACACACCCTATTGTTTGATGGAAAGACCCTGGTGGGTGTTGGTAACCCAGCTTGAGAGGGTTTTTTGATGGAGGTAAGCTTTGAGATCTCAGACCTTCAAACAGAAGCCACAAATTGTGTGGGCAGGTTTCCTGAACCATTACACCCTGTTATTAGGGCTTTCAGCTGGGTAGGGGAGAGACCTGGACTGTTCCAGTGGCAATTTAATTATTTTATACAAATGGGAACATCTTTAAAAGTTTTAGGGCCTGGGAGAAGCTTTGAGAGCTGCATTTGGACATTTCTTTGGGGAAAGCAAGTTCAAGTCCCATCAAGCAGAGGAAAATCATGGGAGTCTCCCATATCCCAAATGAACACTTTAATTATTGGCCTGAGCACGGGGGGGGGGGGGAAGTTTTCTCCAGTTCTCCAACTTACAGAACAAATTAACCCTTATTGGGCACCAGACCAAGTCCAAGCTTTGGGCCTCCAGTCATAACAGACACCTCTAGTCCATGAGGAAGTAACATCGAAAGGCAATAGTAGACACTTCTCTGAGGTGATAAGGGTGATAAGGGTCCCATTAAGCTTCCCCTGTATTCAGTGGCCAGAGATGGTCAAACACAATCACTGAACATAGAAATTTCCCTCTAGAGGGGCCTGTCTCTTCCCACTGAAGGAAGAAGGATCCCTGGTCACCAGAGTCCTAAGGCAAGGAACCTTTTCTGGTGCTAAAACAAGGTGGGATGAATCATAGAATGGTACGGGCTGGAAAGGACCTTAAAGACTATCTAGTTCCAGTGGTCAATCCGAGCACCAAACCTCGGAGTTTTCCCTGCCCTTCTCCTCCTGAAATTCATTAATCCCATCCTGTATAGTGCCTGGTGCACTACATGGATGCTCAGTTTCCCTACATAAAGATTATTCACACAGTGACCCATAACTCTGACCAGATGAGAGCACTAAAATATATAAAGGACTGAGCCAAGCTCTTGGAAGTTAACGAGAAAGAAAACAAACTAATCTGCTGATTTAGCACTATAATATAGAGTAATCAAGAGAAAGAGCAATGCAAACGTGGCTTGAACAGTACATGAGATATGTAATGCTGACATTGAAATGCCTGAAAAATGGTGGGAGGAATCCCTTTTCCTCACAGTTCAGAAGAATATGGTGCCCTGGACTAGCCTGCCAGGACAGGACAGCAGACCCCTTCCAAATCTGGTAACTGATTTTCACCAGTTTAACAAAGAAAGCTTTCAGCATATAGATAAAATGATGGCACAGCCCAAGGAGATAGAGGGAGAGGGACAACGTTCACAGTCAAAACAGGCTAGTCTGAGTCAGTCTGTTATGGTGGATGTATCTGAGCTCAACCAAAGATGATTTTGAGATTCCTTGAGTAATCTTATGCATCAAACTAGCTAATGGCTGTGCTCTGGTTTTGTGTAAGTTGTAATTCATAATCACCATTGCATTGGGAGGAAAAATACTATAAGAATAATTTTGCTTTGTACAAGTTAGTCTAGAACAACAACATAAATACTGAGGTTCCTCAGGGAAAAGGCTTTCTTAAGCAAAATTACTGAGCACAGCTCTCATTGATTAGGTACCTCTAAACTCACAAGAGGAAATCTAGGCTCAGTAACCCAGGCTTTTCACCAACAGCTCTCTCCCAGGACCACCATGCGACCAAGGGTAGCTCAGGGTACAATGAGAGCAAAGGAGTCCCAACCATAAGTGACTGGGTGACAGTCCTCTTGATACCCTCCATCAGCAACCAGAGCAAACACCCACTGAGTTGGTGGAAAGAATCTCACTCATTTCAGTGGTCTTTGGATCCTGTCCCAAAGGGGAAAGCAATTTCCATCACAGAAATGTGCCTGCTACCTAGCTCATTGCTCCTTTGTTAAATATACTATAAAGACTCACATAATAAAGTTCCAGAAATCATCCAATATCAACAGGTTTCAGCTGGTGTGATTAACCAAAGCCCAGGAACTTGGAGAGCAAGCATATTAATGTCTTCTGGCCACTAAATCTTTCTTGCCAAGCAATAAAAGAGCCAAAAAAAGCTAAGTAATTAGGAAGTTAGCACAATAACTCCAAATCCCAAAGAGAGTTCATTAATTGTTTACAGAAGATAGACTGCAATGAGGGGATGATTAGAAATATGTCAGCTGCAGGACTTTGATAGCAGCAAATCTGTCTTGGTGGGGGGAGGAACAGACTACAGAGAGCAACAGCAGTCAAATAGGCAGAGGGCAAATTACTGGCTGCTCAGCCTCAGAGATTTTGCAGTCCTGCAAACCTCTGCTAGATTGGTCTAAATGTAAGGTGGCATCAGACACGCCTGATATTTTGCATAATAAGAAACAAATTAAAAAGAAGTGGACATGTTGTGGAGCCATGGTGTTGCCTTTCAAGCCAGCTGGAACCATCCATCCAGCTGATGAAGCAGAGACACTCCTTGGGAGCAGCACTGCACACAGCTGCTGTCGGAGCAGACGCTGGGCAGCAGTGACCCAAGGCAGCTTGTGTCATTGCAACCATGAGAAATGAAGGCAGCAGGCAGCATCCGATTCTGGTTTTCTGGACCTTGTTGGTACTGTTGACATTAGAGGGCATGGGGACAGCCATAGGACAAGCTCAGTATCTGGGGTACTTGCTCAGTATCATCAGTGACTACACAGTAAAGCGAATTTTTACAATCATTTTCATATGTTTGGGCCAGTGCAATATATCCAGAGCTGTGATGCCCCACAGTAATGCATGGCTGCAGCCCACTGATAAGTGTGTATTAACACCTATTGCTTTGTGCCAGATCATGCAAGCTGGAGCACAGGACAAGCCTAAAGGAGCAGGTGGAGAATTCAGGGCCACTTTATCTATATGAAAAGTCAAGGTCAACCACCATCAGTCACATAAGCTCCTCCGACTGATGCATCTCACCACTCTAGCTGTGTCAGATACCATGTGTAGAAGCTTGAGGTATCTATCAGAAGCACAGCCGAGCAAACACACACATAAACATCCCCATACCAGGAGGCTGATAATGTTTTCTCTCTCTTCCATGGCTTCCAGATCCAACTGACTCTGTCTCTATGAAATATTTTATTTTTTTAATTTTCAACACTGCAAACCCTGCCTGGAGCCTGTTAAACTGTGTCCATACACCCCGGGACTCAGGGCTGTTCACAGCAGTTAAGTATGGGTTCTCAAGGAAGGGAAGAAGTAAGGATGGGTTGTAATAAATAGTAACAGGGTGTTTTAATGAGGCCTCTGGGCACAGGTCTGTGAAGCACTCTGCACCTCAGTCTGACCGACATAGCTTCTGTGCCCCATAGGGTCCCCCCAGACCAAGCAGTCCCAGGCTCTCCAGTTAAACTGGCCAGGGAGAGACAAGGCACTTTGCTCTGCTGTGACTCCTTCAGACACACAGACCTCAGCTGGCACTGGGAATTTCTGCCAATGACTTCAAAGAGGGCAGGATTCAACTCATCGTTTGAAGCCCAGCCCTGTTCCCTGTCCTTAGGCAAGTGGAGGAACCATGAGAACAGCTCAGAAACCTCAGCTGCTTCAAAGCGCATCTGCCTACCTTGGGAATCAAGCAGCACCCTAAAAACACACCTCCCCTCTGCACCTGAAAAGCACTGACAACCGGTTCACGGTGCCTGAGATGAACACCCATGCCCTACTTGACAACTTCACAGTTCTCAAACATCTGAGTCCCTGCTATTTCACATCACATCACAGCTATTCCCACTGCATAGTGCCGCAAAAGCTGTGCCAGTCCAAAGGCTTTACCCGAGTCAAACACCCATAATCAAATGAGTAAAGGCATAATCCTGTCTAGGATGCATGGCTTGATAGTTCAGCTTCCCTGACAGCAGTGGTGGAAAAACAGCACAGAAATATTTTTGTAACATTATGGCAACCTCCTTCTTAATTAATACTTTATTGCACTAATTCCACCTGCTTTGCTGCTTGCAGGTCATCAGTATGAAATCACTCACCCCCAAAGTGGCTCATAAGTTAGATGTTTTCCCACGGTGTGGCATTCCTGCCCCTATCCCATCCCACCCCACCCGAGAGTGAGGCCAAGCAGAGTCCCCATTTCCCCAGGAGGTCCGCGGGGTCATTTTGCAAATAAAAAGATATGATGCCTAAAAGGCCAGATAAAACAGGGCAAGGGGCCATTCCCATCCCTGGGCACACAGGATAGGCCGTCCAAGTGCATGTTCTTCTCATCCCAAGAGGACGAGTTTTGGGAACAGCCTTGTGCTCACGTGTTCCCTTGGATGGTGGCAGGACACCAGCTCAAAGAGTGTGAGTTAATGCACGCCAGATCTGTGCCAAGGCATTCGCTAACACTGAAACTGTGTGGATTGTCACAGGCCAGGGCACAAGACCACATGTTGGTCATGCATGTCTACTAGTAGCCATGGAGCAGAGGGACCTGCCCATATTGACCTCATGCTGCCATCTCAGTACCTGATTTATTACAGACAGAGTTTAGAAAGGCAAAGGCACCAAATTTTCTGTATGACAAAGACCCAAAGGGAACTTCTGAAAGAGGCTTGAAACACTTAGTGACTCCTTGGAGGATCTGGTTCAGGATGCCACTGCATGAGGAAGCATGTAGACTTGGGAAAGCTCCCTTTTGTCTCTGGACCTCTGTTCCCCGTCTACCCAATGGGAAAAACAGCACATTCCCTTCTCTCAGGGGTGTTGTAGAGTTGTACATCAAAGACCACAGGGTGTCCAGGCACTGTGGGGATGGGAACCAGACAAACATCCAACCTGAGATGAAAACACAAAGAAAGGTGTTTTCAAACCAAAGTAATCTAAGTCAGTTTTGTCATCTTCAACTTCAAAGATACAAGCTCTATTATTTTGTCTGTTAAGGAAGTGGAAAAACATTCTTCTTGCCCAGTACAGATTCATGCCAACAGCAGGCAAAATTTTGGCCTATTGAATTAATTAACATCAGTTTTAATTGAGGTTCCACATTTCACCCAGCCTGGCTTAGGGCATGTCTACACAGATGGGTGCAGACACACGTGGGCTCCTCTGTTTGCCTTCCAAGCCAGTTTGACTCAAGCTGGCTTCAACATCGCCCCGTGCTTGCATGAGCTCTCTGGCTACTTGAGGGGAACTAAAACATGCTCCTAACAGACAGGGAATAATATTTAAGCTCAGCACTTGGCTTCATGAACATGGCTTCATGGCTTCTGGATGAAGCTGGCTTGTGCCCAGTTGACTTGGAGAGCAAGAGAGGAGCTCACATCTGCTTGCATCCATCCATGCAGGCATGCCCTTATATGCCTGTTTTCATGTTTACTAAATATCTTTTTATTTGGCCACCCACTAATGGAAGTATTTTCATGACAGCTTTTAGAAACTGTACAGCTTTCCGTTTTACTATTTCCTTGTACTGTACAAAGCCAAAATATTGTGGTGTTCACTATAATCAGCAAAAATCAGGAATAGAAACATACATTATTATGACAGCATTAAATAGCAACAAATTAATTACATTTGTAAAATGTTTTTGTTTCTGATAATCACAGGTGCTATTTACAACACAGGTTTTCTTTCATACATGGGTGTGTGCAATGATCTATTATTTTGGCAGATTCTTCTAAAAAAAGCACATTCATCAGTCCTTACTTCAATAAAATACTCAACTAGAGTAAAATCTATGAGACATGGAAGTATCCATGGAACGGATGCAGTCACAGAAAAACAAACCATCCCCATTTCATCTGTATTAATGTTCAGCCAAGCTCAGGATAAATACACACTCAGAGTCACAGCTGAAACAATCTGAGTATTTACTACGATCAGTTTTCGGCATAGGCCACAGATATGTTTAGAGTGAGCCCAGTCACTGGAAAGAAATTCTCTGGACATGGAATAATAGGAAGTGCATGGAGTGTACAGAGGAAAAACCGTTTCACAGGAACAAAAATCGTTCAGAATTCGCAGGAACATAATTTACAATGAATGTAGTAATTTAATCAGGGAAGGAGGAAACTTGCAATAATTCATCTGAAGTGGTTTTCTTTGCATAAACACTGACCAAGATAAAGCTTATCAGAGGCATTCTCATAGCTTTTGTGTGCAATTGTAGTAGTCCATGGAGTATTAGTTATTTGGCAGTTAACATGTTATTCTGATATAAAACACACAAACCAATAAAGTATATTTAACCATTCACTGTCCACTGCTGGAATAATGTCTGGAGTCATGTTCCTCATGACTCTCAACCGAAGTCTTTGCTTATGACATTGGTATCATGATATTGTTGCCAAGAAAAAGAAAAATGTAAAGTTCGTACCAAAATAACAGTCACTGGGGAAAGAAATTATAAGGAGAGGCTTGCAGAATCTGTCTTGTTGAAAAAAAAGCCTAGGACCACAAAACGCATGTAGTAGCTAAGACTTTCTCTCAACAGCATTTCTAGACCTTTAGTCAAGGCAGCCTCATAAATTCAAGCATGTGGGCATTCCCAAGACACAGCAGCTTTCAGAGCTGCTTTGTGAACTATGGAGATCAGGTAGATCTGCCCGTCAAGTGAGAATGGTTTTGCTGCTTGTGTCGGTGCCACATAGCAACAATTTGTACAGTGATCAGGAGAGACCACCACTAACAGTTTCCCCTTACAATAATAGAAGAACTGCAATAACAGATCAAGGCAACATCTACCCTGTTACTACTGTTGAAAAGAAACAGGTGTTTCATAGAAAGATAAACAGAACAAACCCACCAAAAGTGGGTATCAGTGGTATCTATATTTTCATTAGCTTCACTGTACCTACCTTCTTTCAGGTCCTACATCTATGTTTCAGCTGCTACCAAGCACAGGCTGAAGCCCACACAAGACCAAGCTCACTAGTTGTCTTAATTGCACAGACTTCAGCTCATGTTCAGGTTCAAGACAAGCTTTGGGGAGCAAAGGTTCCAGTGTGCAACCACTTATAGCATGGACAGACTGGCCACAGTGTGCTGTACTATCTACCACCTTTTACTCCTTTGTTGAGGTTAATTGGCCTCAAGGATCTCAATGGTACCTGCCACTTAGGGCTAGAAAATATAAATTAATCTGCTGCTGTAAAGCAGGAGCACACACGTTTGCAGACATGCAGGTCCTGCAGCTGCTGTATCGAGGTGCATAGCCAGGTGAAGAAACACTCCAGGGTTTACTCATGATTTGGTCCCTGCACCAAAGGATAGTCTGGCCTGTCCTGCTTCTCAAGGGACACAAACACACTGAGGATATCCATGTGGCTGTCAGATGCTTCCTGCCATGTCACCTTTGCTACTGTGGCCCAAGCAAGGGAGGCTGATACAGAGACATCCTCTCAACTCCTTTGCCACATAAAGGGACACAAAACCAGAAGAACAGATAATGCTGCTTACACAACACTCCCACAAGCTTTTGCAACAAAATGCCATAAGTAACAGTTAGTTTGGATTAGCTCTTCAAAAGACCTTTTGCACATCAATAGAGAGTGGCAAGAGGAGGATTATTCTGATGTTGCGCTTTTTTTTTTGAGCTTGCAGCCTGTCCCCTATGAGCACCTAAGGATGGTGGGAGCTGTACCAGGTTCTGCAGGTTTTCCCACCTGATAGGTAGGTGAGTAGATAGTTGTCAACCATCACCCAACCCACAATAGCCTTACCTTGCTGCCTTGCAAAAAAACACATCTGTGCCTTGTCTCCCAAAGGATCTTATAGCAATATTTCTGACATGTGCAAGTTATAACACTGTAAAAACAACTCTGTCCTTTATGAAACTGAATATAGGTCAACATTCACTGTCAAGCTCTACCCAAATCTTCCACCAGAATTAATTCCACTTACAAATATCAGTCTGCAATTTTCATGACAGCTTTTAGAAACTGTACAGCTTTCCATTCTACTATTTCCTTGTACTGTACAAAGCCAAAATATTGTGGTGTTCACTATAATCAGCAAAAATCAGGAATAGAAACATACATTATTATGACAGCATTAAATAGCAACAAATTAATTACATTTGTAAAATGTTTTTGTTTCTGATAATCACAGGTGCTATTACAACACAGGTTTTATTTCATACATTACAACACAGGTTTTATTTCATACACCCAGCTAGGCCGGGTATCCAAGAAAGTTTTTCCTTGGTTTTAGCAGGAAAGTCTTGTCCTTCCATCTGTGGACTCCATCCATTGCTCTCAGCAAACAACCCTGTCCTATCCTATCCAGGCGGCTCTCTCCAGATCAGGAAAGATATGCAATACTTACAGCTGGAACATTCGATTTTTTCTTCACGCTCCACAGTTGCCAAAATAAACTCTCCAGGAGATAGAGGCAAAAAAACGACTAACAGTGTGAGTTATGCCCTGATTGCTGCATTCCTCTCAGCATTCCCTGGGGGCTTGCTTGCTGCACAGCCCTTCGAGGAAGTGCTTTGCATGCTGGGTTTGTTTGTGTACCCCTTTCAGGATTTAACTCTAGCAACACCTTAAGGCAGCGCATGAATGAATGAGTGAATTAATGAATACAAAATATGAGCAAACAAAGTGTGCTCAGTCCAGAGCCTGATTTGCTTTATCCCATGCTCGCTGGGCCAGGCTGCGGGGCAGGGGTATGTATTTGTGACACACCAGGCTCGTGCTGCATGAAGACATCCACCTTCCTATTGGTTTTGAATTCCTCACTATTTCATTTTACTGAGTTTTTTCTCCTCTTTGTCTGCACTGAAAGGAAAACGAAAAGTTCTCTCATGACCATGATGCTCCCTTCATCTTACCAGCGTAACTCATCTGGGCCCCCTCTCCAAGGTGTGGTGGCCAGCACCTCGGGCTGTGTGCATTATGAGGCCATGCCAGTCATCGTAGCAGGCAATACAATATTCTCCCTGTTTAGTCTCCACCTCATTCCTTTCATTCACCTCTATTTGTTTTCTCAGCTAATGAAATGCACAGAGCAAAGCTTTTTTTCACCTACAACCCTTTCCTGGTTAAAGCAGTTCATTGAAAACTCTTTTCACAACCTGCACTAACTGGACCTTCTCATATCATCATATTCAGCTTTTCCATTCCTGTGGCTTTAGTCACTTCTTAAATTGTTGTTTCACCACTTTGCAAGTATGGAGACATTGCTGACTGGTTCATTCATTCCCTGACTATCCTTACAGGCTTTTAATACTGCAGTGCAGTTTGGGCTACACTTTGATCCTCTGGGGTGGCATGGTGAAGGATCCACACAGCCTCACTGCTATTGGCATCTCACTTTCAGCTCCCCTGTGAACTTCCAGCTGCTTTTTGGACAATCAATTTCATTACAGTGGCCTGAAAGGCCATCTCATGGAGAGATATCCCAGGTGTATCTCCCTTCCACAGCCCTAATGTCCTGTGCTGGACAAATCTCATGACCCCAGATTCATTATATTGTATGGACATTACTAAACACATGATTCAAAGCCTCTAAGGACTGAAGCCACATAACCATCACTCCCCTGTCCCTTCAGCAAGTTCAATATACGTTTAAGGTTTATAAGGGCAATACCCTAACATCAAGCAAATACTAAAATCTACTTTATGCTGAACAAGAATAGAGTCATACCACATGGATGTGACAGTCACTCCCTTCTCATGGCAAGATGACCTCCTTAGCACACTCTTGACTAAACCTATAAATAGCACCATCCTTCTACAAACAACTGCAAGAAGACAACTAGAAAAACATCTGTTTTGTGCTCCCCTCCTGCTTTGTTGCCATGTCTCCATGCTGCATCCCAGGTTGCAGTCACAAGGTGGCAGCTGGGGTGACTGGCTGAAGCAGAGCTGGCAAACCAGGACTCTCAACCACAGATCCCTTGGGAATACTCATGTCAGGCACTTCTCAGCACTGCTGCCTGCAAGGAAGCTACTTCTGATGTCTTCTACAATGAAAAGTTGCATCTCTCCATCAGCTGACCTTATCCCCTCCCTTACATTCTTGCTTCCAGCTATTTATTTTCCCCAAATAACTTCCATGGCTGGCAGCGGAAAGGTGATCCAGATGTGAAATGCAAATCTCCCGTTGCACGCTGAGAGCTAGGTGCAGACGTGTTAGCACTGCCTCTGCTCAGTGGGAGCCAGGAGCTCTTTTCTACAGATGGTGCATGCTCCCTGCCCGAAGTCTGCCAATTTATTCATGTAAACCTGTGTTCTGTGGAAAGCATTGGTCTCCCAGCTGGTAGCAGGTGCTGCGTCCAACCCAGGCAAGTGCCCTACTGCCCAGCACAGCTCAGCTCTCATAACACTGGACACCTGCTGAAGCAGACAAGTGGCTTACTTCATCATTTGACCTCCTCTAAGAATGAAAACATAGCTCACTGTGATGTCTTCAGGGTTGGTTTTAAATGTTCATGAAAATGGTTCATGCCCTCTAAAGTATTAGGATAGTTGTAACCTTCCAGAATGACATATTAACTTTCTATTAAACACATTTATGTGTTATTTTTAGGAATGGATGGCACAACCTGTATAAAAACTTAAACTGCATGAATATTAATTTTCAGAGTGGAAAGGGGACAAGTTTCTGAGCAAGCACAAGCCAGAAAAGCACTCTCAAATTAAATGGAAAGCCACTGGAATGTACAAGCACTTGGGGATATCCTTGATATTCAAGATGTGCCTTGATATCTAGTCACCACAGTGTAGATATGAGTTGGAACCAAAATCAGCTTCATCTAATCTATAGAGATCAATCAAATGAACTCCTGGGTTTTGAACATGAGATAACTGCAACTGAATCAAGCATTTTATTCTTCAAAGCTCATTTTCTTCTGCCGACAGAGCTTCTAAACCCAGGAGCAGGGATGCACCTGCAGTGTCATTGAATCATAGTGTGGTTTGGGTTGGAATGAACCTTAAAGATCATCTAGTTCCACCCCCCCCCGCCATGGGCAGGGACACCTTCCACTAGACCAGGTTGCTCAAAGCCCCGTCCAACCTGGCCTTGAACACTGCCAGGGAAGGGGCAGCCACAGCTTCTCTGGGAAACCTCTTCCAGTGCTTCATCAGACCCACAGTAAAGAATTTCTTCCTTATGTCTAATCTACATCTACCCTTTTTCAGTTTAAAGCCATTACCCCTTGTCCTATCACTACACTCCCTGATCAACAGTCCCTCCCCACCTCTCCTGTAGCCCCTTTAAGTACTGGAAGGCCACTAAAAGGTCTCCCCACAGCCTTCTCTTCTCCAGGCTGAACAACCCCAGCCTGTCCTCACCGGGGAGGTGCTCCAGCCCCTGATCATCTTCGTGGCCTCCTCTGGACTTGCCCAAGCAGCTCTGTGTCCTTCTTATGTTGGGGGTCCAGAGCTGGACACAGCACTGCAGGTGGGGTCTCATGAGAGCAGAGTAGAGGGGGAGAATCCCCTCCCTCAACCTGCTGGTCAGCGGTTTCACTAAAAGATTACAGTGGGGATTGAGAGTCCATTTCTCAAGCAAACAGCAAAAATTCTGAGCTGATAAAAAGTTTCTGCTAATGAAAAAAAGTACCTTCAGCAAATAGCAAAAGAAGTACTGAAGATCAAAACAGTAGTTTAGGAACATGATCTGTGATGAAGCAGCTTTTTGAGTTGTCTGAGAATTTTAAGGTTCACGAGGCTGAGCTAAATGAGTTACATGACAGTGTGCAGAGGCAAATCACCATTAGTCTAAACAGGCACGGGGGAGGATACGTCATATGTTGAAACTCCTGAAACCATCAGTGGCAGAGGCAAGAGTTCAGTTTCCAGCTCTGCATTTCTAGCCACTAAAGCAAGCACTCAACCTGTTACCCTGGCTGTATCTGGTGTGATAGTTAGACTGCGATATTTGCTAGTGGACTTGATTTCAAGAGGGAAAAAATATCCCGAGTTTCCAGAGAAGGCAGCTATTTACAGTCTGGGATCTGTGCAGGTTCTGCTTAGCAAGGCATCTTCCTACAAACCAGGCACCAAGCAAGAATGTTCCCACCAAGTATGTTTAATCAGTATGCAGAGACTGTATAAAAGGAAAATTGGAAACTTAACCAAGGCAAACAAAGTGAATGGCAGATAGCAAATAAAAACAAATACAAAGATCTAATTTTACGTATCACTGGAAAATTCCACCAGCTCAAATGTCAAGATCCACATTTAAATGCAATTTAAGCAACAAGGGGCTGATTTTCAAACCCTCTTTCACTGATCTTACCATCACCATTTGAACATCTTATATTTGGTTTAAAACTATGGCACTAGGAGTACAATAATCCCATGAAATTAATTCTGACTGGCTTTGATGTACTAGAAAATATACCTGGTACAGATATGAATCTATTTTATTAGAGAAGTGTAATGAGATTAACTTTATATTAATGCACAACACACCCCCTCAGTGCCTTGCTGAGCCTCAGTGCAGGAGATCACTGTTAATGCCAGTTTGGCTGCAGCCAGGGACACAGGCAAGAAGAGATGCAGTCTAACTGCTCAGCTGGGATGGGGAGGTGGGTCCCCAAATAGTCAGATGGGAGATTAACTCACACAAGTGCTTTGTATAAAAATTCGGTGCTTAAAATAAAATATAAAATGAGCAGGTCATTGTTAGGAAGCCTTGGCTGTGGGTGCAGCACAGGGGTTTCCATCACACAGAGCTGGCGTGCTGCAGAGCCCAGGAGATGCGGGGGTCCTGCTGGCTGGAGCATCCTTGCGAAAGCGTCCATTGCTGGGGTTATCAGCACTGTGTGTCCTTCCACTTTGACAATCTCACTGAAGTTTGCAGCTATTCAAGTCAATTTTATGTTTCTTTACATGGACAGACACCAGCAGTATGTCCCTGTGCCGGCTTGCGGCTCTGCGCGAGCACTGCAAGGCAGCCAAAGGAAATTCAGCAGCTGCCTGATGACCTCTCTGGCTTCTGGGATAACTTATTTTTTCTGATATTTTTCTGGACAGAAACATGTGCTGTGCTGTGCACACCAAGGAAGCTCCAGACTTTGGAGGAAAACCTTCCAAATCAGACACACTCTGCACATTACCTATATACATACTGTACAGGGCTTTTGGTGAACACTTTTACCAGCAAAAGGGTTTTTAACGGCCATACATGAGAATTGGAGGCTTTGTCAATGTTCCTACCCTCTCCAGTCAGCTCTCCTGACGTGTGCCAGTGGATCTGTGGCCTGGAGAGATGCATTTTGGGGTTCAAATGTGTATTATGCAGCTTCTTGCACCACATGATCCAAATTCACCAACCCCAGTGATCAAATTCAGTTCTAGGTCTCTTCATCCTTGCTGACATGCTACTGGTAGTTATAAAGCAAAATTTTGGGTTGCACCGAGAGAAATGAGCATTACCAGCCCAGTGCCATAGGCCTGCCAGACCTAAGCTGACTGCCCTCTCTGGGACACTACAGACCAGCTCCTGCCTGAGATGCATCCAGAGGAGTAGAGACACAGGGGATTTGGGGCAGAATTTTCTGGGGTTACTCTTTCTAATATAAATAATAATAAAAAGGTTTCCTGAGCAATTGATGCAACTCTGAAACCAGAATTTTGGTTGATTGAACTTGCTAGATTTGCAGGCCTGAAAAAAAATAATAAAAGAAAACCTTCAAAAAATTCTGAAACCAAAAAGAACAGCAATAGCTTGTATGAAATCAGGCCCCATGCGTGGGACATGTTTGGCCACGTTATTGCAACATCCACCCCGCACACAGGTTACCTCATGCAGCAGAGAATGACCCCAGCCGAGACAGTTTTGGGAGATGAGATAATGCTCCTCCTTATCCTGCAGATGGTGGAAGGTGCCCAATGCAAAGGCTCACGCAAGGATATTGTCACAGCCCCGAGCTACCCTATACAAAATCTCAGGAATGCGGGCTCAGCTTTTCAGCTTCTTGCAGGAACCTCTTCCCTTCACCTCAGATGTTTCTAAGCCATATGTAGCAATGACATTTATTACTATGCTTTTCATTAGGCATCAATACCAAGCCTTCCTTAGCTGAACCCTTCACAGGCTCAGCACAAACCAAGTTATTTATTACTTTTGCTCTCTACAGGAGCTTTTTGTGGACACCTTTAAGTAAAGAGTTTTGCTCCAGAATTCATTTGCAGCTCAGCTCCCTGATAGCAACTTTACTGCACTGCAAACTTACAATGTTATAACAGATTTATGGCAGTCTTCTAACAAACAAAGACACTGCTTTGCAAGGGCTATTCCCAGACCACATTTCAACGTGTAAAACCAGCTGTGCCTGCTCTATCAAACATTCATTGAAGGAATTATAAGAAATAATAATGGGAGAAAAGTTTATCTCTCCTTAGATGCAGAAATGACTTAGTAATATTTGGCTCAAATAAGTATACACACACATGTATGCTTTTTTCCAGGTGGAAAACGAGCCCAGAAAATTTCAGCCCAAAAGCTGAAAATTGTAACAAATTGCTAACTGAAAACAAATTAGAATGGAAACCATTACGCAACTTTATCTTTGTTACGCTAATTTACAGCTACTATTCCCTTAGGCCTAGTATAATGCCAAACTCTGGTCTCTTATCAATCTTTCCCTAGGACAAGATGTTCATGTGGTCTCTTATATTAAAATATTATGCAAAAGAGGTACTGTGAATTTTTGTTTAATTTTGTAAGCCCACGTTTTCAACGCCTCTTTCTGTACTGCATTTTAGAAGAGCAAGAGCCAGCAGACTGATGTTACACAAAAGTTGTCTTTCCCTGAATTCATAAGCCTTGAATAAATGCAGAGGCACACTGGGACATGGTATGGGGATCTGCATACAGAGAGGAAAATTGCACAGGTCAGAGGCATACAGCATGCTGTGAACTAATTATATATTTTGTATTAAGATTTTAATAGCTCAATCTCATGACAAAAATTGCAATGAGGAAGAAAGGGAGAAGTTTGAATCTACCCGAGGTGCTACATTCATGGACACCTGTTTCATCACAACCCCGCTGGTATCATCGCAAAGGCTTATCCATGCTGCCCTTCCCTGAGGGACTTTTCTGGCACACATCTACCAGGCTTCTCTTCCCTTGCCACCCTCCCAGGTGGGCACATGCTTAGAGGGCTCCTGTCCCACCCTCTGTTCCTCCTTTCACCGCCACTAGCAGGAGCACTTTACACCTCTAATTTGAATATAATTTGCACCAGGTGGAGGGTGTAACAGCAATGCACAGCCCCCAGCACTGTGCTCAGCCCTGTGCCCATCACCTGGTATATGGCAGGGACAAAGTTGCTCCAGGTTCACCTTCTTGAAGATGTTTCTACCCCAGCAGCATCCACCAGGTATTTCTAAGCTCTGGCTTTTCTCACCATGCACATTAATGTGCATGAAGTTGTATTTATGAAAAATGAATCAAAGCATCTGTATTGAGCATGGGGTGGGTGAGGGGACTGGAAGAGGGGAGGGAAGGGCAGATTTAGAGCAAGGCTTCAGCAGCCTTGCCATCTGAGGGGGCAGCAGGTGAGTGGTAACTTGAACATCTGCCATTCAGCAACGTGGCTTCCTCCCGAATCAGCAATTCACTTGATGCTGTGTAGGAATGCCCATGGGACATGTTTTGGAAGTGTTAGCAAGCAAGTGTGAGCAGCTGTACGTACTCGCTTTGAAAGCTTATCTTTTTCTGTCCAGGACTTTATACATACAAAGATTTAATTCTATCTCATAATCCACTCCCTGCTCTAAGGACATCCCTCACTGACCTTTAAAATAACCATCCACCATTACATAAATGATGGGTCGATTCTTTGCAAGCAGTTTAACTTGTTTTCCATCCCTTTTTCTTGCCTGTTGAACATAAGAGAGTTATTCCCTATGCGCAGCTGCTGGTGAGTTACCAACGGTGCCTGACCCCATCTGTTTGCAAACCCACGTGCAAAACATCCAGCCCCATGCACTCAGCATCGCTCCAGTCACCACCTCTTGCACTCTGTATGCTGAATATTTCTTCCAGCAGCTTCCCTCTTCCTTTAAGCTGAAGCATAACATTTTTTTCCCCCTTCACATGGGCTCTAGGTGCAAAGTGGCTCTTCATCCATCTGATTACTCTTGCTAGTGGTTGCCCCTGAATAATTCTGCTGCCAAAATGACACCCAGCTATTGCTCATACACACCATGCCTTTCTAATTAAACCCCCAGAGTACACATATACTTGTCAAAGCCCTTTAAAAGAAGCTTTATCCGCTCAGTATTCAGTGCCTGATGCCAGGGAAAAGGTTGGGTTGTTCTATTTACCCTCATTTCAATGACCTACCCAGGACCACCAAATGACACCATCACCTGTGATAATGCCACAATAATGGCAGAATTTGGGACTACACACCACTTAAAAGCAAGGAATGAAGACTTAAAACTGACCTAATTTTTTTCATACTATTCCCATAATAAGCACAAACACATCTGTGTCTGTCTGGGATTGAACGACAAAATATCAAATCCTAGATATTTTGAATAGAACAGACTATTTCAGTTGGAAGGGACCTACAACAATCATCTAGTACAACTGCCTGACCAATTCAGGGTTGATATCTGTTGGGGTGCTTTCTCTTTTCCTTTAAAGCCATTTGGATACACTTGAATAAAAATTATAGCACTATGCTATCTACCATACTGTTATCTTGCAAATACTTCACAGCCATGCCCGAGAATGTTACAATTCCCATTATAATGGATCATGTGCTGTGCCCACAGAAGTCTCTTTGCAGGACTGGATTTCTATATTTAAGCTTCTGAAGACACAAGATGGGTTGCAGATGGTCTCACAAGGCACCCCAGCCTGCCTGGGGTTATCCAAAACAGCAATGAAATGTTCCAACAGACCCAACGACTCAGTTGTTTCTGTAAATCTCCTGTACCATGGTGGAAATGGGTGGAAATTGCAAATTTGTTACAGGAATGGCTGGATCAACAAATACTTCAACAGCAACATGAAGAGTAGTATCCCCACAACTGTCAAATTGGGCTGTACATTATATTTGTGGACTGGTAAACAGCATTTTATAGGAACCATGGAAGCTGGGAGCCTGGCAGAGGACAAACCCAGCCCTGCAGCTGGCATCTCCAGCCACAGTGATCCACATTTAATCCAACAGCTCCTGGTGTCAGGGAGCATAAAAAGTGATGCTTCACCCCAAAGGCATCGTGGTCCCCAGAAACCTCAGACCTTTGGAACTTCAGCAGGGCACAGCTGCATGTGTAGCAGGGCACAGGGATCATCCCACCCTGCAGCCCAGGATGTAACATGAGATGAACATGTTGTAATCACAGTAATCCTGGGAATTTGTCCCGATTTACTCACATGAAATGACTGAGCTGCACTTGCTGAGATTCCCCGTAATGGCAGAGGATTTGCTGCACACCAGGGTTTGAACTTCTTAACGAAAGAAGGACCCCAAGCCCAACCTGGGAATGGTTAGTCTTTAATCTGTACACGATCCACAGCCACATGGCACGAGGAAGGAGAGTGGATCTGAGGGGCTGCCTGACCCTGTGAGAGAGATTAGCCTTCCTGGGGACTGCTGGAGACAGGGTTGGTGTCCTCTCCCTTGTCATTTTTTTTAATTTTTCATCTTTTTTTTTAATTTGATGCAACCAGAGAAGACTATGTGAATAACCTCAAATTTTAAACCAAACCAGTCCCATCTCCCTCACACACACCTCTCTACCACTCCACTTAATTTTTACAATTTTTTTTTCCCCAAAAAAGTCCAATAAGGCAAAAACATTATAGAAAGAGAGGGTTTGTCTTAAGGAACCAGTTCTGCATCATTTTCTAGCTTGTATTCTTTCCTTTCTCTCTACTTCAGAGAAAGCCACTTTCTTACCCCTGCTGCTGCCAACCTCCTACTTCCAAGAGAATGAATCCAAAATAAACTCATTAATTTCAGTGATGATACTTTGGAATTATTTCTTTTTAACTCCAAATATAATTTTCTCCTGATCTCTTAAACCACTGTATGGATTCCTGTTACACACTCAGATTTCAGCCTGCCTTCAGTCCAGCACTCTTAACAACTCAATGTCACAAAACCTCAGTTGTATTAAAGCAGAAACAGAGGCATTGTCACTGTCTTGTCTCAATTCTTGTTATTCACCTGGAGGAAGGTGCAAGGCTTTTCTTTCTTTCCTTTTTTTTTTTTCTTTTTTTAAAGAGGCATTTAAGAATTAATTTAAAAAAAAAAAAGAAAAGAAAAAACCAAGACACAAGACTCTCTATAACTGCCTTAGATTTAAGGGTTTTTTCCTGACTCATGGCAGCATGACGTGGGAAGATGCAGACAGTTGGACCAGACTGACGTCAGGGTAGTGGAAGAAGTATTACCTTTAGGAGGTGTAGGCTGTGCATTTCTGTATCCCCATTTTGGAGGTGTAGCTAGCATATGGAAACATTTACATACTATTCATATCCCCAGCCAAGAGGATTTTAATTAGAGGATTTAATTTGTTGGGTTTATCTTTATTGTGAAAAGATATTTTAAAAAATCAAAGGTAATAATCCACATGATCATTCAATCCAATATATTCAATTTATACCATCCTGAAATTTCCTCTAAGAAAAGTCAGACACGTTATTCATTCCTGTATTGGCACAGGGCTCTGAAGCTCTCATTTAGTTCTCCTGTGTAAAATTATTAGGTACTGAAATTTGTCTCACTTTATGAGCACAACACACTGCAAAGCACACAGGACACCCAATAACAGCTGCACTTCAGCTGCATGTGATCCCTGTGGAAAATGGGATTGCTTAGAAGGACATGTAGCAACATACAGACAACAGGATTTTTTCTTCCTAATTATCCACCCGCATACGGGAAGGGAGGGTGTGTATATCAGTATATCTCTGAAGTTTGGAGGAAAGGTAATACCCAGGATTAAAACTGTTACAGACACGTTATTTCTTGCCATACAACATGGAAATATCAAAGTTCACACCCTGTTATTTCGGCATATCAAACCAAAACCAGAACCTGTCTGACTAAAAAGAGTGCCTCTTTAGGACTTATGCTTACTACACTGAAGCTCCTGGATGGCTTTTTTTTCCCAATTTTTAATTCTTCCAAATTACACCTAGGCCATGTCTTAAAAGAGAAATTGATTGCAAGGACACTGCACCACAGCAAGGATGAGGAAGATGGAAACACCCCTCTGACTGAGTGGTTGGTGTTTCAGGACACAGCCCCCACAGCTCCACTGCTTGTCCCCAGATGCTCTGTTTCCAGCCCTGCTCCTCCCAAATCCCACCCAAAGCCTGAGGAGAGCTGAGCATCACACACAGCATTTCTGTGTTGCATTGTACAACCCCTCCCCAGTCTCAAAGAGTTTTATTGCCTCCCTGAAGGCTCTTCCCCCACTGGGAGCTGGTCGGCTTCCTCATCCATCCCTCACAGCTCAGCTGATTGAGACCAGATGCACTTGTCTCAGCTGCTCAACACTTCCCCTCTCCTAAGCAGAAATATCCTTTGCAATCCCCCGAGCCCATCCTCCAGTGGGCCCCGCAGCTTCTGTGCACAGTTCCAAAAAAAGCGGCTGTTCGTTTGATAATAGCAACGAATCGTTCTTGCTGGCAGAGCGTGGGAGGCGATGCTCCTTCCTCCTGCCTGCTCCCTAATGGGTTATTTAAATCATCCTAATCAAGCGATGGCAAACCATCACTCCCCAAGAGCAGTTTTCCCATTTCCCATTTCCCTTCTTCCCCTTCCTGAAGCCCAGGTCTTTCTGCAGGAGGATGCACAAGTGCTGGTGCATCGGTGCTTGCTCACCTGCCATGTAGCAGGCATCAGGCACATCAATACAGCCAAATTAAACAGATTTAATGACTCGTACAGCAAAAGTGCCAGGGCCCCGCGCACGTGCTCTGCTTCCGGAGCCTAACGGGGAGAACCTCTCTTCCACTCAAAAGGCAATTTTTTCCTGTCTATTATGATAAAAACTCAAGCTGGAGCTACAGAGATCAGGCAGGATGGTTCAAGGGTTGATAATCAGATTGGAGGAGTTGCTTCTTCTGGGAGGAACCAGTGCAGACAGACTGCATCAGGAACCAGCCATCCTCCAAGGTCTTCTTGGTGGTTTTGCTCACATTCATCCAGGTGCAAAGTCCATGTCTCTGCCAAGATTTGTTCCAGCTGCAGGAAAAGGTGGGTTTGAGGCGAGAAGCAATAAGAACAACTGTGGGCATCATCTGGTCTGCAATGCTGCCTGCTAGAAGTGCAGTTTCTAGCCTTTTTTGAATTATTGACTCCATTTGCACTGGGGTTATAGAGGCCTACAGAGGAAAATGAAGTCTTGGAAGCTTTCAGAAATAACACATGGACATGCTAAGGACCACGCACCAGCATACCATGAAGGACAAGCTGTAGCTCCAGGCTACAGCATGGGCTACTAGCAGGAATGGTGGTGTCAAGGCATTTTGGCCAGCGTTAGACTCATTGCAACACTTTTGTTTTTAAATTTAAAAATCTATAAATCTCCTCTTTCCCCTCCAAAACACCAGTTTTGCCTATTGGACCCTTGCAAGCAACCAACAAAATGAAGAGGAAGTGAAGAGACATGGGACTTGACTGAGCTGCTGGTGTGGAGCCCTCGCTGTGCTGTGGACACAGAGGTCACCGGAATGAGTGGCCCATGCCACCACTGGCTGTGCAAACCTCCCAAAACCAGCAGCTTGCCAGGCTGCTGATCCCGTCTGTCCCACAGCTACCAGATCCACACACTTTCCCCCGAGCTGAAGAAACTGCCATTGGCAGCATTCTGGAATGCCTCCAAAGGACACTTCACAATTTAAGAAAAAAATCAGTGCTTTCCAGAAACGAACAAGCAGCACCTCGTGAGGTATCCACAGAACCTCAGCCTTACTATTTTATTGCCATCCTAATAGTTTTATCTGCTCTGGAGAAATAAAAGCTCCCCTGACAAGTGGAAAGGTGCCTGCATGAAGCAAGGGGGGTGGTCCAGGGACCAGCTGGCCCCTTCAAGCCCTGGTTCTCCTTCCCAGGCCCTCCAGCATCTCACTGAGAAACTTTTCCCAACTGGGGCACAGTCTTCTCTGCCAGGGGCTGCAGGAGAAGACGTTTGCATGCAGGTGGAGGCATGTCAGGAAAACTGCCAGGCAAGGCGTTAAGCAATGAACTACAAGCAAATTAGAGTGCAAAGTACCCACAAGCTGCAGGCAGGAGCAGTGCCAAGGAGCCAGCTAACGTCCCACGGCTGCTGCGTCTTGCAGCAATCACAAATCCTCCTCTGCCAGTGCTCTGCTTTCCTCTGCCCACATCTTACTCCTCTGCAGAGCTGTGGCTTGGACTTGGAAATCTGAGAGGTAGGATTATTGTCTTGGTTTGCTCTGGTGTGGCAGGGCCCTGGGAGTATTAGGGTACAACGACCAATTCCCCTTGCCTCAACCCAACGTGTGGCTGGCAGGCAGCATGGTAACACATTACCTGGGAGCTATGCTCTCTCTCACAGCCTCTTTTTCTAGCCAAAATCTCAGCACAGGCAAAGCCAATGGATGGAGATGGAAGTCACACATTTCAGACACAAGGTCAAACAGCCCATTTACACCATGCCATGGAGAAACAGGCATGGGCTGCAGCCTGAGCAGCCACAACTCTGCTTTACTCCCAAGCCCCCATCATGCTGGGACCTCCAAGGAGCTTGAAACAAGGCAACCCAGGGGCTGCTCTAGTTTGGGCTCAGTGTTAAAAAGCAGGTCGAGCCAGATTCAGTTGCTTCTGCATCTCTTCTCCATGCTTTTATTGGGATCCACTTGGTCACTCCAAGGTCAGAAGAAGAGCCCATGGAAGCAGTGACTTGCTGCTGACCCTTCTCTGGGCTAGAGGTCGGACTGGAAACCTCTAGAGGTCCCTGCCAGCCTTAATTATCCTATGACCCTATTAATTCCCCATTATCCTTCCATCCCATATTGTGACACTCTGCAGGATAAGTCCACCCAGGTGAGGGCAGGGGCACCTGGCAGCCCTTTTCCCCACAACCTGGGCACATGAGACAGAGCTTTCATCTCAACCCCTGATGCTCTGAAAGCCTCATGAATTTTTATCAAACACTAATGGTTTAATTTCTGCTCACATATGCAGAAACCTTTCCATGAGTCTGAGCTTTTGGGGGGGGGGTGTTTTGTTTCTCTATAAGTTTATAACAACTTTCGTTTTACAAGTTCATAAATCAACTCTTCTTCCTTGCTCTGCCCCACACCTCCTGTCTGGGTGTGGCTATAAGCAAATGAGACCATTGAATGAAAATTAAGTTTTTTTCTTTTTTTTTTTTTTCCTTCAAGAATTGCTCATGTCTCCTCACAGCCTCAAATATTTCATGCAGGTTGTGCCATGTATTTCACAAGCTAAGCCAAGCAAAACACCGCCTTCCATATACACGGCAAAAAAATGTTTTCCAGAGCTCAAAGCATTTCTGTCTTTGGCAGAATCTTTTCTCAAAGCATACTGATGGAAAAGTATGGAAATGAAATACAAAGAGTGGTTAAAATAATATTTTGGGTAGAGATGAGCCCAAACCAAACCCCAGATTAGAAAGCCAGATACCCCCCTAGATACCATTCCCAAAATGAGGAGGTTTGTTGTGATACTTGGAGAAAAACTGGGAAACGTTGCAGGTCTCCCACTGAGTTTAATTTATTAATTGAACTTATAAATGACTTAACCCCTTCTGGTCCTCACAGCTAACACAGATCCTATTATATTTATATAATAGATTATATTATACAGACTGGCCCTGGGTGGGTTAGATGAAGCGTGAACAGACTGTGGGGGGACAGATGGGGGTCTGGCATGACAGAGAGAATCCACAAGGCAAAGGGGCTCTGCTGAACCTGAGCAGGAGACCCAAAGCTTCCCCAGGCTTTGGTGTGGTTATATCTACTATTTGGATGCATCCTGTCACCAGCATGGGCACAAACTGCAGTGCAATTACGGGTTTCAGACCCAACATTTAGGACTGGATCCAAAACTTGAATGGAAGAAATTTGGGAAAGAGGCTTTTAAGAGTTTAATTTAAAACAGAAAACCTGTGAATTTATTTTTGCCCTGGTCTTTAATTGAATTTTTTTTTTTTTTTAATCCTCTAGTATGCCTGGGCTGTTCAGGCATCCAACAGCAACTTCTCAATATTAAATAGGAGGCTTTATGCTATATGAATGGTGAACAAATGACAAACTCAGCTCTGTGCACACCCGCTGTTCTGGAGAGGTGAACAAACAGCATGTTATGACTCGGTGCATTTACTCAACAGCAGTCAAAAGGAAAGCCAACTTTAAACAAAGCCTATCTTGACAACAGATTTCGAGAGGATAATTGCACCTACTAATTCATACTCTCAGAGACTGATAATGCAAGCCCTAGACTCAGAGGCATCTTTACTTTCTGTATCCCAGTAAAGAGTCCACATGCATGACTAAAATTAAGAAAGTTTAATCATGTACTCTGTATTTTACTCTCTAGTTTGATATTTTTTATAAACCTTAAAATAAACTCAAAAATATTTGTCCTAGTACTTGACAGGATTTGGGTTTGTTTTTCCATTGATTTAGTGGTTGTAATACAGGTCTGGAAATAGAGTACCTGGGGGAGGGAGGGTGGTTTTTTGCTCCAGAAGCTGAGTGTATACACAGCACTTCAGCCTGCAGCAGCCCCGGTGAACGAAGCACCTACCATCGTGAGCCGAAACCACCCCAGCTCCCCGCCAGCCAAGGATGGACATGCCCTGGGCTCTGGCAACTGCTCTGCTCCATCCCACACTACGCCAGGGCTGCTCACGGCTGGTACCCACAGCACAAGCAAGTGCCCAGCCAAATCCTCCCCCACCTTCAATAAGCCAGCTAACCACGACTCTGTTCCTCCACCTTGAAAACAGGGACAAGACTTCTCTAAAGTGGTGGACCTTCGATGAAGCACACTGGATAAGTGGATGCTACCTGCTACTAGGCAAAATGGAACACATCAGGCATGAAGTGCCTACAGGGCAGAAGAGATGATTCATTAAAAATCCTTTTTTTCATGAGAAGCATCATGCATTTTTAAAGTTTCATGTTGTTAAGTCCTTGCCCATCACAGCTTGACAGCTTTTGGTCTGGAGGAGTCACATCCCGCCTTCAATGTATACAGGTCCTTCCAGCACAAGCCCAGCTCTGCCCCAGCAGCAGTTCCAGCACCCCCCTGCTCCCCTCCCAAGACCCTTGCTGCCACGGATGCACGGGGAAAGACTCCTGTTCCTCTCAGCCTCTCCAAGCATCTTTGGGAACCATGGCCACCTGGGCTCAAAAGCAAACACTGGAATCCAGTTTTGTAGCAGACAATGTTCCTGGACTCCATCAGCATCTTCAGACTCGGTCACCTTTAGAAAAAACTAACTCCATGAACACTGCTCGCATATACATACATGCACACACAAAAACACTTATTAGCTTAATAGGGTGAGTATCAAAATGTAACACTAAATTATCTGACATCTTTATTGCTTAGAATGACAGATTCAAACAAAGCTAACCCTTTAATTATGTTTATATAATGTAATTTGGCATAAGTCATAAAGCACCCCTTTGGCAATGCCAGATTAAATATTTTACATTTGCTTGGGCAGCACATTACAAGATTGAAAGCGGTATTTTCGCCTGATGCTCCAGAGCAGCCACTGCAGCAGTGAAGATGGGAACAAGGTTCAGCACAGAGGCTTCTACTGGTGGGAATTGCTCTGGGCTCACAGGGATCCCAGCCCCACACCCCAATTTGTACAGCTCCCCTTCGCAGCCTCTCACCCAGGAGACTGACACCACTGGCATTTGCCGAGAGCAAAACAAAAGACCCTGCTGATGCCAACGGCACCGAAGGTGCCTCTGTTACTGCTGGCAGAGTTTCCTGGGGCAGTCACATTTCTGCCCACTGGGGCTTCTCCAAATCCTCCTTTTGTGTACAAAAGTAGGGAGTTTCACACTTTATGCCATAAAAATTTTGGTTAATGGTCTTTGAGAGAGTCCATACCTGACATTTCAGAGAGAGGATGAAGCACCTTAAGCTGTTCTGCAACAGGGCAACGAAAAGAGAACATTCTCAATGTTCACATTCCCAGGGCCCATCTTTCCCATCATTCCTAAGTATCTTCCCAAGAAAAGGGAGTTCCCCGCACCAGGCTTGGTGTCTGGGTTCCCCTGTAGGAAACTCCTCAAAGGTCCCACATCCAAGCTCTGTGGCCCTGTTCTTCACAGGTGAAGTAGAAATGTTAGTGATGCTCTTTGCCTATTTCAAAGGGATGCCAAAGAATAAACATGGCCCTCACTCCCAGAACAGGTCCCATGAAGCCACTCCTTCACTGTCAACACATCAGGTAAGCAGATGCAGCTGAAGTTAGAACAAAGACCCTCGAGATCCAAGATAGCCATTTCACTGGAAACAAACTGGTTGTCCTTTCCAAGGGTCTACATTTTCCACAAGTTACCACCACCTCTCTGGGGACCTCAGTCCATTCACAGCCGTTGGAGATACACCTGCTTACTCTACCATAACCACCTACTCCAACATATGTAAATCCACCACTCCCAAGGATGATGCTTGTCCAGCCTAACCACATGGATCCTCCAGAGAGTTTCTCTGGCCAAGTTCTGCTGCTACAATTGCATGGTAGCACAAAATTGATATTCATAAACAAATGCAACACAGTAGGATCTAGCCAGTCCAGGAAGAATGTGGTTGCCCTTGGTAGATGTTTGATTGTTTGTATTACAACCTGTTCCACATACTTCTATTAACTTTCTTCCACCCTATATACTTCAATGGGCTCTTTACTTAGTACTGGTAGGCACTTGAGACCGTGCATCCACATGTTTAAAACACTGTACACTTTACACTGTAAAGCTCAAAAACTTAACAGAATGCATTCAAATTCATGTTCAAGACAGACTTTCACACACCAGATATAGATGTTTCCTCGCCTGCACGTCATTGTTACACAAGGCTTCTTCCATGTTACAAGAAGTCAGGCAGCCGGCACCCTGCCTTGGTTAGCCCATGAGCCCACACTTCACAGCCCCATCACTCCAATGTAGCCCATTAACCATACCCATACAATTTAGATTCTTT
The DNA here is from genome assembly GCF_047716275.1 of Strix uralensis. NCBI lineage: Eukaryota > Metazoa > Chordata > Aves > Strigiformes > Strigidae > Strix > Strix uralensis. The sequence goes on from NC_133975.1 coordinate 9,506,308, forward strand.
TTCCGATGGTATGTGCACCTCTTACTTGTGTCTTACCAATAGGTTGTGGCCAAGATGGTTTTGCTTCCCATTTCCCAAGTCTGTCTGTCTGACCCTCATGTGTCTTTCACTCATGTGGTACCACTTGGCCTCTGCCTTCTACCATATTCTTTGTTCCCACAGTCTTGTAGTCAACATGAAGACTGTAGCTTCACATGATTGTCTCTGTAGGTAAAGGTAGGGAGGAGGCAAGACAACAGTCTTACCCCTTTCTTACAGAAAGTCTACTGACTTCTTCAAAACTCCAGAGATGCAAAAAGTTGGGACGGAAAGATTTTACCCAGCCTCCATCCCAATCTCATATAGTGTTGAAACTTCTTAATGTAAAAGCGTAAAGGTTACACCTTGTAGGAGATGGCCAGAGTGCTTTTGTCTGGATTTTTTTTTGGTGGGTTTTGTTTTTCTTTTGCCTTGCCATCAATGCAATGTGAGATTTTATCAACCACAGTAGGATCTACATTTTTCTGAAGCTGCCACCAGTAGATAAAAAACAGACACTGCACTGCTGGGGGAGATGGGGAAAAGCAAAACCAAACCAAAAATGTGCAGGTGTTCAGCCCTGCAAAGAGCTGTCTGCAAACAGGGAGATGGAAAGCCACATTCACAGGCTGCTGAAGCATCCAGCATAAACTCAGTCTAGCCCCACTGCTTTGCTTATGTTCAGATCTTACCGCCCAGAGCTGTCAGAGCATTTCACACACACACTTAGTCTAGTGTATTCTTTGCATAATGTAAAGTAGGTAGCAGCTTGAATAGCTCATTATGCACATCAATTTGGATGCTGCAAACGGTACCTAAGTCCCTCTTCACTGTCATAATAAAGCAATGGCTGTAGACACATCAAGAATGAGGGAGGGTACAGCACAGACAACAGGAACTTGAACTTCTTCAGTAACATCTGGATCCAAATGGTGAAGACTTAACATCAAAATTAAAAAAAATAAATTCAAGTGGTCCCCAAAACAACACATAATGTACAATTCAGAACAGAACATTGACTAATGAAAAGAGCAGAGACCTTTGGAGCACTAAGCAAAGCAGCAGTTTACAAGTTCTGGAGTATGCCATGTTCGCATCAAAGAGATTTAATTACAGAATGAATAAATCTACCCAGACAAAATTTCCTTGGGTTCTTCAAAGACAGTCTTGACTGTTTTGTCAAAGCACTTTCCCTTTTTGCTTTCATATAAATTATTGTGTGAAAAAAAAAGTCAATTAGGAGAGACTATGAGTTATGAAATATTTCCCTGTGCATAAGCATACCGGCTTGCAAATCTCATTGAAATTCTGTTGAGTTGTATTGCCCACACAACTTGCAATCTTAGTGAAAGCCACACAAAAGGCTTTCCTCCCCATTGTTTACATGAGCATTTTGGAAACAGGGCATATATTGCTATGCAGAAAGGGAATAGAGACAGGAGTGAAATGTAGTTTGTGGAGCTAATAAAACAGCAAGCCTTCCATTTGTTTCTTTAGTCCTATAGAGCCATTTCTGTTTAAGACTTACGTGCTCCACTGTTAGCAGAGCTGGTGGCAAGCACTTTCACTGCAGATTGTTAAAGTGTGTGGGCTAGTTTCGTTTTAACTATGAGAAAGTTTCCCAGCCATTATTAATGGTAGTGGATTAATTCATTATTTAAGAGGTTGATATATAGCAACAAAGGAACAGAAAGCCCTAAAAAGACTGGCTGTGCCATCAACCTAGCTAACTAAACTCATCTAAAGACTACAGCAACCCTAAGAAAACATGAAATTAATCTGAATTCTGGGGCTTCTGATGTTTGCAATGAGCTTGGCCAAAAGCAATGTAACTATTTTCATATTCCTTTACATAAAGTTACCAGTACTGCCTAATTACATGAGTAATAACAGACAACAAAGCCTCCTTCTCACACATTCAGAACTGTGGAATCACTCTTTCATGCAGCAAGGAATGGTATATATAAAATAATTAAGACGGACATCAATGAAAGCAAGAAGGGGCATGAGCTTCAGGAAAGCTGCCAAACCATTGGGGCTTCTGGCAGAACATCCTGAACGTCTGCAATCTACTCGTTTAAATATGGACGTCAAACATCTTACCAGAGACAAGCCATGCAGGTCAGTGGTCACAGGAGACCACGGGGACAGCAGCTGCCTCCTGCTGCCCATACAGGTTAGTTTGCTCACGTCGGCTCTAAGACAGCAATGGCAGAGAAACTGAAAACAGATGAGATGGCAAATATGTCTGAAAAAAGCTACAGAATTTATCAGAGATGCCCATCCTCACATCCCAGGAATTGTGGCTGCTCCAACTCCATCCTCCCATCTCTAAAAGGGCTCACAGACCATTTCTGAAGACACAGGCAAATACAGATAGGAAGAAAAGCCCAGGTGTCCAAGAGTTTCTTGTTTCCCCCAACCCCCAAATATTCAGATGAAATGAATGAGGGAAAATTCAACTTTATTTTACATGTACCCTTAGACCATCATGGCTGCAGCAGCTTAATGCTGCTTCTTACATTTTCAATGCCAATACCAAACCTTTTCACCACTCTGAAACCTATTGAAAGCAAAGGATCACCTCCTGCTCAGCAGAGAGGGATGTGAACCATCGCCAAAATGCTTCTCTTGCCTCTTGGAAATGCCAGTTTATCCCCTCACTGTTGAGGAAGGAAGGGGAAAGGGATAAACACTTCAGTCTAGATCTTCAGTTGATTTCAATAGGATAGCGATCATTTACAAGAGGGGATAATGCCCCCAACAGGTGAACTAATGTTTTTCCCGATTTACACCAGACTGATGAGATTCGCCACCAGCAGGTGAACCATCAGGGTGTGGATGAGATCTCCTCCATAACCAGGTGATTTCATTGTGTTTTACTTAAGAACCTCTCATTTACATCAGCGTAACTGGAGAAAGTACACTCCTCTGCAAAAACTAATTTTTACATGGTTGTGTGTGCTGGGGGATTGGGTGAAGCATCCTGGAAGGTTTTCAAGAGAAGAACTGAGCAGAGATTCTTTCTACAAGAAGAAAGATCCTTTCCACAGGAACAAGGCTTTGAGCACAGCCCCAGACAAGTGTAAAGCATGTTAAAGTCTGCAGCTGAGCTGGTGAAGGTCATCGGAGGTAACTGGGCAACATCTTTTTGGCCATGCAATCCCTTTCCTAAGCACTCACACACCACCGCACTCTTCCAATCCAGCCTCAGCACAAACACCTCCCATGGAGCAGTACTCAGAGCTGGGTGTTTGAATGAACACTTGTTGTTTTTTGGTTTTTTTACTCAGTCCTTGACTCAGACTCAAACCTCCCCTCCCATGCTTTCTCCTCACACATTCACACGGCATTCCCAGCTGGTTTGGTCAACGGCAATCTCGGGTGGGTGGTCACCTCCCAGCTGTGGCAGTGGTTTGCTCCCGTGCCTGCAGCCATGGAAGTGCTTGCCTGCAGCGTGCACAGCTCCGGCAGCTCGGTGACTATCAGGGAATTTGCAAATCAGAGCAATGAACTGTAGGGACTCTCAGGAGTAAGAGCTTCTGGCACATGCACACTTATACAGCTGGAATTAAAATCAGGTTTCATTTCCCTCTCTGTGTCCAACAGAGTAAATCATCATTTGCCTTGTAAGCAAGGAGCCTGGGACAGTGGCCTCCCCAGCAATAAACCTTAGCGGCAGAAATACATACCTACCAGTAGTGAAAGATCTTTGCTCACTCACTGTGTGTTTTAACCTGGCCCTTCTTCCCCCACCCTTTCTGCTTATAACAATTAATTGCTTCATAGCTGAAGGCAGGGTTTAATCCTGCAAGCATAAATTCACACGTACAGTGAGGTTTGTGCGATTAAGTCCTTGGGTCCACCAAAAATTTTCACAGGAGCATAATTATAATCAGACATGCAGCTACATGAGTGCTTAAAGGTAAGCACACGTGCAATTGCTTGCAATTTGTTGCAGTTTTTAAAATCAGAAAAATTGTTCAGCATCAAATGAATGTGAGCTGTCTGGGCAGATATACACAGCAGGGTAGACAAATCACTTTTTGTGGATCCTCCTGTTGATTCTTTACCTAGTCCCTCCTCAAACCCCAAATCCTTTCTGAAGAGGTGATTTTCCTCCACTAGGCTTTACACTGTTGCTCCTCCTGACCTGAGTCCCTCTTGTTACCTCTGCATTAGTCCCAAACCTGAAGTTTCTGAAAGAGGTGCTGCACATCTCACTGTTTTTTTCTTGCAGTCCAAAGGACAAATATGCATAAACGTGAAGTTATAGTTTTGTTAATCATATGCTTGGTCATCTGAACCCCTCCCATTAACCCAGAAATGGGGATTTTCATGTTATCTCCACGATGACCTGCCTGGTACAGTGGTTCCTGTTGCTCAAGAAACAGCTTCTTTCCCTCTACTGAGAACATACGTCTCCCACGCTTTGTTCAGCCATGTCCTGTTCACTCTGCAGCTCAGAGGAAACCACCACCTGAGGCTGCTTGTTACTAACTGTAAGTCACAGACTGAACAACAAGCAGGCACAGCACTGGGAAACGCACCAGAGGAATTCCCACCAGCAAAATGTAACTTTTCACGCCAAGGTCATTAAGGAAACAACATATAAAAAATGCGTTCCTGAAGCAGCTCCTTTTGCAAAACCCCTTCAGTCAGACACTTTCCCTTATCACTCGCTGCATCCCCAGAAGCTGCTCTTGATCCACTCCCCAGGTCTGCCACCAAATCTATCTTTCACATCTTAAATTTCCCACATCCCTGTCACAACTCCTGCACTTACAAGAACCTAGCAGTGCCAACCCACGCTTCACCTGGCCAGCTGCCTGATACTGGTGCAATCTGCCACATGCTTTTGATCCACATTTTCAGCTGCTTTAGAGCCTTTCCAATTAAGCGTTGCACTGCAGAAGCAAACTGTCCTGACTACACCCCTCAGAGGTCTGGGCTTTGGAGTGGAGCTTTCTCCAGGTGAGCTCAGTTGCAATTACTGGATGAATAAGACATTTCAGCTGGGTAGTCCCCCAGTCTCTCTGCTACCGAGAGTTGTAGTCCTGTTGAACACTATCTGAGACCTACTGGCTATTGCTCCAGCTCCACAGCAGGAATCACATCATTGGGGTTGCGCTTGCACCCTAACCTTGACTTTGGACAATCAGATGTAACCCATGGACGATGAAGCCCATGTCCTGGTTTCCTTCATGATGCCTAAAAAATGACCAGCTGCACCAAATTATGCAGAGGTCTTACTAGTTGATAAGCTACTGCAAGAGGTGACTGCCAGGTAAGACAGACTGAATAAAAGGCACCACAGCTGAACCATAAACAGTGATTCTACAGCATCAGTGAGGTCTCATAAAAATACTGGGAGTGTAACTGCATCTTCCCCTTGCAGCGTCTGTGTTGGCCCCATCCTCTTTGGCTTCTGGGCTTTGAGCCATCAGGACAGAAATGCATCTCTCACACCCTGTGGAAGATTCTCCATGCCACATGTACCTGTGCACAAACTAACCTGAGCCTGTGTGTACAGCGTCCTGCTGATGGACTGAAACTATCATGGGTATAAGGAAAAACCTCACTTCAGGATACAAATTTTGCCCCCTTCTGATGGTACCAGTCATCAGCCTGTTTCATGGGCTCACAGGTAAAGTATCTAAATCACACAAGCAGCCAACTAAGTTTGTTTTTAATAGCAAGCAGTTTGCTTAATGAAACCAAGTGCCAAACAGGGAAATATTCACTCCCCTTACTAGAAGCATAATACTAATTAAAGCAAGGGTAAAGAAAGAGGAAAACACATTTAATGTTTCTCCATCACTCTGAAAATTGGACTTATTGTTCTGGACACTTTTAGAAATACTTGCTCCTTTCAGATCATGCATGATAGGTTTTGAATAAAAACGCGCTGAGATAATCAGTATTTAAACCTCTACATAGAGGTTTAATTCCAAAACCACAAAAATAGCCTTAAATATTACCTCTCCAGTTATGCACTGCATAAAAATTTTGCTTTCTTAAAACTGGAATTATTGATTTCTGTACTGAGTGGCAGCTGCTTGCACAGTTGTTCCTAGTGAGAATTTATGCTTGGTCCAGGCAGAGGAAAGGAGCCTGGAATTAACCTCTTGCTCTCTGCTACTGGTAATTACCTTTGCCGCAGAGTGGAGCCTGCCAGGCTCAGAGCATCCAGGCAAGGCCCTGCCATCAGTGGCAGTGGCATAAATCAAGATGTGACAGCATGAAGGAACAAATAAATCATGGGAGGAGAGGTGATGTGGGGAAGGATAAGAGCTATAAGCATCACAATCAGATGAGTACATGGCCAACACCAACCCTGCTGAAGCTGTTTTGGTTGGCATCAGTTGAACATCTGGAGTTGAACTCGTTTTCTGGTACAACCTGTGCTTTGGAGACAGGAAAAATGAGCCACAGAGAAGTTAAACTTGAGTTTTTCAAGAGCTTCAGGGAAGAGAGGCACCCTCTCCTGGTAGAGGGTGTCGTCTAAGCAAGGTTCCCAAGGAGAGTTAGTACCAGAGCTAGAGACAGCATAAAGGCATCCCAGAGCCTCCTCTTCTGACATTGGCGTGGGGAGTTTATTTCATCTTTTACTATTCAAATATATCAGAACTACTTCTACAGGAACAATTTCTTTTTAAACTTCTGCTGTTCTTTTCAAAAAGAAAAAGAAATCTATGTTAAGATACATTACAAGTATTAATGAAGAAATGTCCTAACAGAAACTACTTTCTTGGAAAATAATATACAGAAGGAGCCTTTCCTCTTAAAACTATACATTGGAGCTGGGAAAATAAAGAGGAAATTGATCTTTTTTTGTGTTTTCTTTTCTTTGTTTTTTAGAGGAAGAGGGAATGAGCAGCAGAGAGGGATTTGGCTGTTGAGGATATGTCATGGCAAAGATGCTTCAGTGCTCCTGTGTAACATTTTGGTGAGATGTTGTGGTCGGGAGGAAAGCAAAATGAATGCAGCAGCTTCCCAGAAATTGTCTCTCAAGGTTTTATCTTTAATCTCTTTCCCTCCACACTCTGATATGAACTATATTGAGAAAACCCTGAGATCAGCAAAGCAGCCCGTGCTGATGCCAAAGCATGCAACCACGTCCCAGCCTCTCTCGGCAGAAGCGATAGCAAACGTCTCATTTCCTACAGGAGCTTGAGCAGGCTCCCAACTTTAGCTATGTCTTCATTGCCGCCAAGCCACACACACTGTGCACGGAAATACCCGCTTTGGGTTGTGGGTTCCTTCAGCGGGGAGGGTGTAAGTGCAAAGCAGGGCTATTTTAGCAGGAAACTGCCAGCCAGCTTTGTAGTTAGGAAAGAGATATCTCTTCTTTGCTGGAAAACATGAACACAGACAAATAAACTTGCTCAGCTCCTCTTCTCCTATCCCAGTGAGGGAATCAACTGGGTAGTTTTTATACCATCAAGATTTTTGTTTCTGGCTTTGTTTCTCATCATGAAGACCAGGACACACTTACATGTGGTGAACAACAAATACTAAAGATCATTGCAAGGATAGAGGCCATATAATGGCGGGGAAGAAAACACACGGCAACAACTGAGTGAAAGAAACCCTTAAACCCCTGGAGTAGAGCAGAATCAGGACCCGTTAGGAGGCCAACAGGCAGCCAACATAATTTAAACTGAAACAAAAAAAAGAACATACAGTATTTCGTGCAAGATTCTCACTTTGGTTTATGTCCCACAGCATTATTGAGGTCAACGGCTTGCAAAGTCCTAAAGAGCATCCAGTGTTTTTGTTGGTGTTAGGTCTCTGGAAGTTTTTGTTAATGAGGAATGGGTATTTTTCATTATTATTACTTTTTACATTTAAGTACTTTGAAGAACCAGCCCTGAGGAACAGAAGTCCCCCTGGAAGCTGATAGCAGCTAAGAACATAAGAGCCAAAATAATGAGGTGCTTGAGAACATTTTATACTAGCCATGAGGGACACAAATACTTGCCCTTTAGGGAATACACCAATCACTAATTATGAATCAAAGGGGCATGCAGAGATAAAGAAAGAAGTCCATGTTATAGACAAGGAAATCCACCACACTGACCTGCTACCCTGCTCCAAGAAAGCATTTCTTACACTCCCTCCAACTCGCATTTGATTTTGCGGAATCAAAATCCTGTCAGACTCCAGCTTTCTTTGCCCTTCCCCCTAGTTTTTTTGGAGAGAATTACAAAATGATGGGGTTAATAAAGTGCAGAGCAGCTGGAATCTATTTGGATTTCACTGAAGGACTTGATACTGTCTCCTGAAATCTTACGCTCCAAATTAATTCAAGTTGGGTCAGGCAGGAAAACACTGTCATGCCGACAGAAAGCTGCCTGAGAAGACTGTAAACACAGGGTAATGACACGCGACAATGCTCTCGCTGTGGGCACCATGGGGCCGGAGAGCTGCCTGCTATGGTTTAACCTCATTGGCCATCCAGGGAAAAAAAGAAAGGGAATTCAAGGAGCATTGACAAAAAGTCCCAGATGCAGTCAAAATTAAAGGGAGTTGCATCCATTTGAGCAGAGGGATAAAACCCAAGAGGTCGAGTGTGTTAATGAAGTTGATAAAACAAGTCAACTTTTCAGTGGGAAGGGAAGGGGAGAAGGGGCGAGCAACCCTGCGTAGCTGTGCAGAGATAGATGAGTGCATAATATTTAACAGAGGGGAAAAATTCAGGAGACGGCGCTGTTAATAGAGACCTTGCTTTCTCATTCAAAGGCAAGCATGATAATAACATTATTGGATTCATCATCTCGCAGCCACACAGCCATCCATAAAGCCAGAGGCTGCGTGTGCTGGGTGTGTTCCCACCCATGCTGCAGCAGGGATTCACGGCTTGCCGACACAAGGAACTTGACCAGAATATCTATTGCAGAATAATCTGTTCCACAATCACCGTTCTGGAACAGCTCCCTGCTCAGACCACTGTCTTCCACAATAAGAATCATTTTACGGTGGAATAATTAATGCTCTCTTCCAGAGCAAAATAACCTCTCTGGAATACCCTCCCTCAATAGGGTTCAGATGAGTAGCACCTCCAGAGCAGCTCTTGCAAAATACATCATTCTGGACAATTTTTCCTGGCAGACAAGACCGAAAATCCAAATATTCTTGATCCATAGGCAGAAAATCCATGCAGTGACCAGGGAAAGGAGTTTTGTAGCTGATGCAATCAGGAGTCTGTTACCCTTGTCGGCGTCAAAATCTTCTGAGTGCCCATCCCACTGCTCCTGAAATCTACGGGAATTTTGCTGCTTTGATAGGAGAAGATTTCATTACAGCCAGTTGCATGATTTTCAAGGGAAAAAAATGGCTTTTTATATTAAAATTTTTTAATTGCTTTCAGGTTTAGTTGGGGATGTATTTTTCCATTTAATTTCAATACAATGAAACTGTTTCAGCTTTGGAAGGGAAGGAAAATTGAATAGAAAGATAACTGAGAAGAGTTTGGGAAAATTTAGGGGAGGGGGACACATTTAAAGAAATACAGCCAGGGAAAGATAGCTTGCATTTTCTCAAACACTGTTGATAATTGGGTTTTTTGACAACCCTGCTTCTTCACATGCACAGTTTCCAAATTCTCCAGCAGAAAATAAAACTGCAAGAACTTCCCTGGCATCTCCTGCCCAGCACTCTCCAGGCTGTGTACAAGGAGCTCACCTTTGGACTTTGTGGTATTTCAGTTTTACAGCATCCCATGTGAAACTCTTCATCCTCTTCCTCTCTGTCTTCTAGAAGAAAACCACTGCTGCTTTGGAGGAGCTGGTACCTTTTCCTGCTCCTGCTTTAAAATATTCACCCAATGCAGTGATGGGCATTTCCTGAAGCACCCAGGAGACTGGGGAAGCTGATTGTTCAAAGTGCTTTAAAAACTGGTCTGGTTGTTCAGCTGTTGGTGTTATTCCAGTAATTCAGATTTTCCACCCAGAGCTTACAAGAGCAAACTAACTCTCAGCTCCATCACCTTCTTGGGCTGCGTGTCCTGGGAGGGGTTTTGGGCACCTGGTACAGGAGACTGCTCTCATCGGTACCTCAAAGCCTGCACTCAAGCCTGATTGTATTCACTGGAGGGGTGATTCCAGTTTTTCCTTCCAAATCCAGAAGGCTTCTTCCTGTTTCTGCCGATACCAAGGTTAGGAATTTGGACGAGGCAGAGCAGGATTCAGGACAGGGTGGATCATCCCTGCACGCAACAGAATGGGGATCCTTCACAGGCAAGTCCCCTGTGCTGCACAATGCCCTGTCTCATCACTGGTATTCACCATCGCTCAGCCCTCGATACATGGACATCTCCATGGTGAAAAAAAACCCACTTTAAAAAAAGCCTGATTTGTAGTTTAATGCAGACTCCATAAACAACCAGTCGCTGGGGACATGAGATTCAGCCTTCTTCATCTCTCCCTGCCTAATGTGAAGCCAATGTCTTCTATTAATGAACTAATGGCTAATTAGTAACCACTTCATTTCTCTTCCATCAGTTTTCTTCTCTAGTTCAGGCACAGAGAGGCTGGGCTGTGTAAATAAACCAGTCCCCATAGGAATGTATTGCACATAGAGCAATTTAAAGACAGCAAGGTAGAAGGTGAGCAAGACAGTGCCTCTTACCAGATGGGACAGTTGACAAGGACGTGAGACACTTCATTTGCCACTTTGCACCTCTGTTGACTTGCCAAGTTGCTTAACCCTCCTGTATTTTGGTCTCAAACCTTTGCTCATGCCTTTTCTGTTCATATCATTAACACTAAACACAGGGCATGTCTCCGATTTCAGTGCTTAGCAGAAAGGGGATGTGGTATTTCCTACCATCCTGGGAGACTGTAACAGGGCAAAACTTTATAACAGTTTCTTTTTGCTTGCTTGCAGTGGAGCAGACCTGAGTGATGTCAAGTCACAGTCAAATTCCCATCCCCAGCACAGATTCATACAAAGACAATGTGAACAGGCTTTGAAAGGGAACAAGGGCAAAGCCAGACCTTGTGTTCTAAGCCACAAGGACATGTGGGTTAAGCTGACATGGCATAAAACACTAAGACTTTTTTTAGCGTAATTTTATCACCAAAATCAGAATCGCATGTCTCCTTGGAGCCAGGTTCACAAAACTTAAAAAATATAGACCACTGAGGCCTTACTCCATCATCCCTATAGGACAGTGCATAGGGTATCACGACAGTAATACATGACTGACTTGGACAGCACAGTGACTGAGCACCACGTAAGTGTTCCAGACAGAGAGCAGCATCACTCCTGAAAGTGTGTCCCATCCCATGGATGGGACATGCCCTCTGTTCTTTGTTCACCCTGAATTCCCACAGGAAACTCCAACATTTACCCCAAAAGCTTTCTGTTCGAGTTGCATCACCCTGAGCTGACACAGATGCAATTCTGTGACTTCAGAACTACATGGTAAATACTCCATTCATGGTCCAGAGATGAAAAATTATTCACGGTAAACATCCTATTTTCCTGGTGGGGGTTGCAGTGTGTCTGCTACAACCATCAAAGCAAGAGGCTGCAGCTCTCTGACCTGCTTCTGGTGCAGCATCCTCATCCCTTTGCTCCAGAGATGTTCGAGCAGAAGAGGAGAGCACCCAACAGCTGGGACACACCACCTGGGACCCTTGAACTTGGGACCTCTGAATTCCAGTCCAAAATGTTACATCCCCGTTCAATCAAGAGAGATTATTTCCCTCTGGACTCTGTATTCAAAAATATGATGAAGCTTATGCATTATTTATAGAAAAGGGAAGACATTCAAATTCTGCCTGGGTCCCAGCCACCACATTGCATCTTTCTAATGGTTTCCCAATAGAGACAGATTCCTCTTCTGGCTGCCTGACTCTCCTTTCCCCTTTCCCCCTGATACTAAGGGATCTTAAAAGCTTAGAAAACTATAGCCACGCTAATTTTGTAATACACTGGAACTCTCCTTTTGCATTGTCCTAAGGGGGACTTACTCTAACTTGCTTCGTGGAAATAATTTCTCCCCTCATAAACCACCCCAAATTGTAAACCTTCCAATGAACTCCTTACATTAAGGCATTTTAAAGTTTTATTTTAGTAATCATCATAATAAACAACTCCAGTCTTTACAGAGTTTTCATCCCCAAGGATCACAAAGTACTTTCAACCATGGTGCACTGACTACGGACAGGGATGAATTCATTGCCCTGCAAAAAGGTCCAAATCCCTGTTCCCAGGGCCAGAGCCGGCTGTGCTAAGCAGGGCTGTGCGGGAGAGGCACCAGTGCAAGCGGAGAACAGCACCTCTGCCGCTCAGCCAGTACAGTCACCCTGTTATGATGCTCAAACCTGGCCAAGCAGGAATGGTGCGTGTCCTCTGCTTCTGCAGCATCACGAATTTATAGCCCAGTAAGCAGTTACCAAGAAACATGCTATTAACTGAGAGATTTATTAAGTAATAACTAACATAATTGATTGCACCATGATAGCAGAGAGGCAGTGGACACAAGTTGCAACACAGGAAATTATGATTAAATATAAGGGAAAAAAGTTCACTATGAAGGTGCTCAAATATCACAAATAGATTGTTCAGAGGGGTTGTGGCATCTCCACACAGGGACTGAGTCCTTAAATTCAGCTGGACGAAGCCCTGAACAACCTAGTCTGGTTGGGACCTGCTTTGTGCGGGACGTTGGATGAGAGATGTCCTGTGGTCCCATCCCAAATTCTTCTATGCCGTAGTCTGGTGCAATAACTTAAAGCATGAGTGGTGTTGGTTTAAATTAACACATCAACTGCTGAGTTGCAGCAGCTGTCACAGCTGTTAGCTACAGGCCTAGCAACCTCCAGCCGACACCAGAAACTGCAATGCCTCAAGTTGCGCTAGTGAGAGTTTGCAGAAACCCCACTGTTCCGGTAATTTCACTGAAAATTAAGTTGATTGCTCTCGTCTCACCCCGGCAGCTGCAGAGAACAGAGCACTGGGCCCATGCAGGAAATGTTTCTGAACTTGGGTGTTCCCTGCCTTCAGTCCCGTATTTTCTAGATTAAAGCCATGCAGTGCCGTTAACTGTTCCTCACAGCAACCAACTGCTCGTTATTCTCATTAATCTGGACCCGCTCCAGTTCATCAGTATTAGTGGTGAAGAGCAATAACCAAACCTGGCTTCAATATACTGCGCTTCAGATCTCATCGACACCCGGTGTAGCCACCTCCCTTATCTCATATACAGCTTTCCTATGAAGCTGGCCCAGAAAGCTCTTACGAGGCAGACAAACGGCGTCACGCTGTCCCACTTGGATTAGAGTCTCCCATAGCTTCCAGATGTTTCTCTGTCGTGCTGCAGCCTCACCAGCTGTTGTCTACTCTTTAGGAATTTGTGCACTGGATCACACCTTCTTGCTTACGTCTTTGCTGAAATTTGTCTTGCTGACAGCAGGTTTCTGGTTAACTCCTTCTGAAAAGTAATTTTTCCCTTCCAAGGAGTTGTGCATCCTATGCAAAGAATGACAACTAGACCTTGGTTGGAAGACAGCAAGGCAGGGAGACTCCACCACTGCCTGGGGGTTTATTTCAATAGTTAACTTCCAGCTAACCGCTTTTCAGCTCACACTCAGGAGGTTTCTGTGTGGGCAAGGCTACAGCATGATGTAAAAACTTGGTAGCTAGACAGCAGCTATAGGCAAAGTCATTGCATAAACCAAGTCTTCTGGGGCTGGGAGCCAGAGAGTGTGGAACTCAATATGGAAGATATCACTGTATTTTTTTGTTGATATCATTATATTTTACATTCTGTTTCATTGCAGTCTGAAAATACTTTTTAACCCACTGCTTTCACAGTGATCTGCAGTCACCTGATTGCCCTGTGATGCTGATCCCAAAGGAATCCTCGCCTGGATTCAGGCTCTGCCTGGACTTAGAAACAGACAGTTCAGGGCTTTAATCTGTTTTTTATAACCCTTAGATACCATAGGGAAACAAACAACTGAACAGTCCCTATGGCTGTGGAGCACTTTTTAGCAAACAGTAGCTCTGAACTATCGAGGCAGCATTTTAATCACTGCTGTAGGGCAGGGAGACCTGGGGCAAACAGCACAGATATCTATAGATCAAACAAAAACCCCGTAACCCATTGATTTTGGACAAAGGTCTAGTGAGTTCCAGCTCTGCTGCACAGCAGCTTCTAAACTGCAGTTACCAGCACTGTTAAATAAGTTGAAAAAAATCTTCACTGCTATAGTTCACATCTAGAAAACATGTAGGGCAGTAAACATGCAATTCAAAGGTGAATTGAAGAATAATTTTTTGTTTAAAGTTTTACCCCACGTAGCATAAATAATGAACGGGTCATTTACAAGTTGTAAGCCCAGTACATAGAAAAATCACATAAACTTTTCAACTTACAACGTTTCACAGTGATAGGAATGCCATTATTCTCGTCATCGTCGCAACTGAACACACACCACTGCTTAACAGAAATGGGGAAAAGAAAAAACAAAACTTCCCACCAGAAGTAATGAAAAGAAAGTTAATTACAGGACTTTAAAAAAATAGTAGTTGGACATCAGCCAGAAAGTTTTCTGTTTAGACCTGGTTAAGTCTTCCTAAGGGAAGCATTATTTTTTTTGATGCAGAGGCTCAAGTCTATTTTTAGAGCACATCATAGTCAATGAGTTTAGCACTTTCACATTTGAAGCAACAGTCTATTAATATTTGTTTTCAGACCTTCTATAACACCAGATAGTAGTTTGCTCACTTAATAATAATTGTGTAAATTGTCATCAATTCCATGTCTGGCATTAAACTGGTTTTACTCTGAATAACATCTTGGATTTGTCAGGTGAGACTCAACTATTCCACACTGTGCCTTAATTGTGTGACCTCCTTGTTTCCATTTCAACCCTCCTGTTTCAGTGTTGTGTTCATAGTGGTCCTTACACTGGAGGGGAGGGCTGCGTGCAGAGCTCAACAGGCTGGAGAAACTGACTGATGGGAATGTCATGAAGTGGTGTAAAGGCAAATGCAAAGCCCTGCTCCCGGGAGGAATAACCCAATGCAGCAGTACAGGGTGGTCATTGAGTAGCTGGACACCATCTTTGCAGAAAAGATCCTGGTGGAGAAGTTGACCATGAGCCCTGGCAGCAAGGAAAAGCAATAGCATCCTGGGCTGCATTAGGAAGGACATTGCCTGCAAGTCAAGGGAGATGGTCCTTTCCCTCTGCTCAGCACTGGGTTCAGTTCTGGGCTCCTCAGCACAAGACAGACATGAACATACTGAAATGGATCTAGCAGAGGCCACCAGGATGGCCAGGGACTGGAGCACAAAGTGCAAGAGGAGAGGCTGAGCCAGCTGGGCCCACTGAGACGGGAGAAGAGAAGGTTTCAGGGCGACCTTATTGCAATCTGCCACTACCTAATGGGAAGGTGCGGAGAAGATGGAGCCAAACTCTTCCTGGGGGTGCACAGCAATAGGGCAAGAGGCAGCAGACACTAGCTGCAACATAAGACGTACCCACCAGATTTTAGGAAAAAATCATCACCCATGAAGGGCCCAGGGATTTCTGTAATCTCCATCCCTAGAGAAAAGCAAAACATGATTGGACAAGTCCAGGAGCAACCTGATCTAAATTTGGCCCAGCTCTGAGCAGAAGGTTGGATGACCCTGCGGGTCCCTTCCAGCCTGAATTATTCTGACTCTCTGATTCATACCTTTTCACCAAGCTACATTTTTTTGAAACTTGCCTGAGTCATTTGAAGCATTGCATCCAAACCGCTGAATCACATGTGCGTAACCCACTCTAACCTGACCTAGCATTTGATCCTCAAAATGCCTCATACCAAAGAAATGAGAGTGGACTTTCAGTTTTTGTTAACTATGTGTTTATAGCACTGAGTAATACATTTGTTAGGCCCTTGAGATGAGTCGAATCTGCCTTTCTTTGCACAGGAAAGCACAGCAGCACCACTGCTTTTATAGCAATGAGGAAGTGCTGGGCTCCATGGAAAGATGCAAGCAAGTATCAGCAATTTAAACCATCACAAAAGGACTGTATCTTCAGGGGTGTTTGCATGTCACCTCTAAATGTAGAGTCAGATTGAATGCTCTGCAGTCCAGCTAGGCACAAAACCCACAAGGCACATTTGAATACCTTGATCGCAGTGTCAATACTGAAGAATTAATAAGCAAACACTACACGTCACCAGCCCGGAGGGAAGAGCTCTGGGTAGGGCAGGACACAAGTCACTAACAAGAGAGTCAGGAAACTTTTGCAGGAGCTGTACAGCTCCAGAGTTACCCATGTTTATGCAACCCATAAGCAGCCCCACAAAGAAAACATTGTTGGGGGCTTCTCCACCAAGCCAACTGAAGTCAAATGAATAGAAACCAGCATTAGACAAATTCGCTAGAGACAGTTTGGCTTTTTGTTGCTTGATTTTCCAAGAGTGGTGAGTTATTTTATTTCTCTATTTTTAAAGACCTTTTCCTCTCTCCCTTCCTCCACAAGAAAACCCCCACAAACCACAGAGTGATAGCAATAAATGAGTACAAGAGCTCACCAAAGGATTGTGGTGGATTCTCTTTCACTGTCAAATCTTAAATCGTGATCAGAGCACTTCCTAGAAATGATGCTGTATTTTAAAGAGGGATTAATTTTGGGAAGTCCAGTGGCTGATTATACCAGGTCATTTGAGCGGATAGTAAAGGTTTATTCTGGTTTGCGAGCATTATTGTGTTGACAAGGAGAGAGGAGATGAAACATGGGAAGAGGGAGTATGCGAGGACGGAGCACTGAGCGGGGGGTGCAGAAACACGACCTTGCGTTAACAGCATCCTCAGTGGAAGAAAATTAAAATTTGAGCAACAACAAGCTGGGAGAAAGCCCTTGTGAGTGCAGAGCAAGAAAGTGGATATAAAGACAAGCTGGGGAAAATCAGGAACAGGATGAAATGAGAGAAGTAATGAGCTTTGCACCCGCTTGGGCCAGCGAGCGGTGGGCGGGGAGGGGACGCCATCTAGTGAGGTGCCAGTGGGCAGCCCCGGCAGGAGCCCTCCCGGGGCGGGACCTGCGGCGGCGCGTTTAGATCAGGTGGCTGCAGATGTTTGGGTGTTAGGAGTTGGGGTTTTGGGTGTTGAGCTTTTTGTTTGGTTTTTTTTTTTGGGGGGGGGGGGAGGTGGTGTTCTTGTTTTGCAGCGTGGATGTAGTTCCTGGGGTGGAAACCTCGGGGTGATGCTGGTCCCTGTGCTGGGACAGGCAAATTCACTTTCCCTCTAGTCTTCTACAAAACACAGGTGACACGTGTCTGTTTTATCAGCCACTGGGTTATTGCTTAATAAAAAAAGCAGGTTTTAAAGGCTTTACCCCGCTTCCTTGAAGTGCCCGAGTTTCGCCAAGGACTTCAGTAAGAGTATCAAGCTTGGTGGTACAATATACTATATATCTCTTGACTGAGGGTATGTTCATATTCACAAAATCAAAATAAATAGTATAGTATCCTGCTCACTCAAGGGAAATTGCAGGGAAGAAGGCACAACCGAAATGCTAACACCATCAGATCTCCCCCCTCCATTTTTTTCCATTCACTGCTACAGATCCTCTATGAGCCTGGCTAGTTGAGCTATTTTCCACATCAGATTTCTGTTGAGCATAAATGTGTTAGGAGGTACAATAAGGTTCTTCTGTTAATGCTTCCTCCCCTGTCATTTTTTTTAATAGGGTTTTTTGGGTTGACATCAATCAATTCTTGAATTTGCAAGTCCAAAACCTAGATACCCAAAAGGATCTTATTTTCAGAGTGGGTACAAAGGATTTTCTGGGGAAAAAGATGACCCAAGTGGTTTAGGTACACCTCAAATTAAATCATACTGAGTCACTAAGGAACCACAGTGTTATTTTAATCACAGAATTTGGATGGGTAACTCTGGTTGCAGAAGGTAAGTCTAAAAACAGGGATGTGTGTGCTTTCCTCTCAATGTCACTCTTGATTTTGAAGACTCACCCTAAGAATATCTTTTCCGCTGAAATGTTGTCTTACAGAGGTGCATATGCAGTTCCCTGTGATAAGAGCACACAGGATTCAAAGGAAAGGATAAAAGCATTCTGCTCTTACAAGCATTGCATGCAGAGACTGCACAGGGACCGTGGTGGAGCTGGTGTAATTATGATAGAGGAAGGTGAGAGCAGGGCTTCATGAAGGCTACTAATGACTGAGTTTATGTAGACCAAGCACTAAAAACCATCTAGTGAGGAGACGTTCATTGGAAAGATTAATGGTCGCTGTATTTCAATTCTACTTCCACCAGTGCAAAGCAAGGTACTGAAAAACTGGAGTGCAACAAGGACTCCATAAATCTTTCCTATTTAGTCCTGCATATTAAGTAAGGGCTGGAGAAATGGGAAAGGTTGGGAGATAGGAAGGATGGAGAAGAAAAACCTGCTGATTTGCTTACTTCTTTGGGATATATTACCTGATTAAATCTGGGGAAAAAAATCTTACAAGTCTGGAGTAGGCTGTAGGGATCCACGGGTTTTCTGCATAACAGGTTGTTAATTCCCATCTTAATTTAGCGAGACTCTTAAGACATTTTTTTTTAATTATTTTTTTTGTTGCTCATCTCCCAGTTGTCCTTCAGCTCCTTGCAGAAGCTCTCCTTTGGATGGAGTGTGAAGATCTCGCTTAACCAAGGATCTGAAAATGTGGTTAGAAAATACTAGGAAGGAACTTGGATGGCTCTCGGGCTGGAGCCAAGACAAAAGGAGGGGGAGAGAGAATCCGCAGCCGCTCCCAACATGCACGGGAGACCTGACATCTTGAACTGCTGGCTGCAGCATTCACTGAGACATAAATCAGGCCATTCATGAAGGGGTCTGCTCTGCCAATATACATAAAGAGAAATACTAGACGGAAAGAGGCAAATCTGAATTAGATCCATCTCTTGCATAGCAGAAATCCTTTACGCCAGTTAGATGAGAGAAACTGATGTTTGAAAACCACAGAAGGTTTGGCAAGGGTAAAATTTTACATGCTAATGAGCCCCCAAAGAATTTTGACCTGTGAAGGATATTTAACTACCGAGAAAGATTTATATCCAATAATACACAAAAATGGAAGTGAGCACAGAATTCGGGGAATTAGAAACATACTACAAACATCCTCCTGCTCACATCAGAGTTGAGGAATAATTCAAGAAAATACCAGAAACACTTTTCAATATATAAGCAGTGAGAAAAGTAAGATTCCTTAGCCAGGGAATCTGTATGGTATGATCTGTCACTGTCTGCATTCAGTATGTAAAAGCCTTATCACTACAGAATACTGTAATAGGTCCTTGCACAAAGAGACTGCTCTGGAGAACTTGTCATCTGGAGTTTTTATGTTACAGTGGCACAAGAGCCAAGCAATGCATTATTGAAAGAACACAGATTTCCAAAGCCTCAGGTCGATGAAACCACAAGACTATCCATCTGTTGCCCTACTGCTTTGCATATGTATTCACCCTTTAAATGACATTTCACCAAAATAGTTTGCAACAAAACTCCTATATTAATACTTTTAAGACCATGATTTGATGAAGTCAGAGGTTTTTCCAACCAGCTTTCTGCACACCTGTATTATTAGCCTGATGTAAAAGAAGCTGACGTTGTATCAATATGTTACCTATTATTTCTAATTAGTGAAGTCAGTTACCATTCCATCTGTGTATATTTGTGGACAATGCATAAATTCACATCTGCAATAATAAATTATCACTACCTGTCACAAGGGAAACATAAGAAAAAAAACTTGAGAGTGATCAAATGCTGGCAGAGGTCGCAAAGAGGTGCATCCAGAGAGGATGCAGAGAGGTGGAGGAGTCTCCATCCTTGGAGAAACTCCAACCCTGATGGGACATGGCCCTGGGAAATTGACACTGAGCATGGGGCTGGACTACATGAGCTCCACGGGTACCTTTTCTGAAGCTTGAATTTGGCCTGTCCCTACCCCCTACACATGCACCAGACCGACCAGGCACTCTGCTTAGTCATGGGCACCACTGTTTTGTTTCCCCTCTACGTCAAGTCAAGAGAGTCGAAAAACCCCCATTTTTTCTTTAGACTGTAAAAATAACTAGACATAATTCTTTTAAATGTGTAATAAATATTTTTAAAAAGAGTATCATTCCTTTTATATAACCAATTTATCTCAGCAAAGCCAACACTGGATCCAGAAGTCAGTCCTTTGGGCATCCAGGACACAGGTTACTATGACCAAGTACACTTGCCAATGTCCACATTTAACATGCAAACTCAACGCCACAATTTCTCTGCTAGTTTGTTTTACCACACTGCTGCACAACAGCCCTATTCACCCTAAATAAATCTATCTTTAAAGAAAATTTTTAAAGTAAAAGCCTAAAAGGAACAAGTTTGCTACTTTTTAAGCCATTTATTTGATATTTGGCTTTAAGCAAAAAAGGGAAAAAGCTGCAACCCAACCTAGGTTATCTATTATTTTAAATGCATCTCAAGGCAGGAGGTCATTTCCAGCCATCTGTTGAAATATTTTGACACTAGAAAGTAGATCCAATGTTTGCACATTCCCAAATCCTGTTCGAAAGCAGCCAGGAGACTACTTTAGTCAAGAGGCTGGTGCAACAGGACCTCCACATCTATTGGGTCTGGATCTTCTTTGCTATGCATTTCTGTAAGCGCCAACCACAGCTGGGCCAAGACAAGCGCTGAAGCTTCCGAAAGAGCAGCAGTACAAATTATGTTTGAGCTAGATCGGTTATTTCCAAGGGACCAGAATCACAGAGGTACATAGGGATACGGTGTAGTTGGGAACTGTCAATGTTAGGTTAATGGTTGGACTGGATGATCTTCAAGGTCTTTTCCAGCCTAGACGATTCTGTGATACACCAGATCCCTCAGCGCTATGTCGACCCTACTCTTAAACACCTCCAGGGATGGGGACTCCACCACCTCCCTGGGCAGCCCATTCCAACGCCTAACGACCCGTTCTGTAAAGAAATGCTTCCTAATATCCAGTCTAAACCTTCCCTGGTGCAACTTGAGGCCATTCCCTCTTGTCCTATCACTTGTTACTTGGTTAAAGAGGCTCATCCCCAGCTCTCTGCACCCTCCTTTCAGGTAGTTGTAGAGGGCAATGAGGTCTCCCCTCAGCCTCCTCTTCTCCAGACTAAACAACCCCAGTTCCCTCAGCCGCTCCTCGTACGACATGTGCTCCAGACCCTGCACCAGCTTCGTTGCCCTTCTTTGGACCAGACACGCACAGGACACCTTGCTGGCTCAGGCTCTCTCTGCGTTCCCACCTAGGCTGCCAAGGCTTCAGGAAGAGAGGTAACAATAAATCATTTAGCACCTTTTAATTGAAAAAGCATATTGTTGGGAAATGCCCAAGACTTAGAAGTCTGCTGTATGCTGAGACGAACTTTGTGAAGAATATCTGGATTGAAGAGGAATACATACAATTTTGCAAAATCAGGGGTGAGGGGCACAGCATGGCATAAAATAATCAATCTCTGGAATCATTTCAGATGTATTTTCTCCCCTGACTTGGACAAAGCCCAAACATGGATCCTTCCTAAGGAGATTTATTTCTATTTGGAATAGATGTCAACCTTTCCATTAGTTCCTTGTAGTAAGAGTACACTCGCTGTTCCCCACTTTCATACCTAGTAGTTAGAAGGAATGGTTTAGCAGTTCACTGCACCAGGCAAGCAGTCCCACACACGTCAAGAGAATTTCTGCAAGAACGAACATCCCTCAAATCCCACCCCACCCCCCAGTTTAAAGATTCATCCATCACTTGCCCTCTTCCACCCCAAACATTTCAGTTACAATACTCAGACCATCAGTGTCCAGCTCTGTGACTGGCATCTCATCTGAACAGTGACAAATTAACACTAAATAATCAAAAGCAACAGAAAAATAATGGGAGAGATTAGGTTTCAAAATGATACATTTATTATAACTAAACAAAGGACACAAGCTCCAATTAACTTAAAAATTTATACTGCATTATGGCAAACACAGGACCAGTATGCTCAGAGCACAGACAAATAATTTTTGACTTAAATTTATAATAACACGGGCTGAAATTCTTCAACTGAAAAGCAGAACTTGGAATACATACAAAGAACAGAATATGGGATTCCTCTTAATGAAATATACCCAATAATTTGATATAAAGAATTTAAAAGTATTCAAATACATGCTGAAGTAGCTAAAGTTTAAATAATTAGCAAGGTACATAGATATAAAGTTACAAGAAGTATTTTGGAGTTGTATAAAAGATGTTACTTTTTCTCCCAGACAAAGCCTACGTAAGTGTAAGGTGTTATCCTGTCAAGAGAATATTCTCTACCTGCATGCAGTCCTGCTGACAAACTACCTCTTAAATCAGCGTTCTGGTACATAACTTGCAAGCAGATTTATTCTCACAGCATGCAGTCAGTGACAAAAATCTCAGTAAAAAACATCTTTTGAGCTAATGTGAAATGGAAACAAATTTTTCAATAAAATAGGTCTTTTGACCTGCTTGTTTTGAAGGGGAAAAAATGACATCCTACTTTACTTCTCAACCCTATTGCTAAACTGATTTTTTTAAAGGCTTTTTATATGTTTTACACTTTTTCCTCTGAATAGTTTATAATCAAAATCTGATCTTATTTGAATCCGAAACAACTGTAACGGTCTCACCGATTACCTAACTCTGAGCTTAAAGGCTTGGCCTGTGTAAGTCACAAGGTCACCGAGATCTCACATATCCTTTAATTATTTAAACAAATATTTTACATTTCCTGATTAAATATTCATTCAGGAATAAGTCTGACTGTACACTCGGAAGTCATCCTTTCTCTGAAAGTACTGCAGCTCCTGGTTTTTTTGGTCAACACGGAAGACAACAAAGCATGTTATCTGAAGCTAGTCCGTCCGCGAGCCACCGATTTGCTGGAATTGTCTGTAGTGCCTGGACAGAGCTGCTTGGGAAGGCTCAAACATGGGTAAATGTGAATCACCGAGGGCTTCCTTATCTTTTTAAGCTTGCAGAACATGTGTTGTTCAAGTCCAGCTGTCCTGGGTTTGCTTACTTTCAACATCAGAAGGAAGGTATTTCCCATGAAAATGCTTTGCTATGGTTGACGTGTACATCCTTGAAACGCTTTACGTAACAGGGGAAAACTGCCATTTGTGATTGCCATTTAAATGTATTTTATGTAATCTGTTAAAATTTCACAATATGCCAAATTTCAAACAAGTCCAAGAGCTAAAAATGTTTAATAAATCTATTGATTATTTTAATCAGGACGTTCTTCATAAAAAAATCAACTATTTTTGGCTCCCTTATTTAATCCACAGAAAATTTAAGTGAACAGTAAACACAGAAGAAGAACAGCAAAGTGTCTTGAACTCCCCAATACTACAATCAGATAATTTACTGTAAGGACAGTTAAAGCTCCGTAAAACTTTAATCAACAAATCTCTGAAAACAGCTTTTTCTGCTACTTCCATTTTAAAATCACATGCATTCAAGTGCATACAATTCTTAGGTTTTGATATTCCATAGAAGGTGGCTGACAATTTTAGAGTATCTTTATCATGTTTCAGGAATGTCAAGTAAGACTGTTATACACTCCTTTCAATTTGAAGATATGCAATTGTAAAACGTATCATACTTCAAAGCCCATTAATTCTAATTGTAAATTACACAATGTAAAAACAAGTTTTTAAATTGAGTTTTTTTGAAATTAGTTTCACTCTTGCATTTTCATCCAAGATAAGTTTTGGACTAAAAAAGGACCTAGTGAAGTCTTATCTTCAAAATCTACAAACTGACTTTCATGCTGAAATCTCCAAGTTAAGTTCAATTTACAAGGAAGAGAACAGCCCCCTTTGTTTAGGGACATATTAACTACAAAGATCATACTGATTTGAAATTTCAGCTTTGTCACAGCAATTTTACACTTCAGATACAATTACAGTAATTCTCAGGAGGATCTTACTGTAAGCAGCTTTCTTTGCAAACTGTACAGAATATGAACTCAATACTTGAATTACACACTGACCCTTTTTCTAGAATTGTACTGTACATCTTACTGTACATCTTGCTTTGGAAACAACTAAATACAATGGTCCATCATGCAAGCCATGAGATTGTCAAAACTTCTTTTGTTCCACTAACTTCAGATAAGTTTTTACAAATAATTTAGTCAATCTAGATAAATACTGAACATGGAATTATGTTGAAATATGCTTGGGAGTCAACATTTTCTACAAAAATATGCAACTATGACTAAAAAGCATTAAGTACTAACTGCCCACCTCAATATCACTGTGTACAGCGCCATTGTAAGATGTGCTCCCTATAGTGTACATAAAATCAAGAACGTTCATATATTTTAGAATACTGGGTGCAAAATAAAATTAAAATAGAAAAACAAACCACAACCCTGCTGGTTCAAGTCACACTTCATAACAGATTTTAAGAGTGGAAAATTCAGGCTACCAGGAATTATGGAACATCCCAGCATTGGTATTTTAGTTTTCAAACTTAAAAAATTACTATTAAGGACAGACACTAATGAGTAAACCGTGGCCTACTGTCAGTATTTAATCACACAGTTAAAGACAGTAACTATAAGCAATTAATTAGAAAGCCAATGATGTAATCAAAGCACTGGCAATACCAGACATGACTTGACTGCACAGTAAGCAAGGCTATGAGATGAAAGTATTTATGTACTTTGACTATACCTGGTTAGTGATTTTATACCTGAGATGAAAATTGAGAGGTAAGAGAACTAGTTATGGTGTAAATAATTATCAGATGAAACAAACATGCAAAAATAATTGCATTTGTAAAAAATCTATGCAAAAAGATCACAATTGATGTTTTCCCCTTACAATTATTTTCATTTTGCTATTTAGACGAACACTTTAACTTACTTTACTGTGTGACAGATTGTGTTCTGAAACTATTTTAAAGGCTCTTGTGATTCCAATGCTTTAGTAATTCATGGAATTTTGAGTAGAAGCAACATCCTCTACTCCTTAGTCTTAAGAAATTTAAGGCACCCATAAGAAGCAAACTTCATGGCAAGTTTCCATTCTAGGGGAAAAAAAATCTGATTTCCCCTTCAACAGAAAAAAATAATAATCATGAATTCATAAAAGTGATTAGAATGCCACATTCTCTGTCAGTGAGGCAACAGCTTAGTGATACTTAGGTTAAATAAAACTCAATTTAAAGAGCTACTACTGAAGCCACAGAATCTTCACGTTACAAAATGTGTAATATTGTGACAGAAGGGAAAATTTGTATTAAATTCTGAAGAAGCTAAAAGGTAGAGGCAGAGCAAGGCTGGGCCTCACATAATGATGAAAGAAAATAAATGAGAAACATTTTTCCATGATAGATACACTTAATTTATACAGTAAACTTGCAAGTTTAATGGATCACTGTACCACAACAACGAGTGCAAATACATGATTTTGTGGGCAGGAGCACCGCTAAAGAAGCATATTTTGTTTTCATCTGTATGGAATGACAGTAAATTACTTCTCTGATGAACAGAAATTTCATTCCATATTGTCAGAAAACATATCTACGATTTATTACTAGAATCAGCTCAAAACACTTCCCATAATCACAAAGCTCAAGTAATATGTAGCTATTAGACACAGAGAGATATACAAGGTTTTGGTTACAATTAGGATTAGCTTCAGATTCTGAAGCTTAATTCTTTACTTCCACAGCTTCTTTATCATGCTTTTCCTTTGCTTTCTCTTTTTCTTCCAGTTTTTCTTCTTTTTGAAGCAGTGCCATAATCTCAGCAACCTGACTGGTGCCAATATCAATATCTTCTTTGTCAATCAGTTCTACTACCTACATAAAATGAAATTGAGACAGCATTTACTTTTTACACGATTCAGGCATTTTCATATCATAAATTTTGTTCAGACAAAAAAAAAGTTCTCTCATGTTTAAGAAAAACAGCATTTCTTCTTATACAAAACACAAGTTCAAAGCACAACTAGGGCCTAAAACATATCCAGATTATTAAAAAAAATAGCTAAAACTTAAAGCGAATGATCTAGAACTTTTGACCTCAGCACAAAGATTCACATTTTAAAACGTTAGTAAAACACACCCGTTTATTATATCTGTTCCGATGGAAAGCTCAGATTCAGTACTTGTTGAAATAGTACTTAAGACAATACTTAATTTGTAGGTTTAATTTTATCAAAAAGACCTACTGTACTAAATAGGCACAAATTTACAAAAACTGAAAAGTAGAGGCGGGGAGGCCTTTCAGAAAGCAAAATTAAAAAATAATTTAGCAGGTGATTCCAAATTCCTTTATATAGCTTTTTGTACAAATATATTCTTGGCATAGTTCCTCAAGTTCCTAGAATTATTCTGCATTATATGCAGAATTCAGAGGTACATTTGACCTGTGTTGCTAAATGTACAATGGCTGTTTAGAGCAACAGGGAAGGCAATCACCACTGGGACAACTTCAGTAGAGAGGAAATGTGTTTCAAAAGGCTGATACTGTATTTTCAGCCATAGTTTAAGTGCTATTTCTGTACTGAGTAGGAAAATTACTTGCAAGGAAGTAAGTTTCAGGACATCTCTAAATTTACCAAGTAAAAAAGAAACAAGAAAATGAAGGAGCAATGCTGGGAAAACCTGAAAATGTTCTGCAAAATGAGAAAACAGGACAAATTAGGCCAAGAACACAGGTCATTTACAATGGACCTAAGGGACAACTGATTGTCTGATGTCTTTCAAGCATAGGAAATACAGGTCTCAGTTAAATATCTAAGGTATGCAAGTAGACAAGAGAAGCCATTATCTTGTGTTAACATAAAAGTGTATCTATACACATTATGTCAAGACTTTGGCTAATAGTGGTATTCCTAAAGTACTTGTTCTAATGCTCCTTCCCATGCTCCCTCCCATTCATAAGCAGCACAATGAAACTACCATATTTTACAAAACTTGACATAGGCATACAGGAAAACCTACAACTTTAAAGGGTAACATGGGTAACAGACACAGGATAAAGATTTTTTATCCCCCCCCATCAAAAACAGCCATACAAATTCTGAAGATGCTAATATGTATTATAAGATCTATTTACAATACATTACCAAAAACCTCACTGGCTTCAAGTAAAGACTCTTGCAAAAGACAGAAATATGAATTTAAGTTGAAACAGGTACAATGTTTGAGGGATGGCTAGCCTTATTTTCTTTAAGTAATCTACAGACTTACCTTAACAACATTATCTATATCAATTTTGCCATCCTTGTTTTCATCTAGTGCCTCTGCAATCCTAGTTAGCTTCTCCTCTGGAATCTTCTGAATTTGTTTCATCGCATTAATTAGCTCAGCAATACTGATGAGATTCTCCCTGAAGAGGAAGCACAATCTGTGCATGGCAAGCAGTTACTCCAAAGGAGTAAAGTTGACAAAATATAGTACTGAAAGTCACTACATTGCAGGTCATTTGTAAAAGCATTAAAAACTATTTATTTATAATCCTGAACAGAATGCAAAAAGCAGAAATGAGTTATTGATCAGCAAGCAGATTTCAAATGAATCTTTATCTTACCATTGAATATCACGCTTTTGGTTTTCATGTGCTTTATTTCACAAATACAGGTATCCAGTAGCATTTGAAAAATTTTAACACAGTTTCTGTGCTTCCCAGACTGTGTATCTAATGCCCTTTGCCCCCCGGCCCAATTTGCCAAAGATGCAGTGCCATGCACCTGTCATCCTTTCAGATTTAGAGAGGCTGGCCTACACAAAATTAATGAAAGTCACAGGAAAACAAAAGCTGGGAACTAATCGCTTTAGCAATTTAGCTGTTTTGTTAAAACAGGCTTCACTGTGCGTATCAAGGAAGAGACTTTGTAGAAGAAAGGACTAAACTTGACATTGTGACTAGCAGATTTCAGATGTTTCCACTGTCTGCTTACTGATCTCACAAAGCTGAAGTTGTCTGTCTTTTGCAGCCTAAAGCCTCTGCTTGCCTATGTAGTTTTGTTAGTTTGAAGAACCATCTTCCAGCACAGGTCAAGCTGAAATGCAGGAGACAGTGAATCCAACAAATATTAAACAGAAGGGCTTTACCAGTGTAGTCCCAGCTCCACACCTGGCCCTAACCTCTGGGCAGACTGACTTTTATTCAAGGAGCATTTCTCAAGCTGCCACTACACGTCCTGGACTTGTGTCATTTCCAGGACTCTTGATGCACCAACTTGAAGGTTAAAAAACAAGCCTTTGACAATTAAGCAATATTTAAACTAGTAATTTTCAGTCATACGTAATCACCCACAAAATTATCCACAAAACCATCCATTGCATAAAGCATAATTACATTCAGTACAAGCAGATTCTATATTGTATTTTTAATTTAGAAATCCGGATGGCTTTGATCAACAATTCTCTATAGCACCATTTATATGGCCACCTTAATCTTATTACACAAAATTTGAAACAAATGACTGTTTGCCCTGGGGGCTGGAAAAAACAAAGTTCAGAAGCAACAAAAGCAGAATCTTTATTTCTGTTTAGGTTATGCTCTATGGGAGCTGGGAAGTTCTCTTAATGAATCACACAAAATGGTGCAAGCATAAACTAGATTAAAACAGCATTCATAACCAGAAACTGTGAGAACTACAGTCACAGTTTTTAGGTATTTCAGTGCCTGTAGTATGCAACATATGACAGTTCAACATATGATTGCCTGAAAGACTCTCCAGCAACATTAAGACCTGGAGAAGTTGATAAATGAATTTGCAATGAAACTATGAAGGAAGATCTTTCTTTGAAAATCTGCAAGTGTCTTAAAGTTGAGAAGAAGCAAATTTTCTGCAAGGGACCACGTAAAATTATCTCCTTACTTCCATTAGACCATTTCTCTCCAGAGACAGAATAGACGTTATTGCAATTTTTTTTCCTCACTGACATCTTCACTACTAAAGAACAAGCACGGATATGCTTACCATGCTGTTGCGCACCTTTTCAATCAATGACACGGGGCAAACCTACTGCGTGAGGAGCATGACTAAAGGCCATGATTTCACCCGCACCACCGTTAGTGCTAGAGGAGTGAACAAGATGGTAAGATACTGCTTTGACTTTCAGAACCCCACCAGGACTCCTCAGCATATGGGGAATTATATCTGCTTTTTTCCTTCCTCGTTTCAACCATATTTAACACACCTTAGAAGGGAGAAAGTCTACAGCACAATTCTGTCAATTTTTAAAATAAATTATCTTAACATTCTAAACAACAACTTATTTGCTAATTCTTTTCTAATCACGCATCAGACAAAACAAGACTGATGATGAACAGTCAGAGACACATTCAATGATCTCAAGTCACTTACCCAGCAGGACTATCACCACCATCCAGCTTTATATCCACCACCTTTTGATTTGTCTCTAATTCATTAATAATTTTGTCTATCCGACCAATCATTCGGTTCACCCTCTTGGTCAATCGCTTGCTTGCCTTTGACTCTTCCACTGACTCTTCCTGGCCGGTTTTAGAGAGCTCTTTTATCTCTTGCAAATCCTAAAAGAAAAGGTCAAGAGAGAGAAAAGCTTTTGTCAGTGTGAATGCTCAACAACAGATAGTACTGATCTTGACTAGCATTTGAAGACAGGAACCATTAGCAAATGAAATGCAAATGTATAAACATATAAAGCCAAACTGGAATTAGAACAATAAATTCTAACACTGCTGCCTTTTTCATGCACCCCTTAAATGTGATTTTCTACACCTTTCATAAGATTGGTAAGATTCATTTGACTTAACTTGGAAGTATTTGCAATACTGACATCTATGCTTGGTAAGAATGAACTGCAGCATGCAGCAGTTAGCACCTGTTAGTCTAGTCACCCTGGGAATAAGAGCAGGAACAGGATTCACATCTGGTGGGAACTACTCCAATGATTTTAACTAGGCTTTATAAACACGTTACACAAATGAGGCTCTGCATTGTCCCGTACAAAGTTCATTCACCCAACTACAGGCTAACAGACATCCAAGCAAGATAGTATTTAAATTTGTGGATCATCTGCTAAAATGAAACACGAACAGAAATAAAAAAAGAACTTCCATGCCCCATTCTTCACCTCACTATACTCCTGGATATCACCCTTCAATTCCTCGAGCTCCTCCTTTTCCTTTGTTAGAGATTTTTTCTGTTCCTGCAGCTTGGTGCAAGCATCACTCAGCATGTCAATCTCCTCCTTAGTGATTTCCTCACCCTGTAACAGAAAATATATAGAAATTAGTAAGACACATTTGTGATTTTCCTCAACAATTTCGTGTCTTTTACCAGACAAGACAGACTCAATATTATTTTTCCATGTTCAGAGTTAATAATTGTCATAGCCATTTTGAGTCTGATGCAAAGATCTGAAATGCTAAGGCAATTAGTTTGCTATGGTACGTATTTTTTAAGTCCGCTAGTACAGCTAACGTGATTCATTATGCAGATTTTGGCTATTTGAAATTCTGTACTTTATTGTCTCATTGAAGAATGTTTTACTTCCTTCTTTCCTGGGTGAAAAATCCAAACAACTGAGAAACGATTCACTATGTACAGGAAAGATAAAAATGCAGAGCAAATTTCAGGAAGTTGAGCTGGAGCAAAGTTATCTTCAACAACCTTTGTGAGAATGAAGACGAACATCCACAGTTTGTGAAGTTTACCTGTCTCTTGAAAAGCTGAGCCTGAAAATCTAACCTCCAACTGAATACTTAAAGACTTCAAGATGGTTCACTAAAAATTCTGAAATCCCTTAATACTAGCTACAGTTAGTATATTAATCTTACCCAGACACCAGCTTTTATTCTGAATGGCTAAACTCTGAACAGCCACGTAAGTATAGTATAGAAAGACATGTGGAAACAAGGCTGCCAGAAACACAGAGCAGAACGATGATATACTTTGAAGAAACGACTACAGAACAGTTCACAAACTAGGCATCCAGCCCCTTCACCGACTCTGAAAGAGTTTCAGAGTACTGTTAACATCTAGGCATCAACCTCACTTCTGATTTTAATACAGTATCTATAGTTCACCTTAGGAAAAAAAAAAAAAAGCAACTCAGTTTTAAAATAAATTCCTCTGCGTCAAATAAAATCAGTCTTCTTCAAGAAACTGGCAGTCTTACATTTCTCCTCTAAGGGGCAAGAACGTATTCCACGGTGTTTAAAATCTTTGGAAGCATCTTTAGGGGACAGGCCACACTGTAACCTCAGTTAAGAAATGTCACGCTATCTTTACTTCCTGTTTTCTCCTATCAGTAAGGGCTGTTGAAGAAGTCCTACTTGTGGCATGTTGTCATACATTCTCGCGGTGCTGGTGGCGTGGCAGGCCGCAATGTAAATGCTGTGCCACATGTGGCCACGTAAGCCAGCTGCGACATCACACATCCTTGGTGTTGCCAAATGAGATCATCCCAGCCTTGCCTGCCTCCCCCCCACGGCATTCCTCATGGCTGCACTATCATGCACCCAGTTACACAGTCAGCCAAGTCAGGTAACTCATCACACAACAACGCATTTCAACGTGGATTAGTTGCATTTTGTTATTACCATTAAAACCTTCTTGGCAGCATTCTAAAGTAAACAGTGTTATAATAGTGGCAGGTAGATAATGATGCTGTCCAGGAAAATTGAAAAATTTTTTCTACTTAAAACATCCATTTAAAATTATTGTTGTTATTCTGCAAAGTAACACTGGGACTGAGAAAAATCCTGACATCAAATTTCATGAATAAAGTGCTCATCTACAAAAAAAACCCTCAAGGTACAACTGAAACATGAAAAAGAATCACACAAGAGATGGAAGCAGGGACAGGTGACCCAGGAAGAATACAGAGACACTGTCCCAGCAGGCACTGATGGGTTCAGGAAAGCCAAAGCCCACCTGGAGTTAAATCTGGTGAAGGATGTGAAGGGCAACAAGAAGGGCTTCTACGAGTATACCAGGAGCAAAAGGAAGACAAGAGAAAACGCGGGCCTGCTACTGAATGGGACAAGGAATCTGGTGGAAAAGGACATGGAAAAGGCAGAGGTGGTCAATGTCTTCCTCAATCTTTACTGATAAGACCGGCCTTCAGGAATCCCAGGTCTTTGAGACCAAGGGAGAAGTCTGGAGCAAGGAAGATCTACCATGAATGGAGGAGGATCAGGTTAGAGAACACTTAAACAAACTGAACACACACAGTCCATGAGACCTAATGGGATACAACCACAAGTGCTGAGGGAGTTGTTTAATGTCATTGAGAGGACACTCTCCATTATCTTTGAAAGGACATGGTCATCAGGGAAGATTCCTGAGGACTGGAAAAAAGCAGATGTCACTCCTATCTTCAATAAGGGCAAGGAGGAGAATCCAGAAGCTACAGGCCAGCCGGGTAGCAAATTAAAAACAGCACGCTCTGACTGTAACAAAGCATGCTCCAATAATAACAAAGCACGCTAATCCTAGAAATTAACCTATTACTTTAACGGTGGTATAAAGTACATTCAACAACATACTGGAGAAATAGTGCAAGACACTAAAAAGTTTTTATAGTGTACATACACTGCCCATATCACTTTAGAAGTAGTCAATACAAATCTAGTACAGTCTAGTCCAAAGCTAGTTCCTTACTTAAGCCTTTGGTCTTAGCTACACCCCTCAAAAGAAGGGAACACTCATCTTTACTCACTCATGCCTTCTCCCACCTCATGTGTTAATTATACACAGATTAAACATGCACAGATCCATTATGTCTACAGCCAGTGCAAATGCCCACTCAAAAATAGGCATGTTGGTTTCAATAACACAGAGAGCTAAAGGAGATACTCAGAGATGTGTTGTGCTGATTTCAATGTCTTCATTGGTGCTTAAGAATTTGCAATCTACTAATTAGCTGGTTTTAACTTACAGAATGTGGCGAGAGAGTTAAAACTGAAGGACAGCCAGGCGACTTATCACTCTTACATGAATGTTTTGAATCTTTACATTAAGAAGTCTAAAAATGTACAGTTATGCAGATTACCTTAATGCCTTCCAATACTGGTGCTGTATCTTTCAGTGTCTCCGAGTGAATTTCCATATCTGCCCTTGCCAGTTCTTGTTCAGTATCCATAGCCACCTGACTTTTTTTAACTTGCAGAGCAGCTGCTTCAAGATCTACTGCTGATTCCACCTCCTAAATTTGAAAGGCCGATGAAGTTTTAATTAAAACAAAGATAACATTATCTGTATTAGCATTAGTGAAGAATGGCAACTGTTTCTATTTTGAGAAGTCAAAGTAGACACAGACATTTTAATGAGAAGATAACATTAAAAAACTGCAACATATTGAGTGGTTTCACATAAAAAGCCCACTTGCACTTAATGAACTATGCCCATAAGCTCCTGTGGCTTAATTCACCAGTAAAGCAGGTCAGCAGCTTTTATAGTCAAGTACTATACAATGACATTATCAGGTTAATGACAAATAGAAAGAGCCAAAGATAAGAACATTTAAAGTATGGGGTTGGGGAAATCAAAAAACAAATAAAACCACCACCTTTGCTAGAGGAATAAAAAGCTTCTCTTATTACTCTAATTAAGAGGAAAGAGAAATCAAAGATATATAAGACTGAGACAATCTTTTATGTTTCACACTTGAGCCCTTCTGTGTTGCAGTCTATTTTAATATTCTCCCACATCTTCCACGTGTGGATTTAAAGTCCAGTTTCTTACAGGCAACACCCAGAGCAGAGGCAGTAACCCACAACATGCTAGTTTTTACATCAATGACATTTATTTCTCAATAGTTGAGAGCAGAATTTACCATGGCTGCAACTTGAAGGGTTTCTTTGGCTTTCTCTGCAGCTTCAGACAATCTTTCCATCTCTTTTTCTTCATTTTCTTTTCTGATGGCTTCCTCTTCCTGAAGTGTTGCTTCCAGTCGTGCTTTGTTATCTACTTTTTCACCTTCAACTTCTGCCACTTTGACTTGAGCCTCTTTGGCCTAAAAATAATGTAAGAAGTCTATTAAGGTCTACATATGTGTATATAGATATATCTATGTCCACATAACGTACGAAGTTTATATATCCTTATTGAGATAGGTAGTACAGGTATGCTAATTAATATAGTTAAAACCCCCTAAAGTTACCCTATTTTTGCATTTCTCAGAAAGAGATGATCGTCTTTCTTTTAAAGTGAGAACTTTGCACCCTGAAATCATATATGTTCTTCATGCTCTTTCTCTCAAAACCACCAATAATCTACTCAGATTATTTCTCTCTCTACACAACATCAACATTTTCACGTATTAATGTTTTTATATTGTCCGGAGCATAGATTGTTTTATGTAAGTAAAAAGTGTATTCCAAGTCTTCTTATGCTATTACTGTCTACCATCATGCAATGAAATATTGCCTTTTATTTGCTTAATTCTCAGACGCCTCCACATGTTAGCCAATTTCTGTGTTTGAAGGTCACTTAAACCTATCCATGGTTTAGCTTTTCAAGGAAAGAAAGGAACCATGAAGAACATCTACTTCTCTGAACAGATTTTCAGTGATACTGAAAGCTGGTTACAGACTATGGATATCAATACTTACAACACTCTCTGGTAGTGTCTGAAGTGTTGTTTTGAGCTGATCAGCTGGAGAAAGGGTATCTGGAAGGTACATGGCTCTGGATAAAATAAGCAATGAAGTAGGGATTTCCTGGTTCAGGTGCAGATCTAACCACTATAAAATGCAATACATAAAACAAATTTTCAACTTTTGGATTTTTTTTCAAGTCAAGCATACACAAAAAAGTACATACTAATTTTTTTACCACTACTTATCAGTCAATATTGTAGCACAGGAACTACAGGCTATAAGCAGCTAAGAATTTCTTATATTTCAATGCAACTGCTGTAAAAGTATTTTGTTTGAAGAAGTATTTCAAGAAGTATTGAATGGATATTTGAAAAAGTGTTGTTTAACGTGCACCTTCCTCTAAACCAGGCAACATCAAAAGACGAACTGATCTACTTGCAGAAAAGTTCTTTTCAGAGTAATACAAATAATTAACAAGACCAACTGCCAAAATCGCAAACATATTTTGGATATGTTTAAGTCTAAGTATCTATTTGCATCATCAGAACATCATGCCCAGTCAAAAGCCGGAAACCCACTGCTACTACATATTTTAAAAAGCTTGTTAAGGAGAAGACTGTTTTAGCCAAGCCTTTAATGAGAACAGAATCAAAATTACTTCTCAGAATCATAACAAAAATCAGAGCTAGCAACTGAAGTTAGCTCTCTGTATTCAGTCTTGGAAAAACATACCTGTTTAAGCTGTTCCTTGAGACGCTCTTCTGTCACACCAAGAGCTCTCATACCTCTGGCACGACAAGCTGCCTGCAGTTCTTTAACAGTCAGGCTATCAACTCCTTCTTCAGCGATCAGCTGCACAAAGCATAAAATAAACTTTAATATGTAACAGCTCAAAACTGAAGAACCATCATCAATGCATACCCAAAGTCCTTATTTTTACAACGGCCACTAGAGGCTGCTGTGATAACACAAAACAGACTTTGCTTTTTAAACAGTGAACATTATACTGTAGTCTGAACAGTTTCATAATGGTAATGTCAATCTCTCTCTAAATTAATATTTCTATCACCTCCCTTATAAATTGCAGTTTCATAGAAATGCTTTTCTTTGCAACATAATTACTTTCATTGCAATTAATGTAGATAAAAAAAGGTCAGCTTTTCTTTACAAATAAGGACATTTCTGATTTTAAGCTCTTCAAGCCTTTTCTTTCTAAGTTAGCTCAAAAATAAGACAATTAAGACAAAAAAGGAAAATGCCTAGAAAGACATATATATATCTCCACACACACTCATTACTCTTACATGTCAAAATTATTAACCAGTGCATATTTAGAATGACTCACTTTGTCATCTGCTTTTATGCTTCTCAACCTCATAGTCAGCTGGAAGCGGAGAAAGTTATTTGTCCCAATTGACTGAAGTTCCAACAATTTACAAAGTGCCACCAACTGAGGCCTGGTTAGATTGTCCAGAGTCAACTCATCTTCAAACAGTTTAGAGAACCTTAAGATCTCCTCATTACTGGGTCTTTCACCAGTTTCCCTTATCTGTAAGAAAAAACAAACACACACAAAGCTTTGCAAGGCAAATGTTATGACTGGGTGTTATTTTGAATAAAAATATTCTCCTGATTTATCAAGTACTTTGCATCAATTCTGGGATAGGAACTAGGCCAAAAGGAAGATATGAAAGAAATTTTTAAAAAGACAAGTTATTCACTATAAAAGGCAAACGAATTGATGGTGTTGATAGTTTCCAACATCATTACATAATATACTTAAGATTGAACTAACAAAACCAGAAGTTAGACCTGCTCATTAGTACACAGATGCATCTGAGTTGGCACTGCCATGAGACACCTCAAAAAAAAAAAAAATACCAGAGTAAATAAATAGTTGCTACAGAAGTCACACCGGCAAGTATTCTTTCTGGTACCATACTTACTAAACACAAAATCACATCAAAAGCATCACCCTGTGAAGATAAAGTGAGAAGTATGCTCAATGACAAAAATTTTACAACACTGGTGTCCCTATGAAACACAGATTTGGACATTTACCTACCTACATTCTTTCCACAACCACATTTGTTACAATAATGTTTTGCTTCCAGTTCCTAGCTGTTCCGTGGCACCTCAATGCAAATGCACTTATACTTGAAGCTATTACAAAGCATGAACCGCTATTTGGGAAAGGACTCTGCATGCTCCTTGATGGAAGGTTTTACGTAACTGCTTTTACAATGCAAAGTTAAGCTTTTAAGTAATGTGTTGCCAAATGGCACTTTATAGTAATTAAATCCAAATACTGGAAGCAGAAATAGCAGTTCAAAGTAGAAAAAAAATCATTCCCTAGTCTCATCAGGTCATAGTAAAACATCACCTGTATAAATGTTGATTTTTCTATTTTAAGTATATCATCGTGCTTATTAGTGATATTACTGACTCCAAAACCTGCAGAACTTAACAATGAAGTACTCCCAGTCACTTAACACCTTCAGTCTAAACAGTTAAGTACATAGATATCCAAAAAACACTTCTCCTAACTCCTCCACATTTTTTTAAGCCTTGTAAAGAAAACAAAGTGACATCAAGTACAGTCTGAAAACCTAATATTACCTATACAGCCTGATTTATTATGCCTACCTGTTTTACTTGCCAACTCAAATCTTTTAGTGAACAGCTACTGCATACAGGAAAAGATAAAAATTTGGAAGACAAGATGGTCTTGAGCCCATTAACCTCCAGGATACTTGGTTTCTTTGCAACACAACCCAGAGAAATAAAGTTCAAAGGCCTTATTGTTCCACTTCACCAGCTCCTTCACTACAGGAGCCAAACCAGAACTTTAAAAATACAGAAAGTATTTTCTTCCTTGTTTAAAGCTGAATTTTGGCAGAGCCAAGCATATGTTTCTTGAGGGTACAAGCTGAAACTTTCTAGTACATCACTAACTA
Source organism: Strix uralensis (assembly GCF_047716275.1). NCBI lineage: Eukaryota > Metazoa > Chordata > Aves > Strigiformes > Strigidae > Strix > Strix uralensis. Next base: position 9,543,904 of record NC_133975.1, read on the forward strand.
CAAAGCAACATAGATAAACTCTGGAATTTCTCAGCAAACATCTTAAGCCTATAATCAACGGTTCTTGCCGCATCATACTTCACGCAGAAGCAGCTATAAAAGAACAGCAAAAAGGTGGGAAATATTTAAACTGCTGCTTCCTCTGACATTTATTATCTAGCACAGTGTCTCCATGGCACAAATGAGAAATATATAGCTGTAAAAAGCACACCCACACATAAGAAATGTCGGGCTTGAAACTTTTTAGTCATCAAAAGAACTTGGGACTTCCTCCAGCAAATGTGGAGTGATACGTCATTTGTTTCCACAGAAATTAACCGCCAATTGTAAATTCTCAGCAGCAGTTCTTTCAGAAGAAAATTAAATGTTCCAAACATGAAGCATGGCAGTGGCATGCTCCCAGAGTCTGCAGCATTAGTGCTTCCGCTACTAACTGCTCTAACTAACCATTGAAAATATTCTGCAGATGAAAAAGAACAGAAACAGATGATTGCATAGAAGCTTCAAAGTACACGGACTTTGCAAGCAGATACCAACTGGCAAAACTTGCAGTATCATTATCTGAGGTAACCTACGCGGCACTATCAACATGATCTTATTACCCCACCCTTTAAAACTTTATTCTCAGCTCTGACAAGCAGAAAAAGGTCAAGCTAGCTGACAGGACTTGTAGAGTCCGGGTCTGAAATCCCCAGGCTTACGTGCCTTTTTCTGTGCAAATACATACTCTCGCCAAAGGAGGGTACTACACTCTTACTTTCAACAAAGCACCTGGGGCTGATAGCTTAATCTCTTATTCAACAGTCCCACAATTAAGAGAAATCACAAATGTGAGCAGCCTGAGATAAATCCTATCCCGAGAAGATTTAAGAAGGTATTTTCCATCCCTCCACGGAATACCTTACCTTTACCTACAACTTGGTGAAAGGAAACACTGTCAAACCTAAAGGCCATCAACACAGGAGGCAGATATATGACATTTAGTCTCTATGTCAGCAACTGCTTTTGAATAGAAAAATTTTGCACCAAACACAGCACTCCCATTCTAGCAAAGCCCCAGATTATACCACATTCAAGTCAGCATCCAAAAGGATTTCAGCAGTAAACCAACTGTGCATTTAAAAACTGTTTTTATAAGCAGAATTAAATCTGAAAAAAAATTTTTACTTTTCCCCCATGTTAGTCAATTAGGACAGAACTTCTTTCTCCCATTTTTTATACCCAATGTTCAAAAAAAAAGAGTTTGAAAACTACATGAATAATCGCTGAACACATAATCTGTTAGAATTAATTTATTAACAAAATCAGGGAACAAGAAGTGAATGAGCAGAAATATACTGCTTCTAGAATCTGAGTGAAAGTACCAGCTAGAATACTAAAGCTAAGAACAGTAAAACTTCAGCACACTGAAGTATTACTCACAAAAAATAAATTTATCCTAAAAAAACTATTACATCCTGCTTCTTCAAATCCAACAGAAAAGGTATCTGATGATTACCATAGATCAAACAAAATAAGCTATTTTTTTGGTAGAAAGAATATTTTTTTAAATTTTTACCTTTTGAAAGAATGTTGAAAAATCTTTTGTAACATTTCCTTTGGCTGCTTTATTTTTTAAGGCCATCTCCTCAATTGTGTCTTGAAGGAATTTAGCCAATTCAAGCTTTACTCTCAATTCTTTCTTCAATCTTTCCTCCTGTTAAAAAAAAAATATTTGGTTTTAAAAGTTCTTTCCAGGAATATGCATGCTAAATACCACTTCTGCCCTCAGTCAAGTTACGTGGAGTACTTCTGAACTTCTGCTGTAACACACACATCGCAAGAGACATTCACTCTTACCAAAGATCCCCGAATCACACTGAAAAATAGGTTGATCGTCTCAAAGCTCCATGAAGCATGAGATGCAATGGCAACAGAGTGAAGTGCAGCATGAGTGGCCTCACCTGCCAAAACTAACATGCACCCTCTGAATTAGTAAAAAAAAAAAAAAAAAAAACCACGAAACCAATCGGTTTGGGTAATGCCCAACTCCTGTATCCAGCACAGAAATCTTTACACTACATCTCATCCAAACAAAGAGGAATTTATCACGGAATTGGAAATTAATGGTTACTTAGATCCAAGTATACAGTCATGATTGGTTACATCTGTAACTGACTGGGAGCTCACCACGTACAAACCTCATGTAAAACTTTTGTGCTCTAAAAGTGAAAACTTGGGGGGCTTTTTGGTGTGTCTTTATAAAGCTCTAAATAATTCCAAGAAAATTTAACTAAAAGAAAAAGTTTAAACAAAACAATGCATAAGAAGCTATTTTAACTATTAAGTATACATACAAAAAAACCTTGCATCAAGAGTAAGAACTACAAATGTTAAAACAAAGTGTGCCTATTTTAACAAACTGGAAAAATAAAGTTTCATAGCTTTCATTTCTGCTTTGTAAAAGTCATGGAAAATGGAGATGAGGATAGCAAAAAAGACAAGAGAAGCTTACAGCCCTCATAGCTAAAGCACCTCAACACGTAAAGAAGTAAACCAGGATGGCACTGGTTCATTATTATATGTTAACAGTAAGATCATCAAAACAACACAAAGAAAGTAAAAGCATTCCCCTAATACTAAAAAAGTAATTCTGATTTTTAGAATTTTTCTAATTTCTTTCTTTACCAAGGAAAGTTCTAATTTTTTCAAAGCATATTACTGGATTATAAATTCAGATCTGCTTACCTTTTTAGACTTTGTCTCAAATGTAGAGGGAAGCATATTAGGGAACAACTTAAGAGCTACTGGAAGCAAAAATTCCATAAACGGGACAACAAGAAAAACTAGGAAAGGGACCAAGCGGAAAAGATCAGCACATATTCGAAGAAACTGGAAGGAAAAAAGAAAATATTGATAAGCAAATTTTTTAGTATTTATTTAAAAAAGACTTGATATGATCATCCACATTATCACTTAAGCTCACATATATATATTTGCTACAAAGGAAATTTAAAGTAACACAGAAAAGGATGTGACAAAGTCAGGTTTTAGTATCTTTTTCTTCAAGTTGCTATATACTACACAGTGCCAGAGTTTCACCAGTTTTCAACACTATAGAAAGTATTTCAAAAGCCTCACTGTGTCTCAATAGGATTATTCAACAAGTATCTCATTTAAACCTCTTAAAAGCACCTGAAAACAGGAGGTGGTCATTTGTTGTCGTTAAAGCTGCTTAACTTCTTTTATTCATCTTTATTTGTGCTCCACCACTTCTTAGATGCATGAGCTACTATGGACTAAGTAATCAAGAATAAAATGGAAGATCCCTCCCCCTCTGCCTTATAACAATTGTAATGTACATTTAAATCCAGGGTAATGAGCCCAGCTTGGTAGATTCTCTTTTTTTAAAATCACCGCTTTTCTAGAGCAGTAATCCTCTGAAGCAGGCCAATGCATTAGTTACCAAACCTTGAACTGCATAAAATAAATATTGTCCTTCTGATTTCTGTACACCCACAAATGTATATATTAGGCTGTACAGTCTACAGTCAAATCCTTCAGTACTTGTCGGAAGCTTAATAATTTGGTTTATATTGGGGAATGCAGATCTTGCTTGACTCTACTTCATTTTACAAAGCAAATAACTAGTTATTGGGAATACTGTCAGTTCCTAAACCAGGACTGAAGGTCAGACATACACTAGGACTGCTTTGCTAGAATACAAAATGAGTAAAAGTTCAACCATAATTTTCTTCGCATAGAACCAGCCAAAATCTTAAATACTGTTTGAGGAACGCACAAACTACACAGATCCAAAGTTTGACATTTTTCTTTGTATATAAAAAATTCAGTTTCCCAGAAGGTATGCTTTGGTCCATTGTTTACAGACTCAAAGATATTTCCATTCATTCCAACAATAGAAGATAAATGACTACCAGGGAGTTCAAAAAGATGTAAGAAAGTTTGGAAGAAAATTTTAAAAATCAGAAGAACAAGTACATTTTCCCTAAAAAAACCCTCAAGAATTTCTATGGAGTGCAGTACAGAGTTCCTACCCAGGGTCTATTTTTAGACAGCACATGCAAATATTTGTACAAGGCAAAATCCATATCTAAGGAAGCAGTTTCACAACTGGATTAAGCTAACCTAATGCTAACCTGAGATAATGTATAAAGAGTCATGAACCTGCACAAGCAGTAATAATGGGAAGGTATACCTCTGATCCAGCTAAAACTAACCCATAAATACACATATAGACGAGCAAAAAAGGCTCAATAACAAACCAAATGGGCGGGGGGGAGGTGTTGGAAAACTTAAGCACCATGCAGGACTGGCCTTTTCTGCAGCAGCACTGTCCTGAATCAGTTTACATAAATCACGCAACTGCACCCTCCACTAACTTGAGGAAAACAACTTTGCACAGGAACCTAATACAATGGTGCATGATTACACACATATTATTTGGCAGCACAGCATGAAAAACTTGTGACTACTCTGTATGTGTTGCTGCAGTTCATGTATCCCACTCCTCCCTCCTCTGCAGGGCCAGAGTTCGCAAAGCTGATACACTTGCCACAAACTCTATAGTGTTTGCCATCTCACTTTCATGTCCTGAACTATCCTGCTGTAGGAGGCAGCACTAGAGCAGTTAGTTTTTAACAGCCAGTATCGTATGTTCGCATGTTGCACTTCTTCCTGCCTTCTCATCCTAAATGTAGATTATGTGATCCTGTCGAATCCAACCCCTACCAGCAATTGTACAAGCAGAATTTTGGAACTGACTTTTGGTTTACATAAGCAATAGTTCCCTTGCATTAGCCATGCTGCAATTGCTTGTTAATGTGGTTAGATTACTTGGATATCTTTCCATTATTGCCTCCAAAGAGGAAGGAAAGGGCAGGCAGAAATAACTCATTTGTCAGTCTGCGTGAAGATAAGATTTCTCTAGGACTGTCAGTTCATATGCAGTTTAATACATTTAAAGCAGTATGTACTTCATTTTTTTTTTTTTTAAAGTTCAGAAGCAATTTTTGCAAAATTGTAGTTAATCTGGCATCAAAGTTTTAAGACTTCTTTAAATCAGTTCAGTATACTAGAATTTAAGGCTGAACTGAAGTTAACCATGCTGAAACAAATTTAAAGTAAGGTTATAAAAAGCACATGTAAAGGGTTTTCTCCAGCTGTAGGCTGGGTTGCTTTCCACTGAGCCTGGGTTCTAAACCTACCATGACTCCATTCAAGAGACAAGACATCCCCTACCTCCATATAAAAAAACCACAAAACCTAGATTGAGAAAATAACATTAAGTAGTTCTTAAAACTATTTTCTCTACATCTTCTACATGCATACAGACACACACCCTCCCATTAGGTAAGAGACAGGCTAGATCAATGTAAATGCTAATTTATACCTGCACAATAAACTTCTATTTTATTTAAAATAAGGGAATTGATACTGAAATCACACATCTGCACCAAAAAAAAAAGGATTCAGGAAGGCCAAATGCCAGACCACTAAGTAAATATGAGAAAGACATCTCTGTCATCACTAGATGACAAAACTAAAGAGCAATCAAATGAATAGCAGTGTGCCCAGGTGGCCAAGAAGGCCAATGGTATCCTGGCTTGCATCAGGAATAGCGTGGCCAGCAGGGACAGGGAAGGGATCTTGCCCCTGTACTCGGCACTGGTGAGGCCACACCTTGATTACTGTGTTCAGTTTTGGGCCCCTCACTACAAAAAGGACATTGAATGACTCGAGTGTGTCCAGAGAAGGGCAACGAAGCTGGTGCAGGGTCTGGAGCACATGTCGTAGGAGGAGCGGCTGAGGGAACTGGGGGTGTTTAGTCTGGAGAAGAGGAGGCTGAGGGGAGACCTCATTGCCCTCTACAGCTACCTGAAAGGAGGGTGCAGAGAGCTGGGGATGAGTCTCTTGAACCAAGGAACAAGCGATAGGACAAGAGGGAATGGCCTCAAGTTGCACCAGGGAAGGTTTAGACTGGATATTAGGAAGCATTTCTTTACAGAACGGGTTCAGGCATTGGAATGGGCTGCCCAGGGAGGTGGTGGAGTCCCCATCCCTGGAGGTGTTTAAGAGTAGGGTCGACATAGCACTGAGGGATATGGTGTAGTTGGGAACTGTTAATGTTGGTTGATGGTTGGACTGGATGATCTTCAAGGTCTTTTCCAACCTAGACAATTCTGTGATTCTGTGAATAAATCCATCTATTGATGGAGTAACGCATGTGTGTCCAAAGATAACATATTATTTCTAAACGTTCATGCCTTCTAGAATAGAGTCCTGATCTTTCAGCAGAAATATTTCCACAATATCCCTATTTTCCTGTTGTTTGTAATTTCTCAGAAGTATGGCTCAGTGAACATGAAACAGGCAGGAAAACCAATGGTTCCAATCTTGCCCTCCAGAGAATTTCTGATTCCGTTTTAAACCATGAATTAATTTGTCTCACTTGGTTTTCCAAGTTTCCCAAAGCTCTCAATAAACTAGCCCAAGCCAGAACCGCTACTTCAAGAAGTCCTGCCGTCCTCATTCCCCCCTATCCTCAGTTACTCTTTCTTGGCACTACATAATCCCCTCTCTTGCGTCAGCATGGGCTGTTATATTTATTGCTGAGCAATGTCTCAGCTGGATCAGCTGCCAAACATACTCTTGTACCAGCATAACGAAAAGGGCAAAGAAGTAGCATGAAGATGCTGAGACCAAATATCATCAACCAGTGCTGTTGTAGAAAGATACTAAACGTAATCGCAGACAAAAACTGCTACATGTGCCTTTAACAATTTTCATTATTTGTCTAACCTTGCATATAGGAAAAAAACTCTTGCATACTGCATTAAGATGTTTTCAGTTGAACATTTTCATGTGTAACTAATGTACCTAATTGTATCAGGAAATGATTAAAGCAATGAGGAAATATTCATATTTTTCATCATTTAACAAAATTTTTGAAGGCAGAGATGTGAACCTAACAAATCGTGTGTACAGTGTACAAACTGCAGAGAACTGGACCATGATCACAAGCAGCACTATTCACTCCTGCTGCCAGACTACACAGACTTTTCACTCTCCAACATTTCTTCCAGCATTTTTTTCAGCAACAGTTGAAATGCCTTTTTTTAAAAGAGACAGACTTGAATATTTTATCTGTATAAAATGCTTAAACATCTTGTCTTTAGAAACAGTAAAATCAGAACTATTAAATCAGCATGTTTGATATATTGCTAATGAACTGAAGTTGAACACCAACGCATTCTTTCAAAATAAAATTTTTTAAACTACACTAGTTTTAAACAACTTATTATTTTGCAGTCTTTCCATATAGAAAGGCTCACATCAAAAGCTTTTAAATATCCATATCTTTTAATTCCACTTGAATGAGCATATTTACTTCATCCACAAACTGAAATTACTTCTGAATGCATGTACGTTATCCTAATTTAAAAGCACTCTCATTTTGCACTCCAGATTTCATCTCCATCCTCTATTCCCTTTTCTTTAAAATTATCAGTTGCATTTTTACAGTTTCACAAATGTAAGCTACACGCCATAAAGAAAAACAAAAGTATAAACCAAAAACTTTCCTCAAATTATCTTCTTTGGACTAAAGTTATCTCACAAATATATTTATAACTGAGATAGTACTAATATGGGATTATGAATCATGCTTTTCAGCCTGCAGCTTTTCTTCTGTTTAAAAAAAACCCCAACAAAACCAACACAACAGAATTGGCACAAATCCAACCTTTACTAGAAGTGTTTTCCTTCTATTTATCCAGCTGGAATGAAAAAGCAGAGAAAGTGACTGTGTACACACATGTGGCACATGGATATGAACTTGAGAACAAACCACAACTGCTGTCCACATGACAAAACAGAAGAGTCCTCTGCTGCTCCAACTAGAAAATATCAAATTTATCCTCAATTATGGGGAACAAGACTAAAATGTTTCGGAGTCATATTCAAAATGTTTAGTGTCCACATAGGGAGGAAGAGGGAAATATACCTAGCAATTTTAATTCTAGGAACAGAAGACAACAGAAAGAACCAACTCAGTTCAAATAAAATGAAGCAATTGCTGACGATACTCAAACAACATTGGTATTTACTCAGTACCTGTCTCCGTTCTCGACGAGACAAAGTATTTCCATGAAGTATTCGCCAGAGCATCCTTGCAGCTATTTTGGTGTCAATCCACAGTAATCGAAAACCATGGTAATAGTGCTTCAGTTCATCCACAATCCTCTGTCCAATAGATTTTTTCACAACTTCCACTTCTGTTGGACTATATACAGGACCTCCTTCTTCCAACTTCTTGTTTTTGTCCTTTAAGGACTTCAGTGACTTCTCAACTATGGAGTCATCACGAAGGGGACGTGAAGAATGCCACCATCTAACTGGAAGATACGTGGGACCTAAAACACCCATGGTTGCTAGTGGCGTCCATGAGCCAGAAGTGAAGTGTATTTGTTCAGATCCTTTAGTCCAACAACAGTAGCGATCTTTTTTGGAGTATGCGCAAACAGGAGGGACACTAGTGCAATATCTAAAGTGTACAGTCCTTCAAAAGAAAAAAGCATTCAAGAATTAGCAATAGATCATAAGCTATTTGTATAATATATATTTGTATAGTTATATGAATTTATGTATTCATAAAATGCATCATTTGATAAATATCTATCACATATTTAAGGAAAAAAAAAAAAAAATCAAACTTGTGACTCTCAAGATCAATGCCTATACCTGAAAAGAATGCTTGGCTTTATTTCATGACAAAGAAAAAACCTCCAGGGAATTTTCCATTAAACAGCTTTGAAAGGTACCTTATTTTACTCCAGTTAAATGAAGAGTAGCAACCAGAAGTACTTTCCATTTAGAAAGCTACATTTGAAAAATAAATCTGCAAATCCTAAGTAACAAAGCCCCTTCTATTATTTCTCCTGTTTGAACAAAACACTTGAGAAAAAAATAGAAGTTGTAGACTTGGGTTAGGCGCTGAGTTAGAGGAAGAGAATTCGTATCAGAGAAATCCAATTTCATTACAGTTCCTCTTTTCCTATCTCTAGTTTTCCTTTTTCAGCAGAACCTTTTGCACAAAATTCCATCATGGTACTGACTTGGGAGACACAGAACCAACACTCTTCTACGTTATTCAGAATTTTTTTTCTTTAATTAAACGTAAACTGAAGTTAGAAGGAAAGTCTTGCTCAAACACACCAAACATTCATTATACGCATAGAAGAACTACTCATTATATGCAAGTAGGATTGTACACACTTCTATGAAAGGATATGGCAAACTTAAAATAGTAGATAAAGTATTTTATATAAATGAGGTCCATTAGGTGTCCCTCAAACTGAAATGCCAGCATTAAGTCATCTACAGGACAAAAGTGACTGGGATGCTTCTTCACTGAGCCCTTGCACTACCAAAACAAAAATCAGAATGTGTATTTGTATTCAGTCAATGGACAGAAAATAGATGCAAGCGGCTCTACAGCTGTGAGTAATGCTTTAAGGAGAAAAGTTTATTGAACACATAAAGCATTAGCCTCACTAAATTTTCAGCCAGAAGTACTTCTTAAACTTAAATCACATGTATCCTATGAATTTTAAACTACTTTAATAGTTTTATCTATTTAATGTTATTCAAATAGAGCTTTGTACCAAAAAAAGACTAAATTATTACTTTTTAAAGACACATTATTATTTTCTAGCTTAAACTAAAATTATATGCATCTGACCATTCAATGGTCATACGACTGCCGAAACATACAGAGCTACCCAAAACATTTCCTTCATTAGCTAGAAAGCTACACACTTGCACAGATACTAATGAGAAATACTGTTCTTTTAAGAAAGTAAAGCACATATTCAAAACTAGATTAAAACATTTGGCATAAATCAATCCATCCTAAGTCATTTCCCAAAGGCAGAGCTCCAGGCCTAGAGACCAAGTTCCACCTACATACATCTACATGCTTCTGTATGCAAAGAAGGGAGCGCTGCCTGCAGAACTGGTTCTGACTCTTCAGGGAAAAAAAATTTCACAAGAAATGTGCTTCTGATCACACTTTCACTAGCAGTATGTCAGACACATAACTTCTATCCCAAGCTGTCCTCAGTACCTGTATCACTAGAATCCCTTGCTTTTGGATCTGGGTCTTGTGGCATGTGGACACTAGTTTGTTTTTTTTTAAGCAGTAACATTACATTAACAGCAGCTTTTGGTAAAAAAAAATAATTCTCAAAATAATAACAAGAATTTCTGTCCCAATATTCTGCTGCTCATATAACAGAATTAAAACTGTAAATTTCCAATTTTCCAAGAGAGGTCCCTTATAATAATCTACTAAAAAGTAAACAGAGATTTGAAAATGCTTTATGTATTAAAAAAACCTCTCATAACTAATTATACAGTAAGTGATATAGAACTAACATGACTAACAAAGAAAGGAATTACTTTGTTTTGTATTAGAGGGTTATGTCTAGAGACACATCCTTATGTTAAAATGGAACCTTAGGATATGGAAGAATAGTCACTCTTTCCTGAGCAGTTAGACTGTAAATAAACTAGAGAATATGTGTTTTAACATTCCAAGGAAAGGCGTTAGGAAACTCATATCCACAAGTATGCCTTGTGAGCCAAGTCAGGAATGGCGAATGGATTCCAGCAACATCCAACTCTAAGTGCCATAAGAGCACACAGCAGCTGGATTCGTTATTAGAAGAGGACACCATCTCCTTGGAGAGTCTCACCCAAGGTTGTAACATACAGTAAACTACTTTGGTTTAATAAAGATACAACTCAAATGATCTACATTCCTAACTGTCTACTACGTTTTCCAAACTAGCTGTGACTGAATGTTTACTCCATGGAATTACACAGAGAAAGTATACAAGAAGCCCATAATATCCCGTGAGGTCACCTGGAATCACTCAACAAGATTAATACTTTATTGCTTTCACATCTTAAGTGAAACAAAAAGGGAGGAAGTTGGTAAAAAATAGAAGATCTCACTCTCTTTCTCCCACATACAACCAAGCAGGTGAAGAGAGTAATACTCAGACCTCCTTTAATCTGTCAGTAACATAAGCTGAAGCTAATATTTTCACACTTTGTCTAGAGGATTTAAACCTACAGTCTACAATAGTATACTAACTGACAGTTTTGCACAATTTTGAGTTTAGGAAAAAAGTACATATTTACTCACATTTTGTTTGCCAGCCTCAAGGATGTACAGCTAAGACATGCTCGATCTCCCAAGTTACCTAGAAAAAATACCAGTAATTAACATTAATTCTGAAATTGAGGAAGACATTTATCCATGTAGTGAATTGTACACAAATTCGTGATTTAAAAGACCAACCTTTACTTAGGAATCACTATTACTAAAAGAACAAAAAAAGATGCTGCTTAACAGCAACTTCCTTATGGTGTGCTGTTTTTAAGCACATTCACACTTTGGATGACTGTGCGCCATAAACAGCCAAGACTGAATTTTTTTTTTTTTTACTTTAACAATAACCATGTGAAGTACTGAAGCTCAAATTCCTCATCCTATTCCAACACAAATCAAAGCACATGCCTTGATGCTCTTTTTTCTCTCAATCTGTAATCCCAATTTATAGGATAAAAAAAGAGAAAACAGGTGGGAAGCAATTCTGTAACACAGCTGACATCTCCATAAGCGTTCAAAGCAAACTGTCCGCGTATACAGTCGAACTCTGTGGACGTGCCAGGTGCTGCTTGCACTTGTTCAGTTGCCGGAGGACAGGTTTCCAAGTCCTGAGACAAGCAACTACACTGCAGAAAAAGTTCGCTGAAAGCAAATGTAATTTTTGAATGGCTCCATGACCACACAGTATTAGATGATACAAATGGAGCACTTGCCAAGTGTCTAGGATGAAAATGTTTTTCTTGTTTTAAGCAGGACGACAAATAAAACGTGAACCTAAACACACTTCACTGGAGAGGTAGAACCACAATACCATTTCATTATGTTGCTGTCCATTTTGATTAGCACCTGGTAAAAATAGCTCTACCCCTGGATCTCTCTGCAAAGGATATAAATTGTCTTGAAGGGCAAGAGACTGATCCAAAGAATATGAAAGGTTAGCTTTCCAGTAAATGCTGTGTTCCGCAAAATGAATTTTATTTGAAAGGCTAACTCAGAATCAGTCCTGATAATAACTAATAAAGTCCACAAGGAGGATTGACACCTATATATGGGCATCCTCTATCCAGGTACAGAGACAAGCAGCATCCATTCTGGAAATAAATTGAGGAGACCATCAAATGATGAATTATCTAAGTCAGTTCATAGGCTTCAACAAAGGGCCATGCCTGAAAGGCTTGCAACCATCCAACACCACAGAAGCACCATCAGCTACATAAAATGCTACCTAGTGGCTGTATGCAGTCTACAGTCACTGAAAAATCATCCCTGAGCCCGCTAGAAAATAATCGACCTCCCTAAAGCAACTTTAAAAATAAAAAAAAAAAAAAATCTTGCCTCAATACCTAGCTGCAATCATGCAATAGCTAGCCAATACCAAGTGCAAAAAGACTCCTGGACAAAACAAAGGAAGATCACAGAAGCAAGACTCCAAATGCCTCTACCCTCTTTGGCTAATCTTTTCAGAATTACTGTAACCAAAACAAAAATGGAAGGTTAGATGAAGTAGGCATGCTGTGGTTTGTTTCTCCCATCTGGAACCTACTATTGCTGGTCAATCCTAAGAGACAGCAGGATAGAACGGTTATTTTAGAGGTTAGTGGTCAACTTTTCCAGCATCAAAGCTAAGATACAACCTACGACATAATCTGAAGTAGACAACTGTATCTGAGAAAACACAGCACCCAACACTGATCACCAAAAGTCGTCTCCACAAAATATCCTAATTATTAGAGGAAAAGAGATAGCTCCACAATCAGGTGGGGCTATAAGAAGGTATGGAAAGGGGAAAGGAGGGGGGGAGATAAGTTAACTTATGCAAAAAAAATCTCAATAGTCAAGGGATGTCCCATGCTAAGTGGGCTTTGATGTCATTACAGAAAAAGCTGTGGCATTATCAAGTCAAAGGAACAGGATTTACTCCTCTCAAGTTATATCAAACTCTAAAAGGTACTCACTGCCACTGCAAATAGAGCCAGGGGAAAAACTGTCTCTTTTGGGCTCCAAAATCAAGCCCTGAGAATCTGTGAAGGCATTCTGATAGTCTCCAACATTTACAGAAAGATCAGTAGCTGAATTTCTTGACCCAAGAGGCTAGCCATCTCAGAAGGATGTCCCTGACTTGAAGAAACAGCTGAACAAAGCAGAGAAGTACTCAAAGTCTTGGGAAATAAGTTGCAGCACAGTAGTCCGTTTCTCTCACCTGAGTGCCAGGAAGCACACAAAGCCTTTGTGCCAAAAATTAGAGTCCTACTAGTAGAGGACATTACGAGTTACAGACAGGTGTCCCTAGAACAAAGAGGGATGATCTAGAGATCAAAATTGGCTTGAAGTTTCTTAGATAAAACCTCATAACAGCAAGACACTTTCACTTTGCTCATCTTTGTTTCTTTTTCAACCAGACTCATTAATGCTAAGGAAGGGGCCAAAGAACAAAATTCCAAGGTTACCGTAAGAAAACAAGCTGACTCAAAACACTTATTGCCATACAGCCATTTGGACTGTGAATAGGTACACAGAAACATCATTTAACCAAAAGATTCTGCAGAATAACTGTTAATTTCAACTTTGCCAGTTCCAACAAGAGCTCTTTATGTTTTGCAGTGTCTGTTGTAACCATGTACCTAAGAGCAAGCCGGCCTTGAAATAAAATACATACTTGCTTCAAAAGGAGCAAAGTCCATACTCCTTGCTTCTAGGATAATAGAGACACCCAGAAGCATCTGAACAAGGTGAATGTAGCTTACTGTACTCAACCCTTAAATTAAGAAACATGCATTAGGATTACTTGGTTTGAAAGCAACAAAGGTGGTAGTGGCAGGAAAACTGTATGTTAACATATTCCTCATGGAAAAGAAGTCATGAGAACTTTTATTTTTAAATGTAATGAAACATCAAATCCAAAGTTTTAAATTAGAATAGCCATGTACCGTTATAAAGTTTTAAATTAGAATAGCCATGTACTGTTAATATGGTTAGAGTTTTTAAAAAGAAAAAGCTAACTTCGTGAAGTAAGTCCCTACAGAAGCTTGCAGTACTTAACAAGCTGATCTTTATGGGAAGAACATTTAGGATTCTTAGAAGCACTTAGCTTTAACTTAATCTTAAGACTACTTACACGAGCTAAGTAAAACAAAACACTATACAAAAGATTACACCATACAATAATGTATTAATATTAGATTAACCCTCCAAATAAAAGCACTGGTTGCATAGTAAGCACAGTGCATCACAGTACAGAAATGATCTGATTCTATCACAGTATTTCAACCAATGAGAATTTTCACATGGGTAAGATTTATAACACGCAAAAGTGTAGCGATCATTAGCATTTCTTTTTATGCTATGATATGCCACAAGAGGAATCAAAGCTCCCATCTAATTTGAAGGTACATATGTTTCCTCCCTGATTTAAATAAACTGGATGGTTAAGATATGCCAGGTTTTTGTTCAGGTCACTGTACAAGTTCAAACTAAATAAATGTCTTTTACAACAGTAACTAAAAAAACATCAACTAGAAGAAGCTACCATACTTGAGCAGTTACCAGTAATCAAGACACCTCGTTTATCAAAATGAACGAGCATCCATATGGTTGATCAGGTTTGCCAGAATCTGAACGTGCAGGTACCCTGTCCTCACTGACAGCATTTCAGCGACAAGTCAGGGCTCAAACCAGTGCCTGTTAAGCTTTCACTCATTCCTCGCTAAACCCCCGCCATTCCAACTCATGGGACGTAAAAAGCAACCACAGGCCTCATGTACGTCACAAGTTATCAGCTGTTTCATGTCATTAAACTTCACCGCCCAAAGATATTTAAACTGCCAAATTATCTTATTAATGGAAACAGTATCATGCACTGCCTTCCCCCTTTTTGTTTTCCCAAGTTTTCAAAGCCGCTTGGAAAAAGGCAAATTCACACTTCCTTCCTAATATATGCTAAGAAAACGACCTCTTGTACTTTCTGAAAGGATACTGAGAAGCGTAGAACTATTGACAACACCCCTTCACAGCCAAGCTATACCGAGAACAAGGCAGGCAGGACTGAAACGTCGGAACGTGCTCCTGTACCTTAATAAAAACCACATGGTTTTTCCTTTCTCAGCCAGCTGGCACTTCAGAGAGCATGTGTCCTAACTGCCGTTATGGGAAAGCATCCCCTCAAACCACCCTAGCCGGGAAGCAAAGGCGAGGAGACCAGCTGCCCGTGCCCGGCCACAGCAGCCAGGGAGCGAGGGCCACGCTGCCGAGCCGACAGCAGCTCCCCGCCGGGCGGGGCGGCGGCCGAGAGCGGCAGGGGTGAAGCGCCGTGCCCAGCCCCGGCTCGCTGACGCCGGCTGCGGAGGACGGAGCGGCGGGGATTCTCCTTCCCTCCCGCAACGACCTCTCCGCCCACACCGGGAGCCCCCAGACGTCGTCGCCGCCTCCGCCCTCCCTCCCTTCCCCCTCCCACCCCCCCCGCCCCGGGCCTTCAGCGCCGCCGACAGCACAGGCCTCGCGGGCCGGGCGGCAGCGCGGCCGCACCGCACCCCAGGGCCGGGCCGGGCCGGGCAACGGAGCGGCTGCGCTTCCCTCCCCGCCGCCGGAGCCGCCTGACGGCCCGCGGGGAGCCTCACCCAGCTGGGGCCGGCGGCGCAGCGCTCGGGGCAGGCGGCAGGCCCGCCGGCCGCAGGTCTGTAGCAGCATGGACGCCATCTTGGCGCTCGCGCGCGGCTGGGCGACGGCAGCGGGCTAGCGGCGGCGGCGGGCTGCCGGCCTGCTCATGTCCCGCCGCCCGCGCTCCGCGCCGCGATCGCCACCTGCCCAGGAGCGCCGAGCCGCGACCGCCGACTGCATTTGCATCGCGCCGCCCCGTCGAGCCGGGCACGCCGGGAAGTGTAGTCTGCGGGGGCGCAGGGTAAGCCGCCCGCGGGCGCGGGGCGCGCGGCATGCCGGGAGCTGCAGTCCGAGGCGGTGTAGCGTGACGCGCGGCGCGGTGCATGCCGGGAGCTGTAGTCCGCCCGCCGCCACGGCGCCCGCGGGAGCCGCTGCCGCCTCCGGTAGCTGAAGGAGGAGAGCGGCGGGCAGCCGAGCTGTCCCCCACCCGGCACCAGCGGTTGGGGCTGTACAAGGCCGTGTGAGCTGTCCCGCGGGCAGCGCGGGCCTTGTTTACCTGAGGGGACTGTGGAAGCGGCGTGCGGCGGGGCCGTGGCTTGCCGCCCGCCGTGCCGGGGAGGTCCGGCAGGCGGTGTGCGCTGAGGGGTGGCCGCTGGGGGGGAGGGCGCTGCTGCCTCTCGAAGCCGTCCCGAGGCGCTGAGGCCAGTGTGGCCAACGAGCACATCACCGTAGCCCTAAGTACAGTACAGCGATGCCACAGGGTGTGTGCAACGACGGTCCCTCGCGTTTGGGGCCAAAAATCTGGCATTTGTGTTGGTGTTAAGTACTGCTTAGCAGCAGCCGTTTCACCGCATGCACGTGTATTGCTTGTGGATCTCGGGATGTGACAGAAAAAATTACCTTTCTTGTGGAGCTCAGATACTTCTGATATAAAATAGTACATAAATTAATCAACAGATGTGCTTCGGTAGTGCTGGTTAATAGTTTGGTTACATGTAGCCCGTTATTCTTCAAATATCAGTCTACTGACCAGCATTAGAATCTTGTATTAAATAGTTAAGTGCTCAGTTAATACGCTATGGAATAGTACCATTAATTTTACTTAAGTTTTTAACTGTGCAGTCAGATTCAGGGAACATCCAGAATCAAACTGCAGAAATAATAATTTAAGAATTGTGAAATTTTAAAAGCTACATATATGTGGTTTGGGTCTTAATGCCTTCCTTGTTCTAAAAAATGGGGGAAAAGCTGCTGGAACTGTTTTTCAACAAGATGGCTGACACACCCTGTCAACAAGATGGCTGCCTCAAGGACAGGGCTCAAAAGTGACAAGGATACTGTGGTTTCAGACCTCTTATATTTCACAGGTTATTCATAATGCCAGGCATTTTTCACCTGTACACCCACCTAAGCCCCAAAGAAAACGGGTGCTATTTACCTATATGTAAAGGGTGGCAGAAGCTTCAGGTTTGACCCAAAACATGACTGAAACAGCATCTCATAGCAGCGAAAAGCAAATGTTTCTGCAGTCGTCCTTTCATGCTTGAGACTTGGCAAATGCAGGAAATTAATTAGTAATATTTTAAAGATTTTTATGTATTTAAATCCCCAGGGTTTCTCCTATGAAAAATAATGATTAAATTTATACTTATATGTTTAATTCAAAAGAATATGTGAAGACAGAATATTCAGTTGATCAAATCTTAAAAAAAATATCAAGACACCCTTGTCTCACATCTTTTGACTGTATTGACTACGGAGACAGTAGTGTTGTTTAAATTTAGTGATTATTAAAATATTCATGTTATTATTTATGTACTTATTATTAGAGCTACTTTTAAAATGTTAGGCTCCCAAATGCACTGCAAGATTTTTAGCCAGCTGTGTTTGCTTTATGACTAATTAAATATGTAGTGCATTTAAATGGTTAAAATTATTTAAAATGTGCAACTTAACAACAGTGCTTTATATTAATATGGCAATTAAAAAACCCCCAAACAACAACAAAAACCCCATCTTCCCAATCTACACATTTTTCTCACTAGACTGGGTTTATAGCCTTCTCTTGTTATTCTTTTTTCTTTCTGGTTGGCTGATAACAAAACCAAATGAAATGGGGCAACTAATGGCAGTTCCTCTAACAAAGCTGCTTAATTATGTAGAAACATTATATGAAGCCTATACAAGAAGAATAATATGCTCTGAAGTCATTAAACTATTGACAAGAGATTTCAGACAGCAAACAGATGATTACAGAGGTCTCAATACATTTATGTAGACAAGTAACCAGTCTTTCAATAGTTTCATTAAATTCATTAGTATTCAGGGTGGCAGACAATGTAGATGCATGAGCCTTTTCAGAGCTGAATCCGTTATGTTTTTGTACAGTCTTTTGTCCCAGATTTGTTTATACCTGGAAGTTACATGGTTTTCTACTGTATACGAAAAGGAATGATAATACATTCTCTGAAAATTTCCAAAACTGATACAGTTTCAAAATACTAATTGATTTTGTGCATTTACCAAGCATTGTGAAATAACGCTTAAGAAAAGACAAAAGTATTAATAATTTTCAAGTAGTTGTATGAATTGCTCCCCCATGAAAAGGCCTAGTGCCTGTAGGTGATACATGGGCCTACTGTGCAAGTCAGTTTGTTTTAAAGAAAAACATCTTTTACTCCATCCAGACCAACAGGCTATGAGTTCACAAAGAAAACACCCATCCCCAGAAGAAAACGCGATACACGTAGTTACTAGGGGCTTATTTTTAAAAAAACTTAAGCTGCTGCAGCCATTTTAGACCTGGTTCTTAAAGCAACCATGTTGTTTGAAAAAGTTGTCAGCCATCTTGTTGAAAAATGTGTTTTCTAGCAGGAATAGAGTGAGTGCCTGAAAGGAAGAAATAAAAACCCCATCTTTCTAGATGAATTTAATAAGGATCTTAGAATGATTAAAATAAGTGCAATAGTTAAAATTAAAATTATTTAATATTAAACATCAAAAATTTTCCCCCTGTTAAATAGAAGCAAAAGCAACATGAGAGTTGTCTAAACAATTACAAAACAAACTTCAAATAACAGGAACTTGTGATGCCTGTTATAGGCTGTGGGAGTATCAAAACATGTATTTTACTGATATGTGAGCACAGCCCAGTGATATGAAAAAAGCAAGTGTTTTACTTGTCTAAAAGACATATGTGCATAAGACCTATAAAAACACAAGAATATGCCTGCGCATCTGCATTACTTGCATAGACATGAAAAAGGAGCAGATGAACCTATAATTCTTGTTGAGGAAGTTTAGAGATATATCTAGAAATTTGGGGGGCAAATGTCAATATGAACAGGGAGCAAAACTGTAGGGTAAGTAGCTACATATGCAGTATTCTCTTTCAGAAAATCTTACTTCACAGCGCAACAGATTTCCCATAGTAAATAGATATATTCTTATCTGCTCTTGTCCCTTACTCCTTCCCTCTTCACCATCTAATGGGCTCTCATGGGTGGTGAGCAGATGCGAATAGGGAGCAGGATTCCTTTGTGGCCTGCCAAAAATACCTGCGCAGTTGGAAGCAGCACCCCTCCATGCCCACCACAGTTGTCACCCCTTCCCTGAGGACATGGCCCCGGAAGCACCTCCTAGATCCTGTTGATTCTTTGGGAGGATGGATAATGAGATTCCCCCACTTCCAACTTCAGACACGTGGTCAGTTGCCCTATAGCTTGTGAAACCAGCTCTGTGTAACAACACCAAGTCTACGACACTCCTGCCAGAACCACGGCATTCCTTACACAGGCGCGGCCTGTGCTCCCCGTTACACCCAGAGGACAAGCTGAGCTGGCAGCAGAGGCAGCAAGGGACTGGGGAGATAAAATGCAGTGGTGGAGGGGAAGGAGGTGCTGTGCTTGATGCTCTGGGCTGTAAACGGGAGGAGGTGGGAGCATAATTAGCATTCGATAAGACGGGAGACAGGTTTGCCATTTCTCTGCTGCAACATCATGTTTGTGTTCACAGTGTGATTCTATAAGCTATGTAGTGGTACAGGTCCATATACAGTACTTAATAGTAGGATTACGCTTTTAGTCTGTAGAATCTGTTTCCATGGCAATCCCCAGGTTGTCTCCTTGAATAGGTTTAACAATATGGGATTAACCTCATCTTTATTCACCACTGTTCAGCATAAATCTGAAGAAAGGGGAAAAAAAAAAAGACATTACTGTGTAGCAAGTTGCATTAAGTTTCCACTCGAGGGAGAAAACCAACAGATTATTATTAGTTCTTTAAAAAATACTCCCATTCATTGTCACAGATTTTTAGGAGAGACTTGCAGGATACTGAGGCTTGTTGCTCTGTAAATGTTAGAGCCCAGAGGTAAAAGTTCAAGTGGTCTGTGGATTACAGACTTCTCTGTATGTACGTCCAGGTCACAAGTTCACTCCTGTCTGTCATGTGCCAAAAGCAAGCGGCAGTGGCTGCACATTAGCAGCAGCACAGAAACAATCGGCCTTGGGTGCCTTTTCAAACAATGCAGCGAAAAACTACTCAGAGATTTCCTTGACAGTAATAACGTGCTGTAAACAGTCACTCCAGATCCAAGGATAATTACCTGCTCAAATCCCAGTCAAAAAGCGGTATTTTAAAAGACTGCATAGGCTTGACCCAAATTAGCAATACAAAATAACATATTAGGTTGTCATTAATTAAATTTGACATGCAGGCAGACGAGGAGAACACAGCTGGGAGAGTACAAACAGATAATTTTGAAAATCTTTTCACATTGAGGAAGAAGTAGCATTTGCAGTTCATAGTGAAAATCAAACAAATTCTCGTTTTAACCAGCAGATGGAGCTTATGTGAAACAAACAAGCGGAAAGGATGCCTAATCATTGCACAAAGCAGTGTTTTGGGGCGCTGCTGTCTACAGGACTGGAGGAGGACATAGGAAAAAGCTAGAAGGTTCTGGCCGAGACAGGATCAAGCAGAGGCAGGAGGGCAGGCAGTGTTCAGGCTATACGTGTAGCAAAAAGGGAGGAACGTAGCTATAATGAGTAAACTGATTTAGACCTTGAGAAATATGGAGGGGAAAAAAAAGGACAAAAGGAGTCTCCAGTGTTAAGAATGCACCTGTTAGTTCCAGCTGATATGAGAAGGTCTGGGATTTTGCTGCAAATTTACCAATCCTGTATTTAAGATAGCCTGTTATGCCTCTAAATGCGTCAGTTTGATTTTATGAATGACATACTTTAAAAATATGTATTTAGAGTTATTCTTTGCCTCCAGATTTTTTTTTCCAGTCTGTAAGATTTGCAAGTTCCTATCTGCAATTAGAAACACAGAAAGACGACAATCTTATGCCATCATTTGCCTCTCAGACTTAGGCCTTTAAGGAAATACCAAATGTTGTGTTACTGTCAATAAAAGCTCTCAATCTGCCACCTCAGCTTTTATAAACCCATCAAGAAGCAAGACAAGAAGCGCATGCGACCAGGGAAGCCCTCCCCCATCCTGGATTTTGTAGACCTGAACCTGCACTCCTGATATATCTCCAAATTCCTGGTGAAGTCAGCCAGTATTATAGGAGTGCTGGAAAAATAGGAGGTCCCTACAAACCAGAGATACCTTTCAGTTTGTGTCCATTAAAGAAACAGCAGAAGGTCAGCACACCATTTTAGGAGAATTTTTACCTTTGTATTCTACAAAGGAGAAAAATGGGCTACTTCCAAGGGCAGTTTTGGTGGCAGTAACATAACTTTCTTTAGCAATTTGGCAAGGCTGATGCTGCTTGTGCTAAGCGTGGGTTTAGAGGGGAGAGGATTACAGCCAGCACATGCACACAGCTGTATGACTTGGTAGCAGGCAAAATGCTATGTAGTCCCATTGTCCCTCAGGCATATTCGGGCTTTGTCTGCCTCTAAGGAGGGAAGCAGAACTAAGCATTTCTGTTAAAAGAACAACTAAGAAAGATATTGAAGATGGATAGGTTGATTTGCTGAAGCCTGATGCTTAAAATTCCTGTGCAGAATTTAGCCCTCTTGGGCCTCAGCTGTTGTTACCTCTCTCTTGCTGGTTTTGCTGATGATCTTATCGGTCCTGGCCCATATTTTTCCCTAACAATCAGCCTGAATGACCCTACCAGAATCTGTCTTTCCAACCCTTGAATTGCTCTCTCTTGTTTACCTTTCAGCTTTAAACTTTCTACCTTACATAATCCAGACCAAGCCTGTAACACAGATCTCACACTTTTTTATCCTGTTCTCCTTGACCTGACTAACACTCCCATCTTCGGTGCTGCCGTACAATGACCTCCCCATTCCAGCATGCAAGCCCACAGCCCCTCCTTTATTCAAGTCAAAGAGCTGCTTTTCTCAAGAGGCCTCCCCACAGAGATAATGAAAAGCAGATTAAGAGATTTAAAAAAGGAGTTGGTTCCTTTGGAATGGTCAGTGCGCTTTCCCTTTCTACAACCATCCTCTCTACTGTAAATTTTCTAAATCAGTGTTTGTCTGGATGTCTGTGCCTTGACCTCAGCAGGACCTAAGCTGTTGGGCCCCAATCCTACACATGCATATGCATGCCATGCCCCTTTGCTATCACTGACATACACAGAGTGGTAGAGGAACAAGCACAGTTATCCATTTGTAAAATCAAATCCTGGTGCTTGCCAGATAATATCATAAAAGTGTTGGTAATGGCTAAAAATTAACATTTTTATCTTTGTTATTGTGACACAGAAAGAATGGCAACCTCCAAGGCAAGTGAAGCGGCAGCTCTGTTGACAACCCTTGGTTTGGACTGATTTGTAGGTATATGAGAATCTTGAGGAGAAAGACCTGGTAAAATGTGACGTGAAGCTATAGAAAAATAACAAAGAGCCATCAGCACTAGTACATCCCAGTAGTGCTTTGCCAGTATCCTGTCTTTTTCTTATGCGGCTGAATTTCAGGCATCAGAAACAGAAGACGCTTTGTCTGGGCTTTCCCATGTAATCAGCAACCTCTCTCCTGCCTGTCTTAGGCCGCTATTCACTTTATTACTATTATAGTATCCCCTAGAGACAGACTCAGGAGGCATTCACCCCCAAACGTCCTGTTACCTTAAAATGATTAGTTATTTTCCCAGTAATGCATTACATGCTTTAATCCTGCTTACGTGAGTGTATGAAGCGTGGCTAGCAAGTTATATGCAGATAGAGCGAGAGGAACTCGTTGGGACTAATCTGAGCAACAGGTAAAAGTAAGCCATCCAGACTGCTCATCAGTCAGGGTGACAAGACTCACGCTCATTCCAGTATGACACGTATCGATGATTTTCTTTTTTACTCACTAATCCAACAGCTGAAAGAGGAAATACACCCAACATATCTCAACAAAAAGAATCCATTCCCCTTTGGCTCAGCCAGCAGTGCTTTCCTGTCGTGCCAAGGGAACAACCTCCTCCCCTTTCTGAGGCCTCTCCTCCCAAGGAACAGACATCTAACTCTCCCTGAGCGGGAAGCCTCTTTCAGCGTGCCAGCTGGGAATCAGGGCCCTGGGCTCAATCCCAGCACCTGTGCCTAGTTTTCTTACAGAGCGCAGCCAGCTGCTCTTCCAGGTCTGCAAATGTCCTGTATACCCTCTTTCTTTTCCTTTCTGTGCGTTGCTTTGGATAGGCAATGCAAATGTGTTGCTTATATTTGGATTTTTGCAAATACACTATTTTACATTTACCTTTACCTGGTTTGTGTTAAGGATCGTAGCAGGGTACTGACAAATGGAGCCATGCCATGTTTTCAGTAATCCTTAAACCAGGGTTGTTGAACCAGTAGTGCCCAGAACCCCTGTACTATTTTTGAGGAAATTTGAAGGTGAGCAGCATATAACTGTAAGCTGCTTTGGAAACTGGTGACATGGAGGGGAGGAAAAGCATTTTTGATGGCTGGTGTTTGTTAGTGAACTTTTCTGGCATTACACATGGTAGCAGAGAGTACAATTGACCCATGGGTTCACAGGCATTAGATAATTGCTTTGGCTCTGACTTAGTTCATAGCACGTTAGACTAGTCATTTCTATCTGTGACACCGAACTATCAACTGCAAACTTCCTGTGTGGAAATAATTATGCATCTTTTCTGAGTTTGCATTATGTTCTTATTTATCCAACAGTTCTTAGGCAGAGAGGCAAGGTTAGAGTTAAGAGAAGACTGTTGTCACTGTTAATAGCTTGTCTCTGAAAAGCCTTCATATCATTCAAAAAGCCTAGTATAAACAGGAGCCAGGCTGGGGCTTGCATTCTGTACTGCAACGGGAAGGGGATACATAGAGGTCTGGAAAATAATGAAGGTGGGAGGAAGGTGAATAGAAAATGGTTATTATCACTGCTCATAATACCATATTAATTCAACCAGTTTATCTGGGAGCAGAGTTTAAAAAAGAACAGAAGGAAATACATTTTCATATGAACTGGTTGCCACAGGATGTTCTAAAACCCAAAAATATAAATAAATAGGTTCAAAAAGAAAATAGATTCAAGGGAGGTAGGCTTAATGAAGTCTCTGACACATGCTCATCTAGATGCAATGTCTTGTTCAGAAGTTAGGAAGTCCCTAAACTACTGAATTTCAGAAGCAGGAATGACACAAGCGGCTAAGAGCTACTTTTCTTATGCCCTGTTTCCAAATCTAAGCATCCATCACTACTTCCCTTCTTGGTTTCCCTTGAGGAAAGGACATGCCTGAGCCTGCTTTGAATTTTAAAAGCCTTCTCCATTCTGCACAAATAGAGGTGAAAATAAGAGACCATGAATGATTACCCATGGGCAGCTAATGAAAACCACAGGATGCAAGTCCTAAATTGGGACCAAGGAGGTGTCTGAGGTAGACTGAAGGGTCACTGTTGGTGGGTCTCAAGGCAAGTGCCTCGAGGGATGCATGGCTTGCCCCATGCCGGGAGGCTATGGTGGTTCAGTTAGTCCTAGACAAGCACGACACTGTTTCTGCCATCCTTACAACTCCAGGTGTTGCTGTCACCAACAGAACAACAAACAGGTTAATACAAGTGGGGATTTTTTGAATAGAAGTGTAATGAAAGCCAGGTCAGAAAGGGAAAGGATTTCAGTCCAGTTGGTAACTTACACAGAACTTTGCAGCACAAAACTCTACCAGGGTAGGGAACTCACATCTTCTCTGGGTTTCTTACCACAATGTTTCCTCTTTGGACTTCACAAAGTCCAACTTCTGCCATAATCCACCTGGCAACAAGTTACAGTCTATCTCCCTCTAGTGGGTAATTACCCATGAAAGCCACGAGGAGACATGAGTTAAAAATTTGCCTTGCACTTGCTTTCCATTTTCTTCTTTCTTCAGTTTGCTTTCTTCTTCTTTCCTCTGTGATCTTTCTCACAAATACATTCAACGTTTTCTTGATACCCTCTAAACATCATGTCTGCTCTTCCTCCATGCTTGTGCTGTGTGAGGAGTTGGGCCGTTTTAGGATTTTCTATTTGACTCTGATGTAAGTGGAAATGAAAGTGAAGAAGCTGCCCAAGAATGACTTTAAAATTAAATACTCTAGAGATTGGTGGTGTTTGCACAGAGGCACATGTGCAACCCCCAGTATGCTGGAGACTTAGAAATCTGGGAAAAAGAAAACCTTAAGGCCCTCCTTAAATGGGTTCCTCAGGTTTGTAATATATTTTTTCTATCTGGAGTCGGTCAAAAGAAATTTACGGTTGGGTTTTCTTATCCTTAAAGTTGATTTATTTGGGTGGAAAATCTTCTGCATTCTGCTTAGTAACTTGTTTGCTTTGCATTTGTTGTTCCATTAACAAAAATATTAACAGCAAAATACATATGCCAGCTGTGTTATATCTAAAGTTAGCTCTCCTAACAGCACCAGTTAACTACCAAAGAGTATTCCCAGAGCAGAGCTGACATTAATTGAGAAAGATAGTGCTCTCAAATACGTCAAGACAAGATGCTATAGAAATTGATTTAACCAGACCATGCCTTTTGTCTGTGGAACTGCATTTCTCTCCTTTGCAAAGCATATAGGCTAGATACTATTGCTGCAAGTCCATTGAGATTAATGGAGATATATCAGGGATGAATCTCAAAGGTGTTTCCTTTCTCTGACTACTCTGATTTTTTTGTCTGGTTAAGCACATTTCAAAAAACAAGATGAACAAGCCAATATTGTCCAAAGGAAAAATGGCAGGTCTGGTTGAAAGAAATATTTAGGTCAGGCTTTGATAATACTACATTTCTTGAGTGATAGATAGTAGGCTTTGTATTAATCATTATCTGTTATCTTTCTGTTTAAAACTTTGAACTATCTGAATAAACCAACAGGAAAGACATTTTGTTCCAGTCCAAGTATTTTCCAGGTTCCTTGAGGCACTGACCTTTTTCTCAATTCACTGTGGTAATGGTGTTCCTCAAAGTCACTAATTAGAATCCCAACAGAGTCTTTATTATGGCAAACCAGTGTCACAAGAACGAATGAAATGAAGATAAACTGGAATGTAACTGAAACAAAGTAAGATCGTGGATTATTTGTTCTGACCAATTTCTGTTCCTACTAACACCTATGCAATCCATATGTTTACATTATTTTGTGAAACAGGATCATACAAAAATAATTTTGCTATATAGCATATTGGGATTATCAACAGAGTTATTTTACTTACATGGGTAAAAAAATATTGTAGCTTTCACTCCCTTTATAACCGAGATGTCAACATAACTAATTCCATTTCACTGTAATAAAGACGAAATGAATTCCAATCCTTCACCTACATCAGTAACAACATATTTTTATTCAGCTGAGACGTTGCATAAACCTGCTGAAGGTAAGAATTGCAGACGGTGCTGAGACAGGATGTGGAGGCAGGGAGGAGGTACTGCAGAAGAAATTTACGGATTTTTTCTCGAGGGCTTTACTTGCATTGATGTACAGGACAAAAAGGATCCAGTGACTATCAGCTTTCAAGACCAGCTTGTAGAGCCGACAGTAAATGTTCTTTTGCTTCCAAATTGAGTACATTTGTTCTAGAATTTATTAAGACTCTGTAAACAAAGAAACTTACAGTGCCACATCCTGTTCTTTATTTAGGTTGGATGAGGGCTTCATTTGGCATTACGGAAACTAGAACGACTGCACTGGGCTAAACCAAAGGCCTGTGAGTCCCTTCATCCAATCTCTGGTCATAGTCAGAAACGAGTGCTTAGGGAAAGAGTATGAGAAATAGGGCATGCATAGAGTGTTGCTGCCATTAGCCTACTCTGCCTGCAGCAGTGACTGTTGTATTTCATCGCTGCTGATAAAGAAACACAGAAGGTAGTCTAGTGGTCTGAGCACAGAGCTGGGAGCGATGAATCTGCGTGTTTCAGTCTTGCCTCTGTCACCAAGGTTACTTGTATATTGCTGTGTCCCAGCTCATGTGCATGTGTGCTTGTGGCAAACCTGTCTTCAAGCCTCTGCACTGCAGAGGCACACACAACCCACGCTTCTTTACCCACACTCGTGCTCACGCTGTAGTTGGCCAGGTCTGCTATTATGGTTTGGAGAGATTTGTTCCTCCCTAATGAGTTGCTTAACATCTGTGATTGTTTCCTGAAGAGCTGCATAATATCCCGGTGCACTTCTTATTGTGCCCCTTTATCTCTCCCACATTCCTTCTGGTTCCTCTATTTTTCACATGGTTATCATCACCTGTCTTTGTGGTCCTTGTGCTTTGTCTTAAGCTTGTCATCCCTCAGTTCTTACACTCCAGAACAGCAGGCTCAGTGCAGTGTAAAAACTCAACAAATGTTTTCCCCGACTGCATAGCCTGAGTCAAGGTCAATCTATCAGGTAGCACAGAGAGGCTGACTCTTTCAAATGTCCCAGCTGAAGCTGCCAATAGAAAGGTGATGCTGTTAGATTTCCAGTACAACCAAAAAGATGATGTTTAAGTCACCTCCTTAAAAATTCCTGTTAAAAATTCCTGTTAAAAATTTTGGTTAAAAACTATGCTTCACCTTGTTTCAGGACTACCCTGCAATTCCCAGCACCATAAGATCACTCCTGAATGGACCCTCAAAAACTGAATCCATCAGCTGCAGGCCCACTTCTAGTGAGCTCACAACTTCACCGTTACTCCTGAAACTCTGCCACCTCCTCCTCATCTGTCTCCTCCAGTGCAGCCATTGTTCCTACCTCCACTGGCCTACTATTCTTCCAGAAACACGACATGGAGGACTGCAAGCTCCCCACTCAGGGCACTACTCAGAACATCCAGGCAAGTAGATGGGGATTTGCCAGAACTCCTGTTTCCATCATTAACCTTGTAATGGAGAGCCTTTACCAGTTTGATGCATACTTGCCCTCTACAGCCATTGGGCATGTCCTCATTTCTGCAAGCTGATTCCAGCTGGCTGGATCAAAGGGCAGATTTGAGGTATTTCTCCCCAAATCCTTGCACCTCAGGTTGAGCAGAACCCTGGAGAGCTCCTCCTCCTCCTCCTCCCTGCGGCCTCCAGCTGCGCCTCTGCGCAGGGCAGGGGTGCGAAGAAACCGGAGTAAGCCACATGCAAATCAGGGCTGAGTGGTAACCAAATATGTCTGACCCAGGGGGAAACTGGTGGGAAGAGCAGAGTCAGTGAGAGGGAAGTAAGCGAGCAAACAGGCAGGAATATACAGGCCCTGGTATACTGGCATGTCAGTGGAAGGTTGCGTATAGTAAATAAATAAATACAGGTACACATGCTTTAGCTATTTCCCCAGGGTAAAGGGAGTAGGAGTGTGTTCAAAGAGTAATATTTGCTATACTGTCCTGCGAGCGCAGCTTCAAAACATACATTGGGAAGTATTTATAGGTTGTACATGTGAATGATCAAGGAATTTAAACAACCTGAATAATGAACAGCATACACCAAATCCCACCAGTCTGATCCCAATCTCAAATTCCTTACTTCTCAGTGTTACAATTTCACAGACAATTAAAATGGCTACTTAGCTACGTTATGTTATTATGAGCAACATCACTTGTCAAGAATTTTAAGTATGAAAAGTGATGTTAATTGTTAGGCATTACTACCCAGGTAAAAATTACACCCCAGTGTTAAGAATGCACAACAGTATGCCATTAACTTGTTTAATATGATAGCTTTGAAAGAGTGATATGTTTTGCTTTTACATTTCTACTACAAGACCTTTGCTATTTGTTCATTAAAATTCTTTCTGCAATAAAGATGATTCAATGATTTTGCAAACCAACCTCATCCCTAGAATGTTATAATTTGACAATTTCAAGGCTTTTCAACACAGACCCTTGCATATATGTCATATATCGCATTGCAGATTTCATCCAATAGTGGAAAATGTACTCTGAATGTAATATCATCTTATCAGTATTCTAGCACCATAAGCTTTCTCACTGCAAGCAGGGTACTGTTCATTACAATGAAACTGAAAATGGAATAACTGAAGGATTGATTTATATGACCTTCACTCAGGAATGTTCTAATTCTGACATAATCTCTCTGACTGAAATCCTAAACACTGTATAATTTTGATTTATTACCCTTAAAAGAAGGAGCTTAGATCTATAGATCAACAGAATACCTAGCACGGAAAAGAGTGGTGCAACAGCTCAGGAAGATTGCAAGAAAATGCAGATTGATCATGTGACTTTACTCCAAACATTGTCTCAGCCAGCAAATCCAAGAACGGGGCTGAAAGCAACTGGAAAAACATCATGCGGATGTTTTCACAAATCCACTCCATCACTCAGAAATCTCTCTTGATTATATACATTTTTATAGCAAAGATAAGACCATATTAATAAGTTAAAGCATGAACCAATGTTTATTGGTTGCAGGAAATGTTTATTAAAACAGCTAATTTATGGCAAAACAGGGCCAGAGCTTGGTTCCCAATGTACTACGGCTCTGTTTTCCTCCCGCACCAGCAGTATAATCTATTCTATGCTATCCTGTCCTAACATCCACTTGTCATGGGGGCCAAGAGAAGGCTTATCTATGGTGTGAGTGTGTGTTGGACCTGTCTCTGACTGCTAGCAGGTGAAAGCTAGAGCAGCCCTACAGTCCGCTGCTTAAAAATAATAGCTGGTATATTTAAAGCAAAGTAGCTGGATCTAAATCAAGTGGAACCTTATTGAATTGAAAGGTGAATCACATTAGTTGTCACTTCTTGGATTTTTTGGTGAGGTAAAGAGAGCAATTAGAAGAAAGGACAGATACAAACTATTCACAACAAACTGGTTGATAAATGTACATTAAAAGCCCAATGAACACAGTTTTAATACCTTCCAGAACTGAAAGCAACAGATCATTTAATTTTAAGCAGACTAAGAAACAGAAATCTGCCCCCCACCTGCACCTTTTTTCTGTTCTTAGTGTTGAATGAAATGAATGCTTGCCTCCTTCCCTCCCACACACTCAGCTCACAGTTCCCACTTAGCCACTTCCCAGTCTTATTTTGGACAAATCTTTATCTTATCACCCTTCTCTTGCAAATCCTTCTTCTCCAGAGCACTCAACATCCTCCTTTCACAAAATCCACCTTTTACAAGTGGTACCTAATCAATCATACTTTATCCTAGCTGGAAAATGGGGGGGCTTATTTTATAAAAAATTCTTTTTATTCGGTGCATTTTGTGGCTGGTATGAATACTTTGTTTAATTCTAGCAGATGATAGTCTCCTCTATGCAGGAACATTTGTCTGCTTCACTGTATTGCACAATGCTAGTCCAAGCATATTATTCTCACCTATGAATAGGCCTGTTCCTTATTACTCCCAAAGATCAAACATTACACAATTCCTCCAGTATTTTTCACTTACGGACAGTCTGAGCTACAGCTACTGCAGCCACTGTAAAAGCACTACAGCCTCAGAGAGATTATTCCTTCCTTCCTGAATACATTAGAGTAGATATACCAGGAACTAAGTCTGTGCTTAGGGATAGCAGGAAGTGCCTGATTCTTTTTACGTATTTGTGGAAAGGAAAAAAAAAAGAACCCTAACTTGGGTGGAATAAAATTTAGGACATTTATTCCCTCAGCTATGTAGACAGAGTTTTCAAGAATAATAAATTATTTATATCAAAAACTGTTTTCTAGTAGAGTGACAAAGGCCTGTAAGTGGTGGACAAAAGAGAAAAGAAACAGTCCATATTATTTCTACAATCCATTAGCACCATAATCATATATGATGCATATCAACATATATGAATACAAGACAGACAATATTGGATTCTTTGGACTAGAAAACTTAATGTAAATCCCAGTTCTGCAAACCAATCCTGGCATGCTTGATTTTCAGCATGAGCTGTTTATTGAATTCTCAAATGGAAGTATTTATCGGTAGGAAAATCAAAACAGCAGAGGAAGTAATATAGTCTTAGATTTCCCAATGGTGAATTCATTAGCGGAGTCAATTCTGGACTCAGCCTGGTATCTCATCCACCAGACAACACTCGCTTCCCAATGTAATGACAGATGATCATAAAAGCTTAACAGTGTTTTACTATGCTGGTAAAGCAGATAAGGATGGGAGTGAAGAGCAGCATGGTATCTTCTTCGACCAATGACAAACCATTAAGTATGAGAGATTAAGAACTAGACTTTATTAGGATGATTATCATTACCCTCAACAACAACTATAAAAAGCTCTAAGTCAAATGGTTCTGACTCACTTGTTGAAGGGTACTAGCATCTGTGGAGGAAATTCTGGGTATGGGCTGTCACCGGTGGCTAATCCCTCTGGAACAGGTGCACAGCAGTTTGCCAGCCCCACATCACAGCAGGGCTGGGAGCCAGGGGATCCAGCTCATAAAAGAGATGCCCACTTGGAAAAGAGGTGGAACAAAACAAGAAAGGGCACTGCCTGTCTTGGCATGTCTCCTGAGGGGCTTCCACTTGTAAAGTTTTGGTGCCTGGTAGAATTTGGAAGCCTTTCTCCATGCAGTGCACACCCTACTTGTCCTTCCCCAAGATCAAGTTCTCCCAGGCCACAGCAGCAACTCTCAGGTGAAGTACTTTTGCAGCCAGTATGTTTGTAATTGTAAATTCAACAGATTCTCTACAAACTGGTGACTGTTAATATTTAAAAATATCACTAGAATGCATAAGTAGCAGATCAGTCTAACCCGACTAAGGTCAAAGAACATTTATTGAGCCCTTTCAGGACAGAGGGCAGAGATATTGCAAAATTGACTTTCAAATGAATGAACAAGGAACACAGACTTAAAATCTCAACTCTGGCAGATGCTGAACCCAGTGTCATTTGATCTGCAGTAGCACTTGGGTGTCTGAGTAGGAAGGAAACCTTTCTCAGAAATTACTGCTCTTGTTCAACTAGTCCAAACTGGTGGCTTCTGAATAAGAGAAAAGCATTTTCTTACATTGTAAGTAATATAAATAAAATAATATAAAGTCTTTTCACTGATTCAGATACACCTATTAAAAATTACATGTTATAGAGTTAGAGACCCTATTGTCAGATCTGCACTAGACAGACAGAAAGACTTCTCGAAGGGATTTTTTTAAAATCTGAAATACAACATACCTTTCAATATAATATTTCTGCCTGATTAAAGTAATCCTATTGATAGTCTATCATAGTTTGATTATGATTACAATTTATTGTAAACTTATTGTATTCATTATTAACCTGAGCTGTAAAAATATTAATACTAGTAATTATTAAACTTGAGAACAATGCAAAAAAAGATAAAGAAAAAAAAAAAGGGAAATGAAGCTGATTAAATGTCTGGCTCCCATTGATTGCCAATAGCTGCTACTGTTAAATTAAGAGGTTATTTTATTGTCTGCAGCCAAGTTCAGTCATACTCCATTCAATAACCAATAATTTAGGTCTTTCAGTTAATAATAATTACAATAAAAGTATTCCCAACTTTCAGGCATGCTGTGTTTATTTTAGGATATTAACACAGCAATCCAAATACAACACGTAAGACTCCCTCAGGGCTTTCTGTCTCACATCCCAGACCTTCTGTTTCTTTATAAGCTTTAACAGCCACAGTTATAAGAGATATAAATAGTCCGAAGCACAAGAGAATCTCTCTTCCCTGACAGAATCTTTATTTACAAGCTGTACAAACCTAAGCAGGTCAAATAGTCCCTTGCTGGCAGGTTAATAAGGCCCACCTGCCAAATAAACCCACCAGTGAACTCCACGGGGCCCACATAAATCCAAAAAGCTTGGACAAGAGAAGATTTTCTCCCTAGGAATCATACTGAGACGGGATGCGTATAGTTCAAAAGGGGTTCATCTTTCAAACTCCAGAGTGCTTGTCTACCTGGCACATACTCATGAGTGTGCAAAAGGCTGGCAAAAAACATGGTTCTTACCTTCAGAAGACACCATTATTTAACATTCATATGCCAATATTGCTTACAGGACACCTACATGCCGAGGGCTCCTATACTGGTGCCGTACAAATATGTAAGACTTTTTTAAGTCTCTGCCCTTCAAAGTTCTTAAAAGGCAAGTATAGTTGGGTCATAAATCAAATCTTTAAAATTATTTAAGACTTAACGTACAATTAATTTGCCTACAATGCCATGAAAAGGAAATGGAAGAATAGGATAACTGATTATTTAAGCTGACCTAGAAATTAATTCTCAGAAGCCACAGTAAATTTTTAAATGAATATTGACCAGTATCAAAGTGTCTGTTCCGAGACCTGAGCTGTTCAAACACTACTCTTGGGTAAATGTTTCCCACTGAATCAATGACTTCTTTATGTTTTTCTCTGAATCAGCTAGGCCCAGCAACTGTCCCAATGTGGGCATATCCATAGACCTTTCAAGAGGCCTAGTCACTATGTTTACATTGCATTGTACAAAGCATCTCCAAAGCATCCTTCAGATTCCTATTTGCTGTTCATATAGTCAGTAAACTGGTAAATTCTGAGAGCATGCCTCCTAATTTATTATACTTCTAGGATGGCATCAGGCGGGTGAAGGCAGACGGCCATGCAGCCGTGGATTGTAGCTGGGCAGCAGAAGCTCTCTGGCCCCAGACTCTGAAGCAGGAACTAGCGATCCATTCATGAAGGGAGTCAGTTTGCCTTTGCACACCAGGCTGAGAACTGCGGCAGTGCCCGAGCTGATTCACCAACAGATCAGATGTCCCAGCCTCAGAGGTGGCAACAGTAATCAGGAAGGGTGATGTGTGGCTGGAGAGGCGGTGTGTGTATAGGGGGCAGGGATCACAGGTCCAATTTTAACGAGCCGGTGAAAGTCTGATGAAGTTCTTTAATGTATGGTGAGGGCCATGTCCATACCAGGCCTACAGGCTGTCTGCTGCCTGCCTGTAAAAATCCAGGTTACAGGCCAATCATGGAGGACATAAAAAGGCTTGCAGCTATTCCTTCCTGCAGGTCTAGAGCGGGCTAGACCAGACTCCCTGCAGGCACTGGGGATTACAGCTGTATTAAAACATACAGGACTGAGGCTGCAAAGAGACAACTCACATACCTAAGGCTAAGTGCATATATTTGCCAGAGTGACTCCAAATAGAAGTCAACTGTAACAGTCTTACAAGTCAACTGTAACAGTTTTACAAGTGTACATGAAATAAGGAACACATGGAGAATGTGCATTTAAGATGGTATGCTGTGGCAAAGCATTTAGTCACACTTTGAAGGCCTCTATTTCAGATCACCGTAGGGAATGCTGGGTTTTGGGATTCTGGTATTTTAGGTGAGCTGCATGCTGGGAGTGGTGTACTTCTAGTCAGATGCAAAAGCACCTCTTCTAGCCCCTGGAAAGGACTTCTGGAGTGAGACAGAAGTTGAGGCTTTGAATCACAGGTTTGACTCCTGAACTCCGAGTGCCATTTAAGTGCCTGTCTCCTCCTTTGGACCACTGCAAACAGTTTATTCCTGCCTTGAAGAACCAGCTCAAACCCAGGAGATGCATGTAACCTCAGCCCTTCAGCAAATACCACATGCCCAGTTGCTGTAGCAATTGCAAAAGGAGGAGCGTCCAACGCAGGGTGGCTTGTGTCCATGGGAATGATGCTATTATTAGCGCAATGGTACTACAACCATGCCCATCTTCAGTGTGAGACAACGTAGAGTGGGTGAATCTTCATATAGGCTGTCTCCTACATGCTGGCCAACCCAACACCTCTGCTGAGCACATTCTTCATTTGAATCACAGTTTAGTTCAGTTGCTGTAAATGCAGCTGAGACAGTCCAATGTTTTTCTGCTGTACGTAAAGCGGATGCAGATTTGGCGCTGGAGCCAGAACTGCTACAGTGGGATGACTCTTGCATATAGGGTTGAGCTGCTGACAGTGAACCACAGTGTAACTCCTGCAGGCAGCTCAGCAGCCACCTTCCCCTCCCTGCTAGGGCTTGTTCACCAAGCAAGGGTGTCTCATAAAATGCCTGCACTGATTGCCAAAGTGTAAGCTCTGGCTCATTAATAATAACTGAAGCGAACAAATATAGCTTAGAGGAACAAGCATATCAAGCTCAAGAAGAGTGTAAGAACACGGTAAAATGTGCAAGAAACACGTCCTACTCTTTTCCGTTTTCACAGCACAAACAGCACAGGTGATAATTTAGCAGTTAGGCCTGCATTTGCAAACCTGCTCATCCTATGCCTCAAATCCAGTTGTTTCAGCCCTCATTTGTCAAGTACTTTGGCACGTACTCAACACCAATATAAAACAAGTGCTAGGCATCTTATATAAAGTCTCCAAACAGTTCTCAAAATTAGTGGATATTTCTGAAAATGTCTGTCAATGAGCATTTTTCTCAAGGCATATATATTGAGTAAATGGGATATGATCACAGCTACAATTTTTCAGTACAGGAAATTGCCAGCCACCAACATAATTAGAAACAGTTCATATGATCAAATTAATCATTCAAAAAAGAGCAATTACTGTTAACAGAATAATGGCATGCCTTAAAAAAGAATGAAATTAACCTTTAGGACCGACATAGTTACCCTCACCATTCTGTACTGAGGCAGCAAAGATTAATATATGTGCAAAATAAAACACTGCATTAGCGTCTGCTGAAAACAGAAGTAGCATTATCTATCTGGCCTATTCAACCCTTAACAAACTTTATTCTTTGGCACTGGCATAGAGTGGAAATATCAATAGTCACTTCTCTGCCAAAATGAAAAAAAACCCTCAAACTTCACTGTGTTTATCACTGAACAATAATTACATGAAGATTAAGCGTAAATCAGTAATTTGAAATGCAGTAGAATTAACATTCAAACCTTCAAACAAATCAAACATTATGGCTCCTCAAAAGTGAGGAGTTGTAGAGTTAAGCTTTAGCCTTTACAAGCTAAGATCTAGAAATGCATACCAAACATATTGCAAAAAACCTGTAGTTTTGCTCTGTGGTGCTAAACATTAATTCTGATTATGAATGTATTTCAGTATTTGTACTTCTAAATTAAATTTATGTTTATAAACAGAGTAACATACTATGCTATCAATAGAAGAGTTAATGTGTTTTGAATCCTCAAGCTGTGTGTTTCTACATGGATTAGATTTATTTTATTCTGAATGTCAGCAATGTTTAAATGAAGTCATGCTGATGTTGAAGATAATTAGAGACATATAACTTCTATAGATAAATTTATTAGTGCACTGAAGTTACTTATACCAGGCTGGAGCATGTTAGCTGCTTAGAACTGGTATACAGCTGGTTTTTATCATCCCAACACTGGATAACAGCAGGGATATGCTCCTCAGTTTTCCTTTCTCCTGGCCTCTGCCTTCCCCTGAAGATGTATCCCACTCCCTCATGTCTTCAACTTTCATCTTCCTTTTGCTCCCTCAATGACACTTCCCCTTCTTCTGCTCAGCATAAATGATGCAAACAGAAATAGGTATTTGTGAGAAAAGTGACATTTACTCCATTCTTTTCCTAACTGAAAATGTATCTGGTAAACAGACTGGTGTATAACTCATAATACGAAGAAGATTCACATTTAACTGTATATTTTTATCAAGGTTATAATTTCTTACTCTGAACAGTACTTAACTATAAGCTATAGTTGCACTTAAGATGTCTCTCATTTGGACAGAGACTAATTCTGTTTGAAATTCTCTAAGCAGGTTATTTTCTTTTTCCCAAAGAATCAACTTTCAATTAAAAAATACTATTACTCCATTTTTATATGAGATTACACAAAAACATATGTAAAGTCTGAAAAGCCTGTACCTTTTCATTTCCAAGCTAATATAAAAGTAAAAACAATTCTAATACACAATGCTGAATTTTTTAAATAGCCATTTTCAATGAACTTGCATTCAAATTGATTAGCAAATGTATGTGTAGGTTCTCAAGAATGCATTTAGTACCAGATTTCAGGATGACCATGCTACATTTAATATAAAGAAATGCTGATTTAAGTTTCATACTTCATTCTTTCTTAATTCTACATCAGCAGCTTGCTGTCTCCATATTAAACAGCATGCAGTATGTTGCATGGCCAAAGACATAAATGCGTACATGCCGATAAAGATTTTTTTTAACAGTCGTGATGACACATGGACTGACGTGCTGAAGGATCAGTGGCTCTGTCTAGTTATACCTAACATAGCTAAGGATAGGTTCAGACAGGTGGGAAACAACGATTACTCACTGTTAATCTGAAGAAAAAACATGGACTGCTAGCCAAAGTCAGCGCTGAGCTGACAGCATGAAAGAGAGTAATGGTGATACAAGGGACAGCGCTGGGAAGATACCTCTGCATCAGCGCTACAACAAAACAGGACAATGGGCGGCATTAACTTTTCCAGTGTATTCACATTTTGAAGTAGGACTACAATGTCTTCAGTGTTTAGCCCTAATAGGTGGGAAGGTTTGTGAAACAAGAAAAACCTCCATTTGTAGATTCTATAAGGCCTAGTACAATCCTTACCTCATTAAACACCTGTAGTACAATAAACACTGTGGACATGCTGTGCTGCTGTACAAACTAATTTGGGAATATCTGATTAACTCATCAACTGCACTCACGTAACTTCAGTTTACTGGTAGTTATGTTTACATTGCCACCAAGATGATCTGCATTCAGGAAAATATTTACTAACCAGATGATTATATAAAATCCTGCAACAAAAATAAAAAGGGATACAAGAAAGGAATTCAGAAAGCAGCAATCAATCCTTAGGATCTGTACAGGAGAGAAATGTAAACATGAAGCTCCTGCCACAAAGATCTACAATGAGATTAAACTTGCTAACTACACCGTCATTAGGATTGGCCTTTGCTAGGAGAAAGGCAAAGCTTTAGCACAGGGACTGCTAATCTTCATTATTTCTAATAGCAAGAAGTACCCCAAAATGTGCCCCATCCCCTTGTTAACAGGGCTGACCAGACTCTCAGGGGAGAGAGTTCTGCACTGTTGCATGGAGTAGTGCCACACACGTAGAATTTGTTTCTGAGCTCTGCCTAACGCAGTGAAACTACAGCAACTGCAACGTAGGCCTTAGCTTTTTTGGCACTGTCTGTCCCTGTGGCGGCAACAAAAACTATCTTCCTTCAGCTTCAGAATTTCAGCATATCCTAACGTATGCCTAAGGTCAGGGGCACTGCCTACCATTATTGCTGAATAAATGATCGTGAAAAAGTGTTGTAAATTATCTTTTGGCCTGGTAACTAATTGATAATATAAAATATTTAAATATTTCTAGAACAATATGCAACAGCTACATTTATTTAAATTCCTTTATTGAGTTGAACAGAGGGATATTGGTCTTGATACTATTTCTTAACACAATATATCCATAGAAGTTGAACAATAAAGTTTTAGATTCCAAATGAAACAGGAGTCATTAGTAAATGAATAATACTATCTGCTCTAGTTGTACATCTTTTGGTTTCAATGACCTGTTCGGCTATCCGAGAAATATCAAATGTTAAAGAAATATTGGCTAATTCAAAATCATAAGAAAATGTAATGAAAGAGACTGCAACCTCCAAGAGGTTCAGTCTGGACATTTGCAACTACTAGAAACAGATTACAGGACATTTACTTCAACTCTTTCCAAGCCATCACTCAGGTATAATGCAGTGTGCCCGTTACTTGTCAGCACAAGTGCATTCTGCACTGCATGTGTATTTACATCTTCAGATGTTAAAACTTCTTTGAACTCAGTTTTCAGAAGTGTTATATGACTATATCCACTTTCAAAGAATCGACCTTTTTGTGTACCGCACTGGAAAAAATGACAGATTTTTATTATCATGATATGAGCTCAAGGAAGCAGACAGTTGTTTTTGAAATTAAAAAAACCTGCACGCACAGTTTCTGTTTAAAAGGGTCATCACATTGGAGAAGTTTGCACTAGTGTCTAGGTAGAGTATAAACTGGTGCTATTCCAGTTAAAAGTGTTAACACCCAGCATAAGCTTTCCTGGAAATTTGCATGGTGGGTCTATCAGGAGGTAATTACGGTTGCAAATCTTTGTAGCATAGACAAGGCCAGTGATCTATAGGAGTTGAAAGGACTGAGGAAGAGTTGTTGTCACCTTGACCATGATAGCAAAATCCTTCCATTTAAATCTTAAACAACGGACACAGAAGGCAAACATGAGAACTGCATTATCTGGAGGATCTTATACATTAGTAGTAAGTGCAGAATAAAAATCTATTTCTCTTTTATTTAATCATACATAGAAATGGATTTACATCATTGAGCCTGAACACAGAATTTATTCCCAAGAGAAAATAGATAACACATTTGTAGCATTTGATAACTAACCTGGTTTCTTATGCAAGTTTGGTGTTTTTTTTTTGGGGGGGGGGGGGGGGGGGGGGGAGAGGGGGAACAACAGCAAGCGTCCCTGCAAACATGTCATGCTTTGTACTTTTAATGCATTAGCATTATCATTCAACTATGGAAGAAAAGCACACCTATATATGCCCTTATATAGCAAACCAACAGGATTCACATATTTGAACTTCTGTTTATATTTATACTAGCACCTCTATTTCTAATTAGAAAACATCTTTTTTCTTCTGTAAACGCGTATAACCGAACTTTAGAAAGGAAGTTGGAAGATAAAACTGTCATGACTCAATTCAAATGAGTGATTTGAAAATGTGATAGCAGTCTCTCTTTAATGCTGTAAATACTGACATTCAGAAGCTAAATCTTTTGTCTAACACCTTAAAGATAGTGTATTTTTCTACAGAAGTGCTGTAAGACAAGGTCCCTTTATCACTACAGATTTCCTTCAGCCACATTTAAAGTTTTAATCAGCCGATTATTTTTTCATTACTAAGTAATTAACACTAACTTGGCACATCCACCGTTAAACACACACGCAAAAACATCCACAAACGTTTATGTGTAAGAGTAAATTAAGGATTACATTTAAAAAAAAAATCTGAGCCTTTTAACAGATGATGTAATTTCACCATTACCCAGAAAGTATGATGCTGG
Source organism: Strix uralensis (assembly GCF_047716275.1). Lineage (NCBI taxonomy): Eukaryota > Metazoa > Chordata > Aves > Strigiformes > Strigidae > Strix > Strix uralensis. Next base: position 9,584,112 of record NC_133975.1, read on the forward strand.
TGTGTTCCCCTCCTCCATTATGGTCTGTTTACCTTTCACAGGAGTTGCGTTAGGCCCTTAGCTACCAGGTTAATACAGTATCCATAGCACCGAGGAACTACATTCTCCGCCTTGTACAGAAAACGCAGGTTCTCAGTGCTCCACGGATCCTTTATCAAGCCATCGAAAGCCTGAAAAAGCTGGCCATTACCTGCTTTACATTACCTGGTGCGACGGTTCATGAGAATATTTGTTCCTATCGTAACATGACAGATATTTAACGATTGGGCCTAAAAAAAATAGCTGTGCTTTCAATTGGCAAATTGCAAGCACATGTACTTATTTTGATGCAAGCTTTTTAAAAAAATAAACCAGGCTGTACTTCCAGAAAAGACAGCCCGGGTAATTCGCAGCCAGGCGCATTTGGGTTCTTACAACTATCTGACAGCCTCAAAATTGTGTGCAGTTGTACGGAAAGTCAAAACATTTGGCTTAAATCAGGATTTTTAGAGAGCGCACGTGTACGGTTGCCGAGGCCAGCGGGTGAGGAGGGCACGTTCACCAGGCGGTGTGGCCCATGGCAAGCGTCCCTATGCCCAAGGGGGGGTTAATAATATTTTAAAACAAAAGGAAAAAAAAAAACCCAGTTTAGAAAAACGCGTTTTCCACCGACCTCTGCGGGGCCTCGATGGGCTCTCGCCCACCTGGGGACGCCGCCGCGCCGAGCCAGGCCCCCCCCACCCCCGCCTTGAGCGGGCCGGGCCCCACACAGCTCCCGCCTTCGGCCCCACCTCGCCCCGTGGCCTTCCCTCCCCTGGCACCCGGCCCGCCCTCCTCTTCCTCCCCGCCGGCCCCGTCAGGGCGGGCGGGCGGCGCCCGGCGGGCCCGCGGGCGGCCCCGCTCCCGCCGTCCCCGCGCGCTCGCCGCGGCTGGCGCCGCTCCCGGCCGCCGCCGGGCCGCTGGGCCGCGCGTGCGGGCGGCTCCGTGCGGGGGGATTTGAAACAGCCGCTCCAGGGGCAGCGCAGCGGCGGCGCCCAATCAGCGGCCCGGATTTTTCGCGCTGGTTCTGGCCGGAGGAGGGGGCGGGGCCGCCGCGCAGGATCGCCGGAGCCGCCGCCGTTGCCGCCGCTGTTGCCGTGTCGCCTCGGCTCGCGCCGCTGCCGCCGCTCCCCGGCACCGAGCTACCGCCGCCGCCTCCGCCCGGCTCTCGGGGGAGAAGGATGCGCTAGGGCACAGGTCAGTAGGCCGGGAGCGCGGCTGGCTCGCCTTCCCCCCCAACCCCCCCGCCCGCCTCCCTGGGGAAGGGAGGAGGCACCCGGGGCACGTTCCCGCAGGCCCCGGGCGGGAGGCGGGAGCGGCGGCGGCGAGGCTCCCTCGCTCGCGGGGATGCTGCCGCCCGGCCCCGCGCCTCGCCGCGCTCACCGGGAGCGCCCCCCCCGCCCCCCCCTTCTCCTGGGCTGGGACCGCGGGCTCTACCCGGTAAAGCGCTGTGGGGGCCGGGGGTCCCGTCGCGGGGCATCCGCTCCCCCCCCCCGCTCCGGCCCTTCCCCCGGGGACTCCCCATCCGCCGGGGCTCCGCTCCCCTCAAACTTACCGCCGGCGCCCCACCGTCTCCATCGCCCGCCCCTGCCCGGGCAGCCCGCAGCTCCCGTTTCCCCCTTCCCTGGAGGAGGGTTTTTTTGTTCGCTCCCCCCCTCTCTCCTTCCTTCCCTCCCCCCCGCTACCTGGCCCTGGCTGAGGGGCCGCGGGCCCCCCCGCGCTGCTCCCGCCCGCCCCTGGTCGTCGTCCCCCGTCCCCCCCCCCCCCCCCCCCGAGGCTGCCGCAGGATTTCTGCTGCTGGCTGGGCCTGACTCTTGGGTGGCGGAGGAGCGGAAAGGAGCGATGCCGAGCCGGAGTCCCGGCTGTTGCAGCTTCATCCTTTCCCCCCCTGCCCTCCTCCTCCTCCTCGGCTCTGCGGGAGGTCGGGGGCAACATAAAGGGGTGTGTGAGAGGTGCCCACCCGTCCCACCTCCCTCCCTCGGGGCGGGGGGGGGGGAGGAATCAATCAGTGCAAATCAGAAAGAAAACCGAAGGGGGGGGGTGTTGGAGATGGGAAGAAAAAAAAGAGCCTTCTCCAGGGTTTAAACCGCCTCCTTAAGGGGTGGAGTGGCTGCAAATATACCCCGGTGGCGGTGAGGGTGTGGGGAGGTGGAGGCTGCTCCTGTCCCTTCCCTCTGGGTAGGACTGGGATTGTACGGCTGCAAGAGTGAATGTAACTCTGGAAATGTATGGAGGGGGAAGCCATGTTTGATTTATTCCTCCACTAAACAGTGGTGTGATGATCCTTCTACTTACACCCTTCTGCAGTCCATCCTGGACCTGTATGGGAGGAGAGCCTTGTTAGGAAAATGGAAAGAAAACATTCCTGCGAAGGCATACGGGCTCGTTGGCTCAATCTTCATTAAGTATAAGAGGATAGGGCTCTTGTAACTTGAATTGATATTTGTGTGGTAAAAGAGCCTGGGGAACTTGTATTCCCAAGGCCATAGTTACAGCTCATCCGCTGTGGCTGTACCGCTCTGGGGGTGGAGAAGGGAATTTGCCACACTTCTTGAACATATTTATACTTGCATTTTGGTTTTGGTTTTTTTAAATATGTCGGCTGAAAGGAGGAGTAAATACTAGTAGAAGTACAGAGACAGTAAACACCGTATTTAAACAGATTTCAGAGAAAATGGGCCTCTTGCTAACAGGCATTAAACAGGAGAGAGGCTGGTATCAGTCATTGCCCGTGTATTTTGTGTGCGTGAATAGTTTCCTTATTGGCATTTGCATTAAAATTGGCTTATAATGATTCTTAAATTTAGGAGCTAGTGCTGCCCGCGCTGAGTAAGCTAAACGAGGTCTGCTTTAAAAGAAAAAAAAAAAAAAACAAGGAAGATATGTTTGGCGTTTAGCCTTTTCAGACATCTAAGGAAGGTAACTGTAAACACTGTAGGGTGGCAATGAAGTTTGTAATAGATTTTGCAGAGTCCTTGCTGGTGGTTTATGCGGATGTATATGCTCACTAAAATTCCTTAAACATGGAATGTGTGGCTTCAGCTGCAGGAATAAATTGGTTCTTCACCAAAATGTTCGTATGTTAGTAGAATCTCTGTAAATTTGTCGCTGAAGCTATTATTTGCTTGTTTTGCTGTGGGAATTTTGCTCAGGAAATGCAGCATATGAACCCTAATAAACTCCTCAATTTCACAGTGTGGTATTATTTGACTGTTGGATATAATCATTGAATAAAACCACTGTTTTGTAGGACAACTCAGGACTCAGTACTTACAGTATATGCAATTTTTGGTAGTTTCAGTAAGCATCTATATCCCATATATTAAAACATGCTGGGATTTTCATCTAGTGTGCAGCCATCAGAAAATATGACAGTTTTTTTCAGTATCTGAATATAAAAGCTCTGGATGTTGCTGGAGACTATATGGCTAATTCTTGTGAAGGTTATAGGAGTATTCACCCTCATACATATTTGGAAAAATTTAGATATTAAAAGTACAGTAAAACCTACTGATTTATCAAATATTATTTGAAAATGTCAGAAGAAACTAGGTCATTATACTTTAAGGGTGTAGATTTAAAGTAGCTTAGAAAATGGAAATGAAATGAAAAATATGTTTCTTTTTAGTTCAATACCAATCCAACAAATGGCTAGTAAGAATAAAAGAAATTGTGTTTTAATATCTGTAGGGCTACGTGCTTTTTCTGAAGTCAGTGGTTGCTTTGCAGATGAGACTATTGCATTTAAATTACTGCCTGCATGCAATAGACTGGATATTGCCACAAAAACAACCCCACTTTGTTTTAGACTGGAAGAAAAAATGATTATTGAGGGTGTTTCTTTTTAATATTTGGGCAGTGAAATTGATGTGTATGGGTGTACGTACATATACATGTATATGTGTGTGTGTATGTATGTTTTTTTATATATATATGAGTTTATGTCCAAAACATTGCGCTAACAATATAGCAAAGGAATGGCAAGAAGGGATTGTTTTTCAGTGTCCTATTGTTTGTGGCCCATTCACCTCTCACTTTTGCACCGAGCCTGCTTTTTGTTCCACCGGTGTCACTATGTTTCCCAAGCGAGGCCTTATTCCTACAGACTGATAAATGCGTGTCTTTCCTTGTGGTCGATCAAAGCCTATTGACGGCATTGGGACCCCATGCGTTTATAAAGGTTCACCTGCTCTGGTCAGATTACTGGATTAAGGATGTAGTTTATGGTGAGGAGAAGATACAAGCACAGTTCTTGAAGTATTTTGGTCACCTCTGATCATTCCTGCTTACATAACTACAAGACATCGCTTAGGTTTTAAGCATAGAAGATGGTTGAATGCGTGAAAATTGCGAGTATTTTCTGTGTAGAACAAGGTAAAGAACCTAGCGTTTTCTGGGAAAGAAATTTTCACCTCTCCTTGAGACCACTGTGCTGCACAGGGGGAAGCATCCACTGAGTGGTATTGCTGAAAACAACAGATACCCTAACATTCAGGAATCAAACATCAATAAAGAAATGCTTGGTGCGACTAATAATAATGCAGGAGATGGTGATGACTGCATGTTTTGACATGATGCTTGTGACTATACTGTGTGAGCTCTTTCATTACTTTTCCGCAAAGACAAATGAAATGGGCTTATGGTTGAGTAAATATGATAGATCTGGTATAATTCTTGAATCTAGCCTTTGGATGAAGGAAGAATGGAGATACTGAAGTGGGTCTAAGTGGATGAGTAAGTCCATGTTTCTAGGAAGCATCACTTTCCAGTTAGGGATGTAGCTTTGAGAAATGTCTTCACCAGGGACGTGCTAGAATTTCCCCAGGGTAAATGAGAAGGTGGAGATGGAATATGGCACCAGGATAAGCGGTCAGGTGGTAAAGTGGACAGAGAAAATAATTTCCCATCAGAGCTTGGCATGGGAGTCCAAATTTCCCTTGGTGCATAATTGTGGAGGACTTGGGAGAAAGGGGGTGGGTGAGGAGAGCCTTGTTGACATGTCAGTAGTCACCCTGCAGCTTATAAATTTGTGTAGCTGGTTGAATGGGTCGGTTAGCTATTTGATAAAATTAATGGCTACTTGGAAGGCTTTGGTTCTGAGTACAGTTTTGAAGGAAAATAGAGAAACTACCTAAATTCCCCCTTCACTGCACCTTCAAATTAGTTTCTCTATGACCTGCAGTCATTGGAGGTAGTAAGACAGCTGTATAAATGTATTGGCTTTTTTCTTTTTGTTTTACACTGACAGAAATTACAAAAGTGATATATCAAGTGCTGGTTTTAATGTTTTTATCAGGTTGATGGTGTCTAGCATAGTTATTTTATATTTTCTAGCATCAGCAGGAAGGGGGGGAAGTTTTTGGAATGTGTTCTAAAGGAAATTTAGACCATACTCTATTCTGCTGCCCTTCTGGTGAATAGCAAGCTACAAAAATATGCAAGATTTCTGGAGAACAGATCGTATATACTAATACCTTGTGTATGGTGATGATAGGTTAATGCATAGTCCATCATGCATTACTTTGCTCGCAAGCAACTCTAAACTTTAGCACCAGATAATCTACTGACTCTCTGGTACATTTGAAAAGCTGCTTCTGTCCGAAGCATATAATAGATTGTACCATAAACTGAATTTTTTAAAACACGTTTTGTGTGCAGTAAACAAATACCTGTTAATCATGGTTGAACCAAAAGCAAGGTTTCTACTATCCTTCTTGCTAATGTCAAGAAATAATACCATTACATGGAAATTGTTCTGATAGTACAAGAGTGTGATGAGCTACATGTGGAAAGTAGATGTCTGAAAAATTTTTTAAACGTTTCATAGCAATCAAATTAAATTTATGAAGTATGGAAAAGCAAAGTGCTAGCCCGTAGTACTTCAGAGTATTCTTATGTTGGGCTAAATTACTTTGCCCTGGGGCACCACTGGTGTAGGTTCTCGTATTTGGCATAATTTGAAAATAATAAAATATATAAGTGACTTAAAGCACGTGTTAAATTGCAAGGGCTACTCAACAGGTGATGGCTCAGTTTCTAGTTTTGTCCCCATCCTTTTAACCTGTCCTATTTTTATCTTAGTGCAAGATAGCAATTTGATCTTGTTTTGAACTTTGGTATTCAGCTCACCAGCACAAATTGGACCTATTTTATATTCATCCATATTTGGGGTAAGGATACATATGTGGCAAATGGCTGGAAAACTATAGCATGATGTGCTATTGAAATAGACTTTCATAGAAGCTTTCTTCCGCTATCTGTGAAGAATACTGTCAGTTTTCCGTGCGGCTCTTTGGAGAAGCACAGAGCGGTCTTGTTTGGTTGACTGACAGAGATGGCCATTTAACTACCTTTGTGAAACCTCTTCTGGCCTGTGCCTTGTATTAAAACACTAAAATACTGACATCTCACATCTGTGCTAAAACATAAAACACATTAAAAAAAAATGTGTTTTAAAATAATAATAATCTTTAAACATATTTGTCCTTGAGGGCTAACATCAGAATTCCACATTTTCTTCTCCATAGTCAAAAACCTAATAGAGAGTGAATGTTGGCCTGCTCTCTGAGTTCTGCCTTACTAAATAAGAGGTACACCAAGCAGCAGAATATGAAATATTCAATGACAAAAATATTTTCAAGAAAGAAGTCTGATGTTAGGGAAGATTTTATTAGAAATGTGATCTAAATAAATGCCATTTGAAATAATTTGAAAGGATACTGATAAAAGAAGCAGTGGGAAGGAAATGCAGTAATGCAGCCTCCTATCATAGTGTTTGGGACCCATTTCATTTATTTGTTCATTATAATAAGTTGAAGTGTAAATGTTCCTGCTATGGCATGGGTTAGTCTGTGGAGCAGAGGTTCCCAAGATCGTGTATCAGATAAATCAATTGTGGAACTTGCCAGCCTTGGTGGGATGCCATCGGAGCAAAGAACCTGACTGCACTGGCACTCAGAAACATCTAAATTGGGGAGTTATCTCTGTAGTAAAGAATGCCCAGATTCTAGTCTGATAATAAAGCCAGAGGGATTTAAGCCAACGTATGAAGCTTGGAGAGCAGTGTAGGATGAAAGATATGAATATGGATCATCTTGCTATATGGAGTAGTTGCCCAGAACTTTCAATCAGATACTTCAGAATGAAATTAATGTTGTGATTCTTCTGTGGATGCAAAATGCAGACCATGAGAAGCTGTTCTGTAGTAGCACTCCTGAACAAACTGGAAACAAATGCTGTGATTAAATGTGGAACATGACTGAAATTCAGCAATAGTGCAAAAAACAAGTCGTAGTCTTAAAATGTGTAGTAGAAAGTGCATGTGCAGTATCTGTTCATCAGGTGAATGCTTGGCTCAAAAGTGGTAGTGATAGGTGAGTCTTCAGAAACTCTGCAGGTAAGGACAGAACTACAGTTGCTTAACATGACTTATTTCTACAATCAAGACTTTTTTGATTTTCTGATAAGAACTAGGTACAACAGAATTTGTCTAAAGAACTAAATTTGATAAGGCAGGGAAGTAATCCACAGAGGTAGTGCTACGCTGAGAGAAAGGACAGCAAAAATGGCAAGAGATACCCATTGCAAACCTCTCAACACAGAGGTTTTGGAAAGTGGACAAGAAGGAATTGGTTTGTTGGACAGGAAAGTGTTTTATCATTCTGTCTCCAAGTTAAATGGGTAAGCTACATTATATCTGCAGAAACCTAAAAACTTGCCTCAAATTCCAGACCTTTTACCTGTAACAGTTATGCTAATAGCTCTTTTGGAGAGATTCTTGATGTAGAAGTGGCAAAAGAAGTAGAGAGGGAATTAAGAACTATGCGAATGGTGGTAATGCATTTTGGCAAGAGCCTGTTAAAGCCCCAGCACAGAAAAATACTTCAAGTAATGTCCGAACCAGAAAGGCCACTTAATAGCAAGTATTTGGATTTGTTTGGAGAGTGTCTAGTGTTCCAAGTCTTGGGTCTTGTTTGAGTGTTCCTGGCATACATCTGCCAGTTGTGCGTGTGTGTTTTTCTTTGATGTAATACGCTGATAGAATAATTAACAGTTGCATGTATATAGTTACAGTCTATGTGTAAAGTAGACCAGAATTAGCACAGTATGGCCAGGATTACATTGTAGACATAGTTATGTTGACCAGATATGGGTATATACAGTTCTCAATGAAAGGTGCAAGTTTTAAAGTAAAATTTCACAGTGCCATTGAGTCACTATTAACTACGCCTGAACTCTACCTTCCAGTTCTTCACTTAAATGTTATGGGATGTGAAGTTGAATGTACTGGATGAAAGAAATTGTGTATATTTTTACACATTACCTGTCCACATTAGAGAGGTGCATTATCAGTGCAACATGTTACTGGTTTTATAAACAACAGAAGACATGGCCAAATGCTGCTCAGTGAGAAAGATTATGAGTCTCTCCTATGTATACATATAGCTAGGCTTTTGTACTATTGACAAGGCTTCATATATCACCACTGTCACGGTGTTGCTTTTTAGAATGATTCCAATACACCAAGTGTGCTTCTGGCATCTAAATCCAGCCACTTAGGTGAACAGGTTTTAATGCCATGATAGGCAAAGATAGCAGAGTTTTAAGGGTCTAGGCAAAATGGTTGTATCCTCTGTATTAAAATTAGTTGCTGTCTGGTCTGATCTGGGCAACATTGTTTATTTCTGTAGAGGTGCAGTGGACAACGTTTTGTTAATACTACAATTTGATTCATTACTTATATTGATAACTTTGTGGTGTCATCCCAGATTTGATCTTCCCTTCTCAGAATTTGCACGATCAGAAATTTTCATGATGCTCTCAGTGAAGCTTCAGGCAATTGCTGTGCTGTCATGACTACATGTGGGAATAAGGGCAGAATCATTGGCCACACTGAAGAGGAAGCAAACAGATAGTGTGTTTATCTACTGCAGTGAGTATTATGTAGAACCAGAGGATCCGGGTCCTGAAGGTATGGTGCAAGGAGCAGAGGTAGGTTGCTGAAAAGAAAAAGCTGTGGGATTAAAGAAGGGATGGGAAATTAAAATAGGCTTGAACCGGGTGAAAAAGCAGTGTAAATAAGGAAGGAACTCAGTGCCTAAGTGCTGAGCTGTTTGAGATTGCATTTGGTTCTTCGTTCCCAAGCTAAGTAGCAGCCAGATGCACAACTCTGGCCCATTTGAGAGACATCATTTCACTGGTGAGGAAAGACCTAGACTGAATGAGTATTCTGGCTGTACTGAATTGTCGAGTGCTGGTTTGCTAGAAAGGGGCCATTCCCTTCAGCTGGACCATTTGGAACTCTCCAGGAGACAGAAAAGTCTCAAGCTTGCATTTGAAAAAGTAACTTTTTTTTTACTTTTAGCCATTTGTTAAGCAACTGTTGAGGGCTACCTTTTAGTGTTTATTAAATACTGGTGGTAAGTCTACCGTTCTAGGCACCAGAGTTCCTCTCTGCTTATCCGCAGAAGAGAAACGACTCTTTCTGTTGGATTGTGATTCCACCACAATAGTATCTGTATTCTCTCTTCAGACAGAAATACAACATTTTGCAAGAGTCTGAATTTACTCAAATCTGTCTTCTTCCTTCACCACCCAACTTCAGCAGCAGGAGTGGAACTGACTAAGTTTCTGCAGCAGTGGAAAAAGAATATTTCTTCTGATTTTTAAGAAAACTAATTAATGGGGAGGAGTCCTGTTACAGAATCTTCTAGCCTTATCCTCAGCAGCAGGGTTGGTTGCAAAATATTTTCCTGAGGAACAAAAAGTCAAGTCCATCAGTTTTGTAAGCTTGCTTTCTGCAGTGGCAAGTAACATTTAAAGTGAAGAAATTCTTTGCTTGCCATTCTACAGTTCTTAACTGTACAAGCTAACATTGCCTTTATGAGAAGGCAGTAAATACTTGTTTCGGTTGATGAAAATAGACTTTAACAATTAAGTTCTAAAATTTTATCCAATAGGGGAAAAAAAAGGCAACACAAAACAAATTAGAAAAGATCAATGCTAATTTTTTTTAAAAAAATGGGTGGCAAATAAATGTGAGTACTTTAACCTTTTTCACACAGTTTTCAAAATATGCTTGGATCTTTTTGTGCAAATGTATATTACGTCTCTATATAAACGTTATTATGTACTGTAAGGAAATTTTCATGTAATCATTTAAAAATACTTTGTAGGTCAGCCTTGCCAGCTGGCTGGTTAACTGAAATCATTGTATATCTACTGCAGGATTAATGCAGTCTTTACTTCAGGTGCTTTTAAACTCAAAATTGGCTCCTTTGGACTAAAGTTTCTTTTTTTTTCTTTTTTTTTTTTTTTTCTTTCCCAAGTATCTTCTAAGTAGCGGTAAATTGTTAAAAGGTTTTAGTATCATTATTTTCAGTTCTCTGTCAGCTACTACAGTAATGTCTTTTTTTTTTTTTTTTTTAATGACAGGTAATGCTTTTAAATTTGCTGGATAGAGTTGGTTTGTAACAATTTTTGGCAAACCCACAATAAAATTTTCAGTTATGCATTTTCTTTTAAAAGTAAATTCTGTTTAGATACTCTAGTAATTTTTCATTATTTTAACACATTGAAGAACGTCAGTGTACTGCATGTACACATGTACTGCATGATAGTAAATATGTCTCTACTCCTATTTGATATTTTAAGTTTTTATACAAGATACTGTGAATAAGCATACTCAAGTTTTGTATTAGCAAGAATGTGTTGTAACTTTACTAATCTCTTTAAGTATTTTGTCTCATTCTGATCTGAAAATAGGAATAACCATCTTAAAATTGACAAGAGAATGGAGAAGACTTACCAGAAAGCTCTCTTTAAGAAAAAAGCAGCAGCTATCTATTAGCTTTTTCAGTGCCAGCCAAAAGCCTGATTTGTAGGTAATAAAATTAGCTTTTGTGGATAAAGTTCTCTTACTCTGAATTTGTATTTGGGTGTGTCATCTTCCCTCTCTTCCCCCCTTGCCTGCGTAATTCACCTGAGAAATGGCTTTAAGAAAAGCCTTAGACAAAACAAAAGTGGTATTTAATAGTGACGCTTGTTGTTGATTACTTACTCTGTTCACTCCCTTTGGCAGAATTGGAAGGAATGGACTACTCCATTATTTCTGACACACAAGAAAAGCATCTCTGAAATTGCAGCAGATGTGGAAGAAATGAATAATAAATATCACATAAATGATAGTGGCCTGGACAGTGAAGGAGGAATCTGACATGCAGACTAACTGTATTTGGCTCATGACTCCTGTCAGATGATGGACCTTCAAGTAATTAATAATATTACTTAAAATGTCTGCAAAATAATTTGTCTTATGTAGAACCTGCTTTTTTAATATGAAAATGTGTACAAAGCCATTACAAGGAGTGTCTGATTGTCATCGTCCGATTAAAATATCTAGAGACCTTTCTGATGATAAGTCAAATTTGCTTACTGAAAGCTAAAATACCATGTTTATTCAGCAGATTCCTTGGCTATCATGTTTTTTCCTTTGTTAGTGAAAATGGTACTTAGTGGGTCACCAGGCAGTCATTATGGGAAGATGCTAGCTTAAGCTCATTAGCTGCTACTAGTGTGTGGTGCTTTTGTCCCCTTCCTTTCTCTAACTCCCTCCAGTTTCCTTTCCTCTAGGTAGAGTCATCTAGAAAAAGATAAGGGATTGCTTTTGCTTCTGTGTGATATGGTGGTCCGGCATGAGTACACTTAATTTAACTACCAAATCTAATCATACGCTCAGCTGCTTCAGGACCTTACTCTTACAACTCTGATCAGCCAGATCTTGTCTGTGATCGATCTCACTTCATTCTTTCATGTCCTGTCTTCTAGATCTCCTTGCATTAATTCTAAACTCATGTACTGCTTGGTTATCTATTGCTGATCATTTTCCTTCCTTGCCTCTTTTTTTCTTTTCTGCTCTATTGTCCCCTTCTCATAAATAAACTAGTTGTTTTTCTTGCTTATGTTATTCAGCTACCATGTATTTTAGATAGCAAAGGTTGTGCAAAATTTAATTAGCTTTATTTTTTGCCCTTGTTTCTTGAAATCCTTTGTTATTCCCGTGTGTAGATTTGCTAGCTTCCTCCGTTTAATGAGAACCCACAGCATAGCTTATTTTTTACGAGGAGGACTGAGATGCATATCTACGGTTTCCCTCCATTGGTTGTCCTAGAGATGGTGACTGACCTGCAAGTTGGTCTCTACAAGTCTCATCTCCCCAGTGAGACTATATTTGCTTATAGATGCTCACATCTATTATCTTTGCGGGTCATTCTGCCTCTTACTTTAAGCCTCTTTTCATTTGGCTCCATTAAATCTTTGTACAAACACGGTCTATTTTCCATATTCTATAATCTGTGTCTACTGGTTCTGATAATCTTACTGTCTCAAATTACTGCCTTTGTCTTCATCTTCCCATCTACTATTGGCCTGAGTACAACTGACTTCCTTTTACTGGTTATACTCCTGGATTTGTTGTCTCTCTAGGCTTCAGTGATTTGAGGGGCCTTTTTCAGGGCCTTTTTCACCTGTTTTTAGTGACCTGTATTAGTGAGAACCATTAACCTTTACTCACTGAAGTTCTAAAATCTGCATGCTGTGTATCTTCAGATGTATTAGGTAAATCAGGGTAGCCCCTAAAAGTTGCATGGTCCTACTGGTCTTCATATTTTTGTGATAGGGAATTACTACCCTTAGGTTTATTAGCTGGAAAGAGAGTAAAACTTGATTTCTTTAAGCCATGTCTTTTCACTTAGTTGTTTGCTGGTCATTGTCCAGACAAGGCCCTGAGCAGCTTGTTCTGCGTTGGCCCTGATTTAAGCAGGGGGTTGGAGTAGATAATCTGAGGAAATCCCTCACAACCTAAATTATTCTGTGATTCTCTGATGATTTCTATGTTTTGAAATCCTTAAACTACCGCTTTTTTAATGCATCCAGTGTTTTGAGATTGAATACACCAGTAATGTAGTCTAATTTCATTGTTTGTTGCTTTTTTTGAGTTGTCCTGGTCTGCCTCAACCTTGATGGCTTTTTATCTTAAAGAAATAAGTGATGAGAGTAAGAGTTATTCTTAAACAGGACAAAAAAATACTTGTAGAATTATGGATTAAAACAGAGTTACAAAATGCAGATGTCTCAATCCAGAAATCCAGACCCTGATAAGCAGCTAATGGAGCCATATTAAAAAATGTTTTTCAACTTAACCATGTAGTTGATGGACGGGTGGAAGTCGCACAAGGCATTTTTGGTGCTGGTCCTCTTGTGCAAAGCTGCGATGAGCAGCTGTCTGTCAGGCAGGGAGGTGGGGAGCTGCGGCGTTTGCTGCTCTGGCTGGTTCAGGCAACCACTGGAGGGCGTCTGCAGCCGCAGAAAAGCTGCTCCCTTGCAGGCTTATTTTTTTAGACACAGGGAATTTAGATGCCCAAATCAAATCTCTGGTTTGCATTCTGGTTTACTCTGTTAAGAATCTGTGGGAAGGAAGTACAGATTTTGCAACAGTTTGGTGTTTTGTTTATTTTTAAGGAATCTTGCTGTCATCTCCGTAACCATAAGCGTCACATGTCCTGTAATGGGTTTGCCTTTTGCCTAGAGATTTATAGAATTTGTCATCAGTTGTTTCTTAAAATAAATATGATTTCAGTTAAATCTGCTGAATAACAGCTTGAAACATTGTCATATTATTAATTGAGTTGAGAGTCTGTCTCATGTTCATGTTTTCAGAGAAGATCTTGTGAAAGTACACGAGTTCTCCTTCGGTTGGAGTTCTTTGTTCTGTTCTGGTGGAGTTTTGAGTTTCCTTTTAGCTCTGACTTCTCTTCAAAAGGGTTAATACAGATGGCTGGTTTCCACTCGTTTTATCAGAGATTTTATTGTTAATTCAGACCTCATCTGGCTAAAGAAAGATTAGAACCTTTCCTGTCACAGATGTACTTGGAGTTCAGGTATACTTGTTTGTCTTGCCTTGTTTAATGCCAGCTTTTCAGGCTGCTGTTTGTCCCTGGAGAATGGTTTTCATCTCTCAAATGAGCCTGTATAGCTTGTACGGAGACATACCCTTTTATCTTGTAGGTACCTTAGAGCAGCATGGCAGGGAGATGGGAGCATTTGCTGAGGAGTGATGGAGTTATGATTTTTAGATTATTTTTTTTTTTTATCTTTGTCTGTGAAAAGGTTTCATGTTGGCCAATTCAGGCCTGCCACCCATAAGAAGCTTTGCCAGACTAGGATAATGCTACTAGGAGTTGCTACTCCTGATGTAGAAGTAGCAAGTATACAAGTTTCAGAAATATGCCAGCTGTAAGCATTATAACTGTGTATATTAATAAACAAAGTGGTAAGATTCAGAGGAGATTTCTTCCACAGCAACTGACAATTCAATAGTTATTCATCATGGTTTTTACTGCACTTTTTTGGAAGCATGTGAGACTAGATTTGATGAATTTTTGATCTGATGTGACAGTTCTTGGACTTAATCATATATCAAATTGCTTACCTTGAGCATGGATATGATGTTTATTGTGCTGAGCTTTCATAATATTTATGATGGTGTATTTCTCTATATCGTGTATATGTTGGACCTGGTAATATGAAGAGACTATGCATATGTATTTTAAAAATGAAAATGATCATCTTGCCTGGTCTAGGAGCATAAAGGAGTCATTTTGCCAGATTCATTTGTTTGCTACGATAGTATAGTGTTAAAATGGGCGGGGTAGCTTTTAGAACCGCAGAAAACCTGTCTAGGGCAGATAATAGTGCAGTTTTAGCTTGTTGGATTTTTTCAAATTTCTATATGAAAAATGGGTGTTAGATGACGTTGTAATTAAAAAGCTGAAACTCCAGCAGTTGCTCTGATCATTTAAATTTTGCGGTGTGGCCACTGGGCTGAAGGATCATCAGTTTCCCAGTGGGCTGGTGTTCATGATACAAAATGATCCCCTTTTATTCATTCTCGCAGCCAGAACACTTTGGGATACATGTGAAGGCTGAGCTGTGTTGTTTCCTTGGGAGGTGTGCTCTGGGGGAAAATTGAGGTCTTGTTTGTAGAGTGAGGAAGAGAAGCTTGTGATGCTGCTGTCCATGGTGTAGGTGCTACAGCAACACAGCCTGTGGGGTTTTTATGCTGGCACAACCTCTTAGAAATAAACCCATCTGTTGTTATTAATGATATTATCTTACGTCTAACTCTTACTTGTTTTAAACAGTGCAATACCTTTGAGTAATTAGCGTGGGTAAGACTCATGCTGTGGATTGTTAACAGATTGTTAACATGAACGCTGTGATTTTGCTCTCTGCTTTTGCTTTAATAAAATTGATGATTCATCAATCAATTTTTTTGAACTTTTTCGTAATGCACATTAAAAAATATTGAAGTGTTTCGGTTATGAAGATTGCAAGCAACACTTATTAGTAAAACTTGAATGAAGTACATTGGGTGTATATTAGTGGGGATGTATTTATCTGAATACTTGGTAGCTTTTGACATTTCTGTATTATTAAAAATATTCTCTGTCTTTTTGTCTTAATATAGCAGTGTAAGACTGGAAACATCTGGGCTGAATGGACTTTAGCATCAAAAGAAGTTCCCAACTGTTAACTCGAAAAATTAACTACATCAGAATGAAGCAGGTACCAGAGATCCTTGGAAATACCAATGGGAAAACTCAGAATTGTGAAGTGAATCGTGAGTGTTCTGTCTACTTGGGCAAAGCACAACTTTCCGCCACTCTACAAGAAGGTGTCATGCAAAAATATAATGGCCATGAGGCTCTTCCATTTATTCCAGCTGATAAATTGAAAGATCTAACCTCACGTGTGTTTAATGGCGAGTCTGGGGCCCAAGATGCCAAGCTGCGCTTTGAACCCCAGGAAATAAAGGGAGTTGGAACACCACCCAACACGACTCCTATCAAGAACGGCTCTCCAGAAATTAAGCTGAAAATCACAAAAACCTACATGAATGGAAAGCCTCTTTTTGAATCTTCCATTTGTGGAGACAATGGTGCAGATGTGTCTCAGTCAGAGGAAAATGAACAAAAGCCAGCAAACAAGGAGAGGAGAAACAGAAAAAGAAGCATAAAATATGACTCCTTACTTGAGCAGGGTCTTGTTGAAGCAGCGTTAGTATCAAAGACTTCAAGCCCCACTGAAAAGAAGGTAGTACTTTTTTTACATTCTTTCTTTTGATAGGTTGGTTAATCATACCAAGATTTCATTTGTTCATATGCTAATCTTCATTTCAGGTATTTCAGCAGGTGCTTCCCACAAGCAGGTCACTTTCTGCAATAGTCTCTCTTTGTTTCATGGAAGGACAGATGCACTTTAGTTCTGGTCTGTGTTGCTTGCCTAGGCTAGGAGTACCCATAAATTCGGTTTCCATATAAGTAAAATAAGACTCCAGAGCAAATCAGGGCATGTGGTAGTATGGGATGTATGAAACAGAAACTTCATCCAGACATGCAGCCAAGACCTAGCCGGGATGTGCACCTCGGCAAGGGAGCTGGGGAGGCCTCTAAATTTAGAGATGGCCTTTAACTGTTGATATTCTGGCTTCCTAATAACCAGATGTTTCAGAAAAAAAAATAATTCTATATTCCTGTTTCTGAATTAAAGAAAAATTTATTCAGCTGTCAGTTGGCTGATAAGATAGGTTCTTTACGTTCAGATTTTGGCAGCTGGAATGTAATCCCTACCCTTATTTGTCATCTGAAAAGAGCTGGTTTTGCTTGCTATAACCTAATGAATTGTATTAATTGAAAAGGTCTAGATACTTGTATTAATTGTGATTAACTTTTGTGGTCAAGCTCATCTGTTTTTTGCTGCTTTTAAACATGGGCAGAAATGGAAATTTCCCTTTTTTTAAATTTGCTTTACCAAGTTGTAAATAAGAATGCTGCTGGGAGCCCTTTTACCCCTTTATTTAGTTTTTGTTGCTTGACTCCATTTAAAGGGATGTGGTTTGCAATCATTTTATTCGGAGGAAGAAACCTTCATAGCAGGGATACTTCCATGTGTATCACGTTTCTCAATGAGTAATTCGGAATAGTGTTGTATAACAATGGTAAACATTAATGAATGCTTTGGCTAGTGAACAGGTCCTGTTTTTACAAACCTTAAATGCAAAATGTATGTTATAGTTTTCTGTTAACTGCAGGTTTACTATAGGGTAATGTTAGTTCTTACCTTCTCCAGAGGTCACATGTGCAGAGAAGAACCACACGCGTAGCTGCTGTATTTCTGATTTTATTTACCCTTATTTTTATTAAAACTTCTTAATGAATGAATTTACAGAACTGTGTAAATATTCTTCTCAGTATCAGAAATATTTATCATTTATTTATGATTTGAATATATTATTCATCCTAAAATGATCAATACTGATGTTTTCAGAAATTTTATTAAAGAGTTTGTTTTCTTTAATTTTAAGGAGACTGTTTTAACATTGGTTCAGGATTTTCTGAGTCACCACTCAGAAGTAAAAAGTATGGGCACACTCAATAGCTGGAGTAGTTCTCCATCCTGTTCACTGATAATGAGGATAAATTGGACTAAAAGCTGGTATATTTATTAGCATCAACAACTAGCATATTTGTGTAGGTTTTTTTTTTTGTTTTTAGAAAGGGGAGGCAATATTTAATATGTCCATTGACAGAGTTTACTCTCAGGCCTTTCGCATTGGTTGTTGATGAAGGGTGACTTTTAATTTTTCCTGGTGAGCAGTTCATTTAAGATTAAAGGAAAGGTTGTTCTGGCTTCTCTTGAGTTGTCTTTTGGTGAGAAGTGGTCAGGAGAAAACCACGTCCCCACTGTTTCCCAGAGTGCTTGAGGCTTGATGGCTGGAGAGTGATAGGGTTATTTGCTCCTGTGTCAAACGAGTGAGCTACCAAACTACCAAATCAGGACAACCACCTGCTTGATCTCAGACTTCGCAATATTAAAACGCTATTCTTTTCAGAGCACTTGAAACAGAGGGTCATGTTTCTGACCTTTTTTTTTTTTTTTCCTTGCATAGTGCACTTTAAAGCTCAAAGGGCAAAAGGAAAAGCATTTGAAGGTCACGAGGTGTTGGTTTATGATATAAATCCTTGATGATAAAAAGTCTGGGGCTTTTTTTTCACAGGGAGGGTTTGCAACTGTGCAGGTTTAAAATAAAGGAAGGGGAATGTAATACTAGGCGACATGCTGAAATAGACTTCAAATGTTTGTCCGCATGTAGACTAGCGATATACATGTGTTCTCTGTGATCATAACTGTCATATCTTAATATCAGTGTTCTTTGGTTTCAGGACCCTGCTCCAGCTGTTATTTCATCACCAACATCCAAAGCCTTAATGTTAGTGCATCATACTGTGGTTTTCTGTAGCTGATTGTGGCTGCAAAGTGGAAGTTAGAGAAATATCCTTGGAGTAAAAGCTGATTAATTTTGCACTTAGATATCTGTTTGTTGTAGGTTACAAGTTAATGTAAAACCTGTTTGTCTGGTTTTATTTCTGGGCTGGTTTCTCTCTCAATTTCTTGTTGTTCAAGCTCTTACTCCTTTGATTTAGCAACAACCGCCATGGTTCAAATACTACCTTTTGTGTAAGGTAATTATATCTCTGTTTGATGGACATAGCAGATTACTATCTTGCTGAGGTGAGAGGCATATCATTTAACAAATGTTCTAGTGCTCTGTTGTTGGGTTTTCTTGTTGTTTGGGCATTTCTTGTTAACATAAAGGAAAGCTGCTTAAAACTTTATCTGCAAGTCAGTTTTCAATTGGGAGTAAATGTGATCTGCCCAGCTCTGACATGAATTAGATTTCTGTGGATAACCACTACCTTTTCCAGGCTTTCGAGAAACAGCTGTACTGCTTTCACTTTCCCAAGGTAAAGGAGAGGAAGTGGGATAAGCAGTGGCTCTTTCCTCCCTCCCCTCCTGCCTTTTCATCCTTCCTCCCCCCACTCCTGATATCTCTCCACCTGAGTTTACTTTAAAATCCAGGCCTCTTCTGATAAGGCCTGGTTTAGCAACATTTATGCCAGGGCACTACACTGATAGTGGTCTGACACCACCTCCAAATGTTCTGTGTTATTGGTGATAGGTATCAGATTAGATGTTTGAATCGACACCAAACCCATGGACTCTGATAGTTGCCCACTTGATAGTGCTGCTCACGAGAGTAGCAGTATGCTTCAGTACTAGGTTTTATGGTGGCTGCTTTTTTAGTCATTGTTTTTGTTGGTTCTTGCAATGCTACCACATAGCAATGAGGACTTGTCTACATTTTTCTCACTCAGTGCTTTTTGTTAGAAGTGAAACAGTGCTGTTTGGAGGAGAATGGCAGAGGTTTGCGTCATATATTAATATGAAGTAATCCAAGTCTGATCCCTAGAGCAATCCGGAGTTTCTGTATGGAAAATAGAGAGAGTACATATATCTGCAGCTCTCATGCTGGTAGTCCCAAAGTAGGTCTGTGCTGTCTAACCCTAAGAACAGCTCAGGATGTGATACAGGCACATTTGAGCTTGTTCTGCATAAGCCGATTTGGGCCTACAAGTGGCAGTTTGCCCTTTTGGCATGCCTTCCTGGCATGACTTCCTAACACGGGTGCAGTAGCTCAGAAAAGCAGCAACGCTGTGTCCAGAACAAACCTGGAAGTCCACACACTGCTATACTTGCTAGTTTAGGGATTTCAGCTGTATAAGATACAGAGGATCCAAAAGCTGTACCTTCCACATAGCTTCCTATCCAGTTTTCTTGTAGCCCTCTTTTAGTATTGTATCACAAACTTGGCAGTTCGTTACGCTTTCTGCTCAGTACAGTCTGTAATGACTTTGCAGCAGCTACATGGCAGGCAACTGCAAGTTACTGGAGAAATTCCACTAGTCCTTGTCATGTGTTTATGTTGCCATTTCATCTTCACAGAGAAAAACTGTTCCAGCCAACTCCCTTATATCTGATATCTACATAATGTTATAGTGCCTTTCCCAGTGAATGGCAAAGATTTAGAAACCCAGTAAGGGTAGAACAGAAGCAGTCTGAGGATTATCTGCTGCTTTTTATGCTTCTGTGCTAACTAAATACGGGAAGATGGGGACCACTGAAGGTGGTGATGTTTGCCTTGATGCCTGCATCAGTAGAGATGAGCAGAAACCAACAAGTTCCCTCTGTAAGATTGGAGAGCTGTGCTCATCAGCTGTTTGATTATCCTGTAATAGCTGTTACAGCCAGATCCTGACATGACTTGTTTTAATTTCAAAAAAAGTAAAAAAAAAAAAAAAATAAAGTCAAATACATGTATCTCTTTCTGAAGGAGGACTTGCTTCACTGTTTTTCATTATCACTTATTAGGAATTCCTGGTCAAGTATGATTACTGACCTGTCATAAAATGTGCAGCTAAACTACCATGGGAGTCAGGATCTCTAGTTGTAGGGTAAAATGAACACAACAACTTTTTTAATAGGCTGTTCCTGAGGTATCAGATACTGTCTTCAGGCAAGTGATAACGCAGGCTGTCTGGCTGATGTCACCAGAAACCCAAAGGAGTAGAAGTAACCCTAAAAATCTCTTCTGGGACAAAGAGGAATAATTTCTTATCCTTTTTGGAAGCATTCCTGAGCTACTGTTTTGCGTTAGCCATTAATAAAGGATAATGTTTAGTTAGGCCTTGAGAATTTGGTTGTGGTAAGCAGCTCACAATGTGCAGCAGTAATTGTTACTTCAGAACTTTAAATTGTTTGTTCTTAATGCCTCATTGGAAAAGTATCTTAAAGAACTACTTCTAGGTTAAGAAGCACGAAAAATCATACAATGTCAAGAGTATACTGGTTTGGGGGGAGATTAGAAGCTATGAGTATTCTCAGAGTGGCTACAAAATTAATTACAGAAAGCTTAAGTAATTATTCAAGGCTCTCCATACCAGACTTCCTGTTCTTGTATGTAAAAGTGGCTGAATTAAGTACACTTTCTGCGTAAACTGTCATCTCAGTATGTAATATGTAAATATTTTTTTTTCTCTCTCAATACATTGGTGGAAGAATCCAAATCAAATATGAAATATCTTGAAGAGATGACAAAAATACTATATAAGAATAGCTCTACCAAATTGGATCAAGAAGCCGTTTAATTCAGCACCTCAGCATGGGGGTGAGGTTCAGTGGAGGATGCATAATGGAGAGTGTAGACCTGGCAAATCATGGAGTGATGCTCTCTTTGAATATATTCAGCCTCCAGCAGTTTGTGACTCAGAGGTTTCATATCTAATAGCGGTAGATGGCTAAATTCATGGAAGAAGACCTCAGGTCTTTTTTGAGCCAGTATGAATTTTTTGCATCCATGACATTAAGTAATAGAGCAGCTCTTCTTCCTTTTCAATTTACTTGATTTTCTCATAGTACTATGAATTAAGGGTCATGGACAAACTTCTCTATTACTGATAGTTTTACAGATTTCTCACAAACTGGCTCAGTTTTTAATTGAGTCCTAGTGTGTTGTTCCACATATAGGAGCCATTCCAGAATGTTACTTCTTGTTACCATCCTTTTTCTGAACTGTGATGCCTATTGGGTTCTGCTGTCTTTTTTTTTTTTTTTGAGAATGAGGGACCAGAACAGTGTCAGCAACTGTTGCATTGTTTCGTACTCATCTTTAGTTTGTGCATTACAGGACTTTTTTTATTTCATTTGGGTCTTTTAGGCACTGTGGTGAACATGACAGATCAAATAAAGTGGTGAGCCGTCCATCTTCTGGAAGAACTAACTTCCCTTTATGTCTCGACAGCAGATTGTGTGCTGTAACAGTTGAGAGGTTAATGACACATTTTGGTTTAATTGTTTACCAGACTTATTTTCAGTCGTTGCACTGGTAATGTCATAATTCAAATGAATACTGTCATCTCAGCATCTCCTCTTTACATTGTATTGACCATTACCAGTTAGTGTAGCAGGGAATTTGCTTGTTTTCACTACTTTTCTGCCCAAGATATGGTGAAGTCTTTCTGTTGTTCTGCTCAGTGTTCGGCTTAACCAAAATAATGCATGTCTAACTTTCGTGTTTAGCTGAGAGTTAGATCTACAGTTCAGGGTTATGTTATTTGGATGGATTTACAGGCAGCTCTTGGGAAACTTCAGTGATCTGTACCAGATGTCATTTCGGGCCCTTAAAGCCCCCTTTTGTCAAGAAAGAAAGATACTTTGTAGTAACCCTTAGGCAAAGTAGCAAAAGCAAAATATTTTGTTCTGTCTTGGAACAGTGATATTAGCCTCTGTTACAAGTTTCCTTGTTCTGGAGTGGATTTCAGGGCACACAAACTTTAGAACCTCCAAAAGAGGTCTTTGTTCACAGACACTACTTTTATGTTTGTCTATTACCATGTTTTGTTATCCTCCTATTATAAATAAATAGCTCCAGCTGGGCTAACATTTATATTTCAGCTTTTTGCAAATACCTGAAGTACCTACAGGAGTTGTTCTCTTATGCATCATAAAATGGGCAGTAGCTAAAAGTGTAAGTTGTCAATAATAGGGAATTAATTCCCTTCTCGGAAAGACCGTTCATAAAAATGCTGTACTTTGGAAGCCCAGTGCAAGAGGGAAAACTGGGGCTTGCACAGACCATTGTTAACAAGCTGTGCTGCACTTGTATGAAGAAGTGAATTTAATCTGTGGCCTCAGAGCAGCAACTAGTGCTAGAAAAACGTGGTTTTGTTTCTTTGTTGTTGGTTTGTTTATTTTGGTAAATAAATGTCAACTCTAGTGTATGTTGAGGATGCTTGTGATGTAAAATAATTTGGGATCTTAGTTCTTGTGGAACTGGTAGGACTTTGATCATGTGCTTCATGATGTTTTACTGCAGTGATTGCCCTGTTTTAATATTCATACGGGGTTAGGGCATTTCTGGTTGGGGTTTCCCAGATTTTCTGTACAACTTTATTGCTGAAAATAGGAATGTGCTTCAGCATTGTCAAAGCAAGGTAATGCCTGTCTGCTTAGGTTTTTTGGTTTTTAACCCCCACTTGCTGCTAGGCTGATTAACCACTGATACTGTTTCTTGCATTTCATCTCTAGAAGAGGAGGACCTACTAGGTATATGTAACACAACAACCTGGATGGAAACTTCTTGTGCCTACTTTTAGGTATGGGGATTAATTTTAAAGGTCTAATCTCAAAGGCAAAGTAGTACTTGGACTATGTCAGATTATTAGTTAACTAACAGAGCCCCTTTGTGCCAAATCAGCATTTGTTCTATTTAAGCCTAGACAGCTTCTTTCAGAAGTGTTCTTGTTGCAAAAAAGTGTAGAGATAAGTATATGCCTTCACTAGAAAATGGTGTTCTGTGAATCTAGTTGCCTGTTGGCAGTATTATATGGGCTTGAGTTTTTGTGTTTTCTACCAAGAATATTAGTATTCAGAATATCTACCTGTGCTACCTTGGATGTTTGTGAGCTACCAAGAGGAGGATATCTGTTAAAAAAGTAGGAAAACTCTTTCCTGCTGAACTCTGAATGCTACGGGTAGGGTCCTGATACAGATTCTGATTTGAAAGTATGTGAAACCATTGTACATGCAGATAACAAAATACATATGGATATGGCATTCTGAAAATCTGTAGGTATGCTGAGATGATTTAGTTTTCATTCTGTTATCCTATGTGAAATTCATACGGAAATTATTCAGAAATAACTGTCTCCCGTGCCAAACTTCCTCATGGCTCTACAGTTAGGCTTTTCTAGACTTCTGTAGCATCTCATACCCACGCTGTGTTATATACCCAAATACCGCATCAAAAGTTTAAACTTTTTAAGGTCAGTGAAGGTTAGAGAAGTTGGATGTAGGCAGAAATATTTTTCTAATACTCTGTATAAAAGAAGGTTTCATTCATTCTGATCAAGCCTTATCTAATTTAAATTTCTGAAACATGGAACCTTTCAATAATAAACCAGTAACTTACAATTTAAGAGGTCATCTAAATGCAAATGCAGAAATTCAGTAGAACAGCTGAAAGAAACTGCTCTCCACATTTTTAAGAAAGATGGAGTGTTGGGAAGTGTTCCAGAACTTGCATCTTACTGGATCTATCTGTGAATGATTGAATCTGTTTCTCTTCAACTCTTTACTCTGAAAAAAGGGTTATATCCTAGTTATTAAAATACCGTGTTAAGTTTATTTCTGAAATACTTGCTCACATAGTGTTTGTGTAAAGGAAGAATGCTGATTTGGATAGACAGATTTGTTTTTAAATGTAAAAACATCTTTAAAAAAATTCTCATCTGCTGGAGACTTGCTAATCAGGGAACCAAAGCCAGAAAAAATAATTTAGTTGAAACCAGGAATTTAGTGGTTGATTTGAAATATAAATTTGAGCTTTTATCTTGTCCTAAAATCCATAATGGACATTATTTATCCATGTCTAAACTTAAATGGATTTTTATTGTCTTCTGCTTGCTTTCCCTCTTGGAGGGGAGGATCCTACATGGTGATATTCAACATGCTGTCCACAAACTGATTTAGATGAGTGTATGGAAAGAAATGGAGGAAACAAACCTATTGCTCAAAACTTCTATTTGTTTTCAAAGAGCCTCAGCCAGCACAGAAAATTTTTCAGGGGATCTACAAGTTGAGCAGTGATTTTCTTTATCCTTTTGGTCCTCTTGTTTTATAGCTTAACCATCTAAGTACATTGAAGAAGAATAAGTCCTGATGGTGACGGGAAGATTCAAACTTAGTGTCTTCTGCAAATGTACTTCTTCAGACTGCCAAATTTGACCCCCTTTTAGTAATAGAAGTAGTAAGTGGTTAGTAGTAGAAGAAAAGATAACCTGAAGAAATATATTTAATGTAATTGCTCTTGAAATTGAATTTGGAAGGTTTTAGTTAAATCTCTGGCTTGTTTTTCAAATTTCTATTTATTTTGTACCTAACAAACCAATGCCCAGTATAGTTTATTCCTTTTTTTAGTTTTGATCTGGACTTTTCATGTCCTCTACCCCTCAGTTACTGCACAATATAATGCATGTTTTACAAGGCTGTTGCAGATTTAATTGTGCAGAGGTTGATGCAGTGGCCTTTTGAGGGCTGCAGACTTTGCTCTACTGAAGTGTCTCTTTCTGTTTTACTGAAGATGGAATACAAAACTTTTCCAACTCATTGCTTCTTTTGTAGGAATAATTCAGCATTTTCTCTTAATCTTCTTGCAGGGGTCTGGTTTACTCTTTAGTCTTCTGCATGAAACATTCTCTCTCTAGGCAGTGGTTTGCTGAATATGCAATTACACGGCATTCTTCCATTAAGTAATAAACAGAATATAAAAAGACAAAGTGGAAAAACTTACTTTTATTCTTAATACATTCAGTTACTTGTGGTTTACTATCTATACTGCCCTACATCCCAGAAGGTGGAGCTATTTGGATAAACATAGGACCTCTAAGGACTTGTCCTCAGGGATAAACAGATTTACTATTACGTGTGAATTATAATTAAAAAAAAAAAAAAAAAAAAAGGCTAAGGCAGTTATGTTTGAGGACACTGTATTTTTATAGACAGAATCATTTAGACTGAGCACTGGCCATTTCTTAACAGACTTAAGTTGACATCCTTTTCATTTGAAGCAATACGGTATATTGAGGATTTTGCATAGATTTTAATGAGCTGTGGTTGTAATTTTTTGGTTTGAAGTGATTTGACTTCATGAGATTTTTGTCCTCAATCACAGTGAGAAGAAACCATTTCTCTGTCCTGAATGACAGGACATCACTCATTAGGAAAGTAGCTGCATCCCTCCATTCCTTTGCCTGAAGTCTTTTGTCAAATGAAATTCTGGAATTTTTCAGGAAGCAAGAGCTTTCCTCAGAACATAATTGTGATGGTGGTTTTTCAAGGAAGAAACATTTGGAATCGTTGTCCTATTATGTAGCTTGTTTGTTTGCTTGTTTATAGTGTCCTTAATCATTGGTGAATTCAAGTGACACAACAACATTACAAAAATAATCTTTTTTATTCTGTTGCTCCCTTTTCCCCCAGACAAACCTACCACCTCTCCTGAACCTCTGAAAGGAATGAAGTTCGTTCTACAGCCAATTCCTTAGTTCAGTATCTTTCCTGATAGCGAGGCAAGAGAAGACAAAACATTTTTACTTTCATTTTTATTGTATAAGTCCTTGTAGAAAATCAGGAGTATTAGTGGATGAAACACATCACAAGTAGATAGCAGGACCAGAAAAATAAGTGATTTTGGTCAGCAAGCAATGTTATCTTTTCCATAGTAAAGAAACACGTTTGACATAGTAAAGAAACAAGTTAGTGTGTTCTAACTTTGATTCAAAGTACATTTTAATTGCATATATTCTGTTTAGGGACCTTGATTATTTTCTTTTCATTTCTTTGTAATTCTAGTAGATTGTTTTTTATTCTGGAGTGCAAGCGGACCTCCAGCAATCTGTGTTTGTAGCCTGGCCTTCTATTATAGTGCAGTCCAGTGGAAGTTCTTTGATACAGGCTGGAACTGAATTGAGAATGAAAACAAAGGGAGATACCAGATATCTGCACATTGTCCCATATGTACTTCCCTGTTATGTTACACAGAGGAGAGCATTTACTGTCTTCACTTGTCTTAATTGTTTTTTGGGGTTTTTTTGTCCAGTGCTAAGTTCTGCTGGTGTATTCTTCACCAATTCTCAAGGTTGTTCTTTGTCTAATCCCTTTTTGACAACTTACAGTTAGATGAAGTTTTTAATGTTTTCTGTAGCTTTCCAAGTTTGTATACTGAAATAGTAGCTTTTTCATGCTTAAGTTAATTTGCAATAAATTTCAGGGGCTGTAATTCCTTGCACATGTATGCACACGTGCATATATACACAAAATAGATAATATTAGTATCTCTACCACTGATCACTTTAAAAGGAATAAAGTTATCTCAGTCTGACACCACCTAGTAAGCCTTCTGGGTGTGTTGTTTTGTTTTTGGTTTTGGTTTTTTTTTTTAAATTACCTTTGTCCCTTGTTTACTAAACATTCACCATGGTGTTTTCATAACAGAGTCTACAAACAAATCCAAAGCTCTCAGTACACTGAAGATGCACTTAAATGCATTTTTCTTTGGTCTTTTTAAGATAGTTTTAGGGTTTGAAATTATTCATCATTCATGGTGTGTTCTTGTCTCATCATATTCATTAGTCAGACTGGAACAAAATGGAAGCTGATTTGGATTCTTTTGATCAGATGTAGGCAAAGTTAACTAAATACCAATGTTTTCTAAGGCCAAGGCACTTCTTTGGGCTGGTAGAATGCTGACAGCAGTGTCATAAATTCTTGTCAATCTGCCTGTCACTCATCACTGAGTGCTGAGAGAAATGACAAACAAATCTGTGAAATGTTAAGGGAGGAGGAAAGGCATGTTAAATTTTATTTTCTTTTTTGATTCTACTCAGCCTATTGCAGCTGCTGGCCCAGATGAGTTTTCAAGGATGCTGGTAGTCTTCAAGACATAATTTCTCACAGAAAAAAATCAGTTGCAATAAGGGAATTACTCCATTCCACACTCCATGCCCCCTAGACAAAATAAATGTAACATCCATCTAGCTGCCTCTCAGAGCAAGTCTTAAGGATACTAATCCAGAAAGTCAGGAATTTCGATGTCAGCCATACTGAGTAGTGCAGAGCCTGTCAAATGGCCTGGGTATTCAGTGTTAGGACTGGTCTGTGTGGGAATCATCACCTGCTTACCTAGGCTTTGACTGCCTGTTTATGTAACCTCTCTGCAGTCTCGTGTTTGAAAGGGGGAAAAAAAACCCCTGGAATTCCTTCCCAAAGTAGAAAAGAAATACGATCACAAGCTGTTTCCTTCTTCTGTTTAGCATAACTGGTTTAAAGTTTGGGGCTAAGGTGATTGAGGTGGTAGTTATCTCAGAGGCTGCAGAGTTTGCCTGTAATTAAGGAAGGAGAGGGAGGGGAAATTCTGTGACTAAATGTATATGTGTTTACCTCTGTCAAAACTGCAGTAAAAGGTAATGGGATGGGGCATACGCAGAGCAGTCCAGACTTCCTTATTAATGATGGCAAGCAAGGACTGTTCTGTTCTGTGCTCCTCTGCAGCACAGAAAGCCTGACAGGCCTGACTTTGTTGACGTTTATGGGTAGGAGATCTAGTTAGAAATGAGAACAATGTCAAGAAATGAAAAGTTGTCAAAAAGGCACAAAGAGTGAAAAATTGAGGGGAAGGTATTTTAAAATAGTTTGATTTTGTGTGACCTTCCCTCGCTTTACAGTTGTGCTCTAAACCAGGAGTCTCACATCTTAATTTGCTTGCATTAAGTATCATTACAGAAAGAATTGAATCAGCTATTGGAGGAGGAGGTGTTCCCTGTCTTCTGATGCATTCACCCAGACCACCAAAAATGCACTTCCAGTCCTGCCTCTCCATCTTCCACAGCCCTGTTCTGTCTGACTACATACCCATTATTAGGAATCAAAATTTGCCTAAACAATTCCTGTTTTCTTCTGGAGAAAAAAAACCTGCAAGCCAAATTACATTTTTCTATACCCCTTTGCAATTTGAACAGTGATTTCCTATTCTTAAAAATTGCGGAGTACCAGTGTCTTATAAAGAAGCTCCAGCTCTCTCAGCTATGAGAACACAGTTGCCATCAGGGGACTGTGTGGCAAATTTGTTTAGAAATGCTCTCTTCCTCCTATCCCATCCTATCCCATCAATAATTAAAAACCCCAAGCTGGATCCTGAACTAAAATCTATGCATATGACTGCCTTCTAGTATCTAGTGTCTTCTGATGTTTTTAAACAATTTAAATACTTAAGCATTCAGTACCATGGTGGCAGTTTGCAAAAATGTTTTTGAGAGGAAGTATTGAAGAGACTGTTGATGTCCTACAGCTGCTTGTCTCACGAGTACGTGCCAGGAATTTCACCTCACTGTTTACTGTTGATATACCTGTTGCATAGATCAGAGTAATTCCCCAAATGAGAAAATCGAACTAAACCAGAATGATGTGGGAAAGTGAGATGGAAGTAAGCAAGTTCATGGTGATATTTTCTATAGGTTTGTAAATAACCTCCTATGAGAGCTGTTAAAAGAATTATGTATACAGAATTCTGTGCTGTATTTTGCCATTCTTTGAAAGTGTGCACATTTTATCAATAAAAGAAGACATAAAGACAGCAAGCATGGTATAGATAAACCTTGCAGGTTTTATCAGAGCCTGTAATTTTCAAGGTTTTTATCATGATCCAGTATAGTAAAAGAATTCAGGGTATTTTTAAGATTTGTGAAGTGCTTGTGAACTGTGATAGTGTATTGAAATGTGATATTCACCCTGTACTGACACCCCTTTTAGATTATTCTGCAATAAGAAGCACTGCCAGAGTCTTATTATTCCAGCCAGCTCCCTCAGACTAGTCGTAAATCTTTGCAGTTTACAGGGACTTGTAAATTAAAAATGAGATTCAGAATCCTGAGTAACTTTTAAATTTCTGAAAAGTTAACTCATTGAAAAATGTTTTCATCCCACCTATTTAGTTTAAATGCTGGAGTTGGTTTGTGTGTGTTAGGATTAATGTTTTTCCGGATCTGTTCTTAGCATATGTACTTCTTAATTTGTAGCTTTTAAGCATAACTTTTCATGTCATGTTTAACTGCTAGAAGGAGCATTTGATTTTTCACATCTGCTTGGAATATTTTAGGTCTATTGAGAGTGCTGGACTCAAGGCAAACTCAGCAGGAGGGGTTTTCTGAGAGTCTTGCAGAATCCTTAGAGAGCCAAAAACCTTGAGACATGGGAACATGGCTCTAGCTGGCGGCACATGAACCAAGTCTGAATTCATCAGAAAAGCTGAATCACTGCATGAGTAACTGTCCCTAACAATCAGATGACGTAGCATCATGTGTGTTTACTAGGCATAGCTTTAAAAGCTTTGAGGAAAGGAATTTCTGAGTACATCAAGCTTTAGATTTTTTGATTGGATGTACTTCTGCATTTGAGTTGCAAAAAAATATATACTGTTGCAGCACATCAAAGATTTTTGTTGATTGTGTTTGGAAAATAATGTGTAAATAGTTATGGTAAGTATGCTCTGGATCTGTACAAGGTAACCTGATCTACTCTGATTTCAACATAATGCTCCAAATACTTGTTTCCACATCGTAGATTTCTGGTTTCTTAACAGTGTTCTTTCTTTCCTCTTGCCACTTTTAATTAATTAAAACAGAATTTTGCTCCAGCTCTAACATTAAATCCACTGAAAGCCTGAAGCTCGTGTCCGCTTTCTGTATGTTGAGCTGGTACTATGCAAGATGAACAATATATACATGTTGCACATAAATTTAATACTAGAAAAATGAAGAAGTAAATTAAAATTGTGTATTTTTTTTACAGATAAGTGTAACGAGATGTTCTGTGCTTTCTTACATGCAGAGTTAGTGCTTACCTAGATAAAGGTGTTCATTATTTATGTCAAATAGAACAGATGAAGCCAAAAAGACAAAATGTAATTCACTTCATTCAATGTTTTTAGTTGGTGAATAAACGTCTGTGTTGCTGAACTTTGTTACAATGCAGGAAAAATGTGTGTCTATCACAGGGGAACACAAAACTCTATTGTAGTTAAATCTGTCCCTTGAAGTAGAAATAGTTCTGTAATTGTTTTCCAATAGCTAAAATAGCTTCAGAGCACCAGCTGAGCACTCACAAACTTTTACTGCTAGAACTGGGGGAAAAAAAAAAAAAAAATCTTGCGAAAGGGTGTGGGCAAAGGTTCATGTCACAAATCTCAGTATGTAAAAAGACAGCTGAAAGATGCAGAGTTTGCGGGTTTTTATGTAGTTTCTATTCAGACAGAAAGATTGTTTCAGTCTATTCCAGTTTGGGATTTTTAAAAATCTAAGACATTTGTGTGTCTAGCACTTAACTTGGTTAATAATATTCAGTACAGAGGGAGGTTGGCTCTTCCACATACAGTGCTCAGTTAATGTGTTTGAAATTAAAGTAAGCCTTCCTGATGGTCTCTCAGCAGTTATTCGAAAAGATAAAGGCGAACCACGGATTACTTGCCAATATTTCTAACTAAAAACAAAAACATAAATGGAACTTGGAACTTCTTTGCTGTGAGAGAACAAAAAGTTATGACTTAAAATTTTTATTACACATGAAATATAATTGTTGTTTGTTAGCAAACATGATAGCTCTTCATTCTGGGGAACTATTTATTTTCCTCCTTCCATTACTACTCTGTGTTTTTACATATAGAGAGAATGTTTAAAGAGAATATAAACTGTAGTTTGATGTTTGTGTGCTATTTAGTAATTGTAGTGCATATCTGAAGAAATATGGTAATAGGGTTTTTTCTTTTTTTTATGTTTTAAGGCTCCCGCTAAGAGAGATCCAACTCAAAGTACCATCAAAGAAGACAAAGTCCATCTGTTGAAGTATAATATAGGAGATCTAGTGTGGTCAAAAGTGTCTGGTTTTCCGTGGTGGCCATGTATGGTTTCTGCTGATCCTGTTCTCCATTCCTACACTAAACTAAAAGGTATGTCAGTGATGCTACAAACATCCAGATTGCTTCAGGTATATATAAACATTATTTGGGGAAAATTCTGTTCTTCATTGTATCTACTCAGTTGTATCAGTAACTGGATCATCTCCTTGTCGCAAGAGGAATCTTAAAATCATGTAAACACTATTCTTGAGCATATAGCAGATGGAGTTTTTTTCCCCACCGTGTCTTTTTAACTCTGAACATTCTCCAAAAGATATCAAATTTGTGATATATGAAACTGTGGAGTCTTATTAAAAAAATTATCTGATGATACTTTCAATTGTTTTTATGGAGATGCTTGGAGAAGTGGTATAGGCTAAAAATTTTATTGAAAGCTAATGGTAATTAAATACTCTTGGTGATTATGCTTTACTAAAAGCAGTCTGTAATTCAGGCAGCTAAATTTTCTGTGATTCATAGAATCAATACTGTTATCTACAAACAACATCAGTTAATTTGAAGTGCAGGAACTACCAAGTGTTAATGAAATTTTTAAGTAGGAATCCTGTACGATTTCTTATCTAATTTGCAGCTTTGTTTTCTGTTCTGATACCTGAAGCTTTTGAGGCTTATCTGTGCTGGCTGTAGAATGATAAAGTAATACAGGTTGGAAAGGAACTCTACAAGTTAGAGCAGGTTGCTTAGGGCCTTGTCCAGTCAAATATTTAATGTCTTCAAGGTTGGAGACTTTACAGTTTTCCTGGGCAAATTGTTCCAGTGACTGGCAGCCATTATGGCAAGAAGACTTCTCCCTTTATCTAGTTGAAATTTCCTTTATTTCAACCTATGTCCATTGCCTTTTATATTAGCACTGTGTGAATCACATTGATTAGGCACAATTTGCTCTGGGTGAGTCTGTGCTGGCTATTCCCAGACACCTTCTTGTCGTTCATGTGCTTGGACATGTCTTTTAGGAGAATTTCCCCCATAATCTTGTAGTCATTGAGAGTAAACTCGTCAGCTTAGCTTGTAGTTCCCCAGATTGTTCTTGTTTTTCTTGAAGATAGGTGCAATGTTTGTTTTTTTCCAGTCATTGGTTCTCTCCCCTGATGGTTGTAACCTTTCAAAAACTACAGAGATCACCCTTGTAATCACATTGGCCAACACCTTCAGCTCCTCTGAGGCATCTCATCTGGTCCATAATCCAGATGTGTCCAATCCATAATCCATAGGTGTCCAATTTGATGAAGTGCTCCCTGACTTTTTCTTAATACGCTGTGGGTAGTGCCTCAAGTCTTGCATCCTTTATCACTAGCCTAAGGGACCTGAAGGCTTGGGGGCAGGTGTTAAGTTTAAAAAAACCAAGGAACCAACCAAAGCCCTGAGACAGAGAAGGTATAGAGTAAGCCAGGCTGTGTCCTTTGTCACTCAGTCTGCTGCCCCTGTGAGCATTCCTTAGCCTTCCTTTTGCTACAGTTGTATTTACAGAAAATCATCTTGCTGCACATTGCATCCCTCATTAGTTTTAACTCCAGCTGAGGACTGTAAACTATTTTTTACTATGTTTATGCCATACTGTACTGAAAGTTTAGAAAACCTGAAAACAGAATCCAGAAAACTTGCAGATTAAGGAGAAAAGCAAGATGTTAATAGGAATATCAAACCAAAGTAGGAGCACGTAACTTTATTTTGATATTTATGCTTCTGAGTACTTTAATGTATTCTACTAGATCAAGCAAAAGTATTGGCTTCTGTTGTTATGAACAGAGTAGGGCATTTATTTGTCACTAGAGGTTTCAGTGACTTTGAATGTATTTCCAAGACTGGGAAAGGAGTGTTTCTGTGGTTTTGATTTTGTGTAGTTTTCGAGGGTCGCATTGAGAACTTGGAAAATGGACTAGAACATACATCTAAAATTTGCATTGGAATTACACAAATTTCCAATGTGGAGGGACTGTTAACATGTAGGATTGGCAATCAGAATAATCTTGACACTTGCGAGGTGTGATCTGAAAAAAAATGCAGTTCAGTAGGAGTAAGTGTTGAATTTTTACAGTGGTAGGTGATTAAGCTGGGAAATGAGTGGAAGGCTGCAGTTTTGCAGAAAGGAGTCTGAGAGTCATAATAACCCATTGTAGTTTTCTCTACAGAAAGACCAAAATCACACTGACGTAAATTAATAGTGCTACTTATAAAAAGCATGAAGTAGATCCTTTGCTTTTCTGATGGTAGCGTGACCTCAGCAGGAGTACTTTGTTCATTTTATCCTGTTTGGACCATCTCATTTCAAGAAACAGACCAAACTGAGAAGGTTCTGAGGACAGCATGAACAGAAATCTAGGAGTCTACCTGCACGGGCAGACTGAAGGAACTGGGGCTGTTTAATCTAGCAAGGGGTAGCTAATGGAGAACCCAGTAACTCACCTTAAATAACTTTTAATTTACATACAAAGAAGAAAAGGCACAAACTCTTCTTACTCTGGAAAGGAGAGCTTACTAGCAATGAATATTTAGACTACATATTAAGAAGAACTTAGAAGGGATAAAGATAGTGAAGCATTGGGATGGATTGCCTGGGGCGAAGGTGTGATCTCATTCATAGGAGGTTTTTAAGAATGAATTGAATGAGGATCTCTAGGATTATAGCTAGACAGTGTTGGTTGTAAACTAAATGGCTTCTTAAGAACTCTTTCAAGCATTCATACAATTGCTAGAATGGTTATATTATAGACAAATTTTTCTTGTAGCAATCTTTCAGAGTTTTGATCAGGCAGTCCCTGTGATTTTAGTCTTTGGATTATTAGGTCTGTTATGAGACAAAGAGCTGGATTTTGAAAGAAACAAAGCTGTTTATTTGTCCCTAACTGAATTACTCTGTTTCTTGATAGGAGCAAGGTCTATGCCTCATTATCAAGAATCTCTGTGCTAGTTTTTTATACGAAACTATAGAAATAGGTATAGCAAAAACTAATGTCATATGTCTGAATACAACCTGTGAAGTACTAACAGAAAGAAGGGCCCACATACTTTGAAATGTTAACTTCCATCTCTTTGAGGTAATATGGATGATGGTCACTTCTGATATTTGTTCTGGAGTTGGCTTGGGGTCTGCCTTTTCCTTCAGGAGGTTTACCTAGGTCTGGGTAGCCATCATAACTGATAAATGCACACTGATGTGCGTATTGCCATCAGCATGTATTTCCAGTCTTGTATTATGTTCCACCTGCTGTTTACTATTGAGGCACTACCCAAAGTATCCTGCTCCAAACAGAAGAGTTCTTTTATCTGGGAGTTGTAGAAATACTCAGTTAGGTCTCTCATTTTTAGGATTAGGGTGTGTTTATAACGATCTGAATTTCTGCATGCTGATACTTGATTTCATCATTCCAGCTGATTAGGCTTGAGAAAAGTTTGTAACTTTAAACTTGCAGGATGTACAATTTCATGTAAGGCAGCCTATACTGAGTCAAAATTCATCTCATTCACTATCCTGTCTCTAACTGTGGTCAACCACAGATGCTAGGATACAGAAACAGACAAGTAATAGTGGTGGGTCCCCAGAACACTCTCCCAAACCTTCAATAACTAGTCATTCCAGGATTGTGTGAGCCAAAAATTATGTCTTTATATATAACAACCTTTAATGAATTCCATTATTTTATCCAAGAGCATTGATATAAATTTAGCCCACAAAAGATATCTGATGATTCACAAATAGGTTCAATGATTCTAGTGGTAGGCACTATAATCTAGACTCCTTAATTATGCAGTTACAGCTGTCCAGCATTATATTGTAAAAGGAATAGAGTGCCTGTGTCTGCTTAGAACTGGGCTGTTAGCTGCTCAGAGGCAGATCTTTACAGGTGGTTGTAAATGTAGTCTGTGGCAGCTCTCTGTCTGCAGCTAGGACATCCTGCTAAAATACAAAAATTATCCTTTATTTCATCATAGACAGATTAAGTCAACAGAGCTCAGTAGTCCCTAGTTAAACAACATTTTCTTGATGAGTACAAAATAATTACTGTGCAAGAAAATTGTTCCTGACTGTGCATTACGGGAACATGTATTAAGACTACCAGATTGGATGTTTGATACGTACAGTCTCAAGACTTTTCCCTATGCCATTCCTCTAGGTTCTCATAATTGATCACAAATGAGTCGTTATTGTTCTTGTAGCTCTCGTGTGGTTTTTACATATATATATATATAAAAATGTATGCACATACCATTAATTAGGTTGATTTCATATTATCATTCCAGATGCCACATCTTGAGATCAAGCCCCTTTAAAAATAACTTTTGACTGAGTAATTACAAGTTCTTTCTGAGCCTGGAAACCCCAGTAATAATAGTGCATGAAGCAAACAACTAGATGTATTTGCTGATTAAGGTAGAAGACATGCAGTGTATGAATAACCTAGCAAAATCTAGACCTAGTTTGAAGATATCTGTAATGGAGGACTGTGGCTGTTATTTGTTCTTAGTTTAGACATCCCTACCTGATTTCCTCTTCCTCCCAGACTACATGTTAGACATACTAGTGTGGTGACACCTTGAAGAACCATAGATACTGTAGCGGGGGTAACTGATCCTTTTCTAGCAGGATTGAATTTACAAACACAAAAGTGTAGGTCATCACAGTTAAAATCTTTTCTATTTGTAAATGGGACCCTGATTTGAACAACAACTTGGACAAGAGATCTTCAAGTCTTAATGAAGGAGATGCTAGAGAATGTCTTAAGTCTGATTCTCTTACCTCTGCCTTTTAGAAGTTCATTGTTAACTGTGAACTGTGGTAAATTCTGAAGGTGGTGCTTCCCCATTCACTGTAGAATAGCTGAGATCTTTAGAAGGGGAAGGTTGTATGCCTACATGTTGTTACAGTGATACAGTATTCCTCTTTACAATCTTAGAAGAATGAATGTTTCTTTTCAAGGTTTCAGAATTGTTCTCTTATCTTTCCTCTCTCCCTTCCAGCGCCCAAATCCTTTTCATTTCTTGCTTTGATTCATTAAAAGCTTGGTTAAGATGATGTTGTGATTGCAAGTGTTAAAACTAGCTGAAGTATGTGTTTCTGTTCAAGAATATTAAAAGTTTATGCCAATCGGAGATGAGGCCGAGTGTGTGGGCTATCCAAGCTTTGGAAACTTTTTCAAATGTAGCATTTTCCAAAACTAGACATAAGTTAATATGGGTGGAAAGCACTGACAGATGATTGTAACCTTAAGTTAATTAAGCAAAGCATATTCTTGTTTGGAATTAAACAACTGGGCTTTTGTGTCAAACTTCATAGATTATAGCTCAGACACTTCAAGCCAGTTAAGTGGGTTTTTAAAAGGTTAACCAGTTGTACTGTGCTTTTGTCATGGTAACTATAACAGCTTACAAAAGACTTCAAGTCTGAAAGTGCTGAGAACAACTTAAGTTGTATCTTAAATACATTCATTTTTAATTTTCAGGACAGAAAAAAAGTTTTCGTCAATATCATGTTCAGTTTTTTGGAGATGCCCCAGAGCGAGCCTGGATATTTGAGAAGAGCCTTGTGCCCTTCAAAGAAAAAGACCAGTTTGAACAATTATGCCAGGAAAGTGCAAAACAGGCCCTCACTAAAGCAGAGAAAATAAAGGTAAGAGGCTACCAAGTCAGACAAGATTTGCAGCTTTTTATTTTACTGTTACAGGTATGTACAGATATAAATAGATATTCTGGAAGGCTTTAAAGACAGCTTGTTTTACAGAGACTTGTAGTCTTTTGTTTCACTTACTAGATGCAAAGAATGGGATGATTTACCAGTTTGTTACCTATTAAAAATCAGTGCTCTTCTGCTTTGTCATTGATTCATGCATGGTATCAGTACTATCAAATACAATTCCATTTGAATGTCTGAATTATAATTATACATTACACTTAGTCTCTTGGAATTGTTTCGTGTTAACGTTGGCATTTTGAAATCAGAAGTGGGCAAATTTCTCACGCTGTCATCTTCTCTTGCAGATGTTAAAGCCTGTTTCAGGGAAGCTGCGGCCACAGTGGGAGATGGGTGTTAAGCAAGCAAGTGAAGCAGTAGGCATGACAGTGGAAGAACGGAAGGCCAAGTACACCTTCATCTATGTTAGGGACAGACCTCATCTTAATCCTCGAGTGGCAAAGGAAGTTGGCATTGCTGTGGAACCATTAGAGGAGATAGATGAGTCATCTTACTCAAATGAAGAAACCACTCAAAATCTGAAATTGATGAAAGAGTCTGGCATTCCTAACAAGAGGAGGAGAAGGACATCAAAACTATCTGCCACTGATGATATGCAAGAATGCAGTCAGTCGGGGACTAAGAATACTACTCCTCAAAAGTCATCTGAACAGGCAGAATCCAAAAGAGGGATAGGCTCCCCTCTCAATAGAAAGAAAACTCCAGCATCTACTCCACGAAGCAGAAAGGGCGATGCAGTATCTCAGTTTTTGGTCTTTTGTCAGAAGCACAGAGATGAGGTTAGTCTCTTTTAGCTGTTATTGTTGCTGAGTGCCTCTTCTCATTTCTGTACTGAAAGAAACTTCTTTACTTTAGTTGACAAAAACTAGTTGTTACTGTAGAACCCATAGTACTCTGGGCTTGATAAGGTATGCCTGCATCAAATCTTAGTCTAGACAGGAACGGAGAAAGAAGGGCATGTAGGTGAGCAATATAAACAAGATAGTGATAATGCCATCGTACTTCAAGCATAACTTGTGTTAATATCTTCCTACATAATCCAATAGTCCTTTGTATTAGCCATAATTTTTTTAATGTATGTAAAATATAATAGATATGCATACATATGCTCAGGCAAATACAACAAAGGTTATGCTGTTTATGGCAATTTACTTGTAGTTAGCTTGTACATTCTTCCTGAAGATGTGGCTCAATTCCTTTGGTGTGTTCCCTCTTCTTTGAACTGCTCAGAAACTCCATTTACCTACCTAGAATCTTCTGTTGAGTTTCAAAAGGAGCTTGTTACCAAAGCTTGTGAAAATCACTGTCACTGTGCAATCTGCTGGGACAGAAAGAAACTAGGTCCTCTTGAGAGGATTACACTCCAGTACAAGATAGAATAAATAAACACCTTAATATCAATATTTCTTAGGAAGACTGTTAGAAGTATAAAAACAGTACTGCTGTTCTAGCTCATTACTTTAAAATAATGACCATCATTTTTCTTCCCTACAACCCTCTGCTCTATTTGCAGTACAGTTTCATGCACTGAAAGAAGCATGAGTTCTCATATTTTATTGTAGTTGTACTATTCCATAATACCCACAGAAGGACCAGAAAGTTAGTGGTGACTCTGGCACACTCTTTAACTAGAGCGATTGACTTTGTTACAGGATATTTGTGTTAGAAAACTTAAATAGATATGAACTTTATAAAGAAAAATTGGAAAACAGATTCTGTTGTATGGAAGTCAATTAGTTGTGATCCAACTTAGGATCTTTTTAGATCATTGCAACTTAAGCTAATATTAAGAATTAAAATGAACCGACCATTACATATACCTTTTAGTGTCTTTGGTTAAATTGAGAAAAGCATTGGCAGTTCAGTTTGCTGGCTCCAGAAAGGAAAGGGTTTTGCAGTCAGACTACTAAATACAGATTTTTGACATACTCATTATGAAAAACTGTATGGGTAAATAATCTGTCTCATGTTTGAGACACCTGAGTTCTATTTCCAGTTCTTCTATAAGTAACCTTGTGTCATGTGTTAGTGGCAAGGGGGAACTTCCTTGGCCTTTAACATAGGTAGCAAGAAGTCTTGTGCAATATTGAAGGACATGAAATTACTTCTCTGAAAGAAATGAGATTTATTATGGCTGGTTTTATGGACTCTTAGCCAAACATATCTTACCACAGAAGAGACACGCTGAGTCTCTGATGTTATATTTCTATTTTCTGTGCCAATTATCAAGCTTCATTCCCTACTGCGGTTATACTGTAATTCTCAAATTAATGGATGAAAAATATGAAGACCATTACAATATTTGACACTGAGGAATTGCTTTGTCTTCAGTGTCATTTTGGGAAACTGAAGAAAGTGCATAAACTTGAAAAGCACACTGATGATAGTGGCTAATGTTGCAGAGTTTTAAGTAGAAGGAAATTTCAAAATATTACCTGTATTTAGGTAGAGGACCTCTTACTATTGCTGCCTAGAATACATTTTAATAAGATCAGTCATGAAAACCCAAATCCACGTGATTGTGTGACCCATTCTGATAGGTACAGAAGCACTTCTGTGCATAGAACAGAACTAGGTTATGAAAACTGCAGATACCAGTCCCTCTAACCAATCAGGGCAGTAGAATTCCTTTCTCTTGATTCGAAGATAACTGGCAAAGTGGGGAGGTACCATTTTAGATATTCATGCTTCTTGCACAGAACCGAAGTTACCTGAGTTTAGTTAATCTTCCAGACTGTCATGTCGCCTTTAAAATGGCAGTTTTGTGCCTTCAGTGGAAGGTGGATATTGTATCCATCCAAACTAGTATTCAGAGTTTCCCCATCCATTAGGCTTATCGGTTCAACTTGCATGGTTTGCTTTCCATCCAAGAGTTTGTTTTGTTGCTGTTGTAGATGTTCTGACGCTTTAGAAGGAGTGATAACTTAGGCTAAAAAAACAGGCCTGATTTTGAGCTACTTGTATTGGTGGCATCTGAAAGTTTAGTGTATGGCTACTTTAGTATTTGCATGTAGAAACTTAGAAGAAAGGGAAACTATGGATCCAGAAGAGGCTTTCTGGCCCTTAGACTTGGAAAGGGATGGAAGTGAATGGAAAGGAATGACTGAACACTTGTCTCTTGGGGCCTCCAGTAATCACAAACTCTCTTAAAAGTAGAGCTGTTTCAGCTGTATCTTGCTTGGAGTTCAGTTTTGTACGCTAGTAGGATTCATATATTGGTTTTGTTTTATTAATTACTACTTTCTGTGTTATTTTTTTCTGGGAATAGGAGGGTGAGGAATAGTTGAAATTTTTAGAAATGAATGATGGCTGCTGGAAGACTGGATGAAGTGCCTGGAAAATGTTTCTAATTATTTAAGAGGCATGTTTCCCTGAGGGAGGCGTTGAAAGCTTGGAGCACTTTCATGGCTGCAGTGACGCATTAAGTATTTTGTGCTGTTACCAAAGGAGTAAAGATATATTTTGTACTATTGGCATTCTGACGTGCTTCCTCTGTGAAATATAACTATAGTAATCATTAGAAGGGAGTATCTGACTTAAGATAAAGGCATTGTCCAGTGAGAGGCAAACAGCTATACTGTTATATATTAATTCATTGATTTGGGCCTTGAGTCTGTTTTGAGGTAAATTAAG
Organism: Strix uralensis; assembly: GCF_047716275.1. Lineage (NCBI taxonomy): Eukaryota > Metazoa > Chordata > Aves > Strigiformes > Strigidae > Strix > Strix uralensis. The sequence goes on from NC_133975.1 coordinate 9,624,932, forward strand.
AATTAATTTCACAATTGAAGATTTCTGCATGTGTAAGGAGTTGTTGAATATCAAGACAAATAAGAGCAAAGGTAGTATGCTTTGCTTGGATGAGCTAGGACGTGCCTGGTCTAATTACCATGTTTTCCACACCTATAGTGATATTAATTCCCAGCTCCAAGGAAAGACCTTCTATGTGTTTTGTAGCATAGTTAGAATAACTACCTGGGAGAAGTGCATGGTTTTCATGTACATCAAGATACTCAACACATCGTACCCAGTATGTATGCTGGGATTGATTAATACAGCATGAAGACTTTGGAGAAGACTGCTGGGCGGCCTTGGAGACTCCTTGGAGGCCTTCTTTGCAAGGATCCCTTAATCATTAAGGACCATGAATGTCTTTCCCTTCTTATTTCAGAGCATTCCTAGTCAGTTGAAAGTTGTTCTAATTCATATTTTGGTGGGACTGGAGGTGATGTCAAACTATCTCATTGTGTGAACAAAGCTAGTTATTTCTTAGAGGATTAAATAACTGTGCCCCAGTTGAGCACAATGGTCAAAATAGATGTTAGTTTCTTTTCGTAAAGAAGTGAGATTTGTGGGATGGATATATTGTGGGTCTGTGTTCTGCCCTCTCAATAACTCTCGTGACAATCAAACTTTGAGTAGAGGCCTCCAAAGGTGGTTGTATTCTCCAGGCTTTATGCAGATGACTTATGCCAGATAGAAGCAAGAGAACTCTTAGTACTCTACTAGGGGAAAAATTAGAGCATGAATTTTCCTACTAGACTGAATAATCCCAGTGGAAGGAAGGTACTACAACTATTTAACCTCTGGAGATGTTTCAGTCACACTTGTATCCTGACAACAGGAAATACAATTTTAAGATTCTCCGAAATTAGGTTTAATCATTTCCACTTACCACAGAAGACTTGTATTTCTGTTCTGTTGAATGGTGTTACTGTTTGAACACTTGGCTTTGTTGGACTAGTTTTTATTTTGCTCCATGATTTTGGGGTATTAGTTGCATCACTCCAGTAATAGGATTTTGGAGAATGCTGGGTAATGAGATGAGAGGGGTTGTTTTTAAAGCTACTGTTGAATTTCTGTGGATCGTATACAATCTTAGAGCTTTCTGACTTCTGTGATTAATCAAATCTGTTTTTTCTTAAGTAGAAATATGGGAATACTGAATGAGTTTGGGAGGATTTTTTCTTTAATACTGGATTTCTGTTTGTGTTGAATAAACTTCTAGAAACTCTCTTAAATTCCATGTTGATGGCTATTATGTGTCATGCTCATATTATTAAGAAAAGATGCACAGCTTTTTGAGTTCCTAATATTCATATACATAGTATAAAATGATGAATTAATGCAGGAAAATGTTGCATCAGATGCTAGTTTGTGTAAATCTCTGCTAAGATAGGTGTAATGAGTTCTATGTTTAATGAGTTCTCCTGTGAATTGATGGATGTCTATGCAGGCAAGCATATATTCCAATATTCTTGTCTGTCCTTTGTGATACAGATTTAAACTTCATCAAGGAATAATACAAATTTTTTGAATGACCACAAGATTTACACTTACTCCATTTTTTTAATATTAAAAGGCAAATAGATACTTCCAAAATGATTCTCAATACTTCTACATATGCTAATAGGGGTATTTTTTTAGAGAAACAGAGAAAGGTGGTTGTTCAAAGAAACAATGGATACAGAAGGTTTTAACCTAGTTCTGTCTACAGCAGAAATGTTGGATGAGTTGTTTGTATCCAGTTTTCCAAAGCAATAGAAGTATATACACCATTCTTTTCAATGGTCACCTTTTTTTTAATACAACCCTATTTCTGCGTGTGTAGGTGGTTGCTGAACATCCAGATGCTTCAAGTGAGGAGATTGAAGAATTGCTTGAATCGCAGTGGAACATGCTTAGTGAAAAACAGAAAGCTCGCTATAACACAAAGTTTGCCATAGTGACCTCTCCCAAATCTGAAGAAGACTCTGGTAAACGTAAAACTGTGCTAGTGTACTCTAACTAAATTTGATATACATAGTGGTGTTAAACTAAGCACATATTTGAGACCTGTAGGGAAAACAGCTTTCACTGTTTTCCAGTTTTAATTCTTGGTGTTTGTGCCAATAGCAAAGGAATGCCAATGGTTACAATAAACGCAACCCATGAAGTCTACATTTCTTGCTCATTGTTCTGAAAAGTTGTTATATGTAAACCTTTTACTGTTTAGAGATTGCTGATTTCTCATTCTTCTTCTGCCCATAAGCAGCTGCCATTGCATCCACTGCCTGTTATGAGTGGATGGTGGGAAGGGAAGACAAAGTGTTACTACTAGTAAAATTTGAGGTTTTTTTCTATGGAATAGTTAGGAAATGGTTTAAAAACTTTAATCAGTGCTACAGCTTTTCTTCATATATACCTAAAGTATATTACCTCATATCATCATCAACTCAGGCAGTATTCCAATCTTTATTCTGAAATTCTCATCCATTCGGCATTTTATTATGCTGCTCAAAGTTTTTAGGACATTGTACAAGATTGCAAATAGGGTTTTTTTCTCTTTTTTTTTTTTTTGTTGGTCTTGTCTAGCATTTGGTTTTGATAAACAGTCTCAATTATTTTGCAAAATATTTGAGGGGTTTTGGAGTCACTTGAGAAAGAAGGAGGAAGATAGTTTGGCATTTGCATAGACTTTATCAAATTTAACTAGCTATCATTTTTCAAATTTAAATAGCTTTACAGCACTGTAAGAAGACTTATGGAAGTATTAGAAGCCAACAGGTGCTGCTTTGGGCAATGACAAGAATGAGAGGGAGTGTTTGAAAGTTTGTGAGACTTGGAAAAACTTGTATAAACATGGCAGTCAGTTTTGTTAACTATCTGTGTGTGTGTGAAATAACATCATTTTGTGGAAAATTGAAAAGTTTTTAACTTTAAATTTTAAGTGTCAAATATTTGGATATCAGTTTAAAAAAAAACCACATTCTGTATCTCTCAAGGTTCATCATTGAAGAATATTGGAGAGGCCAAACGTAAAGTGTTTCAAGACTCACCTAAAAGGAGATCAAGATCCAGAAGTAATTGAAATTTGTGTTGTGTGCAAATAGTTCATCATTATAAGTAGCTATTGAGTGTATTTTTTTATGTAATCGCCCACGTATCATAATATCTTCATTTTATCTCAGATGTTGTCTTCCTTGACGTTAGAATTTTAATGGATCCCAAATTAAATATCTAAACACTGTAGTACTGAATTTTGTTCACCTTCCTCAGTGTCATATTGCAAGAAATGTAATTGAAATTGTACCTGTACCAGGTGTTTCTAGTACATATATTGTGTACGTTTATAGTTATCTACAGATGAAAACATGTCAGTTCAATCCTTCCCCTACCCAAATCCTCTTATCTTAAACTTGGAAGAATATTGTGGGATTTCTTTTGCTGGCTTTTTGTAAGTAGCAGGTTCTCCTGGAGCCATTTCAGTCTGCTTTGTGGATTCAGAGTCTGATAATAGAATATGTCCTAGATTGTTTAGATAAGAACATTAATTTGAAAATTATCCATATTTTCAAGTTGCTTTATTTTTAATATTTACAGCTATTTGTTCCCACTGGAATAGAGTGCTTGTAGCTGTAGGGCAATTTTCAGTTAACGTATTTGTGCCCCTGGAGCTTGCAATCTTCATACTAATAATACTCTGTAGCTTCATAAACTAGAGAGTACTGGAGAGTGTAATAATGTTGTCATTTCATCCTGATGAAACAGACCACTTCCTAAAACCTTCATCTATCTTTTTGAGGTAGAGTGAGTGCAAACAGTAGCTGAACCTGTGGAAGGGGTATGTAGCTTAGTCACTGACCTTTTGTAATTTAGCAGCTGCTTGAACTTTACAGTGAACAATCATCTAAATATGTAAGTCCCTTGGTTTAAAATGACCAATGTGATTCTGTTCTTAGGATTTTGGTTCACAAAGGAAGGGGATCTTACGGTCTCCTGTAAAATATAAGTAAGCTTGTTAGAGTCTGGAACTGCCATACCAGAAAGAGAGAATTAATCTCTGCGGTTGGTGATATCTTGTCTTTTCCAGAGGCGCCTTAATAGATGTCGCCAGTATCTTCATCTGAATCGTTTGGAGAACTTAAAGGAGACTTAAAAATTCAGTTCAGTGATAAGACACTGTTAAAGTGACAGGAGAGTTAAAGCTGTATAGATCAGTCATGCAGTCTGACGATATGAAACAAGTGTTGGGCAGTAATGTTCAGGTCTTAAACTAGTGCTTATACAGGTAGACTCATCATTCTAAAATAACTTAAGTGTGAAGCAGTTGATTTGGATGTGTTGTAGAGTTAGTCTTCAGCACCAGAAACCAGACCTTAAGCATTAAGAGGTCATCAAACTGTGTTAATGTTTAACCGTGTTTTAAAAATAATGACTGAAAGAAAAGTAACTTAAATAACTAGATCAGTTCAAAATAATTTGAAAGTGGGTTTTAGATTATTTTTCATGTAAGTTTCCCCCATCCCCCATCCCAAGGTAACTTACATGGAAATAAAAGAAACCAAAAAAAGAGGACAAAGGAACCTACAGAAGATTTTGAAGTTCAGGAAGCACCTAGGAAAAGACTCAGGATGGATAAACAGAATAATCGGAAGGTAATTATGTTGTTGGTTTGTTTGGGTTGATTTATAGCAGCACCAATCACATTGCTGTAGTTAAGTTTGTCAGCATTTCCATTTTCAGGATTAAAAATATAACGTCTGATGTCAAACCAAACTGTTGTAAATATTCAGAGATACATGTGAGCTTATCGCTGTGGGTTTTTTTTTTTTTCCTTTGGTTTCGAGGATGGAGGTATGACAAGTAGCACTTAAACTGTGGCAAAAATGTATGCTGAGAAAATCTGTTTCCCAAAGGAATGTGCAGAGGCATGACCTTTCCATGTTGTCATGCTTTATAGTTCATTTTCTTTCCTCCTGAATTGGAGTTCAGAGATGTAGAAAAGAATGAAAAAAGAAATAATCTTTATAGTTAATATTTAATTTAGACAAAAGTTGGGGTAGAGAGGAAAGCATGTAAAACAAACCAGAACAGCTACTTTTCAAGAACTGGAAGCCTATAGAACATTTTAGTGACATGCTGACCCATTTCTTAAATTAGGAAACTGCAGTAAATATTACAGTATATTTATTGCACAAATCACAGGCTCCTTTTCTGTTTAGCTTGCTTGTGAGAATGAGAATTTTCCTTATGTAGGTCACTAAAACTATGTATGGAGACAGCCCACATCTTGTAGAGATTTAAGCGTAGGTTTATTTAGTCATGCTTGTAGACCAGTGAACTTCATGGGTTTTACTTGTGTGAAAAGCTTAGTTCACAAGTGTTTTCAGATACGTTATTACAGTATCATACTCTAGTGTGTTGCAGACCTCATCTCAGGACTTTAGTGGTACAGTGATTAAATGAAACAACCTAATACAAGGAAAGGCAGTGGATTTATTTTTTAAATTAATTGTGGAGGTCTCATTTGTAGATTATCTGTTTGGTAGGCTGGTTATATTAGTACCTCTGTTGATATTGTGGATATTCAAACAACTTGTCTAGAATTCAATATAAAAAATAAATGGAATTTTACATAGCCAGACTTAATGAGCTTATTAGCAAGAGACAAAGATAATTCATAGAGAAATGTTACCTTTGCAGATAGAAGGGCAAAAACCGGTTTTTGCACTTCTTGCTCTAATGGGTTAGTCATTGAATATTTGTCTTAACGTTCTAGGAGAAGTTTTTGGACCCTTTTTAGATTTGTCTAAATCCGTAGAATGGGCATGTCTAGATGTATCAATTAACTAAGTTTACTTATTGTAATTAATTCCTGCTATGAAGTCCGTGTTTTGACTGTCCCTAAAGTTACTTCTTTACTGCCCCACCAGCATTCATACACTACAGTTAGCCTACATTATCACAAGTAGAATGAAAGGTAGTTGCAGTATAGTTCATACAAAGGAGGTTTTGGTGTCTTTGATGCTGTGATACAGATGTGAATATTAACAGGAAAATAAATAAGTGAGATGAATTATTCCCATGAGATACATACCACTAATAGCACTGACTTAGTAATGCACATTTAGAAAGTGTCCTCTATCTGATCCATTTATCAGAGCTAGTTAAGAGAATCTGGGGTGTGTAAACATTAGGTAATTTGGAAGCTCTAAATGCATGTAGCAGTGTTTGTGCTTCTGTCCACAGAAGGGTCAGATATCGTAGAATGGTTGCTTTGCAGTTTCTTTTATGAATTATCTCTTAGTCTTTTTCCTGCCTTCACCAGCCCAAGAGCACTTCTAGCTGTATATGCTGCTGCTTAGTAAAAGATCTAGTGAATGACAGTGAAAATGTCTATGTAGCGATTCAAAAAAGCAAACATTAACCATACACCTTCCTTGTGCTATTCCCAGTTTACCTGCAGGCTTTTGTTACAATCGTCTTGGATAGGAGGAGTTTTAATGACTTTTTTTAATGACGTTTTACTTCTTGCCTGAGAGTTGTGCATTATCCTCTCCTTTTTGTCCTTAATTCTTATTTATAAAATCTGAATGTTTTCACACAAAGTAACTAAGTTACCTATATGGAAGTTTTGAAAAACTAATTTGTTCGTTGGTACTTTCATGATGTATATAAAATGCACATTAACAAAATGAGGGTTTTGTAAAGTATGCTTTAAATTTAAGAGTGAACTATACTGTACATTTTCTTTCATTTTTACACAGAATTGTAACAGTAACCTTACAAAACTGATATTGGGAGCCTCTGGTGGTATTAGTCGTAGGGTGTCTTAATCTTCTGAGAAGTCAGTAAAAGCACAGTGTAGCACATCTGTAGTACAGTAGCCATTTGTATATATTTTTATGAAGGAAACCAGTTCTCTGGCCTTTGAGGTGTTCACCCGTACATCTTTTGTAAAACTGAATGGCAGGTGAAGAATGCGAAAAAGTATGTAAAACCTTCTGTTCGGTAGAATTGTTCTTACTGATTAGGTGAGCATTTGTCAGGGTTAAGCATTCTTGGCTACAATGTTAGTGACTTATTACTTGAATGAATTTGTAACATACAAAAAGAAGAAAAATAGTGTCATGTGTAAGGAACAGTGTCTAATTTTGACAAAGCTTTGACAAAAACTTCCCCAGTTTTTGGCCTAAACTTTTAATGATAAATTCTCAATCTGGAGCAAGTTTGTTGTTTATGCTCCCCTGAAAATAGAGTTTTTATTTTGGAAATGCTGAAACAATCTTAACGATAGTAATTTTAAAAATGGCACTGCTATAAGTTGTGGAGTTGAAAGCAAGCCTCTCTGAGACTTAAAATTCTGCACAGGGTTTATTCTCAAATTTATATACTAATTCTGCAGTTTACCTTTAATAATGAAAGGTTTCAATTTGACCAGTTTAGACAAAGAATAGTAAGGATAATTTACATGTTTCATGTTCATTTAGAGCTCCCCTTTTTGATATGCTGAATTTGGGATGGATAAGTGGGATGCTGGAATACTGTGTTCTTTAATTTTTCTCATTTGTTTATGGGTTTGTACCCTGTGCTGTAAATGAGTTTTAAAAATCACTTAAATGGGGCTAGCTTAACTACATTACCATTCAGATATTTGTAAAGACACTTTCTTTTTAATAACATAAATCCAGAAGTAATTGCCAGTTTTATCCAACCACTCATAAATTAGGAGTTTTTTTATTTTTTCATATTTTTTTTTGTGACAGAGGGAGACAAGCAATGACAAAACAGCAAAAACAAACTCTTCTAAGGTCACAGAAACCTCCTCTTCACAAAAGAACCAGTCAGGTAATGTGGTCAGAATAAGTTTTAATGTAACTTTTACAATTAAATAATTTTAAAATAAACAGGTTGTCTGAGGCAGCCGGCTAAATTTTGCTGACGCAATAACCAGTTACAGCCACTATGCCACAGATGGGGGGGGGAGCATGCCCTCTTCCTTCACTACCACCATTTTGCAACATTATACTTGACTGAAATTGTGTATTGCTGATTTAGAGCAGCAGTTCGCAAGTTCACCATTTGATGGCACCAAATTAAAGCTATTGCCCTGTGATCTTGGCGAGCAGTGATAAAAATCCTACTGCTCCAATTTGTCATTGTGCATTAGCCCCATAAAACAAGTGCAGTGACCATCAATGTAATCAGTTACTATGTGATTTTAGCCCTTTTAAATGATGCTTGATGGGAGGCAGTGTGGAGTGCGAGAGGGAATTCTAAATAACCTTGGACCAAAATCCGAAAGTCAGACTTGTTAATGATGCTCAAGTTTAAGGTAAATTCTGTAAGAGCATGTCTCTAGGTGTTATAATGATATGCCAAAGATGAGTAAGCTTCAGCAAGTTCTGCGCAATGTAGAAGTGGTGATGTGCCATAGATAATGTCTGGTACCTGGCTCCTGTATATAAACTTTCTTTTAACAAAGTGTTAGTGGTACTCAGTGATGAAATCACGTAGGCCTTCTAATGTTTATCTGAGGAGATAACTGTTAACCTCTGCTTTAAAGAGGTCCTAAATCACAAGATGTTTTGATTTTAATAGCAATGAGCCAAAAAAAAAATTGGGAAAACATTTTCTAGCCATTTGTAGTACATATCTGATTAACAGAAACCTCTTGATTTTTAAAATCAAGCCAAAACACATGGTTTCAGAAACTTACTTCGTGTTCTCTCAGCCCTATATAGGTGCCCAGAAGACCTACCTAAATCATTCCTTCCTTTATTGAAGGAATATTTTAAATGGCTTCAGGGAGATAACGTTTTAAAGTTCCAAACTTCACTTTGTAAACCAAAATTATTTTACAGCAACGAAAAATCTGTCTGATGCATGTAAACCTCTGAAGAAGCGAAATCGGGCTTCAGCAGCAGAATCTTCAACTCTTGCTTTTAACAAGAGTTCATCTCCTTCAGCTTCCTTAACTGAGAATGAGGTAAAAAAAAAGTGGTGTTTGCACACAGCCATTTAATTACAAAAATTTTCAGGTGTGAATCTTGTTTAAAAACAAAAATCAAAGGCGAATCCTCTAACGTTGGTGCTCTAGACAAGTTACAGTTTTGGCCTCTGTGAAACCTGTTAATGTGTGCATTGCAAATTCATTTATTGTAATACGAACGTCTGATTTGGGGACGTCGAGATATTATTGTGGTTTTTAATGTATTTACCAACAAAGTTTTAGAATTGTAACCTTCTATTAGAGGCAAAGTAAAATGCCAGTGTGTTCTGTATTTTCTTCTACAGACTTTATGTAAGTGTACTACATTAGTTACATAATGTAACTCAATATTGTCATGTTGCCATAGCTTTTATATTGAAGCAAGTTTCCTAATCCTCTCTGTGATCTAGAACTGGACAGTTTTCTGAGCAGAGCCCCTTTAAGCTCAAATTAGTTTTCAGGCTGTTTAAGTGCTATTTCTCTGTGATGCAAATAGCTTCATCCCCAGTAGAGTTAAACAGGCAGTGCAGAATGTATCTTTTTGATACTTACTAATCATAGTCATAGCTCTGCATATTTGGAACTGTAATTCTTCTCGATTGACATACAATAAATGAAATGTATGTACCAAAAGTGTATTCATACAATCCATTAAACCATCCCCAAGTCATCTACACTATTAAAACCAATCAGCCAAAGAGTGGCAGCATGAGGGTGAAGTATGCATGCTGTTTTGCAGGTGGATTCAGAAATGTAGCTGGTAGGATTTAGTAAAATATCCATAGACAAACAGCTTCAAGCAGTTTGTATTACAAAAGCTGTAGAGAAAATACTTGCCTGCTAACAAGGGAGTAGGGCTTCCAGCTATCCTAGAGACTCTTTCATCTCCCCTAACAAACGCATGAGGTGCTTAGACACTATAATGAATGCAGTTAAAATATCTAGACAATGTTCAGTAAATGATTTACCTTTGGGTGGGGAAAAAAGATTGCATGTTAATGGCTGTATATCTTACTGTAAGTGGAAAAATATTTTAACAAAAAAAACCCAAAAATTCTCCCTCCTGTACCCCAATAAAACAAGCAAAGGTAGTCCCACAGGAAATAGTGTCCATAGCAGCAGTCAAGTAAAGTAATGCTTGTTCCCATTTTGTTCTCTCAATTGAGAGACTCCCATCTATTGGTTTACCAGCTTCTGCTGCTTTGGGTTTACTGCTGGGACTTGCGGTGTAATGGTTGGTTGTATTTGGGACCATCTATTCAGCGAGACCATTTTAAGGAGCATACTGTCTTTTTGGCTCTAAATATGCATCTCTAAATATTGTAATTTCAGGAGAAAGATTCTTCTATTTCTAGATACTGTGTTTATAAAATGAAATCTCCAGAAATCTTTCTCAACAAAAGGCTCGTTTTTGTAGGATTTTGGGTTGTGACTCAACAGTTCACATGTAAAAAAGGATATGGTTATATAGGTTAGGATGGAAATTTTAAAACTTAGCTCTTAATTTACTCAGCTACTGCTAAACAGCAAAAGATGTGAGAAAAATTGACATCATGCACTGCTCACAGAACACAGATACACAAACTAGAAAGTGAATTGTTTTTGAGGGTTTAAAAGGTTTTAAAATATTTAAAATACCAAAACAATCCCAGTCAACATAACAGAAGATACACCTTGTCAAATAAGAGATTTTGAGGGGCTGGGTGCAGGGGGGAGTAGATTCTTGGGCTAAATCCTTAGATGGTTTAAAGCTACACTGACTTGAACTTGTACCAACTAAGGATTGGACCCAGTTTGTTTTCTATGATACTAGATATATTTTGCCTTTAAATAAAACAAAGATGTCAGTCATGTGTTTCTGAACTTACTATTAATCTATTCTACAAAACAAGGAAAGATACAAATTTTGGATTGTGTGGGTGGCTTCTTTCCCTTTTGTATTATTATTTAGCACTTGTCTAAATATGTGTGTGCCCTGAGAGCGTTCATCCAGAGAGAAACCTTCTTCAGAGTGTTAAGGGAAAGAGTTTAAAAAATAAAAACAATCATGCAATGATGAAAGCATTGCACAGCTAGTTGAATAGGATGTTAATTCTTCTCAACATTAAATACATTTCCTGATTAACTTTTATATTTCTGTGTTCACTATAATACTTCTAAATGTTGGCTTAGATGCTCTCTCAACAAAGATAGAAAAAATTCTGCATACTCCACAAGCACATACACCTCCACAAGCAATACTAAGTGGATTCTAGTCTTTTTTCCTCCTTTCTTTTTCCCCCACACTATTTGTGGACAGCTGGTTCCAGAATGGAACCTGGAGACGACTGTTATTTGTCAAGGACTGTTGCTAGCTACACACCTCTTAAATGTCAGTCCATTGCAACTAAGTTATAGGAAGGGTGTGCTCAGTTTTTTCTTGTTTGAAAGATGCATCTTATTTGACATTTTTAAAAAATATTTTGGATGCTTTTTGTTGTTACTGGGGGTATTTTTTTTAATGGGGTTTACTTGAAATATTATCAATTTAGTTGAGGCCAAATTTTAAATTGATAAGTTATTCTGGGTATGTAATTTACAGGGAGAGAGACAGGGGTGGGGGTGTGGACTTCTGCCTTAAGAACAAACAGTAGACCTGACCTGTCAGAGATTAAAAGGTAGGCTTTCACTCCCTTCAAAAAATTGGGCTTTGAAGTTGTTTTAAGATGGATGGACAGAAGCAGTAAGGTGTTCATACATGAATAAATAAATTTCATACCTGCATTTAATCTTGAAACAAAATAGTTAATTTTTCTTCTAGGCACTTGACATCAGTAGTCATTTCCTCCAGTACTTCATGTGAAATATGATTTTGTTTAAAATCAAATTCTTAATGAGCAACTGATAGACCAGACGTGAGAAAGATACTCAACACTTCAGAGTCTGCAAAAGCTCATAGTAGTTTTTTACTGCCTATGTAAGACTTGGTGTAACCATCCAAAAGCTCATGATATTTGCAAGAAGAGACACAGTTGGTGTATTCTCATTTCTTTTTTTACCTTGGCCCTCCACCCCCCAATAATGTAGTAGGTGCCAGTAGAGTGTAACCAGTATTTTTTTTAATAAATAAAAAAGGCTTTACATTACCATTACTGCTGGATTGTTGGCACACTTTGTGTGTTTGCGTGAAACATATCTGCTTTAGCTTTTCAATTTCTGTGGTTATTGGCTGGCTTCATTAAATTGGATGGATTTATTGACAGCAGATAAGTGTCATAGTATCCTGCAGAGTCTAGATACTACTTCTGAACTTTGTCAAAGAAACTGTAATTTTTTTTTCTAAGAGAGGACAAAATAAAGACCATGTAATACTCTTAAATTCTTAGCTAGCCGATCATTCATCATATCCTCATGAAGTATGAGCTGACCAGCAGATGGCAGTTTAAAGAAGCCTGTGAAAGATTTTGAAGGTGTTGCTTTTATCGTAAGTTCCTTGTATCTTCCCTAGAGGGAATTCTTTCTTCTTTCTATAACATGCAGTGTCAAAACAAGTTCAGTTGCTGGTTATAACTACAATTCTTGTGTTTATAAGGCCTAATAATGCAAGTTATAATAATGCAAGCCTTAAGCTTTGCTCTTTTTCTGCATATTAAACGGTATGGTTTTTTTTCTCATTACCAATTTGACGCAGATTTTTTTTACCTGCATTTTTTAATGGGTATTAGCATGTATACACAATGGAGAAAACACATACCATTCTTAAAAGGTAAGGTATTTGATTGAGAAGGCAGTCATGAGACATGTACAACTTGGAACTAAAAAAGTACATCAGCTCCATTTATCGACCCTGGAGTTTAGTTGTCCTACAGTATACAACTAAAATATTCTAGGCACACTTATTGCAGGTAAAAATAACTGTCTTTGAGATCCCAAGAACAGGAAGGAAGAAAGGAATTCATGTTATTTTAAACAAACTACTGCCCTAAAAAAAAAAAAACCAACCAAAAACAAAACAAAAAAAAAACCACACCAAAAAAACCACAACAGTTGGAGCTAACCTTGCAGGTTGTTAAAGAAAATCAGTGTGCTTCTAGCATTTCATTCTAGCTTCCTTGGAAGATAATTTTCTCTTCAAAACAATACTTAAGGATAATTTAATATATAGCGCCACTTGAAACCCTCTTCCTTAGCAGACAGTTGTTTCCTGTGTTTGTTTCTGTATGCCTATAGACTATTTTTTTTCCTGTTTCAAAGCACCAGTAAGCAGTCAGGGGTACGTTTTTGTGGAACACGCAAGTAATTGGACTTGTTTCTTGCTAAACCTCTGCTAAAGCCTCTAGCAATTGAAATGACCTGCATCACCCACCAGATCATACAGTTTTGTTATGATGCTTCTATTTCCACATGGAAAAAAGTTCTAGGCTTGACTCTTGTTCTTTGGCAGCACGTTCTGTGTAGAAAATTTAAGTTTCTTATGTAATTATTCTCATCTTGTGTATTACTTAGGCTTCAGAGTGCAGAGAATCTGTTTACTGAATGTTTACATGATGTAGATTTTTATTCCACATCCCCTACCAAAGTATCATGAGTATCTGTAGGCAATTTTATAATGTTTTAAAATGTTCTCACAGAGTTTTAATTAACTTTCAAGGCAAATTCAGAAATGCATAATATCCTTATCTGAAACGTCTAACTCCTGCTAATAATAAAAATGAAACTTTTCCCAGGCCGTCTTTTTTGCTATTATAGTACTGTGTACACTTGTGGCACCGCATACTTAAAGAATTTATCTAGTCTAGCAGTATGGGCCAAAATATCATTCTTCATTCAGTTCAGGAATTCTTATACTGAAATAAAGGAAATGTTAACTGTAACTCAATTGGCTCTGTCAGTTTTTCTGTCTCCGTGTGGCTGCACGATAGATTGTCTTTTGAATACAATCTGATCTGTTGTTTGTATGTTGCTTATTGACTTACTCTTATATAAGTTGTGCTTAGATTAAAAAAAACCCAACTCTCTAGCCGCTGAGGTTTTGTTAATAAGAAAAAAAAAAATGCAGTTGGGGTTTGTCTGTGAAAAGACTAAAAGAGTTTGCTTATCAGAACATGCATACTCCAAGCTTTCTAAAGAAAGATCTTAAGAGCCAGACCAGACCACTTCCTCCTGGATGACTGTGGTATAGCAATCACTGAATCTAAAGTCATATCAGGAAGTCTTGAGCTTGTAGCAGTGTCCTTAGTAGAACTGAATAGCCATCAGCATTCAGAAGTCATGGAAACATGCTTCTAAAATGCTTATTAAACGATGCAATGTATCTGTTAAAGATAGCAGGTGACCTGAGAGAGGATGCCACTTAAGCCAGTGAGTGTCTTAAGACAACTCTGAAAGAGTGGTAGGTCGCTCTTTGTGGGCCCTTTCTTTTATGGATCCTGCTGATCCTGCTGTGGAGGTGACTTGCCTGCCAAACAAAAAAGCAGAAGGAAATAATTTTCTGCCATGCTTTGTTTTCCTTTTATATACCCCTAGCTTTAAAATAAGTATACATAGTGGATTTTTCCATTTGATGTTCTATAGCCAGGATTATAAAACAAGAGATGCTCAAGGAAAACAAGGGGAAGCAGGAGGGTTAACTTTTTTGGCTCTGGAAAAAATTGCCCTTTAGTTGCTTTTATAACTGCTTAAGCACAACGTGACAGAAGAACACTGTTGTCTTGAATATGACTAAAACCAAAGCTTTTATTGTTCATGCTTAAGAAGTGCTGTTAAGCAAGCGTATATGAGTAATATAAGAAGTGGTTTTTATAAGACTGAATGAGTTGTTAAATTGAGTTTTCTGAGGAAGAAATTTTTTTTCATTAAAATTGCACTTTGTTAGCTAGAAAAGCCTGAAAAGTTGTGCGAATGGTGGAGTAGTAACTATTGGAGCCCATTCCAGCGTGGGCACCATAGATGCATAAATGTTAGCAACTTTTTCACTCAATATTTCCAAATTTGTTTTGAACCTTCAAACACTGAGCAGGGAAAGCTTGTCTGAATTGGACCTAGGAGAGGAGAAGTCCTAGTGAAGCTGATAAGCACCGAAGTGTGAGTGTTGTTCACTTTGCAATTGCTAACACACAGTGAATAGTATTTGAAACTTGCTTCTGCTCCATGAGGCATGAGTTTTGCCTTAACAACTACTGATGCTCTAGTCCTTTAGCCAGGAGGGAAAAAAACCAGACACCCACCCACCCCCACCCCCGATAACATTGAGCCAGCAAAGATGCTTTTATAGATCATCTTTTAAAAATGAAGACTTAAACCTAAAACAAAAAGCACGTTTAATAGCCAGGCCAACAGCTGATCAAGGGCCATTCTTGACAAGGAGTACGGTTGCATTTTTATGTTCTTACTGTGGTAACTTCTTAAATTCTCAGGCTGCAGATTGGATGAGTACAGCCATTTATTTTCAGACCTAGAATTTCTGAACCTCTTTTTCCTTGGAATTACAGTGTAATGGTTTTGCTGGCTCTGATATTTACTGTTTGATTTTGGAGCTGTCTGAAAGGAAGTAGGAAATTTTAAATGGAAAAAAAATTTGTTTTCCTTGAGTGGGTGAATGGATGGAGCGAATGTCCACATAAGTATCTCGCTTCCTCCTCACCAGCTTCTTTGAAACGCAGCATCGTTTGAATTTTTAAATTCCAGGCTATCCTTTCTTGTATCATGTATCAGTATGATTGGGTGCCAACTGAGAATATGCCAGTACCTATCTTTTTTGGTGTTGTTTTTTTTTTTTAATGAATTTTCAACCATCCAGACGTGGAACTAACGATACCATTTGTAAAGTTCATCCACGTGATTCTAGAAATATGCAAGCTGAGTGCATACCAGCTTACATCCAACTTTTTTTTTTTTTTTTTTTTTTTTTTTTTTTAAAAAAAAGCCAGAGGGAATGAAGACTTGGCTCGCATTTCTGCTGAGGTGCGTGGCTGAGACTGGAATCAGGTACCTGGTTGCAAAAACTGCTTAAAAGTTGTTGTAGACTTGAACTCAACATGTAGATGTACTGAATGGTGTGAAAAATGTTTCTGTATGCTAGTGCTTATCCTTTCACCTTTGAATGCTGTAATTGATGGTGCAGTCAACTATGCAGTTAACTGAAACCCAGTGTTGCAGCTGAGGAAAGTGTTGCAGTAGGAAAAACATTTGAGAAATTATTTTTGTACGCAATGCTTCTGTCAAATCATCTTCCTGCCCCTCCTTAATCTTTTTAGAGAGCTTCAATCAAAAGGCAAAATCAAGAATGTAAACATGGAAACTCACAGAATGAACATAACTGACTTGATCTAATTTGTTTTAATACTCTAGTGTCTTAAGTCTTATTTTAAATGTACGGAGTTGCACACATTTCCTCCTCTTTTCTTAGCCTGCCCAGCAGTCTCCATCAAAAACAAGTTCTTATTTACTCAATGTAATCGTGAGAGGGAAACTCCATTATTCCACAAACAGTCCTTGCATCTGTATGCACATTGTATATCCCTTTTGCACAGAACCAGGAAAAGTAGTTCAGGAAGCAGTAAAAAAAAGTAAAGCTCATCTTTATATTTAGCAATTAAACAATTACCCAGTATTCAGTGGTGGTTGCTGCTGTAATCTGGCTTTATACATCAAATATTTCAGTATACAAAGCATCTTCATTCAGTTAAGAATTAATGCTGACCATTGCTTTTTATAAGCATTCTTATATAGTCTTTCTAAAAATAGGTCAATATTTGTCTGAAAGAATCCATTAAATACTTCTTTTGGTTATTGTGAACAGGGAATTCTAGCATATACAAAAGGCTCAGTTCAAAAGAAAATTAAAAATTCTTTGGAGATACAAGGTCTTGATATTCTGACTCCTGTACCATTGTGGATCTGAGTAACTATTGCCAAAAAAAAGTTAAAGTAGTATAAAATGCATGATCAAAATACCTTGAGATGAGTAGACCCAATTCTTAAACTAATTACACATTGCCACAATTTGTATCTTGTCACAGGTAAAAATATAATACAAAACCCGAAGAATTTGCAGAGATGCCAAAATTTTGTCCGAGTTTGACTCAATAACAAGTATTTTTCCAATAACAAAGCTGTAGAGAACTTGGAAAAATGCAGTCACGTGTCCTTACATGTTCTCTTCAAGTCTTACGTGTGTGAGTACTGAATAATAACTGATACATGTGGGAAAGGAAGGATTGTCTTGGGAATCTGACTGTAAATGTGTCGCTTCTGGCCCAGTCCAAATGAAGAGCAAAGCTCCTCGTGATTTGGTTTTTAGGCCAGTTTTTTTCCCTTTCACTTATGTACACAGTTTCCAGTAAAAAGAGCTGAATTTGATTTCTGAAATGCCACCTGATTGCTCAGTGTTCAGGCAGTGCAGAGTGAAAGCCTCTACAGGCGAGTCCTTGCAAAACAATGTTGACGTTCAATAATTGAAGGAAATGGGAAGGAAAGCCTGACCGATGTGCAAAATGTAAAGTTTGATGGTGATGATACCCTTCTTCTGCTGAAGTTAGTATCTTCTGTGTTGCAGCACTGGTAATTGCTAATGAAAAGTGGAGGTGATTATAGAGTTTGGGTATAATTTCATTGCAGAAACTTGTCACTTGCTATAAATCTGAAGTGAACAGTCTTGCCTTTTTTTTCCCCTAAATTTGCACTCTTAAAAATAGTACTTTGTCTTTATGAGAAAGAAGAAATTACTCAAAATGTAAAACAGAATAAAGTAGCAAACCGGCAATCACTACAAATTGCGAATTAGTTTTGCCACTAATCTAAATGTTGATTACTTTGAACCTTGGCCTCAATATCAGAAGAGTTAATTACATGCAATTTAGTTTGCTAAGGAGATTATATCACAAAAGTAAGGACAAGACAGGCACTGGCATGATCACAAGGGAAGGATTACGTTTGTAACTTAACAATTAAAGAAAAAAGCCCCCCAAAACCTGTGCTGATTTTTATTGAATGCTGTGATTTGGGCACTTGTATGTCAACTATTAGACCTTCCATTATGGAAAGTTGTGGTTACAAACCACAAAAGCATTATGTTTAATTTTAGAGGTGGCTGTGTTTGACGTCAGCACGAACTGATTTCCAGCGATCATCTTGTAAATCATCTTTAGTTAGTGACTGTTTCAATCTAAAGGTATTTTTATTGCGAAACTCAACTGTCCCCTTGGTGAATCAGAACCTGTTAGTGCCGCTGCAGCTTGCTTGGGGTACAAATATAGTTTTCTCAACCATCTCATGCTTGAGTTGTCATTAGGTTGTAAGTCCTCTCTTTAGAAATGTTATACAAAGGTTGTTTCAGCTGCTTCTACACAGGCCCGAAGGGACAGACTCATTTTACTTCCTTGATAGTTCCATTGACTATTCTGGGATAACTTCAGGAGCTGAGGTGTTGAATTCTGTCTCTCTTTATAGGGAGAGCTTTCCCAAAAGATGGTTATATAGAACAGGGATTATTTGCAAAGGGAGATGGCTGGTAGAGAGTATTTCGCCTTCTGCAAGATACAAATAAAATTAGATTAGGTGAAACTCTTGAATTATCCTGAAGAAATGCTTCCCTCTCTTATAAGAGGCAATCTGCTTGCCTCCCCCTTTATTAGCCCCCTAAAATTGGCCAGTATGAAAACTCAGATGTTGGCGGAGTGGGTGCGAGCTGTGCGTGAGTTACATGTAATGTGGCTGTTGGATGTGATGGCTAAACCTTTGGTCATGCTAGCAGGGATCAAGAGATGCGTTCTGCAGCAGCAGCCCGCATCAGGCAATAAAAGTATAGCGCTGAGCTGCTTGTGAATGTATTGATTCTTCGGAGTTGCAACAGCCGTGAGCAGGTATCCAGGCCTGTCTGTATAGTGCAAAACTGATGGTTAATAGAGCATTTGATTTGTGAAGTGCGTAAGGCTCCTGACAGCCATAAAGGAGAGAGATCTTGAAAGATACTCTCAGTCTGGTAGCCATACGGTTGATGCACTAAAGGTATTTTGTTCATGCTATGTGTGTTGGTATTCATGCTTGAAATCCGGCATTAATCTATAGGTGGGTGTAAATTGCCAAGTTTGATCTTGAATGAGCTGATAGAATTTGGGTTTTGTGGTTGCATTTCTGATGCAGAGTTTGATTCTTGCCAGCTCTGCTCCTTTTTGGCTCAGTAACTGCTTAATTTAAATGAAGGCCTGGTGCATTAATTCTGAGGCAGTAAAATCTCAGTGCTGTAGGAAAATGGCCATCAGCCTATGGTTCCCAAATGGCTGGGGTTTTGTGACCTGTATCTAGGGGATTTCTGAAAAACTGTCATCTGCCAATAGGATTACCTTTCCGTATAGAGGTTGACATCCTTCCTTTGAACGTTTTACAAGTATATAAGCCAAAGAGAAGCTAGGAAACCATTGCTTTGAAACAAATCTTAATCTCTTGTGACTGAATATAATTGTCACTGGATGTGTTCTGTTTCTCTGCTCTGCCTTCAAAAGTAGTGAGCTGGGGTAAGAGGAGTGCTTTCCTCATGGGCAAGACTATATAGCTTTTGCTGCTGGAAAGAAGACTATCTTAACTCTTAAGGTGTGCTGCAGAAATGGTTTTTCTCGGGGGTTTAGGTGTATTTTATGGTGTGGGGAGAAGATGGGGGACAATCATAGTGTCAGGTTAACATAAGACTGCTTGTTTTGTTTACAACATAAAGAGTATTTCTTTTAAAGTGTAAAAGAAATACAGATATAAGACCTTCTAGCTTGGTTTTTTTTCTTTTTTTCTTTTCTAAATGTGACTAATTTTGGCTAGTTGAAACAGGAACATAATGAGGTACTAAAAATCTTAGAGCAGTGCATTGTTTATACTAATTAATGTTTCTGTGGGAATAGTTTAAAGAGAAATAAGCATGAGTGTAAGTTTATTTAAACTGTAAGGGAAAATGTTTTTGTGTTTTTGCCAAACTCCCATGCTACCTTTATCTGCCCCTTCTCAGCAAGAACTGGCTGCTTCTGGCCGTGCACTCAGGTTGCGTTTGCAGTTTACTATTTCACAGCTCCTTCCAGGGGACAGAGATCCTGGTGCCTGAACAAAGCAATGATTTTACATGCGGTTTCTTATAAACACTTCTAAAATGGTCGGGCAGAATCTCCAAATCACTCCAGTTGTAGAAATATTCATAGGTGAAGTGTAGGTACGAATCACCTTGATAGTATGCGTTTGCACGGAGGAAATGTATTTATACCCTTGCGAGTAATCTGGGGGGAAAACAAACAAACAAACAACCAGCAACTGTCAATCTGATCCAATTTACAAAATATTTTTAGACACGGTCAAGGAAAGCAAATGTTAAATGAAGGAATGCGAGTTAGCTGGCAACAGTGGTGAGAAGTAATTGCTCAAAAACAGTGTTTCTAAAGGGATTTTATAAAGACTAATGCTAGGCCTCGTTTGGCTTTACGTTTTTCTCTCTGATTTCAAAATAAATCTCTTCTAATAAATTTGCACATTACAAGAAGATTGGCTGATAGGGAGGTTGCACGTAGCTGTCTCCATTACTTGGTAAACTGGGCTATTTTTAATAAATTGTGTTTTATTATAGACAAATACATGATCGTATGTCTGAAAACAGAAGGCAAATTCTTCATGTAAAGCGGGGTATCTGCATCCTGGCAAATGGCTATTGGCAAAATGATCCCTTGAGTACCGCAGCAATTTACAGTGACTGTCAGCACTGTATTGAAAAGACTTAGGGAGATCCTTACACAGCAGAACAGAAGTGGTGAAGAAGAGCAGCATGTTGGTTTGCTTTGGATATTGTACTTATGAGACTTGTAATGGGCTATTGTCTCCAGTTCTCATGCCTGATTTTTCAACAACCTTTTTAAAGTACAGATACGGTTTAGAGAAAACCCACCAAAATTCTATTGATGCAGGAAAAAGTTCCTTAGGGAGAAAATTAGAGAGCGTTCTGGTTTACCAAAAAGGATTGAAACAGGCTTAATTGCAGCATGCTTCCGCAGGAGGAAAGTGTCTAGTTCCAAAGAACTTCTAATATAGCTGAAATACCTGGAGAAAGCATCATCAACTGTGAGTTGCATTTAGACAACTCAAAAGGGCCATGAGGCAGTATTTTTGATGGTATGTGTCAATAACCATTAGAACAAGCTCGAAGAGAAGCGTTAGGTTTCTTTTGCAGTTCCAAATTGTGATGCTCTCCTGGAGAAGGTACTTAGTAAAATACATCCCATTGAGTGCCATGTTGGGGTAACAGTATGAAATTTGCATCTTCTGGTGGAACGTGAGATATAAGACAAATGACTCAGTTGTCCATTCCCTCCCTAAATTCTATTGAACTGAAAACTGCCCTGTGTTTTCTTTTAGCTATGTTACTTGGGTTGGGTTTCTTTAAAGTAAATTATGAATATTTTTTAAAATCCTCCATCTTTAATACATCTAGATCTTTTATATAGGATTTATTCATAACAGGTCTATCTTTTGAAGTATTTTGAATTTATTGTTGGCTATAACATTCCTTAAGCATATTTAGAGAGCCACTTTTTTCTTTCTTCCTCTCTTCTACATACTGTTCCCACTTTCTTGGAGAATATTTGGGTCAGCTTGAAGTTTACCAAGTTTCTCTCTAAAATTCACTGTTACTCGCTCATAAAACACGTATTCAAACTTTAAACAAGGGTATTGAAGATATCCCTGTGTTACTGTCTAGGTGCTTTTATCTAACTGTATTACAGAACTGAGTATAAATAAAATGCCATATTACAAAGTTTTGGTGTTTTGTTTTGGCTGCTGTTGAGTTGTTGAGGGTGATTGTTATATAGTCCTTCTGATGAGACTTCCACAAATGTGGTTCTAATCAAGTTTTTTTAAAGGTGGGGGAAACAAAACCGAAAGAGTGTGCCTAAATCTGCTAGTCTGAATTGCGGTCTGTTTGCTTCCTTCAGTTGATATTCTATACAAAATTGACCATACATGACTGCTTTCTCTAACATGTATGTTTAATCTTCAGATCTCCGATGGCCAAGGAGATGAGCGGTCAGAGTCTCCCTATGAAAGTGCTGATGAAACTCAGACTGAAGTGTCTATATCATCAAAAAAATCTGAGCGAGGAACAGGAACAAAAAAAGAATATGTGTGTCAGGTGAGAGATGTTAGCTGGGGCAGCAAGCCGTGTTTTCTGAGGTTTCGTAGAAGAGGTCTTTTTCAATATGAAAATGACAGTATTAGACCAGAAACAGGTTTATCATGTGTGTCTGAGATGTCTGTTAGTGATGAGGGTGCCATGCCAGTAAATGGAATTCTTCATTTCTAATTATTTTTTTTTTCCTTGACCTCCAATAAGTGACTTAGCCTTTCAGCTTGAGTTTCCAGATCTCTAAGATAAGCATAATTTGTACTTCAGAATAAGTGCATGAATGTTGCCAGGTAACTAGTTAAATGATTGAGAAGAGCTGCTCGCTTATCTGTTAATAAAGAGGAGAAAGTAAAACCCGGTGGGTTTTGTGCTTCTGTGTGCAGCAGAGATTGTGGCGACGTGGTGTGTGTGTGGCATGTGAATTGAAAGCAAAAAGCTTTCTCAAACTATTCTAGAAGAGTTCTTAGATTATGAAATGGTGACACAATACAAATGGACAGATCAAATTTGTTTCCACAAGACTGGGCAAGCAGTTATATTACCATTTCTTGTACGCAGTGATGATGAGGTTATACCTATCTTTAAATGTTGGCTAATCCCTTAAATTCTGCCAGTATTATTGTTCAGTTCATTTTTAGTTACGCATGTGTCATTGCTAACCACTTGAACATAGAAGTATTGTTGTGCCACCTAGATTAATTTCCTTTTGCCAAGAAAAAGGAAAATAAGGATGCTTTTTAACCCTACTCAGATGCATCAGTGTGCTCAGGGAAAATTTCTTAAAGCTTTTTTTTCTTCTCTTTTTTTCTATCAAATTGTATTTGCTCAAGAACCGTGGCTCTGAGTGATATTTCTAGTGGTTTAATGACTCTATTATCTGTTTTGACTGGAAGCCAGGGCATGTGATGATGCTTGTAAAATTATCTTTCACTTGTTAAATGTTATTTCAACAATGCTAAAAGAGGAGCAATATATGAAAAGGAATAAAGAAAAAAATTTTTTCCACATATGAACTTTTCTTTAACATTCAATGCCTTTGTGTTGTAAAAGCTGTGTGAAAAAACAGGTGATCTCCTACTGTGTGAAGGACTTTGCTATCGAGCTTTTCATGTAAGCTGCCTTGGGCTCTCTGGAAGACCAGCAGGAAAATTCGTTTGTAGTGAATGTACATCAGGCAAGTTTGTCCCTTTCTATTAATAAAAAAAAATATGTATTTTTCCCATACATTGTTCTAGGAAATCCTCCTGGACAGAGTATGTATCTTTGGAGAAACCATATTTATCCTTTGGTGCCTGACAGGGTGGTAGTTCTTATAGTGCCATTAAGTGTGCCATGTTTTGGAAAGCTCACTCTTGTTTTTAGTGAGAACTCTCTTGCAACTTGGCTGAATTCCTTTGCCTTAGTAATTGCAGAGTATTTTCTCTCTGAGTACAATTGCAGATTAGATTTAAGGTCTGTCACAAAGACTTAAGAAATCCTAGGGAAAAAAAGCAAGTGAAACATTTTTAAGTCCTTTTTCAGTCATTAGTGTGTCTATATCAATCTTTTGCTTTTCCTCTTAAAAGACTACCTTACTGCTATTAATTTCATTTGCTTTTAATCCTATAATAACTGCTTGGAAGTTCTTAATCTTAAAACTTTACATAAAAGATTTGCGTTCTTGCTTGTAAGTTCAGTTCAGTACACATGGTAAACCTTGTTGGAACAAGGCTGCTTCAAAATAAAACAGTTTCAGGCAGTCCAGAGAGAAGATCAGAGGATGCTTGTCTCTGGTTTGTGGACCTACTTCAAATTTCACAGGGTCACAGACAACCCATCATCCTATTTCATTGCTTTAAAAATAACAAATAAAAAATCCACACTTGTCCTGGCGTACTGAGGCTTATAAATAAGAACGTAAAAGCAGATTGGTGAGGCTTTGGGTGTTGTTGTGTACGCTTTAACTGCAATGGGTTTGCATTGTAACTTAATTTTATCTGTATCTGAGCAGATTAGTACTTAACACTAAAGACTTAAAGTAAATAGAGCTCTTCATCAAATAAGAGAATGTGGTTGGTTTGTTTAAGGAAAAAAACCCAATATAACAAAAGCAACTCCCCCATGCATAACAGAAACTCACAGCAAAAGCATTTTAAATTCACACGTATGGATGAAAAATTAGTTACGTTATTTTTATTACTTTTGCACTAGGTGTGCATACCTGTTTTGTGTGTAAAGAGAGGAAGGCAGATGTGAAACGCTGTGTCGTATCCCACTGCGGAAAATTCTACCATGAAGCTTGTGTGAAAAAATTTCATCTTACGGTGTTTGAGAACAGGGGGTTTCGATGTCCTCTCCACAGCTGCCTAAGCTGTCATGTTAGTAACCCCTCACATCCACGAATTTCAAAAGGTAGTTTCATTTTACGTTTTTATGACTGGTGAATTAAGTCTATTTATGGTATGTTAATATGAGGAATCTGTCCATTTAATAGCTGCTAGCTGCAATTTTTCAGGCCTGCATGGACTGTTGATTGATTCAAAATTTTTTTTAAATAATAATTGAATAATTTTTAGTGAACATTAATATTTACCTTGTTTGTGTTCTATTTTTTTTTTAACTAGCTTTCAATTACCTATAGTTAACCGTGCTTTCTTCTCAAGAGAGAATGAAATCTAGAGTGCGTATATGATGAGGAGAGACAGGCTGAGCAGAGTGAGGGCAAAGACCTGTGAATGCACAAATACCGCAGCAAGGCTCGCTGAACGTGGAGACATTTGATTCTGTGCATATTTTTAGCTTTGGGCAACATCTGTAGACAAAATTGCATGACTGAGGAAAGCTTGTCTGCCCTGGTGTGCATAGTTAAAACCTTCACATTTAAATATCATAGTGCTTTAAACTCAATGTAGGGTTGTTTAAAAACCTTTGTTAATTCAGTATTGTTGCTAAATGCAAATATGCAGACTTTGAAAATATAAATGATGTATTTTTTTGTGTGTATAGGCTACCTCAGGCAGTACTACCATTTTTTAGCTCAAATAATAAATCAGTTTTGTTCAGAAATAATGTGGCAGTATTCTGCTTTGCTAGGAAAGATGATGCGTTGTGTTCGCTGTCCTGTTGCATACCATGCTGGAGACGTTTGCATTGCTGCGGGATGTGCAGTCATCGCTTCCAACAGCATTGTTTGTACGAATCATTTCACTGCCATGAAAGGAAAAAGTCATCATGCGCATGTCAATGTGAGCTGGTGCTTTGTGTGTTCAAAAGGTAAACTGCTGTGAAACTCTTTCATAAATGCAGCATCAAAACGTTTTATTCTTCAAGTTAATTTTACTAATCTGTTTATAGAAAATTATTAGAAACGCAGCATATTAAGTTAGGCTCTGTTAGGTATTGAAATAACTTCAGGCTGTCTTGTGCTTCTTCAGGTTTTTGAGTATCCTTTTTTTGCAGATATAATTTATTAAAGAATGGTTTTATTTGGAGTTCGTCCAGCAACCAGAAGCCTGATTTAATTCTTTACCAGAGACACATAATGAGAAGTATTTCTCTGTTCTTTCCCCTGCGTTCAATGTACTGAAGCTTTTTGTGTTTCTTTATTGGTAATACAAAATATTAAAACATAAATATTTTAAGAGTTTCTTTTAGTTTAGCAGCAGACAGCAAATTGAATCAGTATTAGTTGTTGCTGGGAGTGCCGCTAATTAAGGGCGTTTTGTTTTATGTTGTACGATTTATTTATTTCTCATTGAGAACTACAAAATGCATAGTGCTGATTAAACTGTAGGAGTGAAAGTTTACCTGATTTGTTAACAAATTAAGATGCAGCATAGCAGCTTTTAAGTTGCAGCTAACTCTCCACTTGATAATTCATGAAACAAACAACCTCATTCCCTCTCCTCCCAGGGAAAAAAAAAAAAAAAAAAGAGAGAAATCTGTTGTTAAAATTTTTCATACAGTGAAATATTAATATATCTTAAATTATGTTAAATATATTGTAGTCATTAAAGTAAAACAAAATAATTATAATTTGCAGTGCATTATTCTGGCTTTTTTATCACTAGCTTGCTTGTTATTTTGTATGTATTACTAATCCTAGTCTGCCAGGCATTCAAATTAGTAAGGACCTTTTGGCTTTGTACACAACTGAACGATATGTATTTGTTGCAGGCCAGCGTGTTTCAACCATTTATTTTCTGACTGAACCTACCACATATGTATCACCCCGCTTTGAACCTGGTTGGAATGCAAAATTTTATTTTAGTCTTGATGTTTTTCAACCTTTTTTTTTTTTCTTTTTCTCTGAAGGAGGAAGCTTGTTGTGCTGCGAGTCATGTCCTGCAGCGTTTCACCCAGACTGTTTAAACATTGAAATGCCAGATGGGAGCTGGTACTGCAATGACTGCAGGGCGGGGAAGAAGCTCCATTTCCAGGATATTATTTGGGTTAAACTGGGAAATTACAGGTCTGATGAACGGATTTATTTTGTCTTATAGTACTGGCATGTTTAATTAAGGATCATACAGTTGGTTGCTTCTGTAGGCCAGCCTTGCTGCACACCGATTTCGCATTCCTCTGTGAGCTCCGGACCCCATCTCCTTGTAAACTTCAAGTTCAGAGACTTGTAGCTTAACTGTTGCTCTCGGCCAAGACATTATGCATACAGGACTTGTAGTCTTCTGACATCTGCTTCTACTGTATAGCCTTCAACCCCTTTTGTTTCAGAGATCTCTTCAAATAATTAAGCTGGTATAACATGTAATTGGCTAAATTGCTACCTTGCAGGCTGGGAGATAAGTCACTCAGGTTGTCAGTGTTTTACACTTCATTGAGATTTGAGTGAGATAGAGGTGGGTGGGGTTTATCCTAGAAAGTGTTAATAGCTATTATCAGCTGTCTCTTGATCTTTGACAATTACAGTGATTTTGTAGGCCTTGTTAAAGATTATGGTTTTGCTAACCAGATGCAAGGAGCTTTATGTGTTTGCTTATCTTGCAGGTGGGCAAAGGCCCGCAGATTTGAGTGTCAGCCTTTCCTTGTCTAGTCCTGTCTTCTCTCCTTGTCTAGTGAGTGGGGGGAGGAAAGGATTTTAAATCCACTTGGATCTTGGAAATAATAATCCGTTACTGCTGTTCAGGGTAACTTTGTTAAACTATTTCTTGTAGAAAGAGCTTGACTAAAATGCTGTATTTTTTTATTTGTACTTCTATGCTAGATGGTGGCCTGCAGAAGTTTGCCATCCGAAAAATGTTCCCCCAAATATCCAGAAAATGAAGCATGAAATTGGAGAATTTCCTGTGTTTTTCTTTGGTTCTAAGGATTACTATTGGACGCACCAAGCACGGGTGTTCCCTTATATGGAGGGAGACAGAGGGAGTAGATACCAGGGGATCAAAGGAATTGGGAAAGTCTTCAAAAATGGTACATAGCTAAAAGTAAACAAAAATAACCTTGTGATATGCATGCTTTACTTTCTTCACACATAGCCTTGGGTCTGGTTTGGTACATTTGTTTTACAATATTGAATTTAAAAAATTTTATTGGTGTCCTGGGCAGCCAGTCATTATTACTATGAATGAAAGCATTATTTTCATGGCCTGTAAAAGACTAGCATCTACTTGGAATAATTTCTGATGATTTTTACTTTCTGGAAAGGAAATGATGAGTGTAACTGGGAGACAGAAAGAGTAGAATTAATACATCTGTTAAGAGCATTAACACTCCAGAGGCATTGTTTGCAAGAGAATTGAATGACGGGACTAGGAAGTAAAGATGATTCTTTGTTTAACACACATGGGAATGAGCTAGTCAATTTGGGAGGAGTAATCCTCTTCCTAGCACTTCTGTTGATACAACAATCTTTTTTAGCTTTGCGAGAAGCTGAGGCTCGATTTCGAGAAATAAAGCTACAGCGAGAAGCCAAAGAAACCCAAGAAAGTGAACGTAAACCTCCACCATACAAGCATATTAAGGTAAAGTTTGAGGAAATTACACTGAATACTCAAAGGTCTAAGCCAGCACTGGAGAGAAAGAGCTGAGTGGTGAGATGGGGAGGAGGGGTTGCAATGATTTGCTGGTAATTGTCATGAGATGATGAAATTTTGCTTCCCTTGAACATCTAGTGTTGCAAAACCAAATTAGTAACCACTGTAATAACTCTTACAATAGATTCAAATGTTTTAAAGTGATGTCTGAACTATTTTAATGTATTATTCAGGTGAATAAACCTTGTGGTAAAGTGCAGATATATACTGCTGACATTTCTGAGATTCCCAAGTGCAACTGCAAACCCACAGATGAAAACCCTTGTGGCTTTGATTCTGAGTGCCTAAATCGGATGCTGATGTATGAATGCCATCCACAAGTTTGTCCAGCGGGAGAACGGTGCCAAAACCAGTGCTTTACAAAGCGTCAATACCCTGAGACAGAGATCATCAAAACCGATGGGAAAGGGTGGGGTCTGGTCGCTAAGAGAGACATTAAAAAGGTATGAATCATTCTTGCCTAGCAAAGAATTGGTGACTTGTGATGTTGTTTGTGAGTTTGGTATATACTTTACTAGTGATACTTGGTATCTTTCAGGGAGAGTTTGTGAATGAGTATGTTGGTGAGCTGATTGATGAAGAGGAATGTATGGCAAGAATCAAATATGCACATGAAAATGACATTACCCACTTCTATATGCTTACTATTGATAAGGTAGAGTATTTTACATTTTTTCCTGTTATTTAATTATAACATTATTTTGATCTCTTTTCCTTCTGTTGATTACCTTGGTAGGGCACTCTGCTACCTTTGATGTTCTACAGTTTCATATATTTGCAATATTGTTTCTTCTGTTCCTGTGCCGTGGTTTAACCCCAGCCAGCAACTAAACCCCACACAGCCACTCGCCCACTCCCCCCCGGTGAGATGGGGGAGAGAATCAGAAGGGTAAAAGTGAGAAAACTCGTGAGTTGAGATAAAGGCAGTTTAATAGGTAAAACAAAAGCTGTGCGTGCAAGCAAAGCAAGA
Source organism: Strix uralensis (assembly GCF_047716275.1). Taxonomy (NCBI): domain Eukaryota; kingdom Metazoa; phylum Chordata; class Aves; order Strigiformes; family Strigidae; genus Strix; species Strix uralensis. The sequence continues at coordinate 9,654,043 of NC_133975.1, forward strand.
CAAGGAATTCATTCACCATTTCCCATCGGCAGGCAGGGGTTCAGCCATCTCCAGGAAAGCTGGGCTCCATCCCGTGTAACGGTGACTTGGGGAGACAAACACCATCACTCTGAACGTCCCCCACTTCCTTCTTCTTCCTCCAGGTTTATATGCTGAGCATGATGTGATATGGTGTGGGATACCCCTTGGGTCAGTTGGGGTCAGCTGTCCCAGCTGTGTCCCCTCCCAGCTCCCTGTGCACCCCCAGCCTACTCGCTGGTGGGGAGGGGTGAGAGGCAGAAAAGGCCTTGACTCTGTGTAAGCACTGCTCAGCAGTAACAAAACCATCCCTGTGTTATCAACACTGTTTCCAGCACAAATCCAAAACACAGCCCCATACCAACTACTATGAAGAAAATTAACTCTATCCCAGCCAAAACCAGCACAGCCTGCTTGTTCCATTCTATATATATAATGCATCTCATTAGTTCTAACTGCATAATGTGATAAAGTATATATTAAGGTCTATAAATTGTACTTTGTTGCTTGAAATAAAGTGCAGCAAAAGTATTTTATCTGCCTAGTCTTAAAAAGAAGTATGAAGTTTCAAAAAATAGCAATGATACAGTTGAAAGAATTGCTGTTAGCAGTCCTTTTACTAAAATTTCAACAGCAACAAAAAAAAACATTCTCACTTGAAAGGAGTGTGGAATATAATTGTGAGGCTTTGTCCTATATTGGCTATTTAATCTTTTTTGCAACTATCTGTCCCTTTCTTTGTTTATAGCAAAACTAGGCTTGTGCTTTTGTAGAAACTTTTCTGAAAGTACTATCTGCATTAGTAGCCAGCCAGCACTCGACAAACTGATTCTGCAGCAAAGTAATCCAGCTGATTAATTAGCAAAGCAAATTAATCCAGCATCTGTGGTTCTCTGTGCACATCTCTGAGTATTTTGTTCCTGAGAAGGGGAAGAAAATGGAGAACCCGGACGGCAGGGGGTATTGATTATATATATTTTATTGCTTCAGTCTCAAAGCAGCTGCTTAAGAGAAAAGAGTTGGCTGTCAATCCTGCATATTTTTTCAGTCCTAATCACCTTTCTTTTGCCTGAGACTGTTCTGCTCTGTATTACCACAGCCATTGTTTTCATTAGTCCTGTAACTGAGGAGCTCCTGCACAGGAGTTATCACTGAAGAATAATGAAATCATGCTTCTCTGAACACTTAAGTTTCTCACCCCTCTACTAAACTGATGTACAACGTCAGTGTGTTAAAATATCTGAACTGAACATGTATTTGACTCTTGCTGTAGTTAATAAATCCTCATTCTGGTTCTATCTTGCAAAAATGCCCCTGCCATTATAAGGCTGAGCTGTACATGCAGTTGGAATGGCTGCATGTATGTGCATATAGTCATGGTAGTCATACGTGTGCAGAAGGAAGCTATAATAATATTTCATAAATAAGCAAAACTTTCTTAAGCAGCTCTGCAAAGAAACACAGTTCTGGCTATTTCAAGACTTTATTTTATTTTGTTAATGTCTGATATGCTTGGTGCAGATGGAAATTAAAAGGCATGTAGGGGTGGGGTTTTTTTGTTTACCAAGAGCTAATTTTTGTTTAAACTAGGCTGATTAAGCTAAAGAAAGCTGATGAGAAACTGGTAATCTCTGCAAGTAATCATGCAGTGACTTGGTAAATACCATAAAGCACAGTATTTGTAAATGCATCACAGCTTTGTGAATGCAAAGTAAAAGGTAAGTGGGCTGAGTTTGAGTACTGAGGCTTTCTGGAGGGAGGGGTTTCTTTAACATGACCACTACAGTGCTCACAAGAACACTTGTCCTGCCATGTGGCCGTGATGGGTTCTGGGAAGATGTGAGCTAGAGCATGAGTATTGCTTTGGGAGTGTCACATTCCAGCCACATGAGACACTACAGTTTTCAATACAACATGTACCATTGTTTTGCTTGTGTGCTTCTGGGTAGCAACCATGTCTGTTTTGAATGCAACTACTGAAATAATTTACAGATTTCATTTTATTGGGGGTGGGGGAGTAAAAACATTAATTCTGTTGCTGATTTGATCTCCAGGACCGTATTATTGATGCTGGCCCCAAAGGAAACTATTCTCGGTTTATGAATCACAGCTGCCAACCAAATTGTGAAACTCTAAAATGGACAGTAAATGGAGACACTCGTGTCGGCCTGTTTGCTGTGTGTGATATTCCTGCAGGTATAGCAGCTTATGTTGGTTTTGGTTTAATTTCCTAAGTTAAATCTTTTGTGCAGTTATGAATGGATGGTCATGGCTTAACTGATTCAGTGCAAATATTTTTGTAGAGAACTCCGCACACAGAAGAGAGGCTTTGAGATCGGCCTTTTACTTTAATGTTTTTTAATAGTGAGTCCCATGGTTGCTTTTGGTTGCTTGCTTCTAAGGGAACACCAAAGAGCCCCTAGTTGGTATCCTTGCATTCACTTTGTGTTGTAGAGCACGTTGTTTTAGAGATCTCAAAGTACTTCTGCAGCTTTTCAAGTGAAGATAAGCTTAAGCAGCGGATGCAGGAGTGTGTCTAAAAGTATATATGTTCTGGTTTGTGTTACACACATGCACATACACACATCTATCTATAGCTGTACCTAGCTGTATAGATATGTAGATCTATATATCGTGTGTGTGTGTAGACCAGACTCCTGCACGATTTTGTGAAGTCAAACTGATTTGTTTTAAAAAGTAATTGCATAAGACATCTAGTAATCATTGTCAGTGCTTATGAACAGTAAAGAGGGGGGAAATCCTACGATGATAGATCAGCAAGCAAGTACAAAACCAGAAGATAGATAATGAAACCTTCATTTGTTTGTAATAATTTTGGTAGACTTTGTTCTTTTGTCCTTCATAATGAAAGGTTATGTCTTATCTCACTCAGGAACAGAGCTGACTTTTAACTACAACCTTGACTGTCTGGGCAATGAAAAAACAGTCTGCAAATGTGGTGCCCCAAACTGCAGTGGATTTCTTGGGGACAGACCAAAGGCAAGTAAAATATCAAAAGATTTTGATGGTATCTTGTCTACTAGCTGTGTTTTTTCTTTTGGGGTATTCACTGGTGGACGAGTTTTATGTTATGATAAGGGTTAATGCCGCTTGAACAGATGTTAACTGTTCTCTGAGGAAAAAGCTTACTGTTTCCATTGCTGGGAAGATGGAAATATTATTTTGCTAAACATAACTTTGGTGTTAAAGAATACATTTTTATGCTGTGGTAGTACAACAGGCAATACTGCTTTTGGGAACACCCTAAATTATTTTCTCCCCCTTTCTCCTATGAGAAATTAATTACTTTGGGTCCTGAATAAGAAATATTGCTAGCTACTGGCGCTAGCTTCTGGAATCAAAAGCGTATAAAAAAGGGGTTATAGAAGGAATAACCTTCTGAGTCCTGTTTGAAGTATGGGGAGGGGAAGGAGCTAGGAACTGACTAAGAATGAGCGTAACTACAGTCAGTGAGATTATTCTGACCTTGCAGTTTATATTCCCCCTTCTAAACCTTAAAATATGATTATTTTGTTAAGATTTGTTAAAAAAAAATTAGTTGAACTGAAGAATAAAAAATGTCACTTTTGAATGAGAAAAAAATGATACCAAATTACATTAAGAAATGACCTGTATGATTTGTGTCAGGTTAATTTAAAACCTGTAATCCAGCAGAAGTTGATGGGGCTTCCTGAAGGGCTGGCATAGGAGTGCCAGGGAAGGCACAAGTACATTCCCAAGGGAAAAAAATCTCACCTGTGGATGTGGAAAGGCTGCATGCTCCTTCGTGTGGTCCTTCACACTGCTCAGTATCAGGCACTTCAGAGGGTGGACTTAAAATCTCCAGAATCCGCATAGCTGATTTTTTGTTAAGGGATAGGCTTAAGTGAGGTTTCACATAAGCTTGTGATCAATTTACACAGACAGCTATGAAAAAATGAAATGTTACATTTCAGTTTTGCAGGGCTGTCTGCATTGATAGAATGGGCTAATTTTAAAGAAAGTAGGTAATGATTACTGGGGTGAGGGGGAGGGAATGATGGTAGAGATGTTGAAAAAACATCCAGAATGAATTTTCTATGATTTGGTGAAGGAGAATTGAAGTGCAAGCAGCAGAATGTCAGCTTGAAATAGGGATAAGGTTTGGTGTATTCTTTCTAGCATTATGGACACAGCTACAGCTCCTGAGACTCTGCTGTCCATTCCATGCAGGGTCTAGTAATTCCAGCATGAGTATACACAACTGGAAGAGAAAGATGGATATTGAGGTGAAGTGATTGGTGGTACAAGAACAAAATGGGGGTAAATTAGCCACAAGTAGATGAGACTGGAAATTGGAAGACCTTTTTTCAGTGATAAGAAAGTGGAAGAGCTTTCTAGGAGGAAGGGATTGTAGGGACAAGATCTGGTTTCAAGATGACTTTTCACAAGCGTCAGTGTGGTTTTTTTGTCAACACAGGTACAGTGAGGCACTGGACAGGTCTGCACCAAGTCAAATTTTTGCCTGTGTGCACAGTCTGCCAGGCATGCCAACAGTTTTGCTAGGTTGTGTAATTTTCCTTTGCAAAACTGGCATCTACAGATTTGCATCTTACTCTTTTAGAATTCTTCCACTAATGCCTCAGAAGAAAAAGGCAAAAAGACCAAAAAGAGAACACGGAGACGCAGAACGAAAAATGAAGGGAAGAAAGAATCTGAAGATGATTGTTTCCGTTGTGGTGATGGAGGCCAGCTGGTATTGTGTGACAGGAAATCTTGTACTAAAGCTTATCATCTCTCCTGTCTTGGTTTGGTGAAACGTCCTTTTGGTGAGTCAGCTTGCCTCTTAAACTTATGTAAATAAGTAACTTGTGCAAGTACCTCATTTATTGCACTGAAACCTTGGCAAGAGCGTCATCTTGAAAACATTTTCTCATAGTGAGAACTTGGTGCATCATGTAGGAACTCTTCTTGAGTATGGAGACAAAATGATGGCCTTCCTCCTGCCTCTTTGGCAAAATGAGCCTTTTGTTTAGAAACGTAGGTAGAGTACATCACTCTGTAGGAGCACTGTGGCCCTGTCACAGGAAAGTTGATTATATCTAAGAAATGCATGAAGCCAGTTGAGTTCAAGCCACAAGAATAGCAACAGCATCTGGAACAAGGCAAGTAGGAAAATGTTAAGGGCAGCAGACATCAGGTTGCAGTTCCAGATACCACAGGAGTTACCTGATTCCAGCCATGTCAGGTGGGATATGAAGAAATGAAGCTGTTATCCCAGAAACAAGTAAAACAATGACTGGTAAAACATGCTGGGGCAAAAGAGCATCTGTAGGTAAAGCACACCAGCTGTCCTGAACAAAACTTGAAACAAGTGAGAGTTATAATGGTAAGCAGCAGTTGACTGGATGTTTGGATACTCTACCAGCCTGTAGAACTACTACCTGCAAGTTCTGTAAAATGCTATTGAGTAAATCCTGAATAATTTCTTCTAGCTGGAGTTGACTGCTGTATTTAAATGAGAGGATGTCACGTCTGCTACTTACTGCTGTCAGCTGAGCTTTAGAAGTAACGTTTTGATTTTTGAGATGGGCCATGGTGTTTGCTGTCTTGTCTTGTTTTGTCAGGAAAGTCGTGTGTTCAGCTGCTAAAACACAAAACTTCTTTAAAAGATGATGACGCGTTCTACTTTCCACTTATGCACTATTTGTTTTTGATCACAGGAAAGTGGGAGTGTCCTTGGCACCACTGTGATGTTTGTGGCAAACCTTCTGTTTCTTTCTGCCACTTCTGCCCAAATTCTTTCTGCAAGGAACATCAAGATGGGACAGTTCTAAATTCTATGTTGAATGGACAGTTATGCTGCTCTGAACATGTTCTTGGGGTGGATTCTGTTGAAACTCAGAAGACTGAGAAACCCCGCAAAAAACTGAACAAGTTGAAGCCTAAGAGAAAGCAGAGGAACAACAGATGGATGAGAGCTGAATGCAAATAGTCATGGACTGCAGTTTCTACTGCTAACACTATCTTGTAGATAAGTTGTGAATATGACCAGGGAAGGACACAATTTTACATATATTCTGTAAAGGTTACATGGGGGGGATTTTTGTTTTGTTTTGTTTTTATAAATCCACTGAGCCAACCACAGCAGTCTTCTGCTGCTTCTGCACTGATAACGAACTGCATAGTTCAGAAAATTTCAGGACAAACCAAACTTATTACTCAGCATTACAGTTACACTTGAATTGTTACGAATGTAAAAGGTTCCCTCCAAAATACTTTCAGATTGGAGGTAGGTTAAAATCAAACCAGGTAGGCGTAAACATAGGTTTTTGAGATAGTATTTGTCAACCAACAGATGTTTAAAATAGTATATCCTTGAAAGAAGTTATTAGCTCTCAAGTCCTTTTAAGTAAGAAATGGCTTGGTCTGTGGTCCCAATGAGATTTGCTTGCCTTGTGTGTTTTTGAGCAAGTGCTTGAATGCCATTCATGATCCAGGTGCGTATCTCACTATAACCACACACATCATTTGTTTGTGCTCTTATAAAATAGCTCTCCAATGATTCTTAAACAAAAGTGTTTTTAAATATCCTTCCACCAAGAAATATAGTGTGTGGTGGGAAAGGCACACCCTGTACCAGAGAGGGGAAATCTTACACTGTAAGAGATTTTTTTCTATACTGTTTTTTCCTGTATTTCATTCCAGTGAAACAGAAGTGACTTGATCTTGCAGAGCTGTACAAGTCTGGATTTAAAGGGATATTGTCTTGCAATCTAGGCCCAATACTCTAGGATTTTTGTGTCTTAATAAAAATAAATCTTACAAAACCTATTATGTGAAAAAATTACTGAATTTTTTTTTTTAATGTCAAGTAAAACGCAGAGGCAAACATTTCTTTGGAATGCTTGGAGTTCAAGCATTACAACTTTGTGATAATGCAAAAAATGCCCAACAAGGAACAAAAAAAACCCCCCTGAATTAAACAGAAGGTGAAACTTGACTAAAATGCAAAAATTAAATTCAAAACAAATAATAAGTTAAATAGATTTTTGAAGAAGCACGTAAGGAACAATTTTAATATGAAATTTAGCCTGACTGTTCCTTTTGATAAAGTTTGTATGAAACTGGCTACTTGACTTGACAGACTGAAATTATTCTTTGCATTTTTAGGAGCTCTGCTCTTGACTATCTTATCGCCACTTTGTTGTGTCAGCAAAGCTGTTTTGAATTCTTTGCTCCCATTAGGTTCTCACACTTGCAGTGAGATAAATATACAAGATTTAGTATTGATGGAAATAATATTAGAACTAGGAAAAAACGGTAAAGAAAAATGTCTTTACCTGTTTTCTTCCCAGTGCATGTCATTGGTGTGTGATTAGGCAGTGTTACAAGTAAGTTTTGACTTGTGCCATTGTTACCTAGCCTATGTAAACACAATGTGCGCCTCCATGTCCATTTAGTAATTCGTGTACGTTCTAGCTTAGTTTGCCTTTAATAGTGCAGAAACTCTGTGTAGCCCTTTTGAAAATGAAGCCTTGCTATTTCATGAAAGTGTATGGTTTTTTCCCAAAGTATTTCTCCAGGATTTGATTGCAGATTTAGTTTTTGGAATTATCAAAATCCCCATTTGTTCCCAACACATCAAAACTTTGGTTTTATTAGAAGATATTAATTGAAAGAGGTTTTAAATGTAGCATTGTCCTATCCTGAACTCTTTCATTTCTATTTTGTGACCAAACTGCTTTGTTCTGTTAATCAATTTTCATAAACACTCTTGTAAGGTGAATTTTTTTCAAATAATTTTGAAAAACCAGCACAGTTCAAAACACGGGGAAGTGTTACATGTTTGCATTTTTTAAAGTGGTATGCCAAGCCTTGCACTCAAGCTAAAAATCAAGATTTCTTAACTGATTTTGAGGGAAACTTTCCCTCTGCTATAGATACTTGTTATACCAGGACTGAAGCATAGGCCTGTGCCTAAAATCAAAACCAAAAAATGGTATTATGTATCTTTCTCTAATACTGGTTTTCGAGGGGAGGAAAGTGAGATCAGGTGGTAAAGCGGAAAGATTTTCCTCACTGCTTTTAGACAAAATGAAGGAATTTGATGTCATTGGGACCATTCTTTGAATACTATACCATGTAAGGAAGGCTTTATAAGAATACCTTTAAATAAGTTATTATAAAATTTTACCTTTACATTCCATTGCTTTTATAATTTGTTAATTTTTTAGTTGTTTCGTTGCTTTTTCCTCTTCATATATAGGTGTAACAGCTCTGGCACCGTGGAATGGTTATGCCCCAGGTCGTAAGAGGCAGATACCTACTTCCAGAAGCCACCATCTCAAATAGTTACTGTTTGGCACTGCTGCAGTAACACCATCTGTTTTAAGATCGGTCACGGAGCCTACAACTCCTTGCCTGCCTCTCAGGTGGGCTCACAAGCACATTTAGTATGGCAGGATGCAGAACAGCCACCCATTTTGTATCTGTCTGGGGGTAAATAAAGACTTTGGCATTCAAAGCGATCCCTCTCAGCGCTCTTTTCATAACGTTAAATTTACTCAAACAGATCTTAGCAAGTGGCTGTTTGACTTTCTGCTTCCTTCTACCTCTTCTCGGCTCTTCACTAGTCAGCTCTTTGGGCCAACGAAGGTTTGCGTCACTGAGACTGCAAACTAGGAGTTTGCTTTTGAGTTGCTAGGAATTCATTCCTTCTGCTGATCACATACTTTGGAGATTGATCTTTAAAATAAATGTGGATCATGTTCTCCCTTAATATGTACTGACCATGTAACCCCATGAGCTCAGCTAAGTCACTCAGGTGGTGATCTGGTAGAATTTTAGTTTCTGAATCAGGAAAGGTGGGTTTTAGGTGTCTTTTAATGAAGGCTTCTGTACCTTACTCTGCAGCACTGGGAAAATAGACTGAAGTTTTGTTAAAAAAAGAAGACAAAAGAAAAGTTGTTTCACTATTTTCCTCCTCCCACTGTTCAAATACAAGGGAAAACAATCTTGAAAAATTAAGCTTTCTCATGATGCAACTCAATACATTTTAGCATTCAGCAACTTAAAATATTTTCTATTATAAATTAATCTAAATAACATCTAAGTATGGTATATACATGGCATTAAATTATGTACTTAGTGTCTTGCCCATCAAAGTAGAAAGGTGTCTTTCCTTTTCCAGCAAACTCTTCAAAGCTGGTACATGATAGCCAAATTCAGAATTTATTGTTCTTTTATCACATGAGCAAGCATGGAAACAATTTTCAGTTGAATATGTTAGATGTATTTTCATACAATCTAGGAAGAATAATCAAATTAAATGTCTGTTTTGTTCAATAGCTTTGTGTTCATGGTCAGTTTTTAGGGTTTTTTTTATTTTAATTACTTGGAAAAGCAAAATATCTTGAAAGACGTATTAATGGGATTTTTTCCACATTGTTGAGTCACATTATTCCATGTCTGACTGCTTGAGAAACTTCAGTGTCTTATTAAATATTAAAATCTATTCCTAGTTATTTAAGAAGTTGCTAATTTTTTTTTTTTTTTGGTAAAACAGCTCTGTATAGTTATTTCTGCACCAATTGTTTTTTCTTTAAAGAAAAAAAGTGAAATGATACATACTAAGCAAGCGTGGTTTTCACAGTGAGGGAAGTGGATGTTCTTCTTTCATAGTGAAACCTTACACTCCAGGACTTTCTAAGAGACTCCTTGGTAATAATGTGTTTTAAGCTTATATGGAGGTGATATGATTGTGCTTTGGCTTGTTTTCACAGTGTTGCTTATCACAAAAATATTGACCTTTTTTTTCAGCGCGCATTTTCCTGTTACAGTGCTGTTTCTGTTGCTTATAATTTTACAGACTTTAATGACTTTGAGCTGGAGTCATGCAGTCCTACCAGTTCTGTTCCCTTGGGTTCGTTTAGCTGTCACTGGTGCTGTTCCTGCTTAGTCAGGTCTGAATTTGACTGTGATTTGCTTTTCCAGCCGGGTTTTTCTTTGGGTCTGGTTTGACTTCATAGGTGGAATCTCCCATGTCTGACAGCAGCTACATTTTTTTTTTTTTTTTTTAGGAGCGTTTCAGAAAATTGTTTTGATACTAATGAATTACTGTTCTACCGAGATCCTCTGGTGTTGTGCATCAGGATTGTGTCCTTTTGCTGCTCCTGTGAAAAGCCAGTTTTTTGCCTGTTGAGAAACTTAACGCCTGTCTACTAAATCAACAGCGTGAGAGACACTGTTGGGGAGGATGTGGGGAGCTCTGCCCGTGCTGTGGGGTATGGTTATAGGTGTTATCCCCATGTTGCTACTGATCCTGGTTAGAATCACAGGTTGGTTTGGGTTAGAAGTGACTTTAAAGTTCATCTAGTTCCAGCCCCCCTGCCATGGGCAGGGACACCTTCCACTAGACCAGGTTGCTCAAAGCCCCGTCCAACCTGGCCTTGAACACTGCCAGGGAGGGGGCAGCCACAAGCTCTCTGGGCAACTTGTCTGACCATGAAGGATGATGTACCTCTTCCCATCCATTTTTTCATCTGTGATAGTTGAGAGAGATCAGAGAATTTTTAGGAACAGTAACACCTCCCCTGGGGAGAAGAGAATGAGCAGCTGAGGGCAGTAACCACTTAACCCCCCACCAGCTGGGTTACTTCAGCTGAGTCTGCTGCTGCACTAGCCCAGTGAAGAGCTGAATGTGAAATGTAACATCTGCTTCCACCTCAATGCACATTCATTTAAAAGCACAGATCTTTTAATAGTAGATACTGGTTTTACTAATGCTTGTAGAGCTGGTAAAGCACAAGTGCTGTGACAAAGGGTGAGGGCTGGCTCATCTGTCTGGGGTTATGCAGCACACCTACTACGTGTATGAATTTTGCTGTTAGGAGACTGGAGACAACAAGGTGGGAAGGTTAAAAGACCTCAGGTACTGATCTCATGTAGCAGTTGAAGCTGGGTCCATTACAGTCGATGGGCATTTCTGAGTGCCTGCTATGCTGGTGAGACCTCAAATGGCCATGAGGACCAGGTGCAGAAAGCTAAACATCACTGAGAAAAAAACCTGATAGGGCAAATGTAGCAAACAACGATTTTAAAAAGAGTTGACCAGCCACACAAACACCTACACAATTTGAAATCAGCCCTGTAAAACATGAATTGCATCAGTTAACCAGATTGTTGAACTGGGCCAACTGCACAGAAGAAAGCTCGGAGTGCCACAGCTCCGTGCAGGGAGAACAGGTACAAATCACACATGCTGCTCTCGTGGGTGGGGGACGAATGAAGGGTCAGGGATCAGGGCAAGAGCTCTGCACAGGCATTTAAGCAGTGGGTCTAGTACTGGCACATCTAGGCGTGCAAAACTGTGCAAGCTGTCTTCTGTGGCTGCAGCATGCTGCTCTGTCTGGCTCCAAAGTTTCACTGGCACAGTTTCATGCCTTACCAGTGTGGCTTGGTAGAGAAAGAAACAATTCCTGTGAGGTGTGGTGGAAGCTCTGAGTTGCTTTTATAGCTCTAGTATGAAGGACATCTTACAGCAGGAAACAAAAGGGACATACTTGTCCAGGAATCAACCATTATTTTAGTTACACCTGTTTTCCCACAGCTGAGAGGAAGAGGAAGGCTTTGGGCTCCCTTTCCTTGACTTGCCCTTGCTCAGACTAATGGTAAAGTTTTGAGAATGAAAAAAATAATTGCATATTCTTGAAGCATATTCATGTTAGTTCCTGCTCAGGTGGAAGTGATTGTTGTATCACAGGAACCTTAATAACTGGAACAGTTGATGCCCACTCAGTTTGTTCAGCTAGCTGGAGAGACACACACATAATTGTTTTTTGGTTTTTTTTCACTGAGGAAAGCAGAAAAGTATTTACTTCTGAATGAAGCTGGGAATTGCAGGGGTAGACTTTTCCCCTCAATCCATTTCAGTTCAGCAGCACAGCTGGGTTGATTAGCACAAGTAGCCACAACTCCAAAATTGAGTTTTAATTTCTCTGCACTTATTTTAGCTCTACAGAAATAGGTTGCTCATAGTTAAACATTTTCCCCATATGTATTGCCCCATGGAAAAAAGAGGTTCCTTGCTGATAGCGTGTCCTAGGCTACCAGCCAGCGTAGACTGGTTCTGTGTGCTCAGTCCCCCCGTAAGTTGTGTGTTGTCCTGAGCCCTGGGGTAGCAATAGAGACTTTAATGATTTCTTGCTATATTCTTGCCTTCTTCTCAGAATTATTAGAAAGACAGCAAGGATTCCACCTGGAAGGTAAGGAATGGCAGTTATTTTCAGATGGAAAGTATCAGGTGACATTTGCTCTAGGGCTTCTCAGGTATTCTCTTCTGGTAAATTGAGGGGGTTTTTCTCCTACATACTCTGCACAAAAAAAAGATTTGGCTAGCTGTAATAATAAATACTCAACCATGGCATTTCAGATTTACTCTGGAAGCTGCAGAGAATAACAGCAGGTTTTAATGAAATAATTCAGTAACTTTCTTTCCTACTCCCATTTGCTCTCTGCTCTGTGGCTCTATTGTTTTCCACTTGACATCTTACCCATTGCTGATCCCACCAAAGGATCTTATTGAGAAATAAGTTTGCTCTATGCAACGCTTACACTAAAGCACAAGAAGGAACTGACCTAGTTAACTTTGAGTCTAGACTGAGATCAGGACTGTCAGGAAAAATTACTTGTCAATTGGGCATAGACATGGAAATAATTGGCAAATATCAAGTACTGTGACATTCTGTTTGTTTGTTTCTGGCAGAAGCATAATCAAGGAAAATTGATCTTAACAGAAGAGCACAAATCTGTTGCTGTGATGCAATATGGCCAGACAAATATGTCCAAATTTAGGTTGTGTGAGCAGACAGTCTCATGGTAAACAATTGATCTGTTAGACCGGCCGTAAAATCCTCGCAGGTTCCTGTGTGGGCTGTTTCCTTTATCCCTCTTCATAGCAAGCTCTGTGACAGGACTTCACTGAGGAAAGCTGTTTGGTGACCCTCAGACTTGTTTATCAGAAAAGCTAGTTAATGGGCCGTTGTCCCTATGTGGGCAGGCTTTTCATAAACTTCAATTTAATCTACTTTTTCTAATTAATACTTCAGATGGCATCTGTTTTGGCAGATTTTTGGACTACAGCCTGGCACCAGGGGATATGGGCCAGTGGAGGAGCTTTCACGCAGTTCCAAGCCACAGCTTGTGAGAACAACCCTCGTCAGCTCCCACCAGGACACTGCAGCCCTCTGGAGATGAGCAGTCAACCAGTGCTGCTAGAGCTACGGCTTTCTCCAGACCCTGCTGTACCTTTCTCCTGTGCATCCAGGCAGTCCTCTCCTCAGGTACCAAGAGAGGAGTTTGATGAGAACAACTAGTACTGCTTTGTCGTTGAAGAAACAGATTTGCTCTCTGTTGTTCATTGTGAGTAGTAACACTTCTATTTTATCTCCCCCCCCCGCCTTTTAGCAACAGTGAGCTGGAGTGGAGAATGGGTCTTCAGGAGACACATAACTGTTGTGCTGAAAACACAAAACCCCATGGATATGAGGCTATAATTCTTTATCCACTGATGGCTTAGTCATCTCTATGATCTGAGATGAAAATCTTGTGTCAAGAGAGCTGGTAGCATTAGTGGCACTTACAGTGGGGTTTCTGTTCATCTACCTGTGCACAGGAGACAAGTCCCTCTTTCCAGCTTGCTCGTCTGCCCTTTTTTCAATCTATAGCAGTAACAGTTGCTCATTTGCATCATAACTGTTGTATCTGATTAAACCTCTCCCAAAACTTTTGATTAAACACTACAGAACTCTTATTTTTCCCCTTTGCTAAGACTACAACTACTACAACTACTACTACTATTCATTGTTTTGGAATGAGTATTCATAGTGTAGCTTCAGGGTGAAAAAGCTCATCCACCTGTTGGCTTGCCCTAATGAGCTAAGTACAGCAAGTGGCATGAGGGGTGCTCCACATACTCGGTAGGTGCTGGTTGTCTTTCATTCTGTTGGTTACAAGGCACACAACAGCACTGATACAACCACCACTGCAGCAGGTGACAGAACCCTGTCCTGCCAGCTGCTGCAGCAAGAGTTATGGGGGCAGGGAATGCTTGTAGGAAACTTGAAGTCTCATACCAAAAGGAAATTGTCCTTTTTCCTACTTTTGGGGCACCCGAGAAATTCCTGTTTTGGAGTCCATACACACCTGCTTCCCAAGGACAAACAACGAACAGCATTATGCTAGCCTTCCTTCAGAGCAAATAACAGCAATATCCCTACTTACAAATGGGGAAAGGATTATCATTTGCATTGAAAGCAGCCAGAAAGACCTTTATTAGAAATCCAGGTTTCCAGAAATGTAAAAATACACCATCCAGAGAACACTGTTGATATAACATGAAGGCGCCCAGCTGCAGTGGAGTGTCTAGTTTTACCAGAGGACAGAGAAGACCAACGCTTACCTGCTGAGAAGATGGCCAGGAGAACGACCATCAGTGGAGTCAGCTGGCAGGAGTCCCCTGCCTTGTAAAGGAAGAGCTCCATGCAGTACGCTGGCTCAGCGCTGCCTGCGGGGCAGAAGGCGTCAGGAGGGCACTTGACTGGGTTCACATCTGGGCTCTGCCCAAGAGAAAAAGTAACTCAGCACCAGCAAAAAGGGAAGACTGCAGAAGGTAACTAATGTGAAGGGAGGTGACACTTAAGCGTTGAAAAAAACCAGAAGACAAATAACCAAGAAATGAACCTGCTATCATTAAATGCCCCTGTGGTGGTACTCAGAGTAGGGTAAAGAGCTGAAGGTGTCATTATACAGCATGTCCATACGTCAGCCCCCCTTGTTAATGGACACACTATCCTCTGAGGTTCCCCTGTGAGACTGGGCAGCACCAAAGGCGGCACAAAGCCAGACTCCTGGTGTTGTAACTTTAACCATCTCCCTCCATCAGGGCTCTATGTTTAAAAAAAGGAAAGATGCTCAGATAAAAATGGCATTAATTGAAGTGTATTTAGCTTGTCACAGGACAGTATTTGTTAATCCAGGCTCTCAAAACCAGCTGATGGAGACTCACAGGGCAGTAGTGATTTTCTGGGCACAGGTCACAGCTCTCCTTGCCCCACTGTAACTGGTATTCTCCTGTCCTGCAGAGCTTGCATTTGTTGTCGCTGGGACCTTTGAACGTACCTAAAATAGCAAATAAGCACAAAATTAAGATCTGAGACTAGACCCCGGGGCCTTTGCAATTACATATGGATGATTCAGCTTTCAAAGCCATAAGGAGAAAGACCATTAAATACTTCATGTGCATAACAAAAGCTGAGCCTGGACTTTGGTACTTGCTCGGTGGCAAAGGGCCAGGACAGAGAAAAAACACTGGGACAGAGGAACTAAAGGATATCTAGGGTCAGATCTTGGCAAAGAGTAAGTGTGAGTCAGAGTACGGTGGGAGATGGGTTCAGTAGTGAGCTCTGGCTTTAAAGCAAAGGAAGGTTGAAACTGGAGGTCAGCAGTGTTTCATCCTCTCTAATTCTGAATTCAAACACCCTTTCCAGCTGTTTGAAACTTGCTGAGCAAAGTTTAAAGCATGGCTCAGTTTCTTAGGCTTTGTAGGAATGATGGGTCACAGAAGTCCTGGATCTCAAAGTGCTAAATGCTCTTCTGTGTGTTTAAAATGCAACTTTACTACGAGAAATCCCTGGTGCTGTCTCCAGAGCAGAGGCTTGCCGTCGGTGGTTGCAGAGGCAGCTGGACCGCTCAGCCCTCCCGCCCGCTCACCCGCCTCACCCGCTGCGGTTTGATGTTAAGACGGTGATGCAAGGAGCAGAGTCATCGCCTCACTTCCCCTCATCGACTCTCCCCTTTGCCTCGGGCTAATTCTTGCTGGGTGCAGAGCATCACCCCCCCACCCCCTCCCCGCTGCTAGCAAGTCTGTGGTTTCCTCAGCAAAGCAACCACCACTGATGAAGACACTTCTTTGCTAGAACTGTATCTAGCTGCTGCTTTCGGCAGCCCTGGCACGCAGGTGACCAGCCTTCCTCTGAGCCATTAGCCATGCTGGTGGGGAGGTGTGGCATAGGCACAGCCTCCAACAGCAGGTTCTAGGCAAACTAGGAAGGGCCAAAAACCCCCAGCACCTTCCCCTCCCTGTGAGGGCAACGGTTTGGTCAGCTGGGGCGTTCGTGATGGCAGGGGCCGTGCCCTCTGGGTCAGATGAGATGAGTCTCAGGAATGAATCGCTCCTGGTGCTGACACCGTGTGTTCCCAGCTGGGCTAGCGCAGCCCCCCACCCTCCGCTGCAGAAGTTACCTGGCGAGCAAGGCGTGCAGTCCCCCGCCGCAGCCTGAAGAGCCTCTTGCCCACCAGGACAAGGCGGACACACCGTGCAGCTGGTGGTGCTGGGAAGGGGAGAGGAGGCAGACACTGCTGTAGGACAAGCACTTCCAAGACCAAACCACCAAAGCCAGCTCTCTTACTTATGCCCAGACTCAAGTCTCCGGGGTCTACCAGGAACTAAGCTTTTGTCATTCTGTGAGTACTCGTGGTGTCTCTCTCCAGTGTGGTTTCTCACATGTCTTAATTACGGCTGTGCACATGATGGCACTTCTGTCCTCTCTTTCATTGCTTATTTACATGAAATTTGCAGGAAGTTGCTATCCCAGAAGGTTGCTATTCCTTAGCAAACTTGTCTAGAACTGGTCAATGGGTACCAAAGGGCATTGGGAGACGGACCTGAGATACAGCCAGGTAAGCCCTGGGTCCAGTCTTGTGGCAGTTTAATCAAAGGTTCAGCAGAGATCTGCTGCATAACACGGGACAAGCGAGTTCAAGGTGAGGTCAGAAGGAAGGGAAGTATTCATGTGCCAATTCACCCACTTTGGATATAAACCCCCCAACCTCCATGCAGGCATCCCTACACGGCAGGGTGCAGAGCCCATCACAAGGTACCCCACCAGCACCTCTCCCCAGCCCTCTCTCCCACCCTGGAGGTAACAGCTCAGCCAGGGTAGTTCAGTTACTGCCTTCTGCACATCTCAACTCAGGATAAACAAACCATCAGATCAGCTTAAATCTGCAAAATTCAGAGCGATGTTCAGCTCGATCCCTGTGCCAGCATGTGTTTGTTTATCAGTGGTGTGCAATGCCCATGCAATGCAGTGGTGTTGGGAAAAGGGGATGGCAGAGGTGGGCTGCAAGCTGATGCTCTACCACCTCATCCCAGGGTACCTCCACACCCAGCTGGGATCCTCACCTCCACTGTACCATCCCTCTCTCACCAGGGCTCAGCACCAATGTCCCTACAGCTGAAGTGGCAGGTGACTTGTCTTCAGCCACTACATTGGGTCTTCTAGCCCAGTAGCTAAAAGAAAACCACCCCTCCCTGTCCACCCAACAGCCAGCATCACAAGCAGACTTCTTACTTGCAAAATGATCCAGGGAGACAAGGCAGACAAAAAGCTGCATTTTCCTTGGAGCTAAAATACCCTGAAAGAGAGAAGAGTAAGGCTTTAGGATCTTCCCTCCCCCATCACTGCCCCAACAGTGTTGTACCTTTGCTCATCTCCATTTTACAAGCAACCAAATCAACTCCCCACAACACACTTCAGGTGGCATTTCATGGGCTAATTCAGGATGTTTGGTGTTCTATTTGTCAAAAGCCCTGAAAGAGTGATAAAAGTTTCCTAATGACCTCTGCCATGCTGAAGGAAGCGTGGGGGGTTCAGGCAGATTTCCATGGTGTTACTCTTGCATCCGAAACCCTGTCAGAGACACCCTTCAACCTTCCCAGCACAACAGGTTGAACTGGAATGAAGGTGAAATAGGTGATCCCAGTCCTGACGCCTGGGTTATTCAGCTGGAGCAGGTCTTTGGCCATGGGAAACCCCTCTGGTCTCCCCAGCCCCTCCAGGGGTTCTCCCACCCTGGGAAGGCTGGGTGTGCATCTCCTTCCCCCCGAAGGGAAGGACACAAGACCCACCGACCAGGATGGGGAGCACAGATGCTCAGCACAGCAATCTGCTGTTTGCTCTCCTTCCCTGCACCACCAGGACCACCAAGGGCAGGAGGACACGTCCTGCACTTGGGCCACAACAACCCCATGCAGTGCTACAGGCTTGGGGAGCTGTGGCTGGAGAGCTCTGTGGAAGAAAAGGATCTGGGGGTTCTATTTGACAAGCAGCTGAACATGGGCCAAGAAAGCCAACGGCATCCTGGCTTGTATTAGAAATAGTGTGACCAGCAGAAGTAGGGAGGTGATAGTCCCCCCGTACTCTGCACTGGTGAGGCCACACCTGGAGTATTGTGTCCAGTTTTGGGCACCTCAATACAAGAGAGATATCGAGGTGCTGGAGTGAGTGCAGAGGAGGGCAACGAAGCTGGGGAAGGGCCTGGAGAACAGATCCTTGATTTTTTCAGGAGCGATAGAAGGAGCTGGGACTGTTCAGTTTGAGGAAGAGAAGGCTGAGGGGAGACCTCATCACTCTCTACAGCTCCCTGAAAGGACATTGTAGAGAGGTTGGTGCTGGTCTCTTCTCACAGGTGATTAGTGACAGAACAAGAGGGAACGGCTTTAAACTGCAACAGGGGAGGTTCAGACTGGACGTTAGGAAAAAATTTTTCCCAGAAAGAGTGGTCAGACAATGAAATAGGCTGCCCAGGGAGGGGGTGGAGTCACCATCCCTGGATGTGTTTAAGGGTCGTTTAGATGAGATGTTGGGGGATATGGTGTAGGGGAGAACTTTGTAGAGTAGGGCTGATGGTTGGACTCAATGATCCCAAGGGTCTTTTCCAACCTGAATGATTCTGTGATTCTGATTCTGTGCAGACCCTTCCCCAGAGCACAAGAAGGAGTGAAATGCCCATGGCCTGGGCACATCTGTGAGTCCCTGCCACACCGACAGGAACCTCTAAAGGCAGGAGAACAGCAGGAGAACAACACTTGGGAGTTCAGGTGGTTTTGGGAAGGTGCCTGATGATGCACAACGCTGGTCACTGCCATGGGGACAGAATTAAGGTGCCTGTGTTCAGAGAGGAACACAGATCTGCCTTACACCCTTCAAACCCGCCCAGATTTGCAACAAGCAGCAGAGGCTGCGGCAGAGCACGATGAAAACAAAACAACCTCCCTCTCCCTGCAAGAAAAAAGGAGCTTTTTAAATTTATAATTGCATGATTTATGGGCCACCCCCACGGACTCCTCTGTGGTCTAACACAGCGTTCAAATTTGCTGCGTAAAGGGAGTGACATACTGCAGCACTGTCACCAGTTAGACTTTTTTCCTCTCAAACTTAGCAAATGATAGCCAAGGTTTAGGTACCAGCTAAACAGTTTGATGGGCAGATTTTCAAAAGAACAGTTGTGCATGTATGAGGAGCACTTAATTTGTGTACAGAATAGCTGCTGCATTGCACGCGTTAATTAGGCTTTTACATAAGTAAATGCTAGTCTGTTTTGAACATGTTGTTACACTGTCTGTGAACACATTGTACCAGGCTCAGATTGCAGGTACAAAGTAGGTCGCTGAAAACCCTGTTTTTAATGTCTGGGGAACGAGGAGAGTATTACACTTAATATTCAGACTGCAGAAGATTGCCTAACTGAAAACAAAGCAAGTTTAGACTAAGTTTTGCCATGAAAACTAGGGGAATACTTTGTTTTCCTGTCACCCTCCTCCCCCTTGTGCTATAACCGAATTTCATAATCTTCTTTCCTGACTTGCCGGAAAAGGCTTTCATTGCAGTGTTAGTATTAGCTTGTTGCAAACAAAAGCCTGACTCTTGAGATCTGTTCTTTTCATTTTAATAAAAATGTCAATAACAGAATGGGAAGAGAACTGCTATTCTATTTTTAGCCTGAACAAAATAACCTATTTACTCTTCAGTGCTTTCAAGTTACCTGGTAATTGCATCTGGCCACGGGAAAAAGCATTGCATAGCCTGATGAAAATGCATTTGGGTTGAATACAAATCAAAGCGTACCTTTCTCACATGCTCTGCAGGCTGCAGCCCCAGACTCATTAGCGTAATGGCCAGGCGGGCAGGGAAGGCATGCGGTGCTCCTTGTGAAGCTAGGAGAGAAGGGAGCAGAGGTGAGTGCTATTTTAGCTCACCCGAGCCTCTACCCACTTTAAGAGGAGAGAGCAGAGCACAGCTCTTTGTTTCACTAACAAGTCTAGAAATAGGGTAATTATAATGAAGGAGTTCAGGCAGAAAAACAACAACTTGAACTCGCCTGAATGTTAAAGGTTTGGTGAAAACAAAGTTTTCTGTATTATTACAGAATTTCTGTATTATTAGAGAAGTCTGGTGGGCTTGGCAGTGTTAGGTTTATGGTGGGACTCCATGATCTTAAAGGTCTTTTCCAACCTAAATGATTCTGTGATTAACACTAAAGAGATCCTCTCCCTGCAGGCTATATGGAAATGGACAGAGTCTGAAATCTGGGTCTTGAAAAATGTGTTGTAGCCAGGCTTAAAAACCTTGGTTTAAAGTCAGGCTCTTAAATCCACACTTGGCAATTGAATTGGAAAGGTGCTTGATGTTCAGCATCCATCAGCGATTTTCAAAGAAGCTGCTCCATTGTTGAAAGTCAGGTCACTTAGGAGTCGAAAAAAAGAGCTAAACCATAGGCAGTGATGTGTGAGAGTCCTGACCTTAAATAACAGGGACTGTGGGAAAGGGGATGTAATATGTTAGACCTCTGGGAGAGGGGGAGGAAAAGAGGGAAAGGCAGAGAAAGAAAAGCAATTGCATTCATCGCCAACAGAGCCAAATCCCCAACAACAAGCATGTGGGTATAAGAATTTGTTAACACACTCAGGGATGCTTTGGAGGAAAACAAGGACACTCTCTAATTCCTTCAGAAACCCCAGGGCTGAGCGAGATTTGTGGAAAAAAATAAAAATCAATTGGAAAAGTAGCAAATGCTTTGCTTAAAACAAAGCAATACAGGGCCTGTGCCAGCCAGAGCCGCTCAAAGCTCAGGGGATGCTGGATTCTCCAAATACCACAAAAATGTTAAACGATCCCATCAGAGCCCTGAGGCCCGAGCAGCTGCCATGGAAATGGCCATGGGCCCGTCGGGCGCCCTCCCCTCCACGTCCCCTCATCCCTCCTTCTGCTGGTCCCCCCTCCAGTGGGCGTAAGCTGTTTGCTGACCCTTTCTGGTTCCCGGCTCAGCGTTGCCCTCTCCAACATCCCAACAGCAGCATTTATGTGGTGGCCTGGGGACTGCTCCCGATTTTTTTTTTTAAAGCACTTGGGAGGTAAATAAATTAAGGCAGGACCTCACAGCACAAAGAGCAAGGGGGGAGCATGGAGGGGAGGATGAAGGAGGAAGCTGGCAGCCCCTCAAACCCAGGGGGTGCTGCAAACACACCGCATGGTCAGGTCACCCTTCCCCACGGCCAGGTTTTGTTCCCTCTCCCCAGGGCTGATCTGAACGGCCGTTCCATGAGGGACACAGTCCTGGGAAGTGCTCACCACCCCTCCTGTCCTTGCAGCCACCCAAGGGACAAAGTCCACCATTTTCTTGAAATGGACATCGGATACAGCAAGGGAAAACCCGATAGGAAGTGGTGAGAGCAGCAAAGCGTGTGCCCCCGCAGCCGGAGGACACTTGTACAGCGGCCCTGGGACAAGGCAGCCTGCTGAAATTGCAAGGCTGGGCTCTGGCTGGGATGTCTTCTTAGCTCTTCCACACTGTATCAGCTAAACACATTGCTTTAGATGCCAGTGACTTAAATGTAACAAGATCCCTTGGAGCAACAAAATAAGGATTGGGAAAGTAATTGAGCAAAGCACAGAGATGAAGCCAGTTGGCCAGAGGTATCCTAGAGAAAAGCTGAGGAGATGAACCCACACATCACTCCCAAGTGTCTCCCCATCATAAAAAAAACCCAAACACATTCCCTCCTAATACATTCAAAATGCTATGGGGGGGGGGGGGGGGGGGGAAAGGGCAACGTGTAGAGAGCTGGAGCTGCCACTGTGAAGCCCTCGGCACAAGGATATCCACACCAGGGTTTCCTGGTGAGGAGAATTCAGCAGTGCTGAAGAGACACACACCTTCCCACCTCCACCTGCCCCACGGGGAGCATATTTGAAGCACAGACCAAAAGCAGACTGGGGCTTTCTCCAGAGGCTGGACAGTCTGTAGGTTAGTTTAACAGGCACGTAACTATTTCAACTTTGCAGTGAATTAGCTCCCTGACCCAGTTTGCCACAAAGCCCTGCAAGCAGCTAAGGAGCACACAGCCTCTCACTGCTGCCACCAAGTGCTTTGCACCATGGGTGGGTGCTGGGGCAGTAAGCCCTGAGCTGATCTTTCTCTCAGGGGTGCAAAACCCTGTGCTTCCCCCTGAGAAACAACCCTAGCAGCACTTTTCTTATAGACCAGAAGAGGAGATTTTGCCAGGCATGAAGTGTTTTGAGAAAGAGCATCCACCACTCCATGTCCAGCAGCTCAGTCACTTACTTGGTGTAATGGCCCTGCGGACAAGGCAGGCACGACAGTTGCCCACTTTCAGGCTGGTAGTGGCCCAGCGGGCAGGAGGTGCAGGCACTGGGGTCTATGCATGAGCCCCCTGTGCAGCACGAGCAGCTCAAGGTGCCTAAATTGGAACAAAAAAGTCAGGATCAGGATTGCGAGACTTGACTTAAATCCCTGTGCTCGTCAGGACAGGTCACTGCCAGGAATGCCGACGTGCTGGGCTGCAACCCCTTCAGCAAGACAGTCCTACAGGGTAGAAAGTGTAATATTAATGCTAATTATGCTGCTGTGCATTGTTAGCAAGCTGAAGAACAGCCATAAAATGATCTAAGGTCTCAAGTCTGTCAATGTGGATTTCTGGTAATTAAGATGACTACTTTATTCTCTTTTGAGGGGCCAGGAGGGTTTTCCTTGTTTCCTCTCCAACATACAAACAAAGGAGAAAAAAACCCCAACATACTCCTTTGGATTACTGATATTTTAGGCTTGCAGGAAGCAGGACTGAAGAGCAGAGGATCTGCCTTAAGCAGGAACAGCTTTTCTTTGAGCACAGGTACCATGGCATTCCCACCAGCCACAAGCTTTTAGCCCGCTCTGCTCCACAAAACAAATCCAAGCTACACAGAGTGATCATGTGGGATTTGCTGTAGCTGCACACAACAGACCTGCCATCCCACTCTTGCAGGATCCAGTCCTTGGTGCTGCAGCGACCAAGGATGGGTAGGAGGAAAAGACCCTGTGGATGAACATCCTGCACATGAGGGAGGTGGGAATTACCTCCTGTCCTCTGAAGATCTACCCTAAAGATCAGAGCTGCTTATTCCTCTAAGTGCCCTGCAGTGGGGGAAGTAAGCAAAAAGTATATGGCTCATATTTTAGGGATTTTTTCTATTTGGGATTTTTTTGGGGGGTGGGGGTGTTTAAAAAAAAAAAAAAAAAAAAGACAACACAAAAAACCAACCATATTACAACATAAATAACTTCTGGAAAAAAGCAATATTATGCACTCCTGAGCACAACAGAGTTTGATGGGGTAGTTTCTCGAGCCAAAGTAAAAAGGTTATTTCTATAGCAGAGATCCTCTTTCAAAGATTCGAGACAGACAGTTAGAGGTTATCCTTATATTTGGCACTGTACCTTAAAATGATGCCCTCTAGCCAATAAACCAGGCTGCGCTTGTGTTACACTTTGTGCCACAACCCAACTGCTTCTTCATCTTACCGGGAGACCAATACAGAGCACAAGGCCAGCAAAGGCCAAGTCTTCAACTTCAGAAAGGTGCAATGAATTAACTCCCACTCCTGCTGCCTGTCCAAGCCTCCAACACAAGAACATGTGCTGGTTTCACCTCCCTTGGCCAGTCACTTTGCTACCTAACGCGAGCGCCAGGGTGAGCAGAGACTCTTACCTTCGCTGGGAAACGTCCCTGGGGAGCAGCGGGCACAGGCTGTCACATTCACACCGCTGCAGTTTGAGGGCTTGGCAGTGGTGAGGAACGAAGCTGCTGACGGGACCCCAGGAGATGTTGTCACACCTGGAGGGGACGCTGGGGTGCTGGTGGATGCAGCCATCGGTCCTGCAGATGCTTGAGAGGTGGCCGTGCTGCCAGAGATGAGGACAGTCACACCCATGGTGGCGGGCAGAGTCTGAGCAGGCTTTTTTGTGCTTGGATCAGCAGACGGCACTGCTGGGGACACAACAAGGTTTGCAGGGGTTGACGCCACGCCAGCCGACAATGCTGCAGTGGCAGTTGGGGGAGCAGAGGCCGTGGTGGCGGTTGCACTGGGAGGTACCAGGCTTGATGCAATGGGGACCTGGGTGGTGGTTTCACTGGCAGGTGCTGGGGTTGATGCAGTAGGGACCTGGGTGGTGGTTGTCTGGCCTAAAGCAATACCTAAGAGAGGGAAAAACATCATTAGTGGCCAAATTATTGTTCTCTCTTCAATGGAGGTTTCCCATTAGATCTTTATCAACTGCTTAACCCCTGTGTCCTTGTTTGATGTCCAGAAACTCCCTTCTGCTATGTTCCATTACAAAAAAATACAGAAGCAAGGAGGCAAACATTGGCAGCATCTGAGCATCCCTGGCACATGGCAGACTTGTCAAGCAATTAAATTAGCGGGTCCATGAGGCCACAACTCAGTAGATGCCAATGTCCAAGAGGTCTGACTCCTAGATAAAAGGGTGTGAGAATTGTCAGTGACAGCTCCTGAAGACAGTTTACCCCAAGATCCCATGACAATATCATTTAAGATGCTTGTCAAGTAGCTGGCTGTTTTATCCCATCTCCGTTAAAGGAATCAGCAAAGAAAAGTCATGGGTTTAGGATTTTGTTTTAAGCCATTCTGGAGATACATCCAATAAGCAGAAAGGAACCCGCAGGCCAAGACTTGCTTGGATTCTGAAATCCCCCATCGGAGCAGGGACAGCTGTAATCTTCAGAGAAAAAGGGTATTACTGCAGTTCAGGTTGTTTTGCCATAATACATAGTGGCCTGAAACATTGTCTGCTGATGAAAGCCATCTCTCAGCACAGAAGCAGGGGAGAGTTCTCCCACTCTCTGAACACAGGAGAGACCTGTAAAACTAAACATGGAAAGTAGCAAGTTGGTTTTAATTTAGCAGTGTGGTACTAAGCAAAAGAAGCAAAGCAAAACCAAAGCAGCCAGCTCCTGCCACAGCAGCTTGGGTGAGAAATGCAGGGAAGGGATTTACTCTAAAATAACTGCAGCTTCTGAAAACATCCAACTTCATACAGCATCAGTATACAACTGTGGCTGATAACATGGCATTTACATGCTCTTCCAACCAGCACACATCTGCTAAGCCACCATAGCAAGAGAGCCTGCTGAAATCAAGTGGCCATTGGCATGGAAAGTAAAAGGACTATTTTAAGAAATTGCTTTATGGGTTTTAAGGAGCCCAAAGAGCACAGCTGACACCCGAGAGTGGGATGCGGATGAGGAAGGACACGAGCAGGATGAAAAGCTGGGGACACAGAGGGGCAGCACCATCAAGTGGTTGCAGAGCCACTGATCTCTGCAGGCTTCTTCCCAAGCCCACTTCTCCCCCTTTGACTCGTCTCCCAGTTTTGGCTACACCATGAGAAGCTGGGCACCACGGGTACCAGTGCTTAGCACCACCATGGTATGAACAACAACAGCGTGCAGACCAAGCTGACTAGTAACTCTCTACAACAAGATCAGGACACTGAATAAAAGAGTCCTTACAAAGTTGCGATCACATGGAGAGAGCTGGTTGAGAGTGCTCCCTCCTGTTGCATACTGCCTGCTTTGTACTCTGCTGGGAGTGAAAAACACATCTTTCTGTAACTATTGAGTAAAGCAGCAGATGAGCACCCAGCTGTCTGGGCCACTGCCCACGTTTTCTTGCTGTGGCCCCCAAAACAGAGACGCTGAATTTAACAGTGATCATTTTGTGGCGTGCTTGTTTTTCCCAAGCCCAAATCCAAGTGACCTAGAGACGCCAGCACCGGTCCTAAGCAGGAAGAGCAGCTCTGCAGCACCCACAGAAGACACCAGTGCCTCAGCTTGTGCCTCGACCCAGCACAGAGATGCCCAATTTCCCTCATCTGCCTCACTTGCCTGAAGGGCTGAAGTCAGTCTGCTCTTTCCTTGTGTCTGGCAATGAGCCAAGTCAGTCCCGGTTTTTATTAAACTAATCTCAAAGTAAACACTAGCAGTAAGTCAAGAGCACCTTCAAGTTCTCCTGGGAAAAGCTCTCAGAAGGACCACTGGGATCAAAGTCTGATCTCCCACACAGCAGCCTCACCCCCATGTTTGCTCAGCTCTGCCAGCCAGAGACACCACAGTGGATTTAGTCACCTTGGACTAATTTTGTTGTTTTGCTGGCTTTTTAGTGGAATATTGCCTTTTCATAAGCGTTCCTTGGTTGGCTGGTTCTGGTGTTAAGTGGCGGTACTGTTAAGATGGATTTTTTTAAAAAAAATTGAAAATACCTTTTCATAACATTTTATTAAAATAGCCATTAAAAAGTTGCTTGCAAAAGTTCAGTAGCCATCAGTAGCTTTCAGCTGCCAGTACTTTGTAAATTGATTTAAACGACTTCTAGAGAAAAAAGCGAAGTTGGAAAAAACAGTTTTGAGCAACTAGTAAAAATGGGTGATGTTTTCTTTACCAGTTATAGTATCACAGGTGTGAAAAAACAATATTCAAACAACCTTAGTTGCATCAGACCATTTTCTCTCCTGCACTTACACAACCTACACCAGGAAGTAGTGACTTTGCTTTCTGGAGACTTTTTTTCTTTTAGGGGCACTATGAGTCAATAAAAGTATCTCCAGGGACACTTCAAGGAGGGGTCATTTTGCGTGACACCTTGGCACAATGTTTCACTCCAATAGCCTTGAGGATGTCAGGAAAAGTTTCTGAACTCTTAACTACAAAGCTAACCCTTCCTGACTTAGAAGGCAGGCAGCCCTGCAGACTTGCGAGGCACACGGACACCAGCCGAGAACTCACAAAATGCAGAAATAGGGTGGGACGCTCCTTTATTTTTTTTTCTTCTGTCTTGCACAACTGCACAGCCTGCCATTCTGAAAAACTAATCACTCAAGTCAAATAAAATACAACAAAGTCAACAGTTACAGATCTACGTGAAGATAATCATCATCTTCGGTGAATTCAACAGGTGAATAACTGGCTCCTGAAATGGAGAGTTTCCCCAAAGTGTTTAATTTCATGAGAGTGGCAGACTACAGCTAGTACCCTGTTGGGTGCCCAGGCTGCCCTGGATGCACGCAGTTAAGATTAGGCTCAGCAGGTAATTGCTCTGAGCAGTTTTGCTCCTTGCCTAGGAACTCTGTAAAATGCAAATTGTTCTAGCAGAGCTGATGGGTTCATACTCCAAAAAGGGAGATGACTGCAGGGCCCCCAGCAGCCTCTGACCCCCTGAATGCAGGTGGTCTGCAGTGAGAAGGGAGCAGGACAGCACCTCACCTTGAGGAGCTTCAGTTGCATGGGGCCAGCCTTGCCCTAGAAGGTCCATAATCTGAAGTGCAACAAGTTTTGCAGATCCCACATAGCAAAAATATTAGCTATAAGAACATAGATTTTTTTTTTTTTGATAGGTAAACAGTACAAAGGGCAGAGAAGAACAAGGAGAGGAGTCATGATTACAAAAATATTCAGGCATTTTTATATGTGCTCTTTCTCTTATAAAGACCCACTTACCAAAACACCCCAAGGAAGTGCACATACTGGGGCATCCTGTTCCTTGGGGTTTAAGATAAAGCCATGAAGAGGCCACTGCAAATCCTCAATATGCAAAGTAATAGGGCTCTATTTTTCCTCTTTTTTTTTTTTTCATGTAAAAGCAAGTTTTTATATTTACCGTATTCAGCCCACTTCCAACACTGCCTATCTTTCAACACATTTCCTTTCCTGCCTTCCCTCTCCTCTTGCCCTGCCCTTCTGCAGCACCCCAAGACGCTGAAGCCCAGTGCTTTCAAAAGCCCATTATGGTTTTACCCACCTTTGTACTCAGCCAGCAAAGAGAAATGCTGCTTCAGGAGGACTTACCTGTTAAACACGCTGTGGTTAAGCTCCAAAGCAGAGGAGAAGGCCAGGCACTCATTTTTCCCTGAGGAGTAACACAGCTTGTCAAAAGGCAAATCAGCAGCTAATCTCCTACACCCAACTGTTTATTCTCCAGTTTTGTGCCCAAAATTGTCACCTGACTCTGATCATGCGGCTCAGTCAAGTCAACCTCCCCCAACAAAGAGGGTTTTATATTCAGAGACTGCAACAGGTCTTAAGACATTACTAGCCCTCTCAAAGCGTAGAGCAAACTAAATACTGAGCAGAAGAGCAAATCTAAGCCTCTTCTTGCAGTGTGCAGAAGTACATGCAAGAGAAGCGTCCTGGAGGAAGTGATGGGCTTGTAGAGAGGAACAGGCAGAGCCATGCAGGAGCCCTGTGCCTGGCTGCTGGCCAGCCCCCCGTGACCTTGTCAAGTGAAAGGATTTCATTTTTTCGACACCCAGGATTTCCTGCAAGAAGAAAAACAAGAAGAAAAATAACCCCAGAAGCGTCAAAGCAGCTCCCATTTTAACTGAGACCAATCATGCCGTAACCAAAACTCACCCTCTGTGAGTGTAGAACTTTCCCAATCAGTGTTTAATTCCCCCCTTGTTGCCCCCAAGGTGTCAAACTTGATGCATCAAGTTGTTGTGGTCGGGCTCAAATTCAACGACCTTGATGATAATGATTCTGAAGGGAGGGCATTAAGTGCAGTGAGGCCCCATCCCATTTTCCATGTGTTATCTGGTGACTATCCTGCTTGCTCTTCACACCCTGAGGCTGGGTCCTCCTGCCTGTGCTGCCCAAGGACAACATCCCCGTGGTTTCCTCACCTTACAGCCCTGCTTTGAAAGATCCCCTGTTGCCCCATCTGTTAGCAATCAGCACTGCTGGGCCTCCACAGCAATAGAGGATTTCCTTCTGCATACAGCTGAATTGCTGGCTGAACATGAGCCAGCAGTGTGTCCAGGTGGCCAAGAATGCCAATGGTATCCTGGCTTGTATCAGGAATAGCATGGCCAGCAGGGACAGGGAAGGGATCTTACCCCTGTACTCGGCACTGGTGAGGCCGCACCTCGATTACTGTGTTCAGTTTTGGGCCCCTCACTACAAAAAGGACATTGAATTACTCGAGTGTGTCCAGAGAAGGGCAACGAAGCTGGTGCAGGGTCTGGAGCACATGTCGTACGAGGAGCGGCTGAGGGAACTGGGGTTGTTTAGTCTGGAGGAGGCTGAGGGGAGACCTCATCGCCCTCTACAACTACCTGAAAGGAGGTTGCAGAGAGCTGGGGATGAGCCTCTTGAACCAAGTAACAAGCGATAGGACAAGAGGTAATGGCCTCAAATTGCACCAGGGAAGGTTTAGACTGGATATTAGGAAGCATTTCTTTACAGAACGGGTTGCCAGGCGTTGGAATGGGCTGCCCAGGGAGGTGGTGGAGTCCCCATCCCTGGAGGTGTTTAAGAGTCGGGTCGATATAGCACTTAGGGATATGGTGTAGTTGGGAACTGTCAGTGTTAGGTTAATGGTGGGACTAGATGATCTTCAATGTCTTTTCCAACCTAGATGATTCTGTGATTCTGAATGTCCCATCTCACACACATCACATCCCCCCCCCCAAATTCAGGGAACACCTGGCTACTCACATAGGACTGAGGATGCTTAGCATGCAGAGCCCCCCACAGCCACATGCTTGGTGAGCAGATCAGGCACTGTCACATGCTGCCCCTGTCTTTTGTGCTCCAAGATCCTCCATAGGGCTCAACATGGTGAGTCAACAGTTCGTGTGCTCCAACCCAAGCCCGCAGGCTTTCCTCGTCGTGGCCCAGGTGGGGTCAGTTTGGCATCACACATGATGCCCTGACAGCATCATGCTGCACCTGTGGTTGCTCCCCCACTTTCTGTGGTTTCTCCCCTACATTGCACAGCTGCTGCATGGGCCAGGAGCTTGCACAAGGGAAGTTTCTCACACAATCCCTGCCTGCGCAGCCCAGCGGCGCTTCCTGCACGAGCTGCAGAGAGACACAGCCCCTGCTATGGGAGATACAAGCACCCACCAGCCCTGCTCAGGGACCTTCTCTGGTACCCACAGCTCTGTCAGGGACACTCTTGTCCTCCTGTCTCCAGCAGCAACACTGTCATGGTAGCTGCAGGGAGACAGGGCAGCCTCAACCCCAGTGTCACCAGTTTGGGTGGGTATAGGTCAGTCACTGACCAGCTGGCTTCCACTGTCAAATATAAACTTAACCTGAATTGCTTACTGCTAGGAAGCAAAATATCAGACTTAAGGACACAGGCCCAGGCCCAGCACTCCACACGGCAGCCCAGCTAGTGGGCTCAGGATCTGTGGTGGTGGACAACTTCTGCATAAGCATTGTTGCAGGATGAAGCAGCCCTGTGCACTGATAAAACACTGACAGCAACTCTCCAGTGAGATTTATTGTTAGAGGAGCTGATGGCAGATCAGTCCACTCTATACCACAAACTGCACCCTCGTTTGTGGAGGGCCTTCCCTACACCCCTCAAGTCCCAGGAGCAAGTCACACATTTCCTGAGCAGCTAGAGCACACACATACACACACAAACTGGAAAAGCACTTAAGAACTGGATGTTGACACTCACCACTGTGACAGTACTTTCACTTGCAAGTTTCAGCCTAACACACGGAAGAGAAAGGGAAATTGCATCTTAATCGCCTTCCCATGCCTCGAAGCCCCCTTTTAGGATAAGCTACCAGAGCACAGCTGGGAGCTGAGGTGGGCTCCTTTCCTCTCAATTGTTTTAGCAACAGGGCAAGTTGGAAATACTCTTCTGACAGGAAAAGTCTGATGCCACTTCAGGGCAGAGAAGTGCACATCAGTTCACTTATAAACTCCTAACCTGCCCTGGCTTGTCTCTGTTGAGATTAAATGCTTTTGCTAGTTGGTTCACAGAGAATAAAAACCAGTGTCATGGCTGATCAAAAACGATGTCCTAGGCTGGCACAGGGCCCTCTTCTTGTCAGTTCAGTTTCTCTTCCACAGGCGGTGAACCCTGTGTCCACAAATAAACCAGACACTGCCCTGCACCCACAAAACGTGGCTGGCTCCTTACAGGGCAGAGGCAGCAGTGGTGACGTTATTCCCAAGAACATGGCATCCTGCTCAACCACGCTAGCAGTTTGAGCTCTCATGCGTTGTCTAGCCTGGAGAGGACAGCTGTTGTCCAAGGCTGCCCAGAACCACACCTCCACACAAACTGGGCAAGGAAGTCCCATTAGAGGTTTCATCTACTGAGGGCAGACTTGGATTTCTGAGCTACCCAGGCATTACAAACCTGAGGGCCACCACAGGACCCTGCATCAATTCGCTGCAAGTCATCTGGGTGGTAGATATCCAAGTGACCTGTCTGTTTACAAGGAGAGCTACTTATTTTATAAGAAACACTGAGCAGGAAGAGTCTTAAACACCAGCCCTCTTTGCAATGTCAAGTACAAGCTGCCATCACCTCAGCTTTTGTTAACTGGGATGCAACAGTAAGTGCTGTGGGGGTGAAAATCCCCAGGTGAGGTCCCACCTGCAGTGAGGATGGTGAAAAGGAAAGGAATGTATGAGTTGAGAGTCGATGGACATACCCATCAGCTGGAAAAGGGTAACAGTCACGGGGTGAGCCTCTAAGGTCAGAAAGTCCCTATTAACTGCCAGCAGATGAGAGCAGAAAGATCACTTCATTCTTGTATCCTTCCCATGCTCTTCCCATGATTATCCACAACTCCACTGTCACTGCTAGGGTCCTGGGTGTAACGGACACTTGTTCTAGTGCCAAGTGACTGTCATCACCAAGCTGAGCAAGCTACTGCAAAACTGTCTTGTTCCCATTATGCCAGGGGAAGTGATGGTCCTCGGTGTACTGTGCATCCCGCTATTTGACAAGACTATGGCCCTTTGGCAGTGTTTGCACCCTATTGCTGAGGTAGTACCTGGGGGGCTGGGCTGCAGCAAGGCTGGAAAGAGGAAGATACTCAGACAAACTGAGCTGGCTCCGACAGATAGTTTTCTTGGAAAACAACTTTTCTTCCACCAATGCAGCTTGCAAGTCATACCAAAACCTGGCTGCATATAGAAGAGGTACCAGCCAGCGCATGTTAAAAAAAAAAAAGGCACAGAAGAGTTCCTGACAGCCATGGGGTGCACTACTCCATGGGCTGGGTTGGGAAGCAACTGGGAATCCAGAACCCCCTTTCAGATGCGAGGTTCTTCCAAGTCCCTGGTATGTAAATTGGGTCATTAAACAGCACATGAGCTCAGACTTCAGGAACACAGGTCCAACGGCCACCCAACAGTCTGAAGTCAGCAGTGTAAGTGCAGCTTATCCTCTGAAGGCTCTTCAGTAGCTCACCTGCAAAAGCGTGATGAGCACATGCAGTGGGTGCACCTCCCAGGCAGGAGGACCTCGGCTACAGAATTATGGCCAGACTTCTCAACAGTTCTAGGCAGATCTTGAACTTAATGATCAGGAAGGAGGCACCGGGAGCTTCCTTCATTTCAGGGAAGGAGATAAGTTCTGCCATACTGTGCTGCTCCAGAACGATACTGAAACCAGCTTTGTGTCCAAGAGGAGGGCCAAGATACTCCTACACAGGTAAGAAAAAAGCAAGGCAAATCCATCAGCGCTCCTGAAGAAACGCACACATTGTGGTGCTCTGAACAGACATTAAAACTTGCACCTGACCAAACGGCCACATGATGGCACCACAGCTTTGGGGAGCGAGGACAATCACTACACTTCAGAGTCAAGACTAAAACCCTCCTAACCAAAAAAAGGTAGTTGCTGCTCTTCTCAGACTGCACCAGTAGAAACCTCCATCATCGGTGTTGTGTAGATGGAATAACAAAACTCATGAAAGGGAGCTGAGGGAATTTAAGTAATAAAAAGAGTTATAGTCACTTTGAAACAAATAACGCAAACCTTTTTTTATAAATGTGTTTCTTCCATGCTTGGATTTAGAAGGCAGAATTAAAAAAAAATTAAGAGATAGCCAAAGGAAAGGTGCTGCAGCAGAGATCTGATGGTTTATCCAACCATGATAATATATAAACTAAGTACAGAAATTTGTTGTCTCACAAGCAGGACTGAACATTTAATTCTTAATTAGTCCCCATCAGTTAAAGAAAAGGCCTTAACACGTGAAGAATTCCAAAAGGGACCAGCGTGTCTTGGGTGTAGTCAGCGTTAAGGATGCAGGTCAAACCCATCTAGTGCTCTAGGCAGAAAAATTATACAAATTGGTCAGCTGCCTTTAGAGCAGAATACAGAACCACAGAATCGTCTAGGTTGGAAAAGACCTTGAAGATCATCCAGTCCAACCATCAACCAACATTAACAGTTCCCAACTACACCATACCCCTCAGCGCTATGTTGACTCTACTCTTAAACACCTCCAGGGATGGGGACTCCACCACTCCCTGGGCAGCCCATTCCAACGCCTAACAACCCCTTCTGGAAAGAAATACTTCCTAATATCTGGTCTAAACCTTCCCTGGCGCAATTTGAGGCCATTCCCCCTTGTCCTGTCGCTTGTTACTTGGTTAAAGAGACTCATCCCCAGTTCTCTGAATACACAGAGTAGAAGTATGATTTAATGAAATGAAGGTAAAAGGGAGTAAGTGTGGTTATCTGAAATGCAACTCTCTAGGATCAGAGACAGCTGAGACACCAAGAGCATTACCAAGTCAGGAAGGCCACTCAGCAGCAGCTGGAGACTCTCTAGCACATTGCCCATATTCTTGTTGTCCTGTGGGGATTTAAACCCCTGAACATCCAAACCAAAGATGTTGTGTTTTCAGTCCCAGGGCTGGCCAACAACCCACCTCCTTCCTGAAAAAACAGCACATATAAAAGGATGGGGCCTCCCAACAGTGCTCCAGCTCTGCAGGATTCAAACCACGACCCAGAAAAACGGACTCTGTGGAAAGGGAGATGCATTTGTCAATACATAGCTCAAAGAATCTCAAGGTAAAGTGTCTTGCCTTTTCCTTCAAGTCAGTGCTCATATACACACATTCATACTGCGGGCAGCTTTCAGCCATCAAAAAGTACCCAACAATACGTTCATACTGTGGGCAGCATGAAGTGCTCTGGTAATGCTTCTTACGTTTAACAGGTCTACAGCTCCAACTGTGAGCTCGCCAGGCCTCAAACTTTAGGAATGCTGACAGGACAGCTGGTGGTTGGTGACAGTAAATCAAGGGGGGGATTTCACAGGCACTGAATCATAGAAGACACAGAAAACAGAATCTGTTTAACTCAGTGGGACAGCTTTTAACGGACATCACCAAGGTCTTTGCAGAAGAGACCGAAATGTTTTCCAAGAGTTATGTTGCACCCAAAAGAGAGGCAAAACATTTAATACCCAGTGCCAGGTAGTGTTGCCTCTGCTGTCAGTGCCTGTAGCATTTGGGGGAGGGAAGAAGGAAACAAGGTTATCTTCCATTTAGGTACAGCTTGGGTCCCATCCAACAGCTCTGGATCAATGCAATGACCCCAGAATTTTAGCACAAGCAAGATCAGTTATGAGAGCTTGCGTCTCCAACTCTCCTGCATGAAGAAAATAATTTTTATTGAAAGAGGAAAAAAGAGAGAGACTATGGACTTTAATAACACAAAATGATGGATCAGACACTAGAACCAAACTTACATGCTACTGAGGGTTTGAATCAACCACTCTTAGAGAAACAGATTGTTTTTGTTGTCTGTGAAATTTCTACCAGGAAGGAGTAAGTACATTTTAATACCAAATGCTACTTACCAAATGTTCTGAGAGCCAGATGAAGGAATCTCCTCAAGTTCCTCAGGAGAAGGTCTAGTACCATGCAAGTGTCCTGAAACACAGCAAGTTCTGAAAACAAAGTTTTGATGATGAAAACACCACTTTTTTGCTTCTTGCCTTATTTTTCCCTTCCTGTTCTCAGGAGAGCCTGTACGTGCACACCTGCGTGCACAGGGGCAGGGAGCAGAGTGAAGTCTGAGACATTTTAGGTTCTGTCTAAAGGCATTAGGAATACAGGACAGCTTTAGGACAGTATCCTACACTAGTCTGGCCAGGTCTTAAAGAGGTCAATGTTTGGTCAATCATCAGTCACAAGAGTTAGTACTAAAGCTAAACATGAAAAAACCCTACATGCTTGTACCAGCTAAGCTTGTCCGAAATGTCTAGTGACACAGAGATCACTAAAAATAGGAGTCTGATTCTGCAGAGGCCATTCTCAGAAGGCTAAGTGGCACATAACATGTATCAGTGAGTCACTCATTTGGGCACCAGGAAGCCTCTTTTACAGAGCAAGTGCCCTATGAAATAACAAACAAAACGTGCATCTCAACCAGTTCTCAAAGCTTTGTCCCCAGTGTTCTACCAGAGCAGATGACCTGGAACTGAATTCCCTTCCCTGCTATTTGATAAGGTCGATCCAAAGCAGAAAAGAAAAACCTCAGACTATGTCTGGCACTGCACCAGCACAGGCAAGTAACAGAGCCATGTCACATGGCTGTACATAAGAAAATTGGACTGAGGCCAGCCACACAGCCATATAACTCAGCCTTCATGTTTATCACAGGATAAACTAGGCCATAGAAACAGTATCTCTGAGCATGAAAACAGTTTCTAAAAAAAAAAAAAAGGCAAAAAAACAAGGCAAAAAACCCAACCAAACCACCAAACCCAAATCAAAGAACACCCACCTTCTGCAGCACTCTAAAATTGAGAGAAGCCACTGTTGCTGTAATTCAGCTAAAGAACGTATTAAAAAGGAAAAGGGTTTATTCCACACTTTCATACGACGTGGGCCATCCACAGAACCTGTGCATGGCATACCTTCCTCCTACCATCAGGTCTAGTCCGGGGCTTAAGTGCTTCAGTACATGCACACCCGCACACTGTGGAGACACATCACCCAGGGTTATTCAGCTTTCAGTGAATCCGCCCAGAAAGCAAGAGCAGGTATTTTGGTAAACCTCCTACTCACAAATACCCTAACCAGCAAAATTAGCATATGTCAACTTTGAAATGCATCTACAGAAGCAATGTGACATAAATCTAAAATGGATACACATTATCATGCAATTTGGCTGTTTGGTCTCAGGCTAGTGGTACTGTTGTGGTACTCATCACCAGTTCAACTGTTAGTACAATACGCAACTTGATTATTAAAAAAAGTATCAGTCCATTTCCTTAGAAAATCTAAATTTTTATTATACATACTGTATTACACTGAAAATACGTACCCAAAGACAGAATATTTTGAATTTACAACTGTACAAAAAAACAATAGAAAACATACGGGCTATGCTATAGATGTAACATTTTACAAAATGACAGTTCTTGTTAAAGGCACCAGATTCCCAGAGGGCTCTGGCTTAACATTTTTTAGTCTTTTTTTTTCCAGTCAGATCTTACTATGAAAATGCGATTCACTCTTAAACTGTATAATGTCAAAGTCTCAAGCTTCTTTCACCTAGACAAGTGGTCTGCACTTTGACACAACTTAGTGAGAGAAGTTAACAACTTCACACGGAGATGTCAAGCAACTACGAAAGGCTCCTCCCCATCACATCCAGCATCCTATGGTATTTAACCCAAAGATTTAATGGCAAAGCTACCAGTGAAAATCAAGTTAACCCACAAAATACTGGCCCAATACAAGAGTGTTAACCATTAAGCCTAGACTGTTTTGTGTGGAGATAACTACAGAGTGTGAGAGTATGAAAAAAATGGTCTGTCGAAAAGGAAGATGGAATCTATGATCAGAACTCTTACTCAGCACCCTCCTCATTACACTAAATTCACTCTTCCTGGTCCTGATGGCACTCATGAAAGAAAATGGAGCCTAAAGAAACCCAGCACTTTGCTGCAGGACAAGTTGTTAAAGAACCCTGGGTATGCATGTATGTGCTCCTTCTCCCCAAAGAATAAAAGTTGGGACAGGACAGGGTAAAACACAAGCTACTTTAATTACTTCTGTCTCCAGTATTCCACACTAAAATCCAACAAGCTAATTCATATCATGCCTAGGCTTGCACAGACGGGTGCTTCTTTACAGCAAGGGCAAGAGAAGCTGAGACA
The DNA here is from genome assembly GCF_047716275.1 of Strix uralensis. NCBI lineage: Eukaryota > Metazoa > Chordata > Aves > Strigiformes > Strigidae > Strix > Strix uralensis. Next base: position 9,691,180 of record NC_133975.1, read on the forward strand.
TCCTGCCTTGCTGAGGTGCAGTAATGCATTTCTGAAGTTTGGGCCTGCCATTTCCTAAAACTTCATGCTTGGATAAAGGGAAAGAGGAAAGGACACAAACAAAGCTTTAAAAAAACCCTCTATCCTGTGGTCAATCTGTCAGTACATCTGCAAGTTATTCTAGAGTCAACAAATGTTTTTGTTTAATCTTGCAGCACACATTGAGCCTGAGTGGAATCCAGCTAACATCCAAGTGACTGAAGATTCAAGACAAAAAATATTAAGTTCCAGGGCCAGATTTTATTCTGTATGCAACAATTCCATTATATTGGAATTTAAGTGTTGATTTCTGAATTGTCTGGCATTATCCCTACTTTCAGGCCACCGGTTCAAGGATTTCATTCTCTGGACCACAGAACTCCATGCAGTCTAACTTCTTACTGTATCATTTTAACAACATTGCAAAAACTTCCCTTTCTTTAGGCATTTAAAAAAAACTTTCTAGATTCACAGATCAAGTTGAAGTAATGCTCTGGTATTGAGGGTCATAAAGTCACTTTAAAAATAAATTATTTTTGCAGTGTTAAATTGTCTCATCGTAATGACTTAACGGAATTAAAAATATACTATGCTTCTATTTAAAATTTCACTTTATTGCATATGACTGACTTTAGACAAACAGGCCTGGAGACCAACTTTGTTACGCAGCAAATACAAATAGGTAGCAGCATGGTTAAGCTTCCTGCACACTACTGCACTCAAATTACTCCACTGCATTCTAGAAGGGCTTCTTGAAGAGGAGAGGGACAGCTGTCCCACCACAACAGCACAGGTCTAAAATGCAGACTGTGGACTATGAAAGTTTAGCGAGGGACCCCCATTAATCTCAAGTAAGCCAAAAGAGCCATCACACAGCAGCTCCTGATCACTACTGAATAGCAAAGAATCTTGCATCAACAATTTACAGTTACAGTACATGCCGCTCAAGTCAGCTGATTTTCTAGAAGTTCTTTCTTTAAAATTTTATTTGGTACTTGCAGCTTATCTAGCAAGCAGGAACAGTTAAGACAGAAGTATCATACATGTTTACAGAAAACTGGTCATCACAAGAAAAACTTTAAAAATCTGAATGCAGACAAGAAAAGGAATGTCACTTTTCTTTAAACCTTTCTTTTAAAAGATGAATACTTTCATATTCTATTGTTAGCCCTTACTGTGTAACCTACTATAATCAAATAAGTTATAACCATGAAAACACATTCTACTGAACTCCTAAAAACTAAAACCCACTACTCATCCTCATTTGTCAGGCTGGCTTCTAGCTGTTTAAAGAAAAATTGCAATCAGAATCACAACCTACATTGCTTCTGAGATGGGGTTAGGTGGAGGAGAGCCCCCAGTGTGACAGTTATATGCAAGTAACTTTCACACTAATACATGCACAACACTCCATAATGGTACTAGGTACCACCAAATAACTTGCCCACTAAAGGAACTAGAACATTCTGTATATTTGCTTAAGGTTAAGAAATCTGTACTTTTGGTCACATCTTAAAACACTGTAGAATACAGATTTTCTTATTATTTATACCTGCTCTGTCATGTTGGATAATTTTTTTTTAAAAACTAAAAATAAAATGCAATAAAAATGCCCCAATACAAAAAGACTCTAATCAACCATCTAAACGTCTTTGTTAGTATATAAGTGTACTTATGGGATTTGGTCTGCTTTCTTTTCAGGAAAAAAATTAAAAGCGCCTCATTTTGTCCTAAGAGCTCCACTTTAACATGAACCTCTCCAGTCAGTCCAAGCTACCTCCTCAGCACCAAGCCACCCCTGTGCTACTCATCTTTGTATTTCTTCCTTCTAAGCACCATTCCCTACCAAGTACAGCTCCACATACAAGTACTAGCAGAAAGCAGATGTTTAATTCAAGCCTCTTTCAAGTGATGAAACCGAGTCTCCAAAGGATGAATTCTGAACTATGTACATAAGCCCTCTCAATAAATGCAAGCTTATTTGTACTATTAAAGCCAGATTATACCAGTGGTGTGAACACATTTATAAAGATAAAAACGTGCTTCTACTAGAAGAGGACAAGTATAAGGCACATTTATATAACAGTATAATTGTGGCCACATTAATGATCATACTGATATAACTACACTGGTAAGAACCACAGCTACAGTCATTCAAAACTTTTTGGATCAGGGCTTGGCAATTAAACACGTTATGACCGCTCAACCAAACATAAAATCAACACTGCTTCAAGACAACAAATATTCTCAACTATCTATATTCAGATGTGTGTCACTCAACCATCTCTAGGGCCATTTAAAAATTAATCTGCAGTTGGTCTTGAGATGTAATAGTTTCACTGCCTCCCAGGTAAGTTATGCTGTTCAAAGGGCGTGCTACGCAAGAGCCATAGATCAACTTCTACGCTAAGACTTCCATGGCAAAGAGCTATCACCTCCAGGCAGTGACAAGCCACCATTACTTTTTCCTTAATTTCAATGTTTTTTTAATTCAGAAAGTTACAATACTCAGTTTCTCTCAATCTCAAATAATGCCAAATACAGATTAACTCATGCTGGGCATGGAAACTGACAATATAGCGAGTTAAAGCAGCTCGATCTCATCCTAGGACCCAAGCATAAATAAGCTAAACAGAGTGGGTACCATTAGACACTGGACATCTACCACCTGCAATATTTAGTGATACTGCAGCTGAATTACAAAATAATCAAGCACTGACCTGTGGTGCTTTGAATGTCCATTCTTACAATAGAACCCATGTAGCCAAAGAAAATATTCTTACAATAAAGATCTGTGCCCTCGTTTAAAGGTAAACCGTGAATGACTGTGCAGTAGTCTTCTCTTCTGGTACTCAGAAGTAAACTGCTCCCATCTGTAATCTTTCAGTTGTGATCTCTTGAACTGTAGCAAAACAAAAACACACCAACAACTTTCCCCTCCCAGAAACACCTTTCCCTCTCCCAAGATTAAAAAAAAAAAAAAAGTGAGTTTGACACCATCTTCTTCTGTGTTCACTGAGTCCAGTTAGATTGAAGAGCCACAACTTCTGCTCTGGAGGGTAATAATAAATGTACACACAAATGCCATTTTGTACAGTTGACATACTCTATGAGTTGGTTGACTCTAAGCTTGATTTGGTCCAGTCTGCTGTTGCTGCGTCTCTTAGGAAACATTAGTTATAGGTTTGTACTTCTTGAATCTGGTCCATTCACCAGTAGCATAGTTCATTTCAAAGACCGTATCAACCAACATAGTGGTGCTGCCAGTGCCATCTGCCTTTGGTAAATCTTCTGTATGCTCACTAAGTTTAATTTGGATGATGTCACCTTGCTCTTGGCAAGGATTCTCTGTGAACACAAGAACAGGAACAAATTATACATTTCAACACTGTATTAGAAAAGGTAAAGAGCACTTGATGGGGCTTCCTATCTTATGCTGAAAAAACCCAAACCCAACAAACCCACCCCAAACCAAGCAAGTAATGTCCCTAATACACAATGTTCATCCTCCCTCCATACATCACAGATGGAGTTTTAAGGAACAAAACCAGATGCCAGAACATGAACCCCAAGGCTAAAGTAACTGAAGTAACAACAAAAGGGGGAGTAAAGCAGGCCAGTGTCATTTCTGACTGCCTCAAGAGTCGTAAGAGAAGCTTGTATTTAAATGTGAGTTCGTAAACTCTAACAGAGTTGCTTTATTTGGGACACATTTTGTAGCCAAAAGCCTCAACAATTTTCAGCTGTTCTGGAAGCCCAAACAGCTTCACTAAAACGCCAGTAGAAGTATTAAATATTACATTTCAAGGTATGGAATTGGCACTCAAGAAGCTCAAGAATATGTTAGTTGGCAGTTATTTACCCAGCCTTCAGAAGATGCTGACGTTATTACTGAAGGAATTCATATTGTTATATACTTCTCTATATATGTATATGTGAATATATACAACACACACATGTGCACACTTCCAAAATAGTATTTTACCTTGTATTACAAAAATGGTCCACATAGATATTGAAACACACCCTCCTACTGCAATCTGAAGTAGCACCTAGTACTAAGAGTACCATCATTAATGTAAATACACAAAACTCTCTTAAAGCCCAAGGACCATCACAGTAACTCTACCCTGATCATCTTCATCAGTGTACTGCATTAATCCAAATGCATGAGCCACATTTAGGCTCCAGCACTCCAGTGATAAGAGCCCTCAAATACCAAATAAGAAACCAGAGCTAATGTAGAGTTCACTTAAGGACTCTTAAGCCCCTTCTCATCTTACATCTGTTAGTCTTCTGGGTAAAACAGCCTTGGTCTACCAAGGCCAATATATGACAGGATCTAGCTATGAGACAGCTTATCTCCCTGGGATTCACAGCACTTGTGGTTACCCAAAGTCTCCAAGAAAACAGTTGCTACATTTCTAACGTTAAGGAATCAGCAAGGAGGCTCTGTACTGCCCAACTTGTACCTCAACTTGCCACGAAAGAACTTACATTCACTGGTCTTCTAGACAGACTACTAGGACCCAACCAGACTGGTCACTGTTCTGACCGACTGCCTCATTTCTCTTCAACCCCTAAGCCATGATATTACATGTGTTCAGTTATGTATGTAGTGTTTAGCAACTGCTCTGACACACTGTTTGACTTACTGGAAATAGATCCTAAAGACCCATTTCCAGGTAGTCAGAACTACAATCCATAAAACTATATACAGTCCAAAGTAATGCACAGTCCAGTACTCACAGAGCAAAGCTAAAGCAAGAGTCTTGCACTCACATATGCACATTTAGAAATGCTAGGCCATATTTCAGATTTAGGTATTCAAAAACAAGCTAAGTTAGCCTCAATACATGCCTCTGGATCCTGCCATGAATCCAAGTATAAGAGCCTTTTCTGGCCTTGTAACTTTGTTTGCAGTCTTGAACATTTCCTGTGCAGCATACATTTGCTCCCTCTGCAACAGATACAACAAGTATGAATTCCAGTGGAGAAAACACTGCCAACAGATACCGTATTAATATGCACAGACAAGCGTAAAAGAGTACAGGAAGTTCGTAGACCTACAAAAATTAAAAAAAAAAAAGCCTTAACTTCAAGGCTTTCCCTCTTTAATGCTTATACCTAACGCAGCAGGGACAACTGAATTCTGAAACTGGAAAAAACCCACCTTTAAATAGTTATGGAAACATGTGCTAAGACTTAATGTTTACATTATCAATTCTGTGTTATGACATTAAGAAAAAAAGGAAAAACCCAATACTTCCTCTATAGTCCAACAAACCCAGGCTTGCAATAATTTCAGAGGAATTGGGTTTTTTTCTCTAATAAGCAAATAGAGGTACTGCAAAGAAAGTCACCCAGCTTCCTAAAGTTCAGATCTTGCAAGCCAGGCTTACAGATGCGTTTATCAAAGTCTTCAAATCAGTTGCATCTTCAATTAGTTACCTGCTTAATTTCAAGCATGCACATAATAAATACTAACATACCAGCAATAAGAAGTTTCAGGACAAAAAAAATTATAATTGCTGTTGAGTTTAGTTTCCTCCTCACTCTCAGGCTTTAAAAGCTGCATAATGAGGGACTGAGGGCATCAAGAAATAAAGGCCTTCATCTTAGAATAATCTATGGATATCTTTTCTCCTACCATGGCAATAACAGAATGCTTTTTAGCAGCTTACATTATATGCAATTGGCTAGGCAACAGCTCTGCTGGAAATATACCTTTCTTCCAAAATTCTTTATAATGAGTAATACAGCATTGTTCTACGTAACAAATAGCAGTAAATAAACACATCTTACCGTGACCTTAACAGCGCACAACTAAAAATGTTGTGATTAACATTAAGACAGAAATGGTAACAAAGCCACAAAATATTTTCATTATCTTTGGTTATAAAAAAGCAGCCCCAACCACTCCATGATCCAAAGGCCAGGAACTGCCAACATACTAAATGAGATCAATAATAAAAATTTGCATTTTCCAATTGACATCCAAAGCAGCAGTCAAAAAGAACCTGGTTTTACTTACTGTAAGAGAGAGGCTTTTTTTCGGTGGTGGCTGTTGCTGAGTTTGGGGGGCCACTTGTGGTGCTTGTGCTGCAGGGGAAATGGCAGGAGGTGTGGTAGGTGTTAGGGGTGAGGTAGGTGTAGCTGCAGGTGGATTAGAGTTACTATTGTACATGGGTGTTCTTTGTTTGAATTGCGCAGGAAGAGTTGTAGTAGCATTTGGAGCGGCAGGCTCTTCAGTCTGTCTGTTAGTCTGCAAGGCCTCTCGTGCAGAGCCAGCTGCAAAAAACAATCAGGTTAATTAAAAACATTATAATCCACAAACAGGGATTAGCATCACCAATAGCCTTTAAAGAAACTAAAAATTCTGATTATTCCATTTTAACACCATAATTCAACATGCCATCTAATATCTATATGAAAAATTGAAGAGCTAATGCTCTTTCCACTCAATTATCTTTAGCGATAATTAGACAACTGAGTGACTAGCTGTCCAATATTGATTACACTGTATTTATCCATTAAACATAAAATTTGATGCTATCAGATTTATTATACTGAAACTGCTTTACTTACTTTTTAGCTTATATTGCTGTAACAACTGTACTCTGACCCTACCGAGATTATTGCTGTACTGTTACGTAGAAGCCAAAACCATAAAAATATTTCATCAGTTTTTACCTAATGTAGCAACAGCTTCCAAAGGAAATGACAATTAAGTCTCAGCCAGTAACAAATATTGAAAATACACAAATACTCTAACAGATGACAGAATCAAATGTAGTGTTTAAATAATGAATGATTTGTGAAGACTAACTGCTAAGACGGTTAAAACCTCGCAGTGTTGCTTCTCAAAGTTGATCCATTTACCTGCACTTAAGGAAGTTACTATTCCGAACCTGGCTGCAGGTGGAGGTGATTCATACAGTCAAGTTACTGTGATTTCCTAAGTTACTACCTGTCCAGCAAACAGTAATTACCCAGAACATAACTCCAGCCAGCTCTTAGACACAGGCACAGCTGCTTAAGCACCTTTCACGAATCTCAGGAGGTTTAAGCTAACCTATTCATGTTGTTCACAACAGACTAAAAGGCAGATACAGACCAGAGCTACACTGATGCCTTTCAAATTGGATTTTAGAGAACGAGATGCCTACCACTCTTCATCTAGACACAGACACAGCACTGGTTAACAATACGACTATTATCTAGTAAGATGTGGAACAGGACAGTGAACACTTGAGAGGACAAACATTTGTAATAATTAGCCCTTAATTTTGTACAAATCTCTTAAGTTTTATTACTGGTTTCCTCTCATGTCAGAATAACTGACTTGCATAAAGTACCATCTATCAATTATGCAACCTCAGAGTATATGAGACCAAATCTGTGGATCTTCCGTGTGCACCTTATATCAAGGAAATAGTTTTATATTCCTTGTCTATAAGAAAAGCTAGATACCCCATCCTCCAAAAGGAAGAAATAAGTTAGAAAAAACAGAGAACAAAGACAATAGAGAATTTCAAACTAGGCTTGTCCTGCTGTTGAATACAATGCCAAGGCTCTGGAAAATAATACTAGCTGCTGACAACACTGATGTGCTCTTGGCTGCATTCCTTCTGGAGATGCCAATTTTCTGCCAGAGAAAGATTTGCATGGACCTTCAGAGAGATTCTGAACTGTTTCAGGGCCAAGTGATCAGGTTTTGCATATGCATTTTTCTATAGTGACCAACATGCCACAGCTCACGAAGACAAACATTACCAAATCACAACAAGCAAGAGGAAGAATAATGCCTTAAAGTGAAATGTTGGTTCTGTTAACTGTAAGGTCTGGTAATGAATCCCAGCCATGCACATCTGTTAGCGCAAACTGGTGCATTCCTTTAAGACTTTACATGCAGCAGGGAAGGAAAAGTAAAACCAAGTGTGTTAAAATAAAAGGTGTAGAAATAAAGGATTTGTACGAACACTATTTTTTACTGTAGGCGATTTTCTAGAATTGAAAATAATGTAGCACTTTTCAAAACATGCAGGAGCCCAGCTATTATCTATCAGACTGTTATAAAAAAGGTAAAAGGAAAATGGATGGCTTGATCCCAGCCTGGGTGAAAGCTAATATGTACCTGCCTCTAGAAAGCAACTGTTTTCTACATACATGCATATGGATGCGTGTATGGAGTATATACGCTTGTGTATTACTGGTGTCTCTTTAGGGATTTAGAAAGTGCTAGATTTTCTATTAGCCAGTAAGAAAAAAAAACCCAACCAGCAAATTGCTTTGCTTGCTTGACTTACTTAGGAGTCATTTTAAGACTTCAACAAGCATTTTCTTTATTTAGGTTAAATGACACGTCTGGTTACCCCAAACCCAAAGGCTGGGTTCCTGCAATGGATTTTTATGCTGCTAAGGTTAAGTTTCACTAGAGTTGAGGGATAGTAGGTTTGTAAATAAAAGAAGAGCTGGACAGTAAAACTGTATAGAGTTGGAGGTATTAGGCCCCAGAAGCAAAAAAAGTGTCTTTTACCTGGCTGTGTTTCAGAGCTTGGGATATATGAGGAGGACGGCACCACGCTGGGGGTAGCAGGTAAGTAACTCGTAGAAGGTAGTGCAGGCTCATTGTTCAATGAGCCAAGTTTCTGTAAAACAGAAAAGGAAGTGTTATAACCATACTCCATGTATGCATGCGCTGTTTCTGCACTTTAAATACAATTTCAACATTAGTTCTGCTATGATATTCCTTTTGGGAAGTTAATTATGGACTCCTCTGTTAGGGCAAGTTTGCCATTTCAACCCTAACTTGAGACATCAGAATTACCCTAGGAGAGAAAAAGCAGCTGTTATTTCCCCTAATTCAGATCAAAGTTGCTTCTGAAGGCACAGTCTGAGCCAGGAAAAAAATACTACTGTGGAGACTGTACTTCTGCAAAGAGAGTCAGGATGCTGTTCTTTTGTCCCATTCCTCAGCTGGTAGTGTGGAGACCAGATGATGAAATTTGTGCAGATGGTACTCTCAGAAGAATGACACTATAGAAATGTGATCTTCTGCCTGAGCAAACATACTCTTCACTACTAGCAAGCAGAAACCTGTGTTCATCCATGAGCAAAATGCCAACTAAAATATCACTCAGGAGAATGTAAAGGCCTCTGGGACATAAGCAGAAGGCAGCAGTAAAAGCACAGGTAAAACCATCTTTCCACTGAAACATGCAAACACCAACATGATGGATGTCATCTAGGATCAAGCCAAAGAAAATACCACATTTTGCACTTAACTATAAATGATACTGCACACACAGCACAAAGACAACAGCATGGTATCTATGAAGATCCTCACTTCAGTCCAATCCTGCCTTACAAACATAAGGGGTTGACAGAAGAACGAAGTTTTGGGGGAGTAAGTCTAGCAGACAAATCATTCAAGGTAGCCTTACTAGACAAAAGATGGATATTCTGTAAAATGTAGAGCTTGCCAAAAAGACACTCTTTGCCTGTCTTTCTGCAGACTGCTATAAACTTCACTCCTGACACAGGCCTACCAGTATCTGCCTATATGTTGTTTTTGGCATGTGTGCTATTGATTGCTACCCCTATAACCATGAGACCAATGCTGCATGTGCTTACCATTAGGCCCTAGAGGAAGAAACGCCTGGCTCACCAACCAAACCACAGGTCTTTATTTTTAAATAGAGAGCTCTCTGAAGGCAAGCACTGCACGTCAACACATGGATTTAAAGAGGCAGAGGTAATCATGACCACTTTAAATTTGGAACGAAAAGACACTTAAGATTTGAGATGGATTTCTATCATCCCAAGATGCTTGCAAACACTGGGTGCAGCTGCCTCAAATTATCTATTAGTATCTAAAGAACGCAGTTCTACAAATTAATTCCAGGCCAAGGCTTGCTGGAATAGAACAGACAGTTTCTAACTCAGAACAGGGGGAGGACCTAACGTTCTTGTAAGAGTTAGGTCATGACTGAGAAAGCATAAAGCTGCATCACAGTTTTTCCAACGCACCATATCTGAAAGAGTAAGAAAAAATCCTACACAGAACTCCTCCCTCCACCTCTCACCCTTCGATTGAACTACCTCTAACAACAGGTTAGCTTTTTCAGTAGATCCTAAACAACGTTTGGATTAGGAAAAAAGAAAAAGACTGTGAAGAGGAATGGCCACCTCTGAACTTTATGGGTTTTAAGAAGCACAAATTTATAAGCCGTAGGTAATTTGGACAGATCAATTTCAGTTTATCCTTCCCTTTCAGAAGTAATGGGACTGGCTAAGCCTAGTTACAGACAGGTTTGGAGACCTCAGAAAAAGATGCCTTCTGGATTAAGCATCAATTCTCAAAGATTACAAGCTAAAAATGGAGAAAAGAACCACAGGAAGATACTGGTGAGTAGGTTCTTTTCTCAAGCCAGAAGACAGAGGAGCTGCAAAGACTTCTTTCTTACTTGGCTGCTTATATCTCCCTCCTGGGCATAGGCCAATGACAAGTGCTCCTCACAGACTTCTGTGGACATTGTTCCACTAGGGTCACAAAGGATGCACAGGCACTGAGTGAAACCTGTAGGAACTCCTGAAAATGATTCTACCTCTCCACAGTCAGAGGGGTCCTCCTATTCCCTTCATCTCTGACAGAAGACTACAATCCTTGGTTACAGAAATGTGATGCCCCATCACAAACTTAGAATAGCAACATGAAAACAATCAAAAACTTCACCTTCATCCTGCTTTGAATTTTTTATCTAGTTTGGTGAAAATACAATGGAATTTTGAAATAATTATATAAAGATTTTCACATTCATCTAGGTTGGAAAGGACCTTGAAGATCATCTAGTCCAGATGACTAAGAGGCACGTTTCAACAAGTTAGTAAAATATTATTACAGTGTTTAAGCATTTTAGAATAACTTGCATCATGCCTTTCTCATCTTTTTTTCTGTTTGGTTTCTGTTTGGTTTGGTTTAGTTTAGTTTTACCTGTGTAGACACAAGGCCAGCAGCATAGTCTGGGGTAGCATTTTCTACTACTGTTTCTTCTTTGGCTTGCTTTTCTACAACTTCTGTATCTATTGCATAAAAATAGAAGTCAGTTCAAGGAAGTTTTCTGAAATACTGAATTATACTTTTTTAAACAAAGACATAAAAATGAATTCTTCAAAGTCTGCTAAAATATGCTTAAAGAGGTATATGCTGAAAGGTTGGTAGATACAGTAATCTTCATACACAATTTTATAATCAACCCAATTATGAACTGAACCACAATGTATATCCATCAAGATACAGCATCTGTGTAATTAGGCAGAACTGGCTAACTTTAAGATATTAGAAAGCATCAAAACCCAAGCAAAAATTTAACTGCAATTATGATTTTGTTCTGAGACAGTACTCACATTTTTGGTGACAAATACAAAAAGTTTGTTTTGGGACAAATATGCTGCCTAGTGTACCTTCCTGATATGGTTAAGTAGAGCACTGCTCTGTCACTTAAAAGCAGTATAACAGATATTATTCACTTGTTAAGACCTCTCAGCCAGAATTTTGCAGTGCTGTTTTTTCAACATTACTTTCAATTAATTTACTTGGCTACACAGCCAGTAGAAATAAGCATACCAAAATATCTCAGAACAATTCTAGTACTGAAGCCACTCACAGACCTATGTGCTGCCCAAAGTATAACTAGTTCAACCCTTTCATGCAACTGAGTCAAGTTGGCACACGGCAATATGATTACAAGCATGGTGGGGGGGAACGTGGTTGGACAAAAAATAAAATCCTCCTTTAACGCATTTTTTTGGTTGGTTGTTTTTTGGGGGGGTTCTTCCTCCCCTTTTTTAAAGTTTAGCTGAAGATAGTTTCAACAAATGAAGAACAAATGGTACTACAAATCTGTGTCCTATTTGCAGGTATATTAACAGCCTTCATAAGTAGCATGTTATACCAACCTAATGTCTTTCTTCTTCTCTTTGCTTCACGGCCAGCACCTACCATATCCAGCTCAGAAATATCTAGAAGCTAAAAAGAAAGGCAATATAAAACTTAGTAACTATTGCTAAATTTATGTAGTTTATCTCTAAATATTGTATTTAATTTTTTCTTTAATATATTGAAACTTGATTCGAAACAGCATCAGAAATTCACTGTAGATCAGGGAGGAGAACTGAGCAGGAAAGCAAGAGACTAAGAAAGAGTGCACCTACCTTTACTCCTCTTTCTTTGCGCAAAGGTGTTCTTGAAGGAGGAATGGGAGTTCTGTTTCCAGAAGGACTAAATACACTAGGTGCTGAAGTACTCCGGAATGGAGCTTGTTTTGGTATTCCTTTGAGTGGTGCTTAGGGAAGATCAAAAAAGGCAACAATTGTAATAGGTTTAATTAGTCATGAAAAACAATAATAAAGAGTTCATTGGCTTCTCTCCTTCTTAACACACACACCCTCCCCTTCAAATGTTTATAGTGTGGAACTATCTATAATACACCACACGTCTCTCAAAGGTCAGATTAGGTTTTACCCTTCAAACAAGGGGCAAGAGCCAATCTCTAGGCTAATGCTTGCAACCCCATTCTATGTGAATTAGTCAAACAGGTGCACTGTTATTAAAATATACTTTTCCTGCATACATTGATGCTTTCCTTACTTATAATAAATAAACTCTGAACACATAAAAAGGTATTGGGAATGAATGTTCTGAATCCAATTATTGCCAGAGTCACTCTTTGAACTTTAAGATCTAGTTACTTGGTAAAAATGTATTTAATCAAAGATCCTTAGCCATGCTTCTCCAGGGCTAAGGGCTTGCAATCTACTGGAAAGGTAAATTACTGTTTCACACAGGGGTCTGAAATTCTGGAGCTGCTGTTTGCACAAGAAGGACAACCCAATTTGGGTCTATACTGCAAACAGAAAACCTGCCATCTCAATATTCAGCAGAAACTGCTACACCTATAAGAAGCTGTTTTCCCCAAACTTTATACTGTTACCCTTCTACCTCACGCTTAATGTAAGCGCTGAAAACAGCATCCTTTCACCAACTGATAGAAAATTTGGGATACGTATAGATATCTATTAGGTCTTTGAGCCTGCTGACAATCTCATCATACCCTACAATTTGATGATAAACACAGAATTTTAGTTTGAGGTTAGATACACCGTATCCCTCTATACGTTGTACTGAAAACCTTTTCACCAGAGGACAATCCTCTGACCAGTGTAAGTTTCAGCAGAGTAAATTGATCCCATAACTCATTTCTAGAGACCACCTGGCTCTAAAGGCAAAGTCTAAAAAAATAGGTTTATTAGTTCAACAGCTAAAAAGAATTACAAGAACTAATGGTCAATTTCAATACTGGGACAATTTTTAGTTCAAATTACAACAACAATTTTTGCATTTACTGCATGAACACACGGCCAAACTTTGGTGTTCAAAACCACATCTTAGATAACATCGACAAAGTACTTCACAGCTTCGAGCCACCACACCAAGAAATCACTCAAGTTTTACAGCTCAGCATCATATTGGTGGTCAGAAAAAAGTTATACCTGTGCAGTGATTTAAAGTACGCAACTAATTTTGAACCCTCCTCTTGCTCCTAGTCAAAAACTTATTTGAAAAATTCAAGCAGTTCAGGAACTTCAGCAACAGCTGAAATCTATTAATGCAAAGTTGAAGAATGATTATAACATCTGTGTCATGTCCACTAAATAGAAGCCACTGTACAGCTTTGGCTGCAGAAAGCACACTGTCCCCTTTTCTTTCTCCACAAATACAAGATACTTTCAGTCTACTTCATAGTATTTCAAAGAGCACAGCAGATTACTGTGATCTACTCTGCTCCCTTCTGGAGCAACATGGCTTAGTCAGGAGTTATTCCTGGAGTGATGTAAATTAAATTCTTACCAAAGTCTATAGGCATGATCTAGCTGTTACATTTTAGAAGCATGGCAGATATGTTTGCCATTTAAGAAAAACCCCACACTCTTGTTCTTTCTGACAAGACATGTGAGAAACATTTAAATATCAGGACAGAGGGAGGCAGAAAGGGAGAAATACTTTGCTTCAAAAGTAATTAAGTTTTTGTGAAAACTAGACGGTAATTTTATTCTTCATCAAGGCTATTTTATCAGATTTCCTTTCTGGGAAGTGATGAAAGTCAGCCATACTTGTTGTATCTATCTTTTTGACCAGTCCCCTGCCTTTGGCATGGAAAGGCACTCCTGCAGTCTTCTTGAGCTGTTGTGCAGTTTCTGTTGCTACAAAGAAAAAGGGCTTCAGTTATTAAAGAATTTGTGCTGAAAAAATACAATATATTGCTTCTTATATAAAGTGTTATTAACTAATACATAAAAAGATGGGAATAGCAACAAAGGAAGATTTATATTTTAATTAAAACCCAGGTTTATGTGAGGTAAACACGGTATTTGAAGAAAATGCAAAATCAGTACGATTATGCAACTGGTCTAAGCGAAAAGAAATTATCAGAGTAGACAATTTACTCTATAGAGATTGAAGTAATTAAAGAAAGTTCTACATAACATCACAAAAAGTTACAAATCTTGTATTTAACAAGACCAACTACTCAAGTCACACACAAGAAAGAAGCAATCTGCTGCAACAGAACAGCAGGTACAGTAAACTATTTTATAATCACTTAGTTAAGCGGCTACCAACACATATATATATACATGTTGCCTTTTGTTAGCAAAAACCCTCTTGGTTTTCACACCCTATATAGATAGCCATACTGAGCAAAAGAAAGCATTAATTAGCAGTTCTTGCTCCCTCTTGCAAAAACATATGGTAAAATACAACTAGGTTCTCATTTCAGTTTTGTTTCAGGAGCTTTAACCAAAACTGTCCCTCACAAGTCTTCAAAATTGACTGTTAAATATACCCCATGAGAGAATATATCTATGCTTTAAAAAGCTACAGCTTGTTGTATGCCTTGAAATCTGAACAGCATTTAAATCAAGATTAGCATTTTAATGTAATCATGGCCAGAATGACTTGCACCTGCTCTTCCACACATATTGGTCTGTCAAAGAATAACAGCCAGCAAAGCTCTTATAACAGAAAAATTTAATGTATATCCCCATACTGGAGAATAAGACTGAATATAAATTTTCCCTTCACCATTTAATTCATTACTCAAGCTTATCAACTAGGTGTAATACTACTTACACTTCTGCAAGAGTTCAGCTCTGAGTGTGGCACTTTTAGGTTTCCTTTTCAGCTGGAAATGTTTCACTGGGGGGGTAAGTGGCCCAGCTAGTGTTGTCAAGGCATTTTTGTTTAAATATTGGCATTCCAACGGCAACATAGCTGAAGTTTCACATTCACTTACTGCATAAAGAGTTAACACAGTACACATGGTATTAGCACCTCTTCGATAGTTAATTACAAAACATTTCACAATTAGACTGTACAGGTGTTTTTAAATTTTAGATTACTTATTTAAACACCAAGAGTAATTCAGTTCTAATGATTACACAGTATATAACCAGTCATTAGGATGTTTGTTTTTTACATTAGCTTCGTAAGAGCTTCCATGTTAATTATACCCAGTCAAATTATAGGAATCTTAAATATGCTACTATTGTCAGAGTGAAAGATAAAAATGACTGAATTCTCAGATTCCTTAAAAATTTCGCATAGAAAGAAAACTAGTAAACAAAAGTCCAAACAAAAAGTGTGAACAGACCATTTGTTTATAGTAAGAAAATAAAATGCTTCCACCTTTCCACCTCCAAGTAATTTGATTATTGGTCTGCTGCAATCCTAACTCCAAGAGACCATGTCTGTCCGTTGATGCCGCAGGGCTTTTTCTAGGCAGTGTGCTAAATAAACCCACTGAAGTAGCAGTAGCTTTGCATCACCATTTACTACACTGTTTGAAGCAGCAACTGTGCAAGTGCCTGAGCCAATATTTTCAGCTGCTAGGCAATCCGTAGCTACTCAGACAGCAGCAGCACAACTCTTCTTGTGACCAGTCTCCCCCACAGCCCCTGTCGTTTGTTGCCTAGAGGAGGCCTTCCAGCGGAGACGCACCCCACCTGCCCAACACAGTGGTGGTGCTTCCACTGCAGAAACAGAGCCTTACTGTCTTCTTTGGTACCAAAACATATGAGACAGAGCAATATATGAAAAACCTCAATTTACCAAGCTGCAGTAAGTTAGTTATTACCTATCACATACGGCCTGTCTACAATCCTAATGAATCCACATTAACTTGTGTGTTGCCCTTCACAAACACTCTGGGTAACCTGACATGCAAGTTCTGATGATGTGTGAAAAGATAATTTAAGAAGTTACCATTCCTTAAATATCACAGTTCTCAATCCAGTAACATGCCAGGTCATGAACTGTGGCAGTTAGGAGACAAGACATACTGCTTGTCCTGATACCAATACTGTTAAGATAGCAAGACTGCCTGTGAAATGACAGGTTATTTCTGAAAAAAAGGCATCACATTTCTGTAATTTTCACCAACAGAAAAGGCTTACCTTTTTCTCTAAGCTCTCCTAAAATATCTTGAACATTGGGATTCTGTTCTTCAAGATCAAGGTTAAGGGAGCCAGTATCTGGAAAGGATTTTAAAATATCAGCTACCATTAAGACCCAGGGGTCTGAATCCAAGGTAGCGAGCTGGATAATTTCAGTCAGTGCCCCTTTCATCTAACAAAAAAAGAAAAAGAAAATCAGCCAATTGGAAACAGTTTTAAACAGGTTATCGTTGGATTTTTTTATTTTAAAAAGACACTAGCATGCACAATGTTTTACTACT
Organism: Strix uralensis; assembly: GCF_047716275.1. Taxonomy (NCBI): domain Eukaryota; kingdom Metazoa; phylum Chordata; class Aves; order Strigiformes; family Strigidae; genus Strix; species Strix uralensis. Next base: position 9,707,994 of record NC_133975.1, read on the forward strand.
GGGGAAGGGAAGAGGGAAACTGCTTCAGCACAGTTATACATTAACTCCAGAACTAAATAAAGAATGAACCAAGGTAATTTTTTTATATCACTTTCGGTCAATCTAACCCAAGTTTGTTTTGAGCTTTTGGCAGCTCAAAGCTTTGTTTAGCACTGAACATTTTTACTAAAAGCAACAGGCCAGATTCTTACATTACTGTGTCCTTACGTTCCACACTTACACTCCCAGTGTACCCACAACTTATATTCAGTGATAAGCATATGCAACTAGAATACAACAAGTTATTTAGAACAGGCATCTAAATTAAGATGTGTCCCTTTCTAGGCTACAGAATAATTAAGCAGACCGACCATATCTGCATCATATGAACATAGTAAGTCCTCAAAATTTTACTTAAGCTTAAGCCAAAATAATGTGTTTCACGCTAATCAAAACTGTACTGTTTGACAAAACCAACATATTACAGAAGTAGACCAAGCCCTCTAATATGCCGCAAGTAACAAGATTTTCCATCTACCAGTTTCTAGAGTAAGAAAAAAGTTATTTTTCTTTAAGAACCTATCTTTAAAAAGGGGAAATAATGCTTAAGATTATAAAAATGTCATTGTCACAGTATTTTTTTTTTAATTACTGATCAACATGTCTGTTGGCACTATGAAATGAAATAAAAATCAAGGCGACTACAGTCAGGGGTTACACAATGAATCTCTTAAAGAGTTGGTGTACTTCATTCACAGGTAAGCTTAAACCTCCCCAAATAAAGACTGAACACTTTTTTTCCTAAGTAAACTTTCACGTAAGCATTAAAACATTAGCTTCACAGAACTAAGATGTTCGAGATGTACTGTGCGTCTATCAAGCCACAAAACATAACAGTAAAATTACATATTTAGACATACTCTATATGTATGGCATTAACATTGAAGAATTTACAAGCAAGTATAAGGAAATACTTGAATTGTGATTTTTTACAGCCCACTGTGGCATATATAGCTTAGTTACAGTCTACATGTTTCTGAACACAGGGAGGCAAGCAAGAGATTCATCTTCACCTTTATGCTGTATTTCTTCCCCTTTATTTAGAACCAGCCTTTTCTTATATGAAAAAGTTTAATAGAACTCATGCAACTCTAAGAAATAAGTTAAATTTCTGCTCTCCATTTTTTCCCCCAAGCACTTTAAAAGCTCAGAGGCAAACATTGACATTTCTCAATTCCTTTCACCCAGTGTTATTGCCCTCTCACTTTAGAAAGGTTTACGTGTGCACTATAGGGGCAGTTTGTCCTTTACCCCTTGCATGTTTTAGCACTCATAACATTTTACCTGTGAAATGAACCAGACCAGTTCATCTGACCAAAAACTAGCATCTCTCTATAGCTTTAAGCTTGATCAGCCCCTTGGTGTGGCTGACTACAGTCACACAAACACTAGAACCATGAAGAGTGGAGCAGAAAGGAGACACCACGACAGTCAGTTACCAACTTCAGCAGCACTACTGATGTGCTTTGAATTAGACTGCCCATACAACCATGATCACACATCACACAGTTTAAACATGTTGTCAAATTTAACCAACGTTCACCAATGGAGAGAATCAATTTCTAAGGTTCTAGTCTTTGTTGTCCTCCATTGCTCATTTCTTTCTCAGTAAACATAAAAACCCACCTCGACTCCACACAGATTTGTCAATCTCTCTATTCTAACCCTAAACTCATCAGAAGTCACTTCCACTACAATGGATGAGGATGAGCATGAATACTATTGGAACAAAGTCTTTTATTCTCCTATCCTATAGGAATTACAGTACTGATTTATGCAAAATACCTGAAAATTTAAAACATGCCATGAGAGCTGATAAAGCTATGGTTTATTTATAGCTTTTACAAGCTTTTAAACTGGATATCACTAATGCAGGTAAGTGCATAGGAAGTAATTGCCTCCATCAAAGCAAACTCAGGCAATAGTTGGGAGCAAAGATGCCTCCTGTATCCTCCCAATTTACCCTTCATATCTGCTCCACAGAACTGCTATTGGTACCAAAAATTCACACAGCTACATGTCTATACTATGCATGCTCCTACCGAGCTCTTTTCTGGGCACATTACACCCACGCTGCTCTCAGGGCAGCTAAAGTCCAAGGCTACTTATTCCACGACCCACCACTTCACACGACTTTGGTTCCTACAAGAAAGAAGCCCACAAAACAACTTGTTTGCCTAGTACTGGGCAAATAGCATTATCACAATGCCTCATGGCAGAAAGAGCACGATGAAAGAAGAGTCACTATCACACACAGGGAAGCGAAGCATGCTAACATGTACTGTGAGCTAAACAGAGACCTTGCCTGAATACCGGTTTGCATTTAACAAGCCTGGATTTGAGTTTTGACTCATGTTTGTCTTCAAATAGCAATTTAAATATACGTTCCCTGTTCACTTTTGAACTGGCAGCTGAAAAAAGTTTTCATTTGTGGTTTGAGAATGCATGAAATGCAACTCAAAATAAGATAAAATCCTATGTACAGTTTTTCTGTTACTTTACAGACCAGAGCCATAATCCCAAACTCTTAATTGTAGAAGATTGCAACACCAGGTCAGTAAGAGTTCCATCAGCTTAACAAGATGCTGGTTGGAGCATGAATGTCAAGATCTGATGCAACATGTTCTGGCATTTCTCTCATATAAAACTTAAGGATCTAAAGTATTTTTCTCAGCCTGCTGGCACAAAAAAAAAAGCATGGGGTACGACTAGAAAAGTCTAACAAGAAAGGATCAGGCAGGATGGAAAAAGTCTGGGAACAGAGACAAAGGGAGATTAATAACGGCTGTGCAGGAAGAATACACAAACAGCATCGTGGGAAGGTGTAAAAAACGGAAACGTTACTAGAAACACACGAAATGATAGCTCCAAGATGACTTCTCACAAAAGATTCCCATTCATTTGCTTTATATTATGCCTAAATATATATGACTATACCTTCAGACAATTGCATCAACAGTTGGCTAATAAACCCAATCAAGTTTTAATCTTTTGGGGGCCATAGACAAGGTGATATTTAATAGGTACCTGTATTATTATAGAGCATTTTCATTAAGCTAAAAGCACTGGATTGAAAGTACAGTATTAATATTTACATGATTCAAAACTAGGATGGATCAAATATCACTACCGCATGTGTTTTGTATTTTAATCATGAAAAAGAGCAGAAATGGCCAAGAGTCAGATTAAAGTATACCATATTACATCACAGAAAAAATAGGAACACTAAATGCAGGACAGAAGGATGCAGAGCAGCCTGCCTGTTCTGAACCCAGAGGAAAAGGCAAGTGCCATATGCCCTCTTACTCCTTTGCACTAGTACTCCACAATTCCCACTTACATGGATCAGGAGTCCTCTATTCATGCAAGTAAGCAAGAAGAAACAGTATTAACTTCTGCTCTCTTGCAGCTGCTGTAATAAAAGGGCAGACCACTGCCAGGATAGGCTGCGTCTCCCTCTCAAGATAATTCAGAGAGCACAGCAGCACAGTCCTCATTCCAGACTTGGCTGTAGCATCACAGTCTAACCCCGAAGAAATAAATTAAACATTGGCACAAAAAGAAAACTTGCACTTGCCATTGTGAATCAGGTTAACAAGAATATAATATACAAAATAAACAGAAGTAACTGTTCTGCCAAATTCACAATTGAAACTCTGGTCAGCACTACAATGAGCTTTAGGCATCATTTCAAATAAGTGCGATTATCTAGAAAAAATTTAGCAGATGAAAAGCTGGGGGGCAGGGAGATTCAAGAGTTAGCAAGGTCTGCCTAGAGAATTACAGCGGGAAAGGATATTTTTGATAACTGCCTACAAAACACAATTAACTTAAAATGAAAATGGGAGCCAATTATTCTTATTAGTCAGCGGGAACAAACAAGCAGTAATGAGGTTCACAGCATGATAAAAAATTAGGTTTATTACCTATCCCACAGGAGCATTATGAGTATTAAGTTACTTATATCTATACAATATTTGGAGTGTTGAATGAAAACATTATGAAAATTGAAGGATATTACATTTGAGAAAGAAAAAAACCAACACACTTAAGGACTCAGTTTTCAAGAGAGCTCATTCAAGAGTTACTTGTCTAGACTTAAGCTTTCAGAGAGATTTAGAAAGGACCAGCAGCTAATTAAACCCCTTCTAAACCAAATACCACCACTTTCCTTGATTCCCACATAACTTTTTACTTAGATGCCTGCTCCCAAATGGTTTCCATGTTATTCTGTGCCTCAGTGAAAATGCTACAATATAGAAAGCAGGAAAAAAATAAGATTTTGAAGAGAAAATAGCTAAATCCAATCTGTTATCTGATCTGAGCAGGGAATAACATTTAACACATTATATAACAAACCAGTAGCACATCCTGCATCCACTATAGAGATCCCCAAAGCTTTACAAAGCTGATGCAATGTATTTTCCAATACTATTAAGTTTCCAAATGCCAGCTCACTGCTTCTCACACACGATCGATCCACACTAGCACATGGCACGGTCAACACACATATGACTTTCCAAAGAGACTAATGAAGTACTTTCACAGTTAAGTTCAATTATTTTCAAATACAGGAGTGATTTCCAAATGACAAATTTCACTTCCAGGCAGCTACAGGTATCCTGTACTGGTGTATTTCTGCTAGCAAAAAGACACCATGCTCAGCGCTCCACAGTACACTGAGCAGTGAATACTGCAGAGAAGTACACAGCACAGCACGTATACTGAACACAAACATACATATATATGTGTTCTGGGTATAAGATACCCGATGCCAGTTAAAATATCAAAAATCTTGACAGCAAGTTATGTAACAAACCTTCACAAATACAACCTATTTTAGCAAATTCACCACAAATTATGAGCATCTGATAAGACAACATCCCTTTCTGTCAAGAGTTTGGTTACACCAGCTATTTTTATCACTTATAGAAGGAAGTCTATAGTGATAATAGCAGACCAACTAGCAATGCTAAGAGTTTCTGCCTTATGAGTTTTTAATTTTTAACAATTTTAAGCCCTTCCTCTCAGTTAAAAAAAATTAATCACATGTCCCTGAAATAATTATGATGTTACAGGTACTGTGCAAAGGACTGAAAATATGCTTGATCCCTAGATCTCTATCAAGTGTGCTATTTACAATGGAAGATTATGATTGAATTCACAAACTCTGCCAAAGAAGTTAAAAGCCCCACAATATTTTTTGTTACAGCAGTAACAAGGTCTTTATATTTGGAACACAACCGATCAGTTTAACAATACACTAAAAGGCACAGCAACTGACTTGCTCTTTTTTACACACACTTTATCTCCATGACTAACAAAAGCACAGATCAAGTAAAGTTGCTGGCTACCAATTTCCTCAGAATCAGTAAAAAAAGTTTTTACCCGCCCAGTGCACACTCTTGCAGCATTTCAACAAATTACTTCAGCTGGCTTGAATTCTGCTCCCTCAAAGAGCTGGCGTGAGTGTTATTTATGAAGATCCCTAAGCTTTTTCGAGCTCTTTTCAATCTAAAACCACCACTAATGTGTTAGCTTTTCCTAAACATTGCAATACTCATTTCTTCCAGGCTACCTGGATTTTCACACTACTTCAGAAGAATTCTGCATACTCAAGAGTTCATGTGAGCTTATGCACAGCTCCCCATCTGGCCTTGGTTATTTGTTTGTCCAAAACAACTGCATTTGTCACACACAATGAAGACCACTTGTGCAACGGACAGGCACTAAACATGAATATAATAGTTTAAAAATTAAACACGCTGAACAAGATCTTACTTTTTTTAAAGTGACACCAATTATGTGTAATAGTGAACGATCATACAGATGCATGTGGCAAGACAGACACCATCACACACTAAACTACTGCTTAAACGTGATCCTTGTGCATTGTCAGCTTAGAAGTATACAAGAGCTGAGCACCCAACAAACCAAGTTACATACTGTCTCCCCACGCCCTGCCTAGTATATATGTCTATTAAGCCTAAGCAGCAGCTGCATCCTAGCCAAGAAAGAGATTGGTGCAAGCACTGCTGACGATACTCTTCACAAGAAAGTGAGGATTAACTACGCACCACCTCCATGATTGTTACCAGGAACCAATACCATACATGGTGGAAGTAGGAAAGGAATTCCTCAAACCTGGCTGAAGAAACTTAAATGTTTCCCAATTATTCTCCAACTATTGCCCCAAACATCAGTAGCTGCCTACTGGTAAGAATAAGCCAGCTACAGATGAGGTATGGTCCAGGGCCAAGTGAATAAGCTTGCAGAGCCAGCTCAGACTCGACCCAGCCAGCTTATTAGCTGGGGTAGAACAGTAAAGGAAAGAACCAGCTGTTCCCAGAAAGGTAAAGAGAAGCAAAAATAGGCATGGCAATTTTCCTCAAGCACGACCTGACTGCAAAAAGGTGGGGAAAAACACTGTTGAGTGCAGACCCCAGATCTTCCCCTCCCAAAGTTTCAGCACTTGCTGCTGTCCTTCCTAAAGCTGAGATGTTTGACTTGGGACACCTACACAGCTGTCAGTACTAAGGAAGGAGAGTGACGGAAGCCTAACACACACGACTGTTCCTAAATGATCCTGGCTCTCTGTCCTAATCCTAGAACCACTGCCTCAGAAAAGCCCTCCTCCCCAGAGGCACCCAAACTGTATCAAAACACAGCCCTACAAGTCCATGTGGAGGTGTAAGATGGGTTTCACGTCAAAACTGCTTTCAAAAGACCAGTGTCAACCAAAGACTCCACGAAGAGCAGGAGGAGGAGCAGCAGCAAAGCTTCCACTCCACTCCTTATCACAGAGAATCTGGGCGCTTTTCCTCACAACAAGGACCGAGTCCTCCGAGCTGGGCCTCAACGGACCGCTCTGCTAGCCGAGACCTTCTTCCTCCCCCTCCCCGCCCAAGACAGACTACGAGAAAGAAGCGGGGAGGTCTGTGGGGACCAGCCTTCCCATACACGCCACCCCCCGCCGCCGAGTGCGGGCGGGCACCTGCCCTTGAGGAGCTGCCGCTGCTCGGCTTCCCCCCCTCAGGGCTGCCGCGGGCAGCTGCCCGCTCCAACCGCCCGCCGCGCGGGAAGGGGCAGCGCGAGGCCGCCTGAGGCGGCACCGCGCCGCGGCCCGGGGTCTGCCCTCACCACAGGCTCCCTGTGAAGGGGGGGGAGGTGGTACTGGCGCTGCCCTCCCTTCTCCCCTCACGCCATCTCCGACCGACCTCTCCTCCTCACACACACGCTCCCCGCTTCGGTTGAGCTTCCCGCGCAAGCTCCTACCCAACTCTCACCTCATCCACCGCCCGGCGGGGCAGGTGCAGCATCCCCAGGAGCAGCTTGAGCTTGACGGCCGAGGAGAGGCCGTGGAAACAGAGGCGGATGTTGTCGATCACCGAAGCCGTGAGCAGCGAGGCAATGCTCGGCGGCGCCCACAGCTCGTCCGTGGAGCCCAGTTTGTTATGCAGCCACAGGCCAGTGTCGCTCTCCCGCATCGACGCCATCTTGGGAGCGGGGCGAAAAAAGAGAGGATTCTCCACGGGCATTTTATGAAGACACCTAAAGGGAGGAAGGGAGGGGTGAGGACCCCTGCGGGTCGCCGTCTTGTTCGTAAGCCAAAATGGCGGCGCCCTATGCGGATGCACTAGGAATAGGCGGAGATTCTGCCGTAACCTAAAATGGCGGCGCCCAAGCGGCGAAAAATAGGGAGGCTCTTCCCCTCTCTCGTTCAGATGCAAAATGGCGCTCGCCACAGTTTTTTTTCCGTATTGCAAGATGGCGCCGCCTCACTGCAGAGACGCTTCTCTGTCACCCCCGTCTCGTTTGTTCCTCACAGTTCGCCCTAACTTCTCCGGGACTCTCCCAGGCAGAAAAGGGCCGCAACCAGAAGTGGGGTGCCGAGCGGCACAGCTCGGAGGTAGGCCGGAGCCCGCCCCTCCCCTCGGAGAACGCTGGCCTTCCCCCAGCCGGCGGCTCCCGCCTCCCCTCGCTGCCCGGGAGCCGCCTCACTGGTTCGGCGCGTTGAGCCGCTGCCGCTGAAGGCGGGAGAATGGCTGAGGCCCCCACTGCCCGCCCGCCCTTCCTTCCCGGGAGCTGGGCCGGCCGCCGGGCCTCCAGATACAGCGTTTGGCAGAGCACCACGTCTCCTTCCCTTAAGCCCCCGTATCCGCGAAGGGGCGGGTAACCCGCCCCCTCAGCGGCGCCCGCTTGGGCACACCAGACCCCTGGCAGCAGCCCTTTTGCGCTCTCTCTGGTCGGCCTGCGTTGTAGAGGCAGTCCATTTTCCCCACCTACCATCGTGGGGAGCTTGTTAGAGTTAATATCGCCTTAAAGTGCACCCACCTCCGCAGTTTCCTCAGGTCCTGTCAGCCCTTGGTTTTCTTCTCGCCCAAACCAGCTAGGGCAGCTTGCCGACGCGGTGCTAGGTGGTGAACCCCCCCGGTGGTGCTACGATTTGACACGAGTGTGTTTTTCATAATATTCCCTGGAGATTTTTGTGCTGGGTGCTTCAAGAGGTGTGGGAGGCTACATCAGTGTCTGTAACACTAGCGGTAGGCGCTCAGAAATTGGGGGTTGGTATGCATACATTCATATTCCCTTGTGATTCAGCTCATTGTTATTTAAATATGAAAAATTAATCAATTGTCTAAATCCCAGAAGACTCAAGAGTTTTTAAAGTGCGGCATAAACGGTTCATTTTAGTGGCTTTCTAATCGAAATTAAAGTACAGGAGTTGCAGGAGTGCATAGCAAATTCACCTTCTCTCAAGGTTTTTAATTAAATTTTTTTTTTACAGCATTCTTCCTTTAAAGGAGGTTGTTTACAACTTGATTTCTCTAAGAGAGCAGAGTGATTCTTGCTGAAGTGCTTTATATTTTCTTAATATGGTATTGTGGAGCGTTACATTTTATTCTTGTTCCCAACTTTTACTAATACCCAAAATGGTGAGTGTCTGCAGCTGTTAGGCTCTATGAAACACTGGCTTTTATCAGTGTGGAAATGTTTTAGAGGAAAGAGTTTCTATGTGAATAAATTATATATTAGTACATTGGGATTTTTTTTTCCACAGCTATTCATTTAAAATGTGTGTACAGATGCACATGCATTTTGTTCGTACTATCAATGTATACTCTAATGTGATTTAAGAGAAAACTTGTGTATACAGTCAGCTGACATTTTAGAACAGCAAAAGCAGAGTTGAGACAGTTTATCTAGCACATAAATTGTTCTGTCCAGAATTTCAGTTGATCTCTATCTCAGTATGCTAGTTCAGTACATAGCTGTGGGAGAATTATTTATCCACAAGTAACTATCTGTTAGTTTGTACAGAAAAAAAAATGTAAATAAGAGACTGTGATAAATGATTAAATTGAAAACAGAATAGGAAATGGATTAAAGTAACAGGTTTAAAAAACAGCTGTAAAGGAATGGTATTAGTTTAGACATATAATTAACATCAATATTGTTAAGACTTAGGTAGATGCTTAACTGTATGTCCTGGTTTCAGTTGGGATAAAGTTAATCTTCCTAGTAGCTGGTACAGTGCTGTGTTTTGAATTTAATGCAAGAATGGTGTTGATAACACACTGATGTTTTAGTTGTTGCTCAGTAGTGCTTATCCTAAGTTCAGGTTTTTTCAGTTTCCCATGCTCTGCTAGCAAGCAGGTATGCAAGAAGCTTGGAGGGAGCACAGCCAGGACAGCTGACCCGAACTAGCCAAAGGGATATTGGGGGGGGTTGGCTGGGGGGTGGATCACTGCTGGGGTGTTGGTCAGCGAGTGGTGAGCAATTACATTGTGCGTCACTTGTCCTGGGTTTCATTTCTCTCTTTTTTTATTCATTTTCATTACAATTATTATTATTAAATGCTTATTATTGTTGTTGTTATTATATTTTATTTTAGTTATTAAACCATTCTTATCTCAACCAGTTAGGTTTTTGGGGGTTTTTTTGATCCTTCTCCCCATCCCACTGGGAGGGGGGAAGAGTGAGTGAGCAGCTGCATGGTGCTTAGTTGCTGTCTGGGGTTAAACCACGACACTGTAGTGCAAGATCCAATCAAGTTCACTGGAACGATTTGTTTCATGGCAAGAGAGCAAGCTTTGGATTGCCTGGGGTAGAGAGCATGTGTTCCTGTACCTTAAGTTTCCCCTGATAGATTTAGGTCTGATTTTCCTTAAGAGTATGGACTCTGCTATGAGAAAGCATTCTGAAAATAAAAAAATGCAAAGTGGCACAGTTGTGACAAAATTTCCCAAACTTGTTGGTGATGCATAGCTTAATATTTCACCCTAACTCTGCTTTCTACTGTCAGCTACTTTTGAAAATGTATAATCCATGAGATTACAAAACACTACCAAAAAATCTAGTTAAGCAAGGAAAGCTAGCAGTGTTCTCATCTTCAAATGTGAGGAGAAAAGTAACCAACTCCTTTTAAAGGTCAGTTGGAGGAAGTAAATCAGCGAACATGCAATGTGTTGTGCAGCTGGTTGTCTTCAAGCAGTAGCTAACGCAGAGAGTTAAGCTGGTTCCATGATATGGCACAAATGGTTTTTAAGCATCAGACCTGATAAATGCTCTACAACTCCATAGTGCAAAGGGTGCAGTGTACAGCCTTGCTCTACCAGTTCACATGGACTGAACATTTTTTGAAAGGGTAACTTTGTTCTGGTTAAACTTTGTGTGGGATTAGGCTTTCTCAGGCAATGCTAAAGTGCACACTGGTGGAAGCTAAGGGAGTATTATTCTTTGTTCCTATGCTTTCCTCAAGGCATCTATTTTTAGACGCTGTCAAGTGTTAAAGCACTGAGCTGCGTGGCCTTCTAATCCGAGGTACTGTAATCACTTCTATGTTCTTATCTGAAGTGTGGCTTGAAAAGGGAGCCTATTCTGCGATATGTAACTGGAATATAAGGTTTTGTATAGTCAGTTTGGCTCCAGTCCTATCACCTGCAAATTTGTCCCTATCAGCTGTTAACTGAATGGGCATCCAGACCCTGTGGAGATTAAGACAAAGTGCCAGCTAGCTCTAAGAGCATGCTTTTGTCTTGTCTAGTTACTGATACGTTAACTTTCTCGTTTTAAATTTATTTTTTTACCTAAATTTTGTTTAGCTTGAGTAGTGATTTTCAGAGTAATATGGCAAATATAAAAGTGCTCATTCCTCAGGGATTCCTGGAGCTAGAAAGGGTGTACTTGATTTCTCTGAAATGCTTTATATCCCACATGATGTTGCATTACACAGTTAACTGTCTGCAAAAGTTTTCTCCTCTAAGTTGAAAGTCCCTTTTTCAAAGTTGGTGATTTGAATACCAAATTGTTGAGAAGAGTTGGAGTATTCTACAAGATACACTAGGGGAAGGCACCCTAGATTCACTTGCCTGGTTGTGGCAGTATTCAAATAAAAGCCAGACACTGGCAAGGATTCATCTTTTTGAATCCGCTTTAGAATTGTTTTAAGAGAGATACAGCTTTATCGCACACCAAAACCCATGCTCCAGGAATTTCCCAACCTGCAGTTTGTCTCATTACCTGTTGAAATATATATATATGCTGGGGTGAATTAGTCCTGCACTACTGAAGGCAGAGTGCTGTGTTACCTGTCAGACTCAGAATAATTGTATATACTCAGAAAGACGTTACAGGGGTAGAGCCTGGAGTTTCCCTGGTTCAGAGGAAAGCAGCACTGCATGTCAGCTGGTCAGGGAGTCTGCACTGACAGGCAGAGATTTCAGACTGGGTTGGCATTGAGCTCTCAGTGAACAAGAAGCTGCTTTTACTGTGTTTTTAGGAAGCACTGAGGCATGTGCAATAAACACAACATTAGCATTAGCAGTGGCACTAAATTCCCACTGGCATCTCATCCTGCAATGGCAAGTATGGCAGTTTCTGAGCCAACAAGGCTTTAGGCTGTGATTCATGCCATGATGACAGGGACCAGCCCAAGAAGGTAGACAAAGCAGTAGATTGTGTATTACCATATAATATACCCTCCTGCCCCCCCAACATTTCCATTAAGGTTGAATAACTGAGATTTACTGAAGTTTTAATTTTACTTTCATGTTTGTAACTGGAGTTCTAAACACTACAACTTTTTAGTACATTCAATATTTCAGTATGTTTTTAAAAAGTGTGGTTTCCTAGGTTTTCGAAGCAACAAATTTAATCCTGTGTTATCAGGTAGACACATAAATTGTCTGCGAGGTTAAATCTTTAGAGCTGTCAGGGGCACTAATGGAGTAACTGGTAGTAGTAACAGGCTAATATTCTCTGTGTTAACTGGCAACAGAGGTTTGTCAGTGGGTCTAAGGTGCATGTAATTTTAAGGAAAATCCATTTCACTACCTTTACATACACAATTAAATTATCATTAAACAGTAATTGATTTTATAAAATGGTATTTACTGTCAGTTTTAATACTTGTCAATACATTTTTATACTGATTCAGTTAATAAAATGCTGCTTATTATGAGTTTATGCATTTTCATTTTGTGTGGGAGTTCATTTGACCCATCTTAAAACTTTGCTGTAGCGATGGGATCTGAAGGAAAGAGTCTGAGAATTTACTCCAAAAAACCCAGATTATCTAACTTCCTCAAGTCAAATGGGAAGCTTGCTCGTAGTAACCTCTGTGTCAGCTGTGACAGCCTGCTACCTTCCCTGGCAAGCAAAGTTTCTTGAAACTGATATAACTCTATTCTGGCAGAAGTAAAGATAAAAGTTATGAGAAGTGCCCTGGATGTATCTCCTCTTGTGAACTGGCATGGCATGATGGGCAGTAATTATTGCAGTGGTGCTCCATCTGGCTATCTGTGTGCAGGACTATGCTTACATTGCCATCATACCCTCTTACAACTTCAGCGACACGATTCTGTGATTATTTTTTCCCCCCAATAAACTTCGAAATAGTGTAGTGACTTCAGACCTAAGATGATAAATCCCATGAAGAGTGAGAGGTAGAACTGAAAACAGCCCTTTCCTTTCTATCTTGGTCTAGAGCAGTTTCATTTGATACACTGCCACTCTTGGGCTCTGACATCTAGCAGTGGCTAATGGGGCCTGAAAACTGAAGGTTATCAGCAGTGATGAAACAATTTCCTTGAAGTCCCTCTGGAGTGGCATACCTATGTGACAGGTCCCATCCTTGTGGAAGCGGCCATCTGTTTGGAAGCTCCTTTTCTACTTTCCCCCATCTCCATGTGTCACTCAGCAGCAGCTAATCAGGTTAGTGGTAGTGCGTCATCCTTAGGGTTGCCCTGGCTTCATGAGTAGGCACTGCTTTGAAGAAGGTGCTGCCCTCCTAGCTAGTGGGGCATATGGGGTGATTAATAGGACTTCCAAATTTCACTAGAGTTTTATTTGCTTCCCATGTTTGACCTCAGAGGTCATGAAAAGGGTGTTTGTTGTCAGGGCTGTGGGCCTGACTGAAGTGTATTCCTTTAGCTTTTTTTGGACATCTCTGCCTACAGCCATTGCTGCTGCTTCCACTGACATAGCAACACTTGCCTTTGCCACCTCTTACACTGCCTTTCTTCAGCTCTTGATTTTACTAATTTTTTTAATGTATTATTGTAACAAAAGGAGGCATTTAAATACTTACTTAAAACGTAAAACTATGAATGCAGAGCTCAATTACCTTCTCAATTTTTAATGAACAAGAACACAATTGCTGTGAGCAGTACAAATATCATTAATCAGCATAACAATGTGCAAAATTAAAAACCATTAAGGGTTTTAAAAAACCACTAGGACCTAAAATGCAAAGTGCTACACACAAATAAACTTGTTCTTTCGAAGTCATATATTTGTGCATGCGTGGTGCCTCAAATCATCTCTGCTATGATGATATGACTAAATGGTAAAAAGACCTTGCTTTTTAGATAAGGGATTCAAGGGAATCGTTCAGGATTGTCTGTTACATGATGACCTGTGGCATACTCCGTATAAAATATTGTATTGCTGTTTTGCTAGGAGCAGTAATGCTTCTAGCAGCCATCTCAATGAAACTGTGCTGCAAAATGAGGGGTATTAAAGGCAGTGGCATCAGGCTGTCTTGAGACAATGTTGTCATCTATGACAAGAAAGTCACCAAGGTTTCAAGGAAGATTGCTTCCCTCTTCGTTACCTCCAGGGACTTTGCCAACACACACGTTTCTCTCCTCTTTCTCTCTCTCTTTATTATGTTTCAGAAACTATTCTTTATCTTCTTTCAGTTTTTATCACCCTTTATATGCAGCATTCAGGAATGTGGGACTGGATGAGACCTCCTACATCACCACTTGCTGTCACGTGCAACATTATTACATCGTTCTTTTTGTAAGCTACCTCCATTTTACAACTATCTTGATTGGTTTACCTTGCTACTGAAGGCAGAAAACTATGCCAGGAACCCACTGCTCTGGCAAGGATTGCTACTTTCTAATTTCCCAGCTAGATTATGCCCATTTTTATGAAAAGGTGGTCTTTTTCTTTCTATGCATACTGGATAAACATTTAGTTAAAGCAGAATTTGTCAGGCTCTGTGAAAATTTTTCTCCTAATTTCTCTGTTTTAATGAGTGTGGGATAATACCTTCCCTGCCACACTTCTCTCGATGGAGTCCAGGGTGCAGTTTGCTTTATTTGCAGGGTGAGTGCACTGTTGGCTTAAATGGGCTCATGCTCAGCCAGACATCACCATGATCCCCTGGTCCTTTTCCTGGGCTGATGCTCAGCCAGTTTACCGCCTGTCCTGATGCTTGGGGTTATTCTCTGTTGAGCTTGAGGTATCTGTTGACCTTATCCTCAAATTTATCAAGATCTCTCTGGATTAGGTTCTGCCAGTCCTCATGTCCAACACTCCTTAATTTGGTGTTCATAAATTTGCTTGATGTGCATTCTGTGTCATCATCTGGGCCTCTGATCAAGATGCTGAACACTGTTCTTCACTAGCTACATGTCAACCAGTTGAGCCTGGTGGTCCAGCCAGTTTTTAAACCATCTGACAGACTGGTGGCCTAGCCAGTGCTTTCTCAAAAAAGACCATTTTTGTGTCACTGTATAAATTAAAGTAGAAGAGAACTGAAAATTTGTAAATTTTTTGGCATAGATCCCAAACTGAACACTTGGGGAAGATTTAAAAGCCCAGGAGGCATAGAAAGGACACACTAAAATATCCAGACAGGAATTACGGTATGTAAGTCTCACCATAAAATTGTATTGTATAGTATGTACCTTATTCCACTCTTTGAGAGACTCCATGTGTGATACAGCTGGATGTTCTAGGTGTGATTTAGGAGATTTAGCTATCTGGGTCTGAAACTCCTTCCATATTTATGAGTCAATGGAAAACCTGGATTTCATAGCCCATCTTTGCTTGCTCTGGATCCTGGTCAGTATCACATTGGTGGCAACACAAAATAGAAGTACTTGAATTTAGAAGTTGATAACTCCCACAGATGAAATTTCCTGCTTTTAATGGTAGCTCCTGACCCAGTGAGCTTTCCAGAGTTACCGCTGATGTATTTCTTACTTTCATAACTAAAAGAGAGATTCCTTATAGCAGTATTTGCTTATGTTCTGATTGTTTCCTTAATTTGTTGATATTTGCTTCTGTATTTGTGCAGCTTGCTGGGCAGAATTCCAGTGGGACGGCATGTACTGCTTTTCTGAGGACAATGAAATCAGGAGCTAAGTACCAGACTACACTGACGCTTCAGGCTTGGCTGTACAGACACAGGTCTGCTGGTACGGGAATGTGTCAGAAGCTGGAATACCAGTAGTTCAGGCTGTAGAGGCAATCGGTAAGTGCGATAGAAAGGACAATCCGGGTAGCCAGCAAAATCAATGTTTTTTATCAGTGGAACCACTTAGCTATTGCAGAACGATGGCTTCAGGATAGCGTTTCAGTAGGACATGCTTGGGCTAATGGGCATTATTTGAGTAATACTTTTTCCAAAGGAGTTCTAATAGTAGATCATATAAAGCCAGAGAATTCACACACACACACACACATATAATTTGATGCAAATCATTAATCATAAAATTATACAAATTTACCCACAGTAAATTTCAAATGTGTACACAGTTTCCAGCTTGTCTGAATAAACGGTAAATGTCAGTTAGTGTCTGGCAATTAAGATCTCTAGCGTTAGTTCAGATACTGCTTTTAGAACTGGAGTCTTTTTGAAAACCACAGATTATAGTGGAAAAAAAAATACGGAGACCTCCAAAGAGCATGACAAGATATGCATAACTGACGAGTCTGGCTGCAGTCAAAACATCTCTCATAGTTTAAGGAACACTGTGAACTTGAACTATAGTCATTTAAAGATAAAATGAACTAAAAGCTTTTAAAGTTTTTTCATGCCAGTGAACTTTCTCCACCCATTTTTATGTTTTTACAATGACTCTTCAAAGTTTTTAATTTTTGTTCTTTTCATTGCTATGAGAAAAATCCAAATAAGCAGGGAAAAATTAATAGCTTTACACAGTTCTAGAGCTGTGTAGAGAACAGTGAAAATTATTATAAATCTTCTAATCTTTTTCAGTTATAAGTTATCTTAGGCTTTACTGGCAAAGGAAGTGTTCCAAATGGACATGTTTTATTATGTCATTTCATATGTCCATTTGTTTGTTAATATTTATCAGCCACAGTAAAGTGTTTCTTTGCTATGCTTTACTTTTAAAGTAATGCTTCTGTAACCTATAAGAAAGGTTAGGCTTGTAGGAAAATATATTTTATCAAACGTAACTGGAAAAATAAACAAGCTTTGAGGCTTATGGTCCTTATATTTGTCTAATAAAACATATTATGTCTCCTTAGAAACTTTTTTTCAGCACAGATTTTTTCAGCATGGCTGGATTTCC
Organism: Strix uralensis; assembly: GCF_047716275.1. Taxonomy (NCBI): domain Eukaryota; kingdom Metazoa; phylum Chordata; class Aves; order Strigiformes; family Strigidae; genus Strix; species Strix uralensis. The sequence goes on from NC_133975.1 coordinate 9,724,871, forward strand.
TCCAGAACTGCAATAATAACTTACAAGATTGCAGTTTTTGCAGACAAATTTACAGTACTTAGCATGTGATTGTTTATGAATTATTGAGATGTTGCTACTCTCAGTACAAACTGATATTGCATGTCCATTGCAGACCCAGTAAATTAACCTTTAAAACAATTTTACTTTTCCATGGATTTTGGATTAGTATTATTTGTTTCACTCTGATGTGATGAGAATTTTCTTGCTTTTTAAAAAATTATTATTGTAACTTTAGCAAGACTTTTGTTGTATTCTAGTAACTGAGTTGATGTCCTAATGGACACATTTACAGAGAGCTTCAGAAGGCATGAATTTGTTTTACATGTACTATTTATATCTGTTGGTATGGTTCTAATTGCCATTGGACTTTACTGACTCATTCCCTGATAAAAAGTTTTCTCAGAATTTTGTGAGATTTGTACACGTGTTATCCTGTTTAACAAAGAGACAGCTAAGGACTAGGATAGATGAAATTATATGCTTAGAGCCAGGTAAGAAAACTAGATGGGGCAGGTCTTTAGCTCAGTTCTCCAGCATCTGATTAGTGATTTTTATTTCACATTTTTCCTCTTCCAAAATTTAACTGAGCTAAACCAAGGAGGAGAAAGCTGGAGTTAAAAATAATGTTGCACTCTTCCCCAATTTTCAGTTGTTCAGGGGGATGTTTAAATCCAGATTAATCAGTTAATCCCTTTTTTACTGTTAGGTGATGTAAATTACCTTGAAGAAAGATGTTTTGAAATGTATTGTATTGACACTTACATAGAAGAGTTTTTTTATCTACAGCTCTCAAAGCCCTTTTCAAAGGTGACATTATGGACTTAGGTTTTCAAACTGATGGAGGAAGGGAGTGAGAAGAGCAGAAGAGGGAAGAGAAAAACAAGGAGGAAATTAAAAAAAAACAATAATTGCAAAAAATATTTATTATTTCACTAAATGTTTTGGAAAAAAATAGTGATAGCAATTTTCACATTATTCTTCAAATCTCTTCAAATCCTACTTTTTTTTAACTCACTAGGTAACCAGCATTGAGTTTAATGGCAAGACAATCAGGCATAATAGGAAGACACTGGACACAGAGCCATCTGACCGTCAGGTATAATTGACTCACTGGTACTATGCTGTTTCACAGGACAATGATGAGTGTGTAATTTACTGTGACTAAATGGAACAGATTGTACACTGGCACGCGGAAAGCCCGGTAGTGCAATTGTATCTTAATTACGTATCAAGTGATACAGAACAAGGAAAGTAACTACACCATTGAAATAGGTACCCAGCTTCTTTGCAAACTGCCAAATGCAAAGCTGCCAGATATGTTGTAAAGCTCTCTGTTTAATCCTAGCCCTTATAATGCAAGCCTTGAAACTGAAATAGAAATATCACAGTCCTAACTTGCAGGCTACACAGAACCTTTCCACAGTAATTGGGGGCATAACGTGGTAAAATGCTGATGTTGGTGGGGCAGGGATAAATCAGTTCTTTGCACATTTGACAACATGGCAGGAAAAAGCAGAACAGGGAATGAGCAAGCAAAGGGAAAGCTGATCCCAAGCCAAGCATGGGGTGGTGATGAACATGAAAACAATGGTGGATTTAAGGTTTTTTTGTTTTACTGTCATTCGCTATTTGCCTTTTCACTGTTAAAATGTTCACAGATGAAATGCTAAAAGTCCTGATGATTCACATACAAACCTTTACAAAATTGATTCCAGAACCAGCTTTTCAGAAGAGCTTGCAGGAATCCAGGGAGGAAGCTCAGAGGAGGGCAATTCAGTCACATGTGCAGAAATGACAGGATTGTTGCATCTTTGAGCAAATTCAGATAAAGGTCTTTAGAAAACATATTTCTGGCAGCTATGTGAGGTATGAGGACAGATGAACATGGCCCTAGAGAGAGGTCTTCTGTGTAAAGCCATAAACATGAAAATCCTTAGCGTTCTAATAGCTGATTTACAAGTGGGGTCCTATCTTCTTGGCTGATGTATTGGGATTGTGTTATACCTCCTACAGCTTGAATTTAAGAGGCAGGATCTGTTATTAACAGCTCAAACAACATATCCTGATGAATACAAGAGAAGGAGCTTTAAGACAACCTATTGCAGTGCCACAGACCCAGAGCCAACTTTATGCACCGAAGCACGGGACACATGCTCAAACATGTTAGCTACAGGCATAATTTCATCAGTGTAGTGTTTCAAAGGGAATAATTAGCTAAAATATGAAAATACTCTATATTAATTTGCACTTTCCCTATCTCTTTAAATGTCTCTCGTATTATTATCTTAACTCTGTTTATACACAGAGTTGCACTGCCTCATTACTGTTTGCTTGGTTCAACTAGTTCAAAACTCTGTGGACCTTTTTGCAATTCTAATATTATGATAAAGCTTGCTCTGATAAATGTATAGGTTTAAACTAATCCACAATAATCAGGGTTAAAGTCTCAAAAATGTCAGTCTTAATGCACTTTTAATCTACAGGGCGTCCTTAATGCTTTGTTTTACATAATGTATCTTTAAATTCCACACAAAAATCATATAAAACCTTTAAAGGCTGCAAATTCAAGCATTCTGAAGTCAGAAAATGAAGAAGAATGAATAGAAGCCAGAATTTATATTGTTTGCAGAACTTTGATTTGCCTCCCCTTGCATTTGATTGCAAAGTCATTAATGACATGAGCCCATTCAGCACATGGAAAGGATGGTAGTCATTTAATGAGCAACTATTCAATATTTTGTTCTCTCTTTGATGCTTGATGTGGGACTCCATGCCTTACTACTTACTGTTCAAATCCTGCTCTGTTACAGACTTTTCAGTGCTGTTCAATGGTGTAGGAGCTGAGAGTTTCACAAACAGTGTTCAATGTATTTTGATAACATCTTCATAAAGTAAGGAGAAGATAGCATTACACCTAATTACATTACATTGCAGCTACAGTTTTAGCCATAAAAGCACAAGCTTAGAATTTTGGCTTTCAGGAAAACCCTGCACCCAGTTCATGGCCACCTATGAAAAATGAGTTTTTAAGTGGCTAATTTAGTAGTATGTGTGAAAGACAAAAATAGAATCCAGTCCTCCTGAGCAGCATACAAACACCTTAGCCAGCAACCACTTTTTTTTCTTCCTGCAGTCATTGTGTTCACTTTCTGCAACAAAAGAGCCAGGATCCTCTGGACAAGATCTGATTCATTACACAATCCTGACTCATCTCCATACTCTGGTCCATTCTGTGCACTGAGTAGCTATTTACAGCTCTATACCAACAAGCTAGATATGCTTCCCTAAAAATGATGGAAAAGTTGCAGAGGGAGAGGGGAGAAAAGAAAAAAAAAAAAAAGCCCATCCCTGCGAGTATTTCTACGAGGCCTGATGGTTTAGGTATTTCCCTGCCTCTCTAACCTGATGTGGCTTTAGTGACTGCTTTGGCCAATGGCGTGTCTGTGCTGGTGCTGAGCTTGTAGATGAATGGATAAAAATCCCACCCTTGGAAGATGGGTGAAAAACAGTTTATGAGCTGTGTGGAAGATGAGTGCTGAGATGGGAAGAAGGAATTCTGGCTGCCAAGAGGCTTAGGGGAATTCACTGGTAGGAAAAGGAAGTCTCATTTACCTCTGGAAGGATGTGTCTGGCTGCTTCCCACCACTGACCCAGACTGCAAATGACATGATCCTGACCTGTGAAAGATAACAGGATGCCTGGCACCCTGAGAGGTTAAGCATGGCACTGCACCACAAATCAGTGCACCACTTCCCTCCTTAAAAAGAGCTAGATAAAATCAACCCCTCCCTTCCTTTTCCTGATGGATGATGGAGCTAAACCCCCCAAAGAAGTGATAACACATAAGTGGGGGTTATTTTGCTTCAAAATTCCTACCAACAGCCTTCTTGTAGGTCTCCTTCTGCTTCTTGATCTTTTTATGACAGTGTCTGTGAAGCTGTTGAGTGCCTCTGATGGGACTGTCAGTGAGAGATCAGTGCATAAACAAGATAATTCCTAGTGTTTTTCTCATGTCTGTGGTCCTCTGGATACTCTTTCAAATGGCAGGAGAGCCTAGAACTCCTCAAGGTACAAGGGTGTGCTCTAACTCCCAGGTTTTGGAGTGTGGTGCAGCAGTGTAGGGTGGCACCATTAGTATATTAAAAGTCTGCAAGTCTTTCCTGAGACAGGGACATTTTGCATAAGCACCCATGTGTGAAGTGTAACAACGGCATGATGTGGTGTAAGGACCTAGTTCAGGTCTGCTGCACAGCTTTGCTCATGGCTGAGTGACTGGGGCTACTCCAGGTGGGAGGTGCACCAGAGTGCAGTCTGCACAGGTTGCATGGGCAGTGTTCTGTAAGGTGATCTCACAGCCAGACACCCTTAGGGCATATCGTCCTGGTGTTCCACCTGGTCAAGTACTTCCAGAGCTAGACCTTGCAGACTATCAAGGGCTTCAGATCTCAAGGACCAATGTGTCACTGGTATAGGGCATTGCAGGCCTAACAACACTGCCTGGATGGTGGTTGGAGAATTCCTGTCTCTTCTGCAGCACAGGCAGACAGGATTCCCCTTTACGTTATCCATATGCCAGGAGAAGAGATTGAGAATTCAGTGTCAGCATTGAGAAACACAAAATCAAGTGATGGATTTTTGTGCCCCACGATGGGGCACGCTCAGTGAATCTGTATGCACAGTAAATGTAAAGAGCCTCTGGCACATGGAAGCTGAGAGTAACAACACTCATGGACTTGAACTCACAAGCTCCCTTAAGTCTTTGAAGAACATATTTGAACTGAGATTTTCAAAGGCTTATCACTTGGCCCAAATTTGTGCAGTGACTCATAGGAGCAGTGAGAAGCACATTCCTGATACAGATAGCTTCTCTGTTAAATTTTGAGGTTCTGCATCAAACTAGAAGGTGCACAAACTTTTTAACAGAACAATCTTGCATTTCTTTTATTAAGATGGGCATTCTTCCATCTTTTATTCTCATACACAGCTGAACCAACATTTCAATAAACAGGCAAACAAAATACCATTCAGGTCCTCAGCAGTCAAGCCAGCACAGAAAATCTGTCTTGAACAGGTAAGGTTAAAAGTTGTAACATACTGATCATACTGGTAATGAACCTGGTGATGAAAATGTCAGGCTGCCTTAACTATGTGTGTCCATGCAAATAACCAAATGGGAGTTATGACATGCAGTAACTTACTTTTACAAGCTACTAATTCATGAGATCTCATACCTTCTATTTCTGCAGCTATGTTGCTCAGATCAGATTAGTGATGCAAAGCATTAGTTTTAGGTGAGTGAACTCAACCCTATGTGTTTTAAATGAGATAGATTATTAATTATTGATTGATAATTATTAATTAGTCCAAACAAGACTGAACAAATGTGAAATGTGTAAGCTAAGCTCATAGAAACAGTTTAGAACATGAAGGGATGCATCTCACACTATATGGACTTTCATGTTGTTTTATTACAGAAAACAAGCATGGATGTCTTTTAATTTCCCCTAGATAGTGCTGTCCAGATAATACCTGTTCTCATTTCTATAACCAAAAGGTGGCAGCATATTGTCTACTTTCCCTTTCCACCCATCCTAGCTCTAAACTCCTAAATAACCTTACTTGCTCAGTTTGTGGGAATGCCAGGAAGTCCAGAACAATCATGCTGACTAAGGAACACTGATGAGTTCTTATGTGAAATCAACTGTTCATCACCTTTAAATAGAAACAGGAATAGATCAAGGACTGGTGATTTTATTCTGTTGTTTCAATGACAGCCTGATTGACTTTTGGAAATGTGAAGAAGGGTTAAATTTCAGCTCAGTGGTGTAACTTCAGAAGGGACACCTATCTATAGAGCTTAACACTTTTATTAACAGTAATGGTTGTTAAGAAGCCTGAGCCAATAGTATCTGGCAGACGTTATTGATCTGTCAGACTTTTACTCAGTTTTGTTCGTACTTAGGTACTTCCTGCTTTGGTAAATAGACAAAAAGCCAGTGGACATCCAAAGGAGAAGCAAAGGTAGGGCAAATACTTTATGCAGTGCAAATACCGAGGTGAAAGGGAAATGAATGTACCAGTTGAGTTTTGCTGCATGACTGCATCATTTCAGAGGCTTCTGGAAAGATGCCCAGAGACACCCGTTTCCCATTTTGGCTGGTAAAGAGATCTGGAGGCAGAGGAAAGCATTCTGAAACATAACCTGCTCTCAGATCTGCAGGAGTACTGTATACTTGGCATGATGACACAAGTCCTCAGGAAACACGAGTGCTACAGAACACTGCAGCGTGTGTCCTTAACAACTCAAAACACCCACACGCATATCAAACTGATTCCTGCTCTCTGCACTGGCTTCTCATACTCAAACTCAGGATCTCAGTCATGATTTCCCAGCTGCTCCGTGGCCTGTCCTGGGAACTGGAAATGACACTGCTCTGGGATGTTGGCAGGGGTTAACAGTACTGTTCCTGAGGCACTATGAAGCTTTTTACCACAAGGGTAAATAAAGCCTTTCAACTTGAGAGAGCTGAGAACTTCAGTTAGCCCCATTTGCCATCTGGAGAATAGATGCACCGAAAGGATAAGACTATGTCTGATAATTACAGAAAACTTTAGGATCACTTTCAAGCCCCAACTTGGTAGATGCTTATAAAGAAATGCACTAAGTACAAGCCTCAGCAGCCATCCAGTCTAAGTCCAGAAGCTTTTCTGAAATTATATGAGTATACTTAGTTCATCTGAGTGCTGCATCTTGCAAGTATGGGTAAGGTTGAGCAGCAATCCCACATGGCACTATACCTCCTGTCTTTGCTGTCCATAGCTCTAGGTCAGACTTAATGGGGAAAGACAATTTGTAGACAGGACTGGATGGAGGATTAGGGAGAATGGCATGGAAGCTGGTGCTGACAAGCAAGATACAGATGCAGGGAAGGTTGCTTAGGTGTCTGAGAGCATGTCTCAGTCGCAGTTTCAGTCATAACTGCTAGTGTAGATGCATTTTTGGGGATTGGCTCACAGACTTAAGGATCATCTTAAATTATTACTCATCCCTCCAAATGGAAGAGCAAGTTTTTGGTCTGCTGTCTCTGACACAGAAACATCACACACTTAACTAAAAAAGCTCTCCAAATATCACATTCTCCTTCATAAGAGTAGAAGAGGAACAAGAATGCTTATATGAAAATTTGAAAATTATGAGTCTTCAGGATTTTGATGTGGTGGTTGTACCAAGATGCTCCTCAGCAGCACAGCACCAGGTGCAGTATTTCTGTCGCTCTCCATTGTGTGAGTGGCTGCTCCTGACCTGTCAGTGCCTGCAACTTGCCTTCCTATTTAATCTGTCCTCAGTTCAGTCACCTTTCCCCAGTGTCAACAATGGCTTCTGAAGGAGATGATAACCAACAAAAAGTGGCACACATGGTGGGCCCCAGCCGCTGCAAATCCATTACTCAGAATGAAGGATGCCCCTCACCAGTTACACTTGCTTTAATGTCTATCACTGCAGAGATAGCAAAAAGGGACTATAATTTTCTTCTGTGTACTTACAAATGCACAGGTGGGAAAATCCTCTGTGAATTGTCTTATATTTTACACGCTGTCAGCCAAGGGATGAGTTAATAGAATCCAACCATGCCAATATGAGCAGATTTCAAAGCTGCTTGTCTGTTGCTCCCTCCATTTCCCACCTCTCATTGAACAGCTGGTCTCTAGAAACAGAGGAAATATTTCTATTCAGAGATTTCAAACCAGCTTGAAAGATAAAGGGCAGAGAGCACCTCAGCATGTTTTCTCCCTTCCTCAGTGTTAGTGCAGCTGGAAAATTGTCTGTATGACTAGTAAATCTCAGACCTTTTTAGACCTGGAATAGACATTCAGCACAGGTTCTATTTTGAATGGGAATCTATTTTCCTCTATCCCTTATTTTAAAAGCATCTGTAGTTCACAGCTACGCTCAAAACTGACAAGTCTGCGTGTCAAATGGAAATGCCAACATAGTATGGTGTGACATGAACAGCGCCCAAACATTTTCTTATGGCTTTTTTTTGCTGGTGCAACAAAGGTATTTTTTAACATTTGTCTGTCTCAGATGAAGATGGGGTCTTAAGACTGTATTTTCTTTATTCTGGAGAGTTACCATTTCTGCTACTGTTATACCCTCTTTTTCTCCAATGACATTTACAATTTAACACTGGTTAGAAGATAGAAAATCCAGAATTCACTGATTCAGAAACATCCCTCACCACAATATCCAGTCTCTTTTCCACCTAGTTAAAAAGTACTAGCAAAAAAAGTGCAACCTGCATCAGATTTAAATGGCTGATCTCAGGATAAAAGGTGACTCATGGCATAATCAATCTTCAAAGCCCATTTTTATGTGAAATGTGACAGTGTAATCCTCTGTTAATTTTGGTATTTGGAAAGAGGCAATTTTCAACTCCAGCTTGGAAGGAACTAATTGCCATGTACAGCATTCTATAGCATGAAGATGGGATCTCTAACTATAGTGTGTGCCTTTGCCCTCCAAGATACTTTTACACTTAGAGCTAGGCCTAGTCCATAAAAACCCACCTTGTTTTGGTAGTTGCTATTAGTTAATGGGAAGCAGCAGGCTTTTGGAATAATCTAATGGCACCTGACTGTGCTTAATTACAGCCTTTAAAAAAAAATACATCTGACACTTCCTCCAATAAATAAAATAGTTGAGTAAGTAGAAACAGTTCCACTAATAAAATAATTGATAGTAAAACTGCAAATATTTTCCTCTCTTTCAGAGTTTTAAAATTTCAGAATATTAGGCTTTTATTTATTTTTTTTTTATGGATGCCTGAAGCAGAAAAGCAGCTTTGGAGGTCTAAATGATAATAATGAGGAGAGGCATTCCTGAAGTTCAGGATAAAGAGGGCTACAGTGCTGGTCTCAAAGTGCTTCATTTTTGTCTCTGCAGAAGGAGGGTATGTATTCCTGCAGAAACCTGGCTGGAACCAGGCAATCTGCCTTTCAAGGAAACGAGGTCCTGCAGCTGGTTGGTTAATGGGAGGTACTTTGCCTCTTTGAAAGGCAACAGCTCTTGCTAAGCTCAGAACTCAATTTGAACCAGGAGCTGACAGCTACTGCCTCTCACAAATGCCTCTGTGAAGAAGCTGTGCCTCCTGGCCCTGCACCAGCCCAACAGCATGCTGTCTGCCCACTTGTCATCTTGGGTGTCCTGCATTGCCGATCTGTCTTCTAAATCATGTGTGAAGCCCCTCCAGTAACATCAGTATAACAGGGCAGTGAATCAAATTGTGCACATCAAGGGAAAAATGTTAAATACTGCTAGCTTTAAAATTGTTGAACAGATGTTCTTTGTTTTTGACTCAAACCCATTCAAGTTTAAATACAAAAACAGCTGAGCCAAGTGGGAGTGCTTCAGGCTCCACTGGAACCAAAGAGGAATGGTAGGCTTGTTTTGTTTTCACACCAGTGCATCAATTCTGTTTAAAGTGATTTCCCTAAATTAACTTCTGTTCCAGGACAGTGTATGAAAAAAATTAGCAATCGGAGAGGTTAAGTGAGGATCACAATAAAAGTTGTAATTCAGCTTTAACAGCCCCGTACGCTGTAGCCACATTTATCTGCCATGTATAGTGTATGCTTTTTCAAACACTGTAGAGCCCTGATACCGCTTTGTCAAAAGGATGCGTCATCTAACATTACTTGAAAACCTTTCTTTGCCTCAACTATATTGCAAAGTTGACATAAATCCACTAGAATGTTTTTTTTTTAAATCCTGAAAAATATTTATTTCAAATGGCTTATTAAAATATCTCCCCATATGACAACCACATGCCCTAGATGAGAACCCATTGCCCCATAGTGATTCATGGTCATATTAGATTAGACAGGAACTCTTGAGAGGTGGCTGCTCATGTTAGCAAAATTAACATATCACAAGTGCATCATTAGCATAGACATTGCAGGAATTTATGCTTTGAAAAATTGGATCTTTTAACCCTCACATAATCTTTTTTTTCTCCCTCCTGATGCAGTTTCCAGAATGTAGTGGGAAACTAAGTTAAAAATACCTGCTCTCTGAGGAAAGGATGCTGCTCTCTGGGATAAAAATGCAGGATGCTTGCCCAGAGAAGATTCCTTGGCAAGAGAAAACTATTTATGCAACTGAGAGCTCTGCCTTGTTCTTTTCTTTCCTTCTTTGAGACGTGGAGATGAGAAGTAGTTTGTGCATTATTACAGATTCAAACATAGCACTTAAAATAATGCAGGATGGTGCAGTGGGCTGCCCACATTCCTGGGGACAGGCCAGTCCTCCTGTTGCAGACTCCTCATCCAGAAGGAATGAAGAGGAATAACCAGGTGGTTACTGCCTCATCTTTCCCATATCCCTAAAACTAAGTAGAAAGTCCTAGAAAAGGCAAAATGTGCCTCAGTGTGGAAAAGGTGGAGAACCTCTAGTGAGGGCCTTTTTAGCACCTTAGGGCCTCCTGCTAATAGCTGAGGGTTCAACTTGGAGCCAGCTGTTATTTTGGGGGGAATGGATTGGGCAGATTTTTCTCCCAACCCCCTCCTGCCTATAACATTCCTTTTTAAAAAATATATGTTTGTGTCTTACTGTCCCCAAATAGCTGATATGCAGTGATTCAGCCAAATCCCAGTACCCATATTGATTTATTGGCTGATCTCAGGGAACCTATGCCACTGACTATTTCCACAATATTTTGAGAGACTTCCATGCATATTTGAAGTTCTCAGGGTGGTTACATGACTTTTAAAAGCAGGAGTCTCTCATTGTTTTACATTCCTCTACATTTTTGTTTACAGTCTGCACTGCTTGGAGCTAGCCGTGTTAGGAGCAGAAAGCCAGCTGAGCTGATGCTAATTCTGGCAGATGGGACAAGGGTGTAGTCATTCAGTGACACTCCACGTTGCCCTTTACAAAGCACTCTATGATCTGTTCTGGCATAGTATGCCAGACTATCAACTACAGGGGGATGAGAAGCCAATGTGTTTGCTCCATTCTTCTTTCTAGAGAACAATAGCATTTTGTCAGAGGGATAAGGCAGTGGAGAGGTGCACAAGCAACTGTTTCTTTGGAGGGTCACTAATGTGTACTCAGTCAGCTGAGGGCCCAAACCAGGAGTCAGTGTTCACACACTGCAGCTGAGCATCAGGTTGCAGGAGAATATCAGGGGCTGAGAGAACAAAGAATGTCAAATGGGGGACAAAGAACTAAGAGGCAGAGATAGAGATAATGAATAATTACAGCAGAAGTTGTATAAGAGACAAGAGGAATATATGAAAGGAGCAGAAGCAAAGTAAGGAAGAGCTTAGCTGACAGACACCTCTTTCCTTTTCTCTCAACTGCCATACTGTCCTGTTTGCATCTCTAAGCACCCAGTAAAATATCTTCTGTGATTTCTCTTCCTCCTCACCTTGAAAATTTGGCTGCACTGTAAATAACCTCTTCCTGCTTTTAAACATAAACACTGTTTCAAGCTATTAAAATTGTGTAAGTACCTGTCCAACTCCTGCTCAGGCAGTGCTGAGTTTTGGAAGAAGTGTTCAGCTGGTTTGGCAGGCAGATTCACTTATTAGACTGACATGTTTATGGCTTTCTGATAGTTCTGGGTTCCAGCATAACAGTGAAAATCCAGTTTTTCTTGATTTGCTGAGGTTTAAATTTCTAAAAACAGTAATCAACATAAGTCATGGTAATGGGGCATATCTAGAGAGTAACCCATACAACAAAGTTACATGGTGACATCCCATTCCTTATCATGTGTCACCCTGATGTCTACATCCCTTGAGCAACACTTTGTAGTTTATTCATCAGTTCTAGACCTTCAAAGTCAGGATATCTGTTTCTTAGAGTGCTGTATATTACTATTGACATTTTTGAGAGGGTCTAGAAAAAAATTATTTGTTGTTCACCTCCAAATGTAAAGCTTTCTTGTCCATCACAATTATACCAATCTCCTCTGAGGACTTGAAAGGTTTAAGAAAATGGATCTTTTCTCCGCTGTTCCAGCTAAACTAGCCCTTTTTTTTTTCTCTCCCCTACTCAACCTACTTTCTTACCTCATATCACTTTTGCTTTGTGGCTATGTTAACTTCAGCTCCCCCCTTTTGTCTCCATCCTGCATGACCGTGCTTGCTTTTTTCTGCATAAAAAGAAATCTCACTTCAATCTGACCTGTGTGTGAGGCTGCTCCTCACATGTCCTTCAGCCTACCTGACAAAATTAAATTTATTATTACCTCCTTCTCGCGTCAGTAAATGAGTTATAGATGAATCTTTGCCCTTCCGTGGAGAGGGCTGGGAGTACAAAGAGTTTTCTTTGTATGGATGGGCAGCTTCTTAATTTTTGTCCATAAGAGAAAAATATTTCTTTCCCTGGCTTTTCAGTTTTCTAAGATTTTCTGCCATCTATTAAACATAGAATCATGGGATGGTTTGGGTTGGAAGGGACCTTTAAAGATCATCTAGTCCAGCCCCCTGCCATGGTCAGGGACATCTCTCAAAGAGCGTTCCAGCATGACCTTAATATATATTCATTTGTTTTAGAGTTTTTTAATACACCTATGATTATGGCATATTTGTTGCCCTTCTACATCCTCATCCCCTTAGAATACACATTTTTGCCCATGCTAGGCATTTTTGTTGCTTTTTAAGGGAGTAGATGTGAAGATTAGAAAGAGTTCAGGAGAAAAAGAAGCATTTTGGTAGAGCATTTCAGTATTTCAGCCTCATGGGAAGTTGCTGGTTATTGAAAGGCTTTTACTGAGAGGAAGATTTTGCAGCATTTTCTGATTCTGATCAGACTCTGGATTCACCATATTTCTTCTGAAGCTACTTGTGCAGACAAATGCGCTCAACAAGATTGATTTGTTCTCAGCTCTCTTAAAGTGCATTCTGCATAGTCTCAGAGCTGCTGAACTGCTGTTGTGTTTTGTAAGACAAGTTTGATATTGCTGGGGCATGAGATACTTACTGCCTTGTGTATTCTAACAGTAGACAGCAAATGAACAGTCTTAAAGCAGAGCTGCCATGGATTTGGCTGCCTAAAACTGGATGGGGACCTAGTACTAGCTAGAGCCCAGATGCTGTCTTTCTGCATACATTCATGTGATTTACAACAGTGTGCAGCAAAAGCCAATAGCATAACCAGGAAGACAAGTGTGGAATAAAGCAAAGACACTTCCTAGGATGATAGAAATGAAAGAATGCATTGCTTAGAAACCATGTCTGATGTCAGAGCATATGAAGGCAATCACCTCCAATGTGGGAAGTGCCCTGCAGTGCATTTGGACAGCACGTTTGGCACTGAGGATGCTAAAACAGGTTGACATTAGTAGCTGCTGCTAACTGTAACTTAGTAAATGAGAAGACCAACGTAGGATTCTTCATGCTTTTTTGTTCAGAAGAAGAATGCAGTCTGTTGGTTTGAGGGTTGGAGACCTACATTTTTTTTGCCAAGTTAGAGAAAGTTCTCCAAGGAACAAATAACCCATTCTGCCCTGGTGGTCACTGTGTCTCCCTTCTAGAATGATAACCAGGTGAGCTTGAGGACTTGGGGAGTGTAATCTATTAATGAGTGTGTGTTAGAACTTGATCCCTGCCTAGATCAAGTTGTAGACCTCCTGAAGATGGGAGTCTGTCCCAGATATAATCACTGATTCTTGACTCAGTTGCTTATGCTGTAACTAGCCATGTTTTTAGCAGAAGGGGTTCTGGTCTGTTTTCTAGCATCTCAGCCAAGATTGTGACCACTGTAATGATACTTAAGGAACATTAATTGCTCATTTGTTACTAGCTAGTGTCTAAGAACATCCCTGGATCGCAGATGAGGAATTCATTCACAGGGCATTTTGAAGGCAGACATGGGTAAGCTCTTAGCTGGAAATTGTGCAGTCACAGCTAGTGCAACATCAGGATAGTACTGCACAAACCAGCTTGCAATTTGTAGCACTGTCACTGTAGAAAGGAGAAAAAAATTGTAAAAAGGAGAAGCCACATCTGTCAGCTTGCAAATATCTTGTAAACACGGACTCAGGTGAAAGATACTGTTTTCAAACATGGATGCATGAAGATACATCCGTCTTTAAGCTATTAAATCATAGAGCTATTAATGTCAAAATTATTACCAATGAGATCCAACTATTGCTGTCATAAAAGTCATCCTGGATCAGTCTCAGGTAACTGACTGCAAAGCAGTTGATTCCTAGAGCATGGAATGGATCTGGAGCCCCCTGACTATGGCTCTTCCAGATTCTGAAGTCTGAGAGTCCTTATGCAAACTTTGGATAATAAATATCTTTGGGGGAAAAAAGATAAGCTTTCAATTTTAGGAGTCTCATTTCCTTTAGTTTCCTCAGCTGTTAGTTTTCAAGGCAGCCTTTGCAAGGAAACTGGCTAATGGTGCACTACTTCACAGCTAAGAGATCTTCTCTTTTCTAGGCCACCCATGTTAGAAGAGGTCCCTGGACTCTGAAGTCTGGTTCTAGAATGGGAAGCCTGGAAAGATAGCAGTTTGTTCCCCTCCAGCCCAAAGCCCATTCATACGCATGCATATTTGTGTAGTTGCTGCAAAGTACTGAAGACATCCCTGTGGACTTAGCAAACTAGTTGAAGTTGCAACTATAATGTATCTAGAAATAGCTCAAGCTCAGCTTGGAGCATGGCTTATTTCCCCAAAGATGTGTGTACAGGAGGGTGGATAGGGACAGTGCAAGCCAAGGATAGCTCAGCTAATGCTAACCCTTCCTGAATGTTGCCATGGGATTTTTAAATGCTTCTCAACTCCCAGAGAGATGCTGAAAGATTTGACCTCAGTTTAGCATCTCATCTAAAAAGCAGTAAGTACTCCTGACAGTGCAGGTCTCCCTTAAGAGCTGTGTGGAAAAGTCAGACTTGGACATGAGCCCAGCCTTAGTGTTGCAATGAAACTCAAGACTTTTAGGGCCTAGAATGATTTCAGATGAGACATACTCTGACAGATAGGGACTGCAGGAATCGGAGTTACTTACAAGGAAACTATTCCTAAAATTACTGGTGGGGAAAACAGAAGGAGGAACAATTGCAGTTATTTGCTGCTACCAAGATACATGAGAGTTGTTCAGGCAACAAAGGAAGGCTTCATTTCTGAATCTGGTCACTCTGACACTTCCCAAGAGCTTTAAATTGGAGGGAAAAGAATAAGAGGCTTGCTCTATGAATAACTCATATATCAGAGTGTGGGACAATGCGATCAGCTTTAGGTGGTTTGACATTATTATTCATCACATCTGCCTGAAGGCCTCAATCAGCACTCCAGCCTTGTGGTGCTGCGCCAACAAGTGCAAACACAGCCCCTGCCCTTGAGCTATTGCAGCCCGGGATTGTGGCGGGATGACAAGGGGGGGACTCAGGGAGAGGTGTGAGGCAGTGAGATATTGGTATAACAAGTACATTTACATACCATCAGCAGTCACAGCCAGCTTCCTCCCCAGGCTCTGCCAGGCAGCAGTGCTTTGTAGGATTCGTGGCAGAGGTAAAGCTTAAAAGAGGATTTGATGGAAGACAAGATGGTACCTTGTGGGGAGATTTTTACCATGATTTAGAGGGCAGGCTGTGAGAAGGCATAAAAGTGTCTGCAGGAGAAGTGACAGAATCTGTTATCTTTAGTGAAGGAAGAAAATTTTCTGCTGTGACAGAGTATTAGATTTAAGAGCCAAGGAGAGACCAAGCAGTGAAGGGGCTTAGAGGTAAAGGCTTGAGCTTTTCTCCCAATCCCACAGAAATATTTATAGTATCAAAATACGTGCTATCAAGATGAAAAATTGAAATCTCAGAAACAGTGCATTGATGCTTTTTAGCTGGTGGGGATCTCAGAAAAAAATCCATTGTGTTCGACTTCATTATAAAAAGAAAGTATACATTCTCTCTGCTTACCTCATGAATGATCTCCTGGGGCAGCTGGAGAGTCAGGGTGTTCCAGCTGTCACCCAAATGTCACTTTTCACGTTCAGCCCAAGGTGCCATATGACTACCACTGCGACTTTGGGCACACCAGTGAAATCGCCACTGAGGGCTATTGTGCAGGTACTGTGTATATAGTCCAAGTTCTGGTCTGTACTTTAAGTTTTGGGGTGCCCTTGGGCTAGCATCTGTAGCACTCATGCTTTGTGCATGAGAGAAATAAGAGAAGGAAGGATTTTATTGGGGTTGTAATGTTCTGATGGGGACATGCCCCAATGCCCTTAACATAAGAGTGCTGCTCCCACTCTGCAATTCCATGAACTAAGCATGAAATGTATTTTTACTCTGTTAAGCTTAGGTTTAAAAGGAAATAATTTTGAAGCAGAAAGCCAGAAATTATCAATTTGAAAATTGTCAAAATAATTTTTTTCAAAGCATCCTCTGTGGAAAATCTCCTTGGTGAACTGATATTTTCCAGTTGAGAAAATATTAGCTTCAATGAAGAGAAAAGCTTGTGCTTAACACAGTATAGAGTGGGGAGAAGTGAATAAAGAGGAAATGTGGTTAAAATGCTAACAAAGAAGTTGTTCTTTTCAGGACAAGTAGATTTAGGACAAGGCTAAAGAAGAGAGGTCACAGTTGCTGATATGAGATGCTTCGAGCAAGGAATTTGGCACCTGAGAATGGTAGAAATAGAGCTTTAAAATTGTATTTAATGGAGTCAGAAGCCCATTGCATAGGTCTAGAAGAATGAATCAGTGATAACACCCAAGCTACCAGTGCTGGCTGCTTGGTGTTACTGTTCTACAGAAAGGACAGGATTTGGGAGAACAGGGTAAGATTTACTGGGAATGATCAAGAACACAGGTTAAGAAAAGGCGTGTGCGTGTGTGTGTGCATGTGAGTGTGTATATGTGAATATCTATATTGTTTATCAGGAAGAGATGCCAAGATTTGAGATTAGATGGCTGAGAATGATCATGAATACAGTTCTGCATTTGTAATTTGTATATAGGCAGATACTTAATCAGACCAAATCCCATATGCTTACCTCTGCAAGAACGTTAAATCTTGTTTGCCCAAAAGAACAGTCTCTAAAAATTACTTTCCCCTTTCTGTTTTTGTGATGTATAAGGATGACAGTACTATAAATAATCCCCTCTTGGCTGCTCATGAATGCTGTAACTTCATATAGCAGCACAGTTACACACTGAAAAACCCGAAATT
Organism: Strix uralensis; assembly: GCF_047716275.1. Classification (NCBI taxonomy): domain Eukaryota; kingdom Metazoa; phylum Chordata; class Aves; order Strigiformes; family Strigidae; genus Strix; species Strix uralensis. The sequence continues at coordinate 9,742,073 of NC_133975.1, forward strand.
TTAGTATCTTGCTTAAAAAGCTGAATTAATGGGAGCAAAGCATTCCCCTGGGGCTGTACAGGAGAGACAAGTTATAAAGCATGTTGAAAAGAAATGTTATCCAGTTAGTCATAATTCTGAGGAGGATTTTCTGCTCATGAAAAAAAAAAAAAAAAAGGTTGTGTGCCTGACCTTTCTGGACACTGAATGCCCCCAACTTTCACCATGAAAACATTTAAGATTGAGTCCCTATGGAACTGGCTAAAGCAAACACAGAGCACAATCCCTTTGAAGTTCTGTGCATGGTTCTCAGTGCTGTGCCTGCCCTCAGCTGTGCTCATTCTCTCTGGAACAAGAATTGCTCATGTCTAATTTGTGATGGGAAGTGTGTTTTGGGGGGCAGATGCGACGCCTGAACTTAGCTTTGCTTTGAGAAAAGCACTTTTATCATCTGCGCTCCATTACTGTATTGCATTCAGCACAAGCGCCATCAGTGTTCTTCTGTACTATAGCTCATGGGGCATTGAAACAGAGGGGAGCAGAGCTGCAGGCTGGACAAGGGGGGTGAACTTTACTCTGAGTTTGGACTCAAGTCCCACTCAAGTGGCCCTGAGATTGGGATCACAGGAACACCCAGGAAAGCAGGCATGAGTGGCTATGATCCCTGTAACACAGAACCATTCAAATGACAGACTGTGGGCTGAGCAATTCCTGGCCTTCACCGAAGTCTCACCTGTGATGTGTCCTGCAGTTCCTGAGTGTGATCCCATGTTTTTTCCTGGTTTCGCGTAGAGCAGATGTAATTTGTCATGGTCATTGTCAGGCACTAGGGAAGCAAATTGCTTCAATCAGGTACCGCATCCAGCTGAGCAGACTTCGGGAAAACCATTCGGCAGACTTCCAGAGAGATGAATCAAATGGCCTGGCTTTAAAAACCTTACCTGGAGCAGGTAAATCGCTGCTGGAACTCACATGTCAAAGCAGAATCATCCTTCCCCAGACCTTCGAGACACAGCCTGTTCCTCTTTAAATCTGTGCTGTGTGCTGCAGTGCTCTGCATTGTTGCCATGGCAGAAATCTCCCCATAGTAATAACCTCTTTCAGAGAAGGTTAAAAAGACACAGTGCACATGCTCAGAAATGCTGCACTTGTTCTGTTAGCAGTTTGCAGCGGCCATTTCAAAGAGACCATCACAAAGACGAGAGAGAGATCAGGTACTGATTTTTTTTCCTTTGTTAGAGGGGGTGACTTTTCTCTTTCACAGAAGTCCATGCACAGATCTGTCTCCGTTCCCAGTTGCACTGCAGAGAGAGACCACCCTTGAAGCCCGTCATGATTATTCCTTGCATATAGCAAATTCCCACAGAATAACTAAGAGGCAGTAGTTAGATATGATCTAAGGTGATTGCTGCACTCAGGGAGCAATTGTTTTGCAGCAGGGCTCACATATGAAGCTGAGCTGATGCTGAGGTGGGTGATGTGTAAGGTATCCTGAAAAAGTTTAACAGCTTATCTGCTCTGTTTTGTGGAACCTTCGTAGCACTCATAGTCAACTATGAGAATAGCCTCTGCTCCTACTGACCAGGAGGCTTCTGCATTAGGTACTTTCAAAGGAGGCTGGTATCATCCTAATTTACTGTTACTTGGAGACACTCTGCTGCATCCTGTTGCAAAGCCTGGTGTCTTTGATTGTACTTGCTTTGATTGCAGATCACCATTAATTAAAACAGAAAATCCAAGCTGCTTATTATGATTTTAATCCCTTTATTTTAAGGATTGTAAAAATAAGAAAAAGGATCACATCAGATCACTTCTAAATAGCGGAACAGATAGGAAACCCAGTTCTAAGGTTATAGGAATTACATTACCAGACCTTTTTTGTTGGTGTGGGCCCAAATATATCTGTGACTCTACGCGTACATTTATGTCTCTTGCTTCTGAACCATCCCCTACTCTCATGTTCAGGTGAGGTGCACAGAAAGGGGATGTGTATAATGCTGCTCCTTTCCTGGATGAATTGCTGATTTGCACGTGCTGCAAGTGTTCATGCAGAATTTGCAGCCTCAGATTAGCTGTGTCTGAAACGGTGGATTGCATATATTGAAGAGCAAGCTTGTTTTGTTCTGTGTTTGTGGCAAGATGGGGAAAAACCTTGCCTTTCTTGCCTCCCTCTAATGCCCTCTGAAATACAAGCTGTTTTGGGGAGTGTTGTACTCTTGCATTCAGTACATGCATATTTGATGTTCTTATGCAATATCTTTTACTTAGTATGCACCAACTTAAAAATCAGGAAGAGACAGAACATTGTCCTACTTTCCCGGGTTTAGCTAAAGAGGTTTTTCAAGTGGATTTTATTGTGTTGCAACAACTTAACCTTATTTGATTCTTTCTTTCCTTCTTCCATTTGAACATACAGGAATGGAAGGTAAACTTGGCTGAACAAAGGACCACCCTAAGGGTTTGCCAGGATTCTTGAGACTTGGATTGAAATCTCTAATAGACAGTTGCAGCTTGAGCTGGTCCAAGTTTCCCGTGTTCCCTCTTGATCTGGACAGTTTACCTGTTGGATCAGGAAAATACTTCATTTGAAACCTGTGTACTTATAAAAAAATTTACCTCTGTGTAAGGGGAGTTGTTGCTGGACCAGGCTGTACCTATCTTCCTATGAGGAACAGAAGGATGGTTGCAAATGAAGGTCTGAAGCCCAAATTAGGAGGGGAAGCAGAAGATCAAAGAGTTTTGATGTATTTACCTATGAACTTGTAGAGATTTAACAAAAGTCTTTTCCTTCAGCTACTTTTGTAACGGAGTAAGTTTTTATGATCAGTGTGATGTGTAGTTGATGATAATGTTTACCTTTAGTTATTATACTTGTGGAAAGGGGTGCATCAGTAAAGCAAGCTAGAGGGTAAAAACCTCATTTCTAGGTTCAGGTCTATTTCAGCCAGCTCTATAATCCCTGCAGTTTTGATCTCAGAGTCTAACAGTGAACCAGCTATCAGATTCATGTGCTAGTCTGGGACTGTGTAGTTAGAAAAAGGATTGGAGTCACAGAGCAGGCAAAGTTGCTGGTATCCTGGCTTGCAAATGAAACCAAAAACTGTCTAGAGGCTTCTGATCTTCTCCTTCATGTCTAGGGACATTCTCTCCCAGTTGGGTTTTATGTGCGCTGCTGGAAAAGTACAGAGAACTTTTGTCCATGCTCTAGATCTTCTGATTTATTTTTTTTCTTTCAGTGGAAGACTGCCAATGCTTTAGCCATCAGGAACATTAAGTTCTTTGTAAAAAAACCCTTGTACCTGTAATGTTCATCACTAACTTGTTTATGTCTCTTGATAAACAGAGAAGCACCAGTTCCCAAGATGCTGGCACCCTGCCTTCTGAGAAGAGCTGTCCTTACAGTTCCTTTAGTTTTTGTGGTTGCACTGCTTCTTGCAGAGCCTGTTAGATCTGATCAAGAAGCGGGAACAGCCATACCAGCTGAAAGTACGTACCACCCTACAGTCCCCTCATACAGCTTGTACTGTACTTTTAATGTTGCAGGACTTCACATCACTGAAGCTTGTCCAAATAATTCAAACTATTTTGGACATGTCTTGCTTATGTTGTTTTAAAACCACAACTTGGTAGCATACCAGTGCTGTTTTTCTCCTGCATCCAAGGCTCTCCACTCTCTTACCCTTGTCTCCTGCCTGTTGCTGTCTTACTTGTACCTGAAATCTGCAACTGTTTTGCACCTTTTCTTCTGTACAGCCCTTTCATTCTGTTAGCCCCTTCTATGCCAGGAATCACCCTGTTTGCTTTTCAGAGACATTACTGAGACTTGCTTTTTTCAACTGACATTGACTGTTCATTACATCTTTCATTCTTGATAATGTCTACTGTATTAGAGTCAGTAGTTTTTATTAAAAATTTCACAGTGAAGATGCCAAGAAAGCACACTTTGTCAACCCCTAGTCTTGCAGCCTTCAACCACCTAATTCTCCTTTGCTGATCTGTGTTGAGTTTATTTCATGTCATAAACATAATGACAGGACCTTGCAGCAAGTTGTTGATGTGGAATGTGCTGTCCTCTCCTTTTGTCTGGTGCAAATATAATAACACTAAGGTTGGGTGGTAGTACAACAATGAGAGAGGAGATCTTTAATACTGCTCAATGTTTATTTTTTATATCTTTTTTTTTCTTAGCCAGTTAAAGAGTTTGGCAGACTCCTCTCCAGCAGGCAGGATTCCTGTCTGCTGGTTAGCACACAGATCATGAGCTGGAAGATCATACTCCAGCTTATCAGAGGCATGTAGTAATCAGTGAAATATCAAGTGTTTGCAAAATAGGCTGACAGACACTGCAGGATTTTCCAACATCACTCTAGGTTTCATCCTTTCTTCCTTACCAGACCTCAAAGAGCAAACTAAACCTGTGCTCAGAATTTCTCACTTGCGCAATATTTCCTATGAAGTTGTCAGAGAGGCACAGGCACTGAGAAGCAAATAAGAGCATATGTAGAGCCTGATGATTCAAAGACATTTCATCATGTCTATATTTGTTCTGTCTCAGTACTGCTATCTGTTAGGGCACAGCTTTGTGTTAAATGACGATCAAGGCAAAGCAAGCCTTGTGACCTTCAGTCTGGATATCTAGATGGGGGAATACTATCTTAAATGCTGCAATTAGTCCAGAATACGGCAGTTCTGCTTATCAGCAATGCCCACTAATGACAGGACATTGTGTTTATCTGCTGCTTGCTTCACTAGCTTTGGACAAAGCTGTATCATGATCAAAGTTAGTGGCTAAGTGATCTGTCTTTGTGATATTGTAGTAAATTTTATTCCATTAGCTTTCTATTTAGAGCTCAAGTTTGTGAGATAAGGAGACAAGATTTTCCAGGGTACAGGTTCATGATTTCAGAGGTAATTTCTGAAAAATCTGAAAAATCTGAAGATGAGGTTGAAAATGTGCTCCGGTTGGTGGAGCAAAATGAAAGACTCCAGTTATGGGTTTAGTGTTTCCACACTATGAACTCTGACAAGAGAAGGGTGAGGGGAACAGCAATAAAAGAGCAAGAAAATTTTTAATGCAGATTTGTTGAAGTAATTATTTTGTCATTGAGAGACTGGGTGGACCATCATGATGGACTGCTTAAAATAGCCTGCCTTGTTCAAGAGTACGTACATCAGTACTTACTCTGTGGACTCTTTTCTGTAGCTCTTCCTCATACTCAAAATCCCTGTTCATTCCTTCTACTTAACACTTCATGCCATATAGTCACGATTCTCTACTAAATGCTCTACTAAATGCTCTCCTAGGTCGTCCCTGTGTTGACTGCCATGCATTTGAGTTCATGCAGAGGGCTCTGCAGGATTTAAAGAAGACAGCATATAATCTAGACACACGGGTGAGGAAACATTGTTTCTTTTTTTTTTTTTTTTTTTTTAACACGGAAGAAAATGCTGGGGATAAAAGTAGATAAGATGGATGGATTTTGCACAAGACACTGCCAACTGTACTGTCCTATCTTCTAAGTCAAGGCTGGGTAATTACATTCCACCCCTCTATGCAATAATCTGTGGAATTCTTCTGCCTTGGGGTATCAGGGACACTAGGAAGTTTAGGAAAGAGTAAAGTGACAGTCCTCAGCCCTCTATCCTTCTCTTGCCCAGTTACAGCCATTAGCATTGCTATTCTCATTCCAAACGCTGAGCGCACCTTTGTTTTTATGTTAGGGGGAGTAAGGTGACAGCATCATTTATATTTATTACCCAAAAGGAGAGAGCCAGCTCAAACAAAAAGCCTACTAAAATAAAATACTCCCCTGCACATGCTTTTACCCCTGGGGAGAGGCTAAGGGAGGAAACATCATCTCATTGATACTTTTTACATTGCTCTGATTCCATAATGATGAAGAATGCCACAAAGTAGAACAGCATAGGGAACGAAACTTTTTGGCTTGTAGTCAGTGTGAAGAATTTGCCAAGGTTGGTATCTTCCTTCTGTGAGGATCGTTGAATCTGTCTCTTGCTACTGCAACCTGCAATCTGTGACTAGCTGTATCCCAGCTGCTGTCAGATAGTGGTGCCTCAGGAGAGTAGCTTTTTCCCCACCTCCTGTGTACCCTTTAGCTGACGTGCTATATCTACACTCTTGCACAGATTTTTCAACAGAAGGCACTCAAACTTTTTTGCTCTTCTAATCTATGCTCAAGGTTGTTCACAGTTGCCTGTGAACTGGCATCTTTGAAGAATGGTTTGAGGTAACTTCAAGCAGGGTCCATGATGTTTAGGTGAAAATGCAGGTGCAGGAATGAAGATGCCTTGAATTGTGACATACTACAAAAACCCAAACAAACATTCCAGCAGAACCAGATTGGTATGTAGCACATTTACAGTTAAACAAAATCTGTTCAATAATTACAGGTCACATGTATTTTGGGCTTTTTCATGAAGAAATCTCATTAATTAATACCTCTGCTGAGCACTGTATACAGCCCAAACAAGATGTTCAGATTGTGCTGTAAAGTGGTTCTAGCCCACCTTTTCCTTCTTTTACAAACCTTTGAACTTTTCACCAGAATTTTTAAATCTTGATTCAAAAATATCTCAACTACTAAAATCTTCTCTGGTTGTCTGGTGATGGCAGTGACCTTTATGACACCTGCAGCTTGCAGACCAAGAGAGAAGCTTTATAAAACACAGATATCCAAAGCAGGAGTAGCAATAAGAGCCTCAAAGATATCAACTATATTTTAATACTTTTTACAGAATAAAAATAAAAGACAACCAAGGAGAGGAAATGAGGACACAAAAAAGGTTTGGTTGAGAGGAATGTCCTATTATTGACTTTTACAGTTATAGATTTGACAGCAAGCCTGAAAATGTGGCTCCATGATATATTCTCACCAAAACAAGCCTATTGCTTCCTTATCACTTTAAAATCTAAATAATTGAATCCATGTTGAGATCCTTCAGTGCCTCTGGACTAGGACAGACCTATTCCAGTCATTAAGCTAGAAATTCTGCCTACATCTTCAAAAGACATGGAAATATTTAATAGTTGAGGACTTCTTGGAACTGCCTTCTACACTGTTTCAATTCTTAGTTTTATTGTTCAACTGTGGCCCAATTTGAAGCAAACTGGGAGTTTTAAGACAATTACTTTCATGCACTTATATATTTTACATTTGACTATTTTAGTCTGTTTTGTTGCTTAGTAGGGCAAATGTTTCTGTCCCCAAAAATACAATTCCCTTTGTTAATATTCCCACTGGAGACACAATTTCCGTGAAAAACTCTTTTGTTTGCAGTCAAGATATTTAGATTATGACTAAGCAGCTCTGAAGTGTGTTGGAGGGGGAGGGATTCACAAAAGCTTATAGAGAAAATTCACATTTAATTCTTCCCGAAAATCTCACCTGCAGTTCTGTACAGGGGAAACCATATAGTTTTATTGCACAACTCAAGAGTTTTCACACTTAATTTAGCCCCGTGTTGATCTGCATAGTGTCTCACAAAGCAAACTGACTCTAGTGTAGGTCACATAATCTTTTATGGGGGCCATAGGCTGTATCTCCTTCCATTTACAAGACTAGACATGTTTGTAACCTACAGTGATGTGTTGATCACTTACTGATTGACAAGCTGGCTGCATTTTACTCATGCAGTAAGAGAAGGGTCACAGACCACCTCTGAGAGGCTGGCTACTACCCATGCATGTACCAGATCTGTTTGCCCTCCTGCATACTGTTTTCCACCCTTTTGTCGCTGCTGGCCCCTTGGAGCAGGCTGCAGGCTGGATTAGTTGTTTTAACAGCAGTAACCAACTCTGGGCAATCTTTCTGGGGGTATCTGTGATTCACTCAGCCAAAGTGCAGTATGTGGCAGGTGTAGCTCTGATCATGAACTGGGGAGAGGGTTCTTGTACTACTGGGAGGGAGCTGCTATCATCAAAACCATTCAGCCAGTTCACAGCCAGCTCCCTACTGCATGTAAAAGCTGCTCAAGACAGAGGCCAGCAGGGAGCAGGCCATAAAACAAATCCTGTAAAACAAATCCAGTCTGTGGGCTACACAGTTCACTGTAAGTCCACACTATAGATACTTATTTTCAAAATTCCAGCCCATTTTTTCAGTTAACCAGTGGACATTGCATTACAACATTAAAGAGCTCAGAAATTGCATTTTTAACTGGAACTTATCAGCTTTTTTGTAGGTTCAGAATCTGTACCCTGCCCTGTTTGTTTTTTTGGTTTGGGTTTGTTCGTTTTTTTTAAATATGCTTTAACCCACCGGCGGATAATAATAAATCTCTGTTCAAATGGTTTTGTGATCATGTTTACAAAGCAGTCAGCAAAGCTGTATATAGCACCGTTCATTCTGTTCTTTATTCCTTTCTAAACTGTCAATGGTTATTTGGAAAGTTCAAAGCACATTAAGTTAGATGTGCCCATGAAAGTGAAAGCACAGGAAAGCACATTAAGTTAGATGTGCCCATGAAAGTGAAAGCACAGGCTTGAAAATGTTATTAAAGATATGTAAGATGGTAAGATTGGGGCTTAGCTCCAAAGCTGCTGGCATGCTGTCAACCTCCCTTATTCAAGCCATTGCAGATGATGTCAAGGAGATGGTGACTGAGTGTCTTTTAGGTGATTAGCAAAGTCTGATCACATCTTTCCAGTTTTGCAGGGTAGCCAAAACAATCAAAAGCAAAACCTGATTTGATACAGGGCTGTGTCTAGTGATTTATCATCTGGGAAAAAAATCTGACCAATAGATAGGTTGTCCTGTACTATGAAGGCAGGTGGTAAGCAGGGTGTTTCAGCCCAGCTCTGGTCTAAGTGCCTTTAGCTGATGTGGGTCAATGGATAACACAGCTTTTAAAACACAGCCTTTAATCACATGGCAGTTCCATCTCATACAGCAATCACAAAACAGCCAGATTAAGGATGGATTTCACTGACATTTAGAGCTGGTAGTCTTCATATTGCCTTTTTTTTGGTGTAGCTGGTCACACCAGTGGGGATTAATTTGGTGAGTGGACTTCCCCAGCTAGTGTGTCTCATGACAGTAAGGAGGAAGTCCAGGAAGCCCATGTAGACTGATTCTGAGATACAGCTTCAGCTCATGATAGACAAACTGAGATGAAGATATGATGTTGATGTCAAACAGCTCTGTGCTCCATCATGCATCTACTGAAGCCACAAGTGCTCCAGACAGCCAGGAAAACCAAAGAGTGTGTGTGCTAGAGAGGAAGGATTCCCAGATTTCCCTTATGCAGTCCTGCTGTCCCTTCCCTGGTCCTCAGCCCCTTCTCACCCTCTCGCTGAGAGGGTGCAGGCCTTTCTGATCATACCCAGCTCCAGCTCTGAGAACTTCCCAATCTGCCCTCATTGCTCCAGAAAATCTCTGTGGGCAGCAATGATCTCCTGGGGGACTTCTGCTTCCACCAGTTTGGGATTCCTTTCATTAAAGAAGCCAGCAATCTCATCACATGTTTGAACTGTGATGTCTATACCAACTCAGCACCTATGTCTATTTTAGGCTCCAACAGCATATTAACAATAGCAACAGTGAGGCAGGAGAAAAAAACAGAAGTAGATTTCATCACTGAGAGGGTGGTCAGTCACTGGAACAGGCTTCCCGGGGAAGTGGTCATGGCACCAAGCCTGTCAGAGTTCAAGGAGTGCCTGGACAATGCTCTTAGTCACATGGTTTAGTTTTAGGTAGTCCTGCGAGGAGCAGGGAGTTGGACTTGATGATCCTTATGGGTGTCTTTCAACTTGAGATATTCTATTAAATTATGCCTTGCTTTCTCTGTATAACTTTCAACAGTGAGTCCAGGCTATAATACTCCAAATTTAATTTTTTTAGTTTGTTGTTAAGTAAAAAGAAAATTTCTGACAGGTTTATGGGGTGTTTTTAAGCCTCTCATGAATTTGAAAGCTTATGCTCCAGTTTGTGCAGTTGAAGTAAGACTGTAAGAAAGATAAATAACTTTAAACAAAAATAACAGCACCACACACACACACTGAATGTACTAATGTGAAAAACATGAGTGTGTACCAGACTGAATTTCTCTGTGTCACAGGAAATATTGCCATGTTGGAATGCCAATTAATCACGCAAAGGCTAATTTATTGCAGAGCAGTAAGCAATAACTCTGATTTTTATCTCAAGCCTCATCTCATACAACCAATTCCAAATCTTGCAACAAAAGTGAAGTGGACTTTTCATTGGGACCTAGTTAGTTTTACAGTGCTGACACTTGTTTTTCAATGTTGCTTTTGTTTCCCCCTCTTATAGACAGAAACTCTGCTTCTTCAGGTGGAAAAGAGAAATCTGTGCGACTGTGTAACTGCAAATCTGCTGAACTGAATCCTGGAGGCCACCTAAGGAGTGTCACCTGTTCAGCGGTTTTTAAAATGCAGCTGTATAAAATACAGCTTTATGGAGTTCATGTTGCAAGCATGTATGCCCCAATGTATGGAGGAAATTGCGGGGGCTGTGTCTTATGTATTTGTCTGTTCTGTTCAGTTTTTTTAAAGATACCCTATTTTCACATCCACTGGGTTGCCAGTAAGGGCTCAATTCAGTAAATCTGTTACTTAGTATTAGAGTGGAGAAAAAATTTACCTGCTTTGATTTTTAAATCAGAGTTGGCCAAGTGTAACCCACAAGATAAATATGGCCAGCAGTGCTCTAGAGACAGTTGCAGCTTTTTTTTGTCTCCAATATGAACATATCTCTGTGGCAACTTACCCAGTTATATTAAGACAGGGAATTGTGGTCTCTGTAGGCTTTGCCTGTGTATTAAAGATGATGGAAGTCCTTTCTGTTTGTTGTCTGCACTGTGACCACATTCAGGCGTGTTGTAGTTCTGTCAGCTATAATGAGGTATATGTCACGAGAAGTTATATGTGTGCTGTACTTGGACCAAAACAGTTTATATCTTAGTGCTGAGTTTTCTGGTATCCTGCGTGAGAGTATTGTCTTCTTTAATTAAAACCTTTAGTTTCTTCCCCTCCTTCCCTGGACACTCCATTCTTAGCCCACTGTACCTCTGAATAGCTTTGTCTTAGCAGGTTAAATGGATAGAGTAGAAAAAGGAGAATAAGGGTATGACTAGGCAGCCTTGCCAGTTCCAGCTGTACCAAATGCTACCACCAGGAACTGCTCAGCATGACATTGGAGGAAAGCTCCATGCAGTGCCAAGAGATTTTTTCATGAGAGTTTTCCTTATTTTACTTCAGGTGAAACACAGTGGTTAGGTCACGCATACTTAGTCCTTTCTGTGATGCACTGAACTCTGAACTCTGAAAGCTGCTCTTTCTGTTTCAGCCATGAAGAAAGACTTGTGTACCTGAAAGCTGAGATGGTTTTTATCCTCAACTCTTTATTCTTTATTCTAAGATACTGTGTCCACTCACATGTCTGTATTAGGCGGAGCAGTTTGAGTGGACGCTCTGTTTGTTTGACGCGATTTAGAGCTGTCTCAAACCACTTCAACAGTGGGACTGTGGGGTGCTAACATGGCTTGGGGAGTGGATAGGAGGTGGACATCTGAAGACCAAAATCTCCTCTGCTGAATTTGGAAGAAAGTGCCTGCCTGTGGCCTTACTTCTCTAACTAAACTGGTGGGACTTTTCTGGAAGTGGATAAGAGAGAAAACACAACTACTGCTCTGCCAGTGCAGCTGCAGGTATGATAACAAACATCTGGGGGAGTAGGAGAACATGATAGACAGCCTCAGCGGCTTCCCAAACCTGTCCAGGGATTGGAAAACCAATTCCTGCACACTAAGAAGTGCAGCATGCCCTTCTGCGTGGTACCAGGACCTGCAGAGGGGATTCTGATGTTATTTTTCCAAATTCCCTCAAGGAGCACTTGTGCTGTGTGTTTTTCACTAAACCTGTTCACACAGCATAGGAGCACTGGCACTGCTCATATCTGGCTGCTTGGCAAAATAAGAGCAACTGCAAGCCTCACCTCAGCTCCACTCCCAGAGTGGGAAGGGGCAGTAGTCCTTACTCATGCATGGCAGAGCATTTTCTGGATTTCCTGGAGCAAAGCCTCCTTTGGAGAGCTTCAGCTGATCCTGACTGTAGCAAAATGGCTTCTCAGAGCTTCATCTCTTTGGCTGCACATGGGTCATCCCATATAGTTCTAGCTTGGCTTTGTTCCTCTGCTTTGCTCTGGACCTGCCTCGGCTCTCCTCTCCAGTGCAATCTCCATTCCCCCTTCTGGTCTGGCACTGCCCTCTCTCTAGGCCCAGGGGTTTGTCGGTGAACCCCTGGCCCCTCATCCTGATGACTCTGTATGTAGTCACTGCAAGTGTGGGCAGTGGGGCTGATAATTCTCAGGTCAGCAGTCCCTTTAGATCCAACTATCAGCACTGCAGGAGCAATGACTGGCACTCCAAATTACCATGGAGTGGGCGAACATGGTGCTGAGCAACACTGGTATCCCATTCCCTGTCCAGGGGAGACATTGTGAGGAAGTGCCTCTTTTCACCTGGGAAGCCAACATTCCCATTGAGAACTTGGAGGAAATCCAGAAGAGTTCAGGTGCTGGAAACTCTGCTCCCAAAACTGAGTTATCTATGGACTGCCACCAGGATGTTGTAATCTCACCAGTTTGTTATAGGTGTGGACAGGAACCCAGCCATGGTCAGCCACTGGTTTTGCCAGGTGTTGAGTAATAAAATGTTCTGGCACAACTGGAAACACCTGTAGATCTTGATGAACTTTTCCCTTGGTGCCTGCACAGGCATCAGCTTGAACAAAAGAAGTCTGACCATGTGGAAATATTTTCCTTCAGTCATTTTGCTACCCTCTACCTTCTGATTCACATGATCAAAACTGGGGTAGCGAAACACAGGACATAATAGCTGTTGCCCCAAGAGAAAGCAGCCAGGAGGGGAATAGATAGGGAAAGGGAAATAACTTTCTGTTCTTTTCCTCAGAATCTGAAAAATTAAAGATTCCTTTCAGTCTGCAGAAGATCCATTAGAACTAGAAATTTCCTAGTGGAAATTGCTGTATGCTCCTTTAAAGCCCACCTTCCCTATTTCCCTTTAGTTGAATGACTGTTCTGTATTACCTCTTGTTCAACACCTTCAAAATAGCAGGAGAGCAGAAGACAGGAAACATGATACCAGTTCTAAAAAGGATTGCAGGGAGGTCTGGGAATTGCACTCGGCAACGAGAATATCTGTTCTGGACAAGCGAACAGAAACTTGTGAAGGATTTGAATATGTAAACTCAGGTTTAATATGACACAGTGGCAAGAGTCAAGACGATTTTTATAGAGCAAAAGAATACAGCAGAACCAGATAAACTGCTGACAAAAGCAGCTAGGGTAATCCGAAGCAATGTACAGACTAGGAGTCTTCAGTCTGGACAAGAGATGACTGAAGAAGGAAATGATAGAAGTTTATAAAAGCATGAATGACCAGAGAGTGACTGTTTGCTGTCCCTTCACAAGCAAGAAGTGGGGTGCACTGAACGAAACCAGCTGGAGGCAGAGTCAGAGCAAATAGGAGGATGACAGCTCTTGACCTGCTGCATGTTTCAGTTGTGGCATTCCTCACTGCAGGATGTTTCTGATGCTAAAAATTTACATAGGTTTAAAAAGCAGGTGTCCAGACTCATGGCTGAAAATCCTGTTGCAAACTGTTAAATATAAAAATGCCAAAGTCCCTAAACCACAAGTTGTTGCAAGTTAACAGTGTTGCAGAAAGACATTGTAGTTGACCTGGTTTTATATTTTCCCTACACATTTCTTACTGTTCAGTGGCAAGGATGAGATACTGGCCTCAGAATGATCTTTGGTGTGATCTGGTGCAGTTGTTCTTATGTGTAGAAATGAGCCTCTTCTCAAATTCATAAAGCAAACCTCCCTGTGCTCCAGAGAGCCACTCCTTTTTATCCCTTAGAAACAAACACTATTGGAAAGTCTTAAAGTTCTGGGTTTCGCCATTGCCTGAGGACAGGGCACCATTAAGCAGGCCATTGGCCCTGCTTCTGCAGCCCAGTACATTGCAAAGACTACTCCAAAGGGAGGGGTAAAGCTCCTTCTGAAGGGAAGGAAATGGTACTGCAAAACATTTGCCTGCTGCCAGGAAGGAGCTATATAATTACTTGGATATTAGGGTCTCCTACATATTGTACAAGCCCAGGCCTGTCTAGCTTTCACTCCTTGCCCTGTGGCCATTCCTCTGCTTCTGTCTTGGCTTTTTGCTCAAGCCGCTGTCCTAGCTATCCTTTGTGCTGACCATTGGATATGCAGAGCATCTCTCCTGTGCCATAAAGAAATCTTGCAGCAATGCACTCATGAGTAGCAAATACCTGTGCACATGAAAAATGTCTGAAAGTGATCGTATGTTGCTGTGGTCATGCTGCTGAGCTGGGAAATCTTTTTCAGACTTACGGTCCTATGTCTTTGATGGCTCTGCCACTGTTCTGCCTCTTATCCCTCTTCATCTACACATACAGTATTTTCTCAGCCCTCTGAAAGCCTGAAATTTTAAACATGAAAAATGGAAAGCATTAGTACAAACAGACTTTCTCTTCCCATCATACTTAAAACTGCCACTGTGCCTCCTACAATAAGTGCATTTTTTCTTCTCAAAATCCAAAGGTCCCTGTTAAATCCAAACTGTTTTTTCATATATATTTAATAGAGCCATCAGAACATGCATGCATCCTTCTTGCTGTACACCTTGTCCTGTTCTATTCCCTGTACTACGTTATGTAGTTGTCTCTCGCTTTGTGACTGCACTGAAAGCTGTCTGGGGCAAAGAAGTTGTCATGTCAATAGCACTGGAAGGTGGCCATCACACCTTCAGGTGTTGTGAACTTATTAAATAAAAATCACAATGTAAAATGTGCTGTCCTGTTGCTCTAGTTTCAAGCATAGTATTTGTTTTTATGCATAGGTCTGCAGTTTTAATCTCCATGTGGATATTCCTTAACCTTCTGATTCCAGCTTGCTGTTCCAACTGTAACTTTGTAGAGATGGGGAGTGGCAGAGATGGTATTTTCAAGGCCTCTAATCTCCTGAATTTTAAAAAGTGACTTAAAACATAAGAGTTCCAGCCACAGGTGCCACAAGAAAGGAAATGCAAATATCTGCTCATATTCTATGTCTTACATTGGTCTGCCTACACTTTTCTTTCCTGGTAGTCAAGGCTGTCATCATTTGATTTCTGCCCTGAACCATGCACCTGCTGAAAACCTACTAACATATCCGCTTGTCTTCATTAGCCTTGAGTGCCTTTTGCTGTTTAAATCAAAGTAAATGATACTATACTTTTCTGGTCATTTAAGTGACAAAACTATAGCTTGTTCTCTTTGTCAACAGTCTGAAAATGGAACAGGACTGGCAACTCTCTCATTATTCTTTATATAGCTTCACTCTCCTTTGAGAGCCCAAATCAGCTGGAAAGACTGCTGACTGGTGATGCAAGTTAGACTGTTCCACAGGGTAAGCAGGACACAGGTTTCAAGGGAGGCCACTGTTCAAGTTCTTGTTTTGGGGTGGGAGGATCTGAATATTCTGTGTGCGCACATTAATAGCTGCACTTAAGGGCAGCCCCAGCCCTGAACTACATGTAATTGTTAGATGTTTTCTAAGCATTGAGGCTATTTTCTTTTTTCTTTTTTTTTTTTTTTTTTATGTTTAGAACTTTATTTTTACCCTATTCATTTATTTTATTCCTAAACTCCATAAAAGATTTGGCTGTGCAAAGCCACCACTGACAGAGAAATGAAGGAATTGCATCACTGGGATTTTTCTACTCTAAGTATCAGTTGTTGCATTACAGCAGTTAGGGTCTTGTGTCAATTGTTAGAGGAAATAGACACAAAACGCAGCTGCTATTTAGCTTTAAGTGCAAAGAACATTTATTGCATGACATTTTGATATCCATAGGGATATTTATCTAAGGGGCTTTTCTGCACAACAGAATTGTGTCTAGTCCCAATTAATGGAAAGATCCGCTAACGCAAAGTACATATTAATGTCAAATCTGGACTAACTTTTGAGCAATGTTCGTTTAGACAAACAATACTGACAAAATCTGTCATTTTTTGTGGTTTCTGCACCTGAGTCTGGTGAAACTTAGCCTTTTCCTTTGCATAAATCCCAACGGACTTTAAAGTTCCCAGTGATACCAGGTTTAGTGAGGTTATATCTATTCAGCTCTTGACCACAGTCTAAAAAGATGACCATGGTTTCACTCTGAAACTTTTCAGTTTAATATAGGGGCTGGGGAGAGACACAGACTTTGGGACCAAAATCAAAGTTGCCAGCATTTGTGAATGCTTATAGTAAAGGCTTTCATTGGAGGTCATCTTTAGTGCTGTAAGTTTACTTTCAAAGCTCTGGGCATTGTGGGTTATTTCTCTTCCCCATTTAAAAAGCAGAACTTCATCCATGCAGTAAATTAGACACATACAGTTTCTTGCCTAAGCAGCTCTTGCATTCATCCTGGACTATATATACACTGTAATAAAGCATCCAGCTTGTGAAAAGTATCTGGTTTCAGCCAACAGCACTGAATATAACTAATGCACAATTCAGTCTTGCATTGAAGTGGGAACTGAGCAGCGTTTAAATGCCTTTTGACAGCTGGTATATTGCACATTTAAAGTATTGTTTGTCTTAAATACAATGTAAAATCAAACTGTATTTTACCCATGGAAGGTTGAACCATGTCCTAGAAGTCAATAGCTTTTCTAAAATAAAATGAGTTCTCCCCACCTCCCTTTTCTGTATGCATGTACAGGCTGTGCAGAGAACTGCCTGTGTCTTTTGTTACTCTGGTTTTGGTAGCCACAGAATAATGTGCCCAAATCCCAGCACTTCAAAAAACAACCATCAGGTTCTTCCTGAACATCAACTGCTCTCAGAACACATGAATTCAGAAGGGATTTTTACACACTGTTCTCTAGCAAGTAAAAAATGACATGCTTATATCTTCCTAGACAGGGATAAGACTGGCAGTAGCAAGGTAAACAGCTCAGCTTTACTGTCAGTGTCATTCAGACTGAGAGTACACAAACAGTACACAATCCTTGCCTAGGCTGTAAATCTACCCCATGTCCAGCACAGTAATCAGTTGCTGGATTTCCAGCCATCCAATTCAAACCTCAAATATAGACTAGGAAAACTGGTATTTTGCCAGTGGTTCTTACATTTTCTTGGAACCAAAAGTCTGAACTGACCTTCATTTCACAATAGCTTGACAGCAGCCCCTCCTGTGTGGCAGAAAGCATTCTATGATTTAGAAGGTGTTTAAACATGCTTGTCACACTTGGCTTCAGTTGATTTTTGGAGAACTGATCAAGCCTGGGTACTTTCCCACATCTTACACTGTGGTGAAAGAGGCTTCTTAGAGTTGACTAGTTCCTGCATTAAAGAATCTTGGTGCTAAGTTTCTATCACACTCCCTATTTGCAGCCACATCCCTGATTTGCAGTGTCATGTGGACTTCACTGGGACAGCTGCAGTGCCTCATAAGCCTCATAGGCTGACCAAAGTTCAGCTTGTGGTTGGATTTTTGGAGGGTTTTCCAGGAAGCTCTAAGATGGAAAACTTGTCAAGCAATGATGCTCTTTGTCATTCCATGAGGGAGACTTTTTCCCCACCAAACCTCTGACCTACTGTTTAAAAAAGATACTCATCCATCAAGCAAAGGTGAATCATTATCTCATGTCATGAGGGACAAGCTAAGTATAGGGTTCTTTCTTTTCAGTCCTTCTCAGGACCTGAGATGGCTGCCAGAAAAAAAGGCAATAAAATTTATTCTGTTTATGGGCTGAAACATCTACAGTGCACCAGCCTCTAACCTCTCAATTCATCTGCAAGACTATGATATAATTATTTAAAGGAGGATTAAGAAGCTGTGGGCCCTGGCAGCTGCCCTGCAGCCAAGTGTCTCCAAATTCCTTTATCAGTGACCCATCCCAAAATGGGAATATTCTCTAGCCATCAAACTTGCTTAGACCGGAGAAACATTGCCTTTGCCCTGATAACTGAGGAAGGAGAAATAGTTAGTCTGAACTGCAGATGCTGTACAAGGGCAATGCATTTCTCCCAGGGGTGTCTGTGTTTATGCTGTAATTACAACACAGAGATCTGGGAAGTAACTGCCTGGGAAGCAAAATGATTCTCATAATCATAGAATCACAAAAAAAACAGGAAGGGAAAAGTATTCATAAGAAATCACCCAGTCCATCCCTTGTCTTTATGAAGGGTCAGATATCACTATACCATTCCCAAACGATGTCTATACCTACAGGCTTAAATATACCCTGTCTTTCACAGGCAATCCATCCCAGTGCCATCCCTATTATTAAGAAGTTTTCCAAGGTCTTTGGTGGTGCCTCCTTGATGCAATTTGAACCTCTGGTTGTTTCTGCTGCTGTTGGTGTCTCTGCTAGTTCCTATTATTGCAGTGACCAAACCAGATGCAGTACTACAGCTCAGAGTTCTGCTGAAGGCAGTCTAAGCTCTTGCACTTTTGTTGGTATATACCAGGATAATTGCATTTTTTTTTGGCAAAGACAGAATATTGTAGACTGATTTCAGCTCGTGACTCCCTAGCTCCACTGTAAAGTGCCACTTAACCTGCTGTTCCCCATTCTAAATATGAGCTGTTGATTATTCTTGATGAAGTGTAGCACCTTGTTCTCATCCTTATAAAATTTTATTTTGTTTTTAGACCTTTTTTTCCAACTTGTCTGTATGATTTAGAATTCTAGTCCTCTCCCCCAGCATTGCTTATAACCTCCAGGCCGATGTTAAATCTTGAATAGCCGCTTTGCTTATTTGTTATCCAGCTGACTAATGAAATGGAGAATAACCCTTGAACTAAGTGAGTCTCTGCAGACCCGACGTGATATATCTTTCCATGGCAACAGTGACCCATTGCAGACTCTCAGCAGTGACCCAGCCAGTTTTGCTGGTCTCAGAGCAGTTTTCTTAGTTTGCTTCTGACAATGCTGTGTGACACAGCATCAGAAATCTTCCTGAAGTTGATAAATTTGTCTTTCCCTACCTGCAAGGCCTGTTACCATGTCACAGAAGGAAACTAAGCTGGTTTGACTTGATTCTTGACAAATACCTCTTATTTGCAACTCCAGTTCTTGTCTTCTGAATGCTTACAAACTGTGGTGGGATTATTGCTTCTAAAACATTCTCAGGGTTTGACAGTAAACTGGTTTGTGTGTCATTTTCCAGTTTCTCTTCCCCCTTTTAAAGACAGTCACTGCATTTACCCTTTTCCATGGCTGGCATAACACACATTTTCCCTGAGCTCTCAGCAGTAATTGCTGATGGTGGTTGCTTTAGTTTCTTCTTTAAATATGCTGAGGTAGATCTAGTGATAGCCCTGAGTTAAAAGAGAGCTCTAGGCAGATTGAAACCCAGAAAAGTGACCTGGCACAAACCTACAAGCATATGTAACCAAAGCAAATTTCTGCTAAATGTTCTTACCTAAAACATGTTCACTGCTATTAGTTGTGTTAGCCTCCTGCTCACTAGTTCACCTTATTTTGCTTGGTTGATTAAATAGATGTTGATCCTGTATCACTTTCTAGGCATCAACTTGATTAACTTTCCCCTTCTGCTGAACAGAGAACCAACTCTTTACTTGGTTTTTGTCTTCCTTACTCCCTATGTATTTAAAGACATGTTTCTTGCTATTCTTCACGTTTCTCACTATTTGCATCTGGTTTTGCTTCTTGGCCTTTCTGGGGTTATGCCTGTATTCTCTTGCCACTCTATTATTCAAGTAATAGCAACCAGACACAGATTCTTCTGTCTCTGTGCTTTCTTCTTCTGATTGAGTTCAACACACGGCTTATAGCCATGTTAGCCGGCAATGATTTAGCACTTCATATTAGACTGGGATTAACAACCCTATTTGCCATGTGTACCCACAACTATAATAATGGAGTTCTAAAATTAGACCCTTTGCCTGCACCTTCCTTTTATGCACACATATTTAACTCAGGCCTTTAATGTTAGTGATTTTAACTAGGTATATATATTTTCTTCCTCCACTGCAAAGATGTAACTTTCAATACCTGTAACACTTAGGCAGCAATAAGATGAGGGAGCTACCAAATGTATATCCTCACTACTCATCTTTCCAATAAATGTCTGGATGTTTCTGATTATTTTGGAGGAAACTCTTCTCTTGTTAGCAAATGATAATTAGGTATGGATTCTCTGTAGAAAACGAAAACAAAGTATAAATATTTCTGACAGCACTCTGGGATTCACTATGACATTCTTCAGACAGCAAATGGACTCCTATGAATCCCTTGGAATTTTCTCATTCTTCAAGGTAAATTTAGTCATAGTGGTAGGCAATAGTGAATGTAATAGCAAAGCAAGTCATGCAAGTGCTTTCATGCTTCTGTCTTCTTGAGCTTTGCTGGAGGTGATAGAACAACACAGATTTCTGGAACTTTTCCATGCAGCCTGACTCCTGTTCCCTGTCAATTGAGAACTGCATCTTGGACCACATGGTTCTGTTAGCAAGAGGAGTTAGGAACCATTTTCATGCTGCTTAAAGACCATGGCATTTGACACAAAAGCTGGCCTGAACCTGCAAGTGCAATGTCTGATTGTTTTACATTGATGCCAAGCAATTAAAAAAAAGGACATTATTTTAAGTTTAGTAGCGTGCTGCAGCACAGAAATAACACCTTCCACCCCATTAGATGGTGGCTAGAGAGTGCCCTACTTCAGATCCTGCCCCACTGTCACAAGTGAGAGCAGGTTCAATTGTGTTCTACTGTCTGGATGGCAGTAGTCCAAATCAGCAAGCCCTCCTTCTGTGATGCTATCATAGTGTTAAGTTTGGATAGTGGGTGGCTGAGCAGTCAGAAACCAAGAGAAAGACAGTCCATCCTCTCACAGGGAAGTTTTATGGGATGGTTATACAACTATGCAAAACTTTGCTGTGATATATAGATCCTAATAACAAAGCATCACCCAACCATGTGTAGGCATCCTTGGAATCTTGTCATCCTGGGAATGACATATTTCAGGACCTTCAGCTTCTCTTTATTCCAAGTTTTCTGCTCTGATCCCCTTTTATACTTTCTCCATTTTTTTAAGATGGGTAACACTTCTGCTTACCTCCGTGGTTGCCCTTCCTCCCTGAGGTGTCAACCCTCACTGTGGGTTGTACTGCTTGTTCTACCTACCACCTGAAAAGACCAAGCAATTATGAAAAAGATTTTACAAAATAGTTACAATTTTAGAAAAGACTATATTGATACTTTGAAAAAAATAGTAGAACAAATGGTGCTTTCCACCTTATCAAAGGTTATTGCATCTGCAGGCAATTCCTTTCTCTCCTTTTCTTGAAGATCATGTACGAAAAGTATGATATGGCCATGGGACCATAATGAGGGTATGCGCAAGAAACACATATGCCAGGGTGAATAGAAGTGTAAGGTTTGGATTTTATGCCAGAATTTCCATTTGGTGTTATTTAAAACTGCAGATCAGGGCTAGACTATGTGACCAGCTCTAGATGAGTGTATAGTCAAACTGTAGAATGTTGTTCCATCATATCCTGGCTCTTACGGAGTTGCTCCTTTAACAGGCATCTGAGTCTTGTGAAGAGACAATGTTAAACCGGGCCATCTCACACCACCTCACTTCAGGCATCCCCAACTTCAGAGCTTGGATTAGGAGTCTCAGCTTCTCATAAAGTGCCATTTTAGTGCACACATGTGCCCTGACTCACCTTATGAAGACCCCATTGACTGAGACCTTCATTTGGACCTTCCACACCAGGGAAGTTGAGTTTCAGTTGCACTTTGGGCTAAGAGTTTGCTTAATGTGTCATTCTTGTAGGAATTGCTTCCACAGCTCTGGGCTGTGCCTCTGCAAAGGTCTCTTTTGCATACACAAGGCAATTACACTTTGCCAGAAAGTGGTCAAGAACATGGAGTCCTTTGAGATGTCTTTTAAACTAACCTGGCCCGAAAGCATAAGCATTGAAATTAGGAATGTAAGAAGTAATTCTGAGGAAGCCACAGGAACAAGTAATACAGAAGCAGAGTACTTTGCTGGTGACGGTCCCTAGGGCTGAAGAAAGCCAGGAATAAATTGTGTTTTAGTCTGGGAAAGCTGATACCTCCACAGCCTGGCAGGTTAGTTATTCTGTACAGACCAGGAAGGCTGGAGCCTGCTCCCTGGTGAGAGGAGGACAAAGCCATGAACTGAACATTTGAAAGATGAGTCTTTAAACACGCTCTGGGGCAAACAGGTATTGAAAGCATTTCTCTCTCTTTTCAAGAAGGTATCGCCTCCAATTTCTGAATGCTTGATTTCAGCCCGGTACTTACAGAGATCCCCTATCCAGGAGGGCTCATGCTTGAGCTTTGTCAGGACACATAACATGGTTGGTTCATGTGCCAATGTTGCTGTTGTCCCCAAGGCTTCAGTGTAGTTAAAGGAAGCCCATATGGAGTCTTCCTCAGAGCACAGGGTCCCATCAACAGGCCCTTTATTATTGTTATTTTTCCAAGCAAACTTCTGAATTTTCATCTCATCTGAAACCTTCCGGAATAAAATCTCACTTTAAGTGAGTTACAGCTAAAGCAAGGGATGGGAGCTGTGTATTTCAGCAGAGTCCCTTTGGGAATAAAAGCAACAAATGCAAAAATTGCCTAACACCCTCTTATGTGGGTGGCAGCAGCCAGTGTTTGCCAAGGAGAGGACATGGTCTTCGAGGAGCAGAGGCAGAGCAGGAGTACAGCAGTGACCATCCACCACATTGTGGTCCCTTTAAATCTTCTTCTGCACTTGGCAGCTCCAATTTTTCAGTGTTGCTATAGCAAATCTCCATGGCAATGACCCTAATCAGGGAAGGGGGGATGCAGAGGGGACGCATGCTCAGAGTGGCTGCTGGAGCCTCGCCTGCTCACTACAGCTGCTTCAAGGGTCTGGCACACAGGCGAAGAGAAAGATCAGGTACTTGGCAAACTGGTCCTTGGGGTGCATCGCAAGCCCATGGCATGTAGCTGCAGTGATGTGTGCATGTGGGTTTGCGTGTGCATGCGGGTCTGTGCTTATCATGTCTCATCCACTTTGTGGGGAGTGTGCTGGGAGCAAACTGCTGATTTTCACTATTTCTCCTTGTTTCAGGCAGGGAAGATAGCTTGAATTATTGATGAGAGTAATGGCGTTGCCATCTGTCTGGAGTGTGATGCGTGTGGCGATCCCGTTCATCTCGGTGGTTGGCCTGCTAAGCGTGAGGCTTGTGGGGGCTGGCCAGGACTCTGGGAGTGTCATTCCTGCAGAAAGTACGTACCTGCTGAGCGCACTCATACCCTCCCGCTGCACCGCGTCCTGCTTGCTTCCCTCCACTTACCCACAGCAGCCACACAGACCTTAAGCTCCAGGGAAACGTTGCATTGCCTGATTAGCGAGGGAGAAATGATGAATTTGTAACATGTCAGCAAAGCACATAAAACCAATGCTTATAAAAACAGCAAGCAACAATGCTTATAAAAACAGCAAGCAAGCAAAGGATTAATAGCTATTTAGGAAAAAATACTAACTGCGTACTATAATTTTCACTGGAGCTTGTTTTAAAGCTCTTTGGTTGTAGGTCTTTTAGATCTGCTTCTCGAGAGTTTTGTTTCCAGATTTGCCACAATACGGATGACGTCTTTGCCAGTCTGGATATTGTTAGAAGAAAATGTGTGTTTATTTCTGCTAGGGCATTACATTTTGCTTAGTTTAGTATTTGGTTGGAACAATAGGTCAAGTTCAACTTTCTTGTAACTACTACAGATTGACACAGGGGAAGTTTACCCAAACAGTGTATTCATAAAACATATATAGATTTCTGAAATCCTGCTGCTATTCTGCAAACCTAAATAAATAAATAAATAAATATGACAGACTGGCTTCAGCACACCATGGAGCTGGGAGCTCTTGAATCTGGATCACAGCTCTATAGTAGCTTCCTCTGTCATTCAGAGAAAATCTGTAGTTAAACTTTCCCAGCTCCAAAATGAGACAATAGTTCAAAAATATTAGGGAAAGGAGTCAATGTTCTGTGTTGTGGTGACAGCAAGTGGGAAGTAGCCAGTCATTAGAAGCTTAAAATATCCCCTGGGAGGAAAAAAAAAAGGTAGGTAATTGTATACAAATCAATCTCTAGTTCTTAGTCATGCTTTCATTGTATCACAGCTATCTTTTTACATGACTACCAAAATATTTAATACAAGACCTGATTTAGTGACTGCATTTTATTCTCCTATAATTCCATTGCTAGTTTTCAAATACACCTATGTGTATTTGTGTCTAAAGGACTTACATGCTGAATTCCCTTGTTTTTCCATTCTTTTTTTATTAGTGCTAAATTTTTGTCTATTCTAAAACAGACCTCATCTCTATTTTGTGTGTCTGTTTTCTAGGCGTTAATTAATCTTAATAAGTTTTGTGACAAGTTTTGTCTCCTCAAGAAGAAAATCAGGCTTGAAAAATAAAATATATGTGCCCTTTATGTGTCGATGTTAAGCAGAGGCAAGTCAAATTGTTTTTGGGAAAAAGTATATAGTGGTTCCTTGTTCTGCTTGTATAGTGGAAACTCCCATTTTATCTGTAGAATAAAACACTTGGCCAGGGTCTCTGACCCCAGTCTCATGGACTTATCTTTTTGATATGCTCTGGCCAGGTTACTGAGTCCCCTGAAGAGCCCTTGAGGATGATTCCTTGTCTTGTCTTACTCCTGCAGGTGAGAGTGAGGAATGAAGGGCAGGTCAGAGTGTTTCTGTGGCCAGTGTTTCTGCAGAGACATGCTGCTCTGTCCTGAGTAATGGAGGCTGGTAGCATTGCTACGAATGCATAACTGTATTTATGCCTGAGGCCAGGCCAGGAGGAAGACTCTCAGCTGATCATGAATTGTAAATTGTTTTGTGCTGCTGCAGGGACAGAGTTTTAAAGCCACAAGGAATTCGGGATGCTCTTAATCAGCCAGTTGTTGAGGGAGTGCTGCATAGCTGCTAAGTACTCCAGGTACTTTCCTTTGCCCATCTGAGCTTTTCCTGGTAGTTAACCTGTGGAACTCCTCCCTTAGGACACTGTGGATGATAAAAGTTTGCATGCAATTGCAGAATTGATTGGATAAATTTAAGGAAAAATAATCTTAGAAAGGGCTGTTAAATGCAGCAGCAATTCTTCTGGCTCAGGAGCTGCTTCAGCATATTCCTGAGGTCTGGGACTGTCTTTGGGGACACATCCCTTCATGCCTGCCCTGTTCTTATGCTCTTTCATGGGCATCCACTGTTGGCCATGAGAGTCACATCTATAACCAGGCCCCATGGGTGTTCCCTAGCATGGGGACATGACTGTTCTAGTAACCTGATACAGTGGTCCTGGGCACACATTTGTCCATGACAGGAGGCCAGTTGCCTATCTGGGAGACAGAGTTTACTCTTCCAGAGATAAGCTGTCCCATGCCAGCTTCTCTCAAAGCTTGGGAATGCTCCTAGACACATTTAATATACTACAAGAAATGTAGCTCATGGGAGACAGACAGGACACTGGGCCAGGCAGACCTTTGATGTGATCTAGTACAGACATTCCTGGACCTTTTCCTGCTTGCTGTCAGCTCCACTGGCTATTTCTCATCAAGGAGTCGATCCTCCTGGGCACTGACCTGTTCTGGGGGCAGTGCTACTGGAGCATATACACACACCTTCCCTATTGCTGGCACTGGAAGTCCATACTGTCAGCCCAGGTAAACTGGTGGTTGTGGGATCCTGAATGACTCAGGGAGAAAAAGGGGGCTCTAGTACATGTTCTTGACAGGGATATAAGATATACATAGACCATACTAAGTGCCCTTCTGCAGGGCAGACCAGTGTGGTGCTCGATGCTTTTCTCTGTTCCCAGGTGAGCAACATGGGACTGGGAACATGCCTTTTGCAGGAACAATCCCTCATGGACCACACAGCGCTACCAGACTCTGTCTCCCACTTGGTGGGAGAAATGTGGCCCTCCTGCAGCACCACAAGCCAGAGAGGGGCAGCAATGTTCTCGTGCAAGTATGGGAGGTGCAGGAGTTACAGGAGAGAAGCATGAGGCAGAGTTCTTAGCACTGCAGAGAGATCCTGCCCTGTGT
This sequence comes from Strix uralensis, assembly GCF_047716275.1. Lineage (NCBI taxonomy): Eukaryota > Metazoa > Chordata > Aves > Strigiformes > Strigidae > Strix > Strix uralensis. Next base: position 9,768,206 of record NC_133975.1, read on the forward strand.
GTGGCACTGATATCTGGCTTGGGGTACCATCACCTGCTCTCCCCTTGGCATACTTTGTGCCAGCCAGAGAGCCAGGCCCAGCTTTTTATGAATAATGCTAATTAGCAGTGATTAATCATGTCCTTATACTTTACACAGCACTTTGAATATGCAAAAGACTGTTCAAGTATGAAGTGGTGTTACTAGTGTTTGCAGATTATTTTCCTTAAAGTTCAGTGCAATCCACTAAAAAAAAAAATTAAGTTGATTTCCCCAACCTCCCATTGCATTTATAGCCCGGATCACCCACTGTGAAAGCTGAAATGTGGAATTTGAAGAACAGAAGCTGGTCAGTCTGTTTTCATTAGCCAAGGTGCATGAAATACAAAGAGTAAATGCCATGTGCATGCAAGGGAAAGTAAATTAGACTTCCACAGTGCTTTCAGTTCGTTTTTTACCAAGAAGAAGCCAAGAAGCATATTTTAAGTTCTCCTCCCCCACTTCTCCCCAAACACACAAAGACACATACAGTCTTCGTGCTGACAGGACCCATTTAAGGAATTATAGCTGACTCCTGATAATTCTTATTATGTTAATCCACAAACCTGTTAAGTCTCCCTATGAATGATAGTCTGTTCCCAGCTGTCAGCAAGGAACTAATAGCACTCTGCTGTACTTTGCTATGATGTGACTTAGGGTTTGGTTTCACAATTGCTTTAAGCTGATGTAAGCCTATGCTGCCTCTGCCCTTCTCCTCCCTACAACCTGGCCTCCTGTTCTTGCCCTATTTCTTGTTCTGGCCTCAGAACTTGGGCATTCAGGATCTGATCTGGAGAAATGCAGTGGCTTGGTCACTCCTGCTGTGAGCAAGGAAAGGTGTGGGAACACGTAACCAAGGACAGAAAGCAGGGTGGGTTTGCTCCTATTGGCAGCAGCACATATTTAGATTTGTTTGAAACCTTTGTGAAGACAGACCCTTAGACATCATTGCTTTGGGGAAATGTCCATGGGCATCCTACTGAAAATCTTATGAGCATGAAGAGGGATTAAGTCCAGCTAGATAGGCCAGTTTGCCAGCCCAGCTCTTCAGTCTGGAAAGGAGACACCAAGGCAGGGAATGATAGAGAGCAGCAAAGTCGTAAGTGGGACAAAGATGGTGAATATTTAATAACTGTCTCTTCCAGTGCAAAAATTAGAGGCAGGAAATTAAAAGCAGCAGATGTTAATTTCAGAGCAGACAGGAATGGTATTTTTTTCACTCAGTGAATAGCTGAGCTGTGGAACTCATTGCCACAGGATGCTGTAGATGCCAAAATTTACATGGATTCAGGAAGCAACATAGCAAATCAATGTGAGATATTTCCATGGAGGGCTTAGAAGATGTAGAAACACCAGCCAGACTCAGGATATTCTCCAACCTCTTGGTAGGCTAGAACAACTCTGCTAGAGACTTATTCCTAAATCTTCCTTAGAGTATCTACTATTGGCTCCTGAGGGAGTCTGGCTAATATAATATATTAAAAGCCTGGCTAGAGCCAGGACTTGGGCAGATCTGCTGGTAAAAATCCAACTGTAGCTATAGGCTTTCCAGGTAGTGGCATATTGCCCCTATTTATTCCCTATGGGGAACTGCATTCAAGTTGCATGGGTGGAAGAGTTTATAGACAGCCACCTCCCCAGCTGCTTGCCACCTCTTCCCAGGTTCAGCTGTCCTCTCATCTGCCAGTGGTGCTGCTTCAGTGAGTCCTCTCTCCTCTTCTGTAAGTCAAAATGATGTGTCCCATCCTGGGATAGAGCTGGTTGGAGGAATCACGGGAGCTCTCCCACTGCCAGCACTGCAGGGCTCCTGGCTCCCAGCAGGCAGGGGTGCTAACCTGACCGAGAGACAGCTGTGCTTGGAGAAGGACCCTCCACCAAGGAGGACAGCCCAGGAAACTATGTTAGAGAGTAAATATCCCATTATGTGGTGAAACCACATGCATCTGCACTGTGGCTTTGAAGAGCAGTGCCGTGTTAGGAGCTTCATATGTGCTGATGCAGGACACACAGAGCTGCACAGGCAGGTGTCCTCAGTGCCACCAACATTTTCTTGCAGAAGCTGCTTTGATGCTAGGGAAGCTGCTTTCACAGGGGTGGCAGAAGTGAAATAACCACTTGGCATGCTTGTGCCGTTCACTAGTACCTCCCTGTCCACATAGCAGCGCCTGGCTGCCATAAATAGCAGTGAATGATCCCACACAGCCACGGCCTTCATGAGGGCCTGGGAAGACTTCCCGGATGGAAGGCAGTGACTGACTACAGAATTCATGGCTCTCCTCAGAGATGCTTTCTCCACACTGTGGGAGCAGGACACGTTCATTTATGACCCAAAGTCTGTTTTTTCTCCATTAAGTTCTGATTTTGAGAACACTTTAGTGACAAGCACTTCAGGGTATGCGGCACTTCACCGAGGTGGAGGCAGGGCAGGGTGCTTTCTGAGAAGACCACAGAAAGGGGAGGGAGCAGGCCACGGCACCAAGTGAATGATGGAGTTGCTGACAGCAGACTGAGGATGCAGGTTATTTCTAAGGGCTCTCTTCCATGATCTGAAGTGAAAACAATTACATTGTGTAAATACTGAAAACAGGAGGGGGTTGAGTGTCTTTAAAATGTGCTCAAAACCATCCTGTCAGCACTCCTCTCAGGCCTGGAGAGAGAGTCTTTGTGAGTGATGCTGTTCTTACAGAGGTGGGGACTTTGCATCTCCCCACATCCCTGGAATTAAATCCCTGGCTGGATCCCTGGGTCTCCCTGAGATGTCAGCTGCATGGAGGGGAGATGGAGGAGTATGGGTGGGAGAGAAACACCTCCTGAACAGGTCAAAGCCCTTAAGAGGCTTGCTGGGGACCAAGAAGCACTCTGGTTGCTCCCTTCCATCAGGCCCAAGTCAGAAGTCCATGTTGGCAGCAGGGTGCCAGGCATGGGGTACTGCCGTGCTGCATGGCAGCTCTCTGGCTCCAGGCAGCTCCCCAACTATCTATCTCAGCGGCAGCTTTGCACCCGATTTGCTTTGTCAGATCAGCACAAGTGGCTGCCTGTGGAAAGGATTTCAGCATCCTCACCAACATGGGGGCTCTGTGATCAGTGTAAAATGTCCTCTCTCCCCATTCCCCCTGAATCTCCTCCAGTATCTGCAATTTCTTCTTCTGAAAACCCACACTTCATTAAGTCTGTGACTGAATGAAAGGGCCTTAGTGCAGGGTGAATCCTGGCAGAGCAGAAATGCCCACGTCCACAAGTGAGCCATTTTAGTTGTTGTCAAGTCCCTTCCTCCTCCTCTTCTCTGCCTTTTCCCTGCCCTGCCCCTCTGTGCACACACACTGGCACCAGCTGCAGAACCAGTGGGATGCTTTGCATTCCTGGCAGAGAAAAAATACAGCAGCAGGTGAAAGGAAGCAAATACAGATCTGGCACTGTCCTTGCCAAGCCAGTCTGTAAGAGCTCCTGTAAAAACAGACCTGCCTGTCTGATTTCTGAACCACTGCAAACTGCTATTTTCAGCATATCAGCTGAGAATTAACCCATGTCTGAGAAGGGTTGAGGATTTCAGTTTTCAGGGAAGAGGCTGGGGACTGAAGGCACACAGCACCCGTCAGAATGAAGCCTGGGCTATGTTGAGAAAAAAAGCAGCAAAATGCTCTTGTGTTTTTTGCTGGTCCTCACACATTTGCACAAAGATACATACAGCCCTGTCCACAGGCAGCCCTAACTTTGTACACATGCGGGTGTGGGTGCCTGGTAAAATGGGGTTTCTCCTGGTGTTACATGGTCTCTGAGTATTCCCCCTCTGTACTGCTACACCCTAAGTTTCATGCTGTGACAGTGATGTCTCTGTACCTTTTTTCAGGTCGTCCCTGTGTTGACTGCCATGCGTTTGAGTTCATGCAGAGGGCGTTGCAGGATTTAAAGAAGACGGCGTATAATCTAGACACACGAGTATGTATTTCTATAGAAATGCTTTTAGTTAGCCTTTATCTCCAAGCGGCCAGGTCTGCCTGTCTGTGTACAGCAGACACGACATCTCTGCTGACTCACTTCCATTTCAGCAAATAGGATTGTACCAAGTACAGATTACTTTTCACAGGCTGGAGAGGTTCATTAAAGGTAATCTAGTCTGACTTCTTGCATAACAGGCTAAAGAATTACCCCAGACGGTCCCTGTATCAAATAGAGAAGGAAAGAAGATGTATGAAGGAAGATAAAAACAAGAAAGATGATGTACTCTTTATCTCACAACATTACTTCTGAGCTGTGGACTGACTATTTGCTGGGCAGGAGCAGAAAGTGAACTGGAGAGCACGAAGGTGACAGGCAGGGCTGGCAGAGGAAAGGGAAGCACGCGTATTCCTTGCTTATGGATTGATGCTCTGTGAAAAAGGGGGAAGCACATTTTCTCGGGTAGCTATCACAGCACACAGGGCATTTTGCAACTTCACGTGCTGGTCTTGTGCTGCAGAGGTCCCAGTGAACCAAAAAAGGATGTGCTAAATGCCTGATTTTAGCAATGCATACATATGTGGGCTCATAAATATGCACAAACACTGGCTGGGATAGGATTTACCACAATGGTTCCCATGCTGTCTGAAGTTTGCAAGAGGCAGGAGGTCTCTCACCTCTAATAAAGCCCCCCCAAATATGTCTTGTCCAACCTCTCCTTCCCTAACAGCCCCATTAACTGGCAACATGGCAGTAAAGCAACTTGTGGTGAGTGAAACCAGTTTGCAGCCACATCTCCCAGTTTCTTTAGGTGCCTGCTCAGTGCCTGTGGCCAGTGCCATCTCTGTTGGCAGGTGAGAAGGGCTCCTTGTTCCTCTAAAGTCACGCTCCACTCAAATTGTCATTCACAGCAGAGTCAACCAAAGAGATGTAAATCAATTATGTGTCTCAAACTATAACACAAAAGGGCAATTATGTTGCTTCGCCTTTGGTTTCTTGTGACCTTGGGCAATCATGTAGGGCCCTACACAATAAGGTTGGAGTGACTTCAGCTTTCTTGAGCTATCAATAGCAAACTGATTAGGGCAGAGCTCTGAGAGCAGTACGGTTACATTGCAAAAGTTTCCCATGCACTAGTGTAATACTAAATAACTGTTAAGTGTCAGACTGTGAATAGAGGGGCTTTACCTCCAGCAGCTGTGCTGCACTGTTGTAGTGGATAGCAGGGTTTCACCTGTTTGGATTAGGTTCAACTGAAATGTTTTGTACCTACACATGACATGGCAAGACCATGTGCAATTGCAGCTATGTTGGTTCTTATACTGTCACCAGGCCGTACCATGGGAAGTTAAAGGAGGTACTAAATTTCTGTCTAAGCTGCACTGGGAAGACTTTTTTGAATGCAATAGAGGCAGCACAATTCCTTAATCCCACTTACAGAGATATTCAGACGTATCTGTTTTGGCTATTCTATTTGGAGAGTGGAGGGAGAATACAACCCATCAGAGACCAATGCTTTCTTGTAAGAGGTAAGGCAGAATATAAAAGGAGAAGCTGGTTCCAGAGTGCTACAAGATAAGCTTCTGTTTCTGTGAGGACCTGGACAGGCCTGAGATGCCAAGGCACTGATTCAGACAGCTCTCAGTATTACAGAACAAGGGGCATAGGAACAGTGCATCACCAAAACAAATGTAACCAGTTATCTGGAACATCACCTACCCTTTGACAACTGTCAAGAGTTGAATACGATTAGTAAAGAAAGGGTATATTATTGTCCATCTTTTCCAGCCTTTGGATTGAGATTCCAAAAGCCTTTCTGGAAGAGAGGCTTTAGTTAAATACAAATTACTGAATGAAGCAGAGATACTAAAGTGAAATGCCCTACAAATGGCACACTGTGGCCTCTGCTCTCTGAAAAGTACAGCTCCATATCCTTACTCAACCGCTGGTGTTTCGCTCATGCTGACCAACTATAATTTCTCAAGTTTAACACACACATAACTTCATTCAACAGCTCCTGAGTTTTGAAAATTGTTGTTACAAGGGCAAGCCCCATGCAGGATTGTTCCTATCAGAGACTTCCTAAGCCAATGACAACAGGGTCGCAATTAATTTTTGTAATTGATGCTTCTCTTTCAAAGTCCTTCAGTTTACAATTGAGTGATCCCAGAGTGGCTCCTCCTGCCTGTAAATAGTCATGATGACGTCTAGGCAGGGTTTGTGGTAACAGTGACAGCTTGTTGGCATTACGGTGAAATCCAATAAGCCTGTTTGATGTTAAGATGATTCTCTGATTTCTACTGGGCTCCCAACAATGAGAGTTTTCACTCATCCAAGATTTCACTGTACAAGCAAGGAGCAGTGTTTAATAACGCCTGCCACTGCACTAAGCCGATAAGTGAAAGCAGACAGGGAAAGAGAACAAGTCCTCTTTAATGCAAGGGTGGATGTCAAAAGTTTGAGTTGAAAAGGATAGAGGGCTGTGGAGGGGAGGGAAGAGCAGTTCTGAAACAGCCTCTCCCTGCAAAAGCCTGAAGTCTGAGAACAAGAAATGACTAGTAGAGAGTGGGACTGCCGGGGGACAGAGGTGCTGCTGTCCAAGCAAGCCAGAGCTTGGTGGAGCAGGTCCCCAGGTAGAAGTGCCCACTTACTCCTCTGGAAACTGTGTGTCTTTGTTAATTAGCCCTTGGCTGTTTCTAATTTGTCAGGAGGTATCATATCAGAGGAACACCATCAGACTGAAGACTTTGTTGCTTCACAATGCTTTGAGATAATCTGTTAACAAGTGGTTTTCAACCTTTAATGTTTTTTTCCAGTGCAGATGGGAAATCCATTCATGGTGAATTTGTTTCTGGTAACTTTTTTTTTCCCTCAAGAAACTCTTCAAAGTCAGTCTGCAAACTGCTTAAGGGACCACAGGGTAAAAACCACCAGATAGGCTCAGGAAGAATTTTCTCTTCAGTCACAATTGCACTGGTTAATGTGAGTTGCTTGCACCAACAATTTTATTTCGAGTCTTGCAAGAGACTCAGCTTTGGAAGTGACTGTACCATTTGAGAAATTCAGCCCTTGTTTCTCAAAAAGTGAGACCAGAACCCACAAAAGATTTAAGTTATTTGTTCACAATTAAATAAATGATACTTAAATATCTTTGAGGATCTGAAGTTATTTTTCTTTTCCTGGATACAGAGAAAAAAAGCTTGGAAATGTTTTTCCACTAAGGTGCTCCAAAAACAAGAGCAAGTAATTTTAATTTATGTATATAGAAAATAATTTTTTAAGCTTCTGATGGAGTTCTGGGGGCATGGCTCCAAATGGAGTTGATAATAAGGCAACTGTCAGTAAATTAATTCGGGTTAAAATAGGAGCCACAAACTCAAGTCTAGATCTGCCCTGAAAGATTATGAGTTTCAGACAACAAGGTTAAACTGACAGCTGGATTGAACTCAGAGTTATTCCTGAGAAACAGCAGTGTAACTGAGAGCACAACTGGCTCCTCAACGCATGCTATCGGGTGCAATTAAATTATACAGTACTGAAGACATCATCAACAGGAAGCCATCAATCTCTGTGAAGAAATTAAGAGCAGTGCAGTTGAAAGTGGAATTTTTCTCAGTATTTATAAAAGACACTTTAGTAATTTTGACAGAATACTCCCCAGAAGTTAACTGTGAAACTGAAACATTTAAACTATAAAAATACTTTCTATGCATCTCAGTTCTGAATATACTTATTTCATCACTTTTTCTGGATGAAAACCAGCAGTAATAACTATGATTTTTCACTCAGCAAAGCACCTTGGCTGCAGCTGTGTGGAGGGATTAGGTCTAATCAATTATGTACTCTTTTGAAGTGATATATTCAGTTCTTTGACTTCTTTTATTTTTTTTTCAGACAGAAACCCTCCTCCTGAGAGCAGAAAAAAGAGGCCTGTGTGATTGTTTTCATGCAATACACTAAAATGAGCACTAGGATTTGGCCAATGGACGTTTATTCATTTTTAAAATGCTCTTCAATAAATTACAGGAATATACAGAGTGCAAGTTGTGCCACAACGCAAGGAAAACAATTTTTATCCGAACAGGTACAGATCAGTTAGATCACTTCTGCTTTGATGTGTTTTATCATTACTGTATGTGATACTGCATCTGCTGAAATGTCAACAGAAGAAACAGTGCCAAAGTCTTGCTCATTGGGTTTATGCAAGGATAGCATCTTCCTTTTCTGGTATTTCTAGTCAAAAATTGTCTTTGGACTTTCAGGCCAGTCCCTCAGCACATGTGAATTGCCATAGATCTGTGAAAATTAGTGGAGTCACATTCTTTAAAATATTTATGGTAGAATGTATCCCTAACATGGAAAGGAAGCCACTTTGCAATGATGCATAGCTAAACATTTACAAACAAGCAGTCATAGCTTTATATAGAAATTAATAGTTGTCACTGACTGCTTGGCAGTCCAAGGAAGGTATTTGTTCCCAGTTGTATCAATAGTCCAGTGCACAGCAAACACTGTAATCTGTATCACAATTTTAATTTCTTCAGAGCCACACAGTAGCTGTGATCTTTTTGGAGAGATTTATTAAGTATCTAATGTGATCAGTAACATTTGTAATCACATGAATACTGCCTGGCAATTGAACTGATTGCATCTGCCAAAATCTTCTGGAGAAGTGTCTTTCATTAAGCAAATCACATACTGGATTGAACCACTCAAACTGGCCTCTACAGACAGTTTTGGCAGAAAGCCTACAAAATGCCTGCATGCCCAGGAGTCCCCTGCATACTGTATTTTGAGAAACATTTAAATTCTTCCAAAATGGGCCATATCTCTTGCATGGACTTTACAGTCCATAGCAGTGAGTTACAATGCTGATACTATTAATATTCCTGCTGCAGTCAGTGTGAGACAAGAGAGAACAAAACAATTTAGGCAGTGTAGTACTAGTAGTAGACAAGATTGTGTCTTGTTACTCTTTGGAAAAGAATAGCAAATCCTTTCTCATTGTTTTCTTTTTTTCCTTTGTTTTGGGGAGGAGAGCAGAAAATGGACCCAGTGGAAAGTTCTTGTGGATAATAACAGATTTTTCACAGGGCTTAAAATATCATCCCCAAAGTATCATTAATAAAGATTTGTATATCAGCTAGAGCATCTATGTACAGGCTAGAAACTTTTATACAAACTCTTTTATACAAAGAGTATGGGAGCAGTATCAACAGCAGTGGTTTTCAAAGTCATTTTACCAATTCTTATTAATACGTCTGTCTTCCAATAAGTGGCTGATGTTTTGCTGTCAGGCTGCTCAGTAAGTTATGATGGTAGCTATCTGTACATTTCCAAACTTCTCTCCCATTTTATCTACCACATTAGGCACAGGGAAATAGGGAACTGTGACCCACTGCCAACTTATTATTTTGTGTGCAGTCACGCTCAGTAACACTCAGTGCCAAAGTTGTTTGAAAGGCATGTGATTCTCAGAAAGGAGAAAGCTTCCTTGCACCTGCATTTCAAGTAGGAAATATGCTTTCTCCTTTGTAGTATTCTAGAATAACCCTTTATAGGTCATCAAGACCTAGTTTGTATGAAAGAGAAGCAGCATGACACAGCAACACATTGCTTCTTGTAGCGTTACAATCCACTGTAGCACTGGTAACTGACTGATAGATCATATTTTATTTTACAGATAAAACAATAGGTTTAACACAAATTCTTTACAAAATACCAAGCTTAGGTTAGTTTACTCCCACTTAGATTTGAACCAAAGTAATGCACAGATTTTGAGTTGGCTTTTTGCAGGAGATGGAGTTCCAGCACTGAACCTGTGAATTTTCCAGCACAGCTCACCTTTTCAGGGGGCAGCATGTCTATGGTTTTGTATTGCTATTGTGCATGCTTATTCTGCTGGTACCTTAAAGAATCTTGCAAAGTCCTGTTAGCAAGTACTGGTTTTTTGCCTGTTTTTATTTAGAAAAATGGTTGTTCACAGTTGAGTTTTGATATATGCAGCTTGTTATGATAAAAAGGTGGAATGAATGACAAGTGGATGTTCTCTGACTCCCAAAGGGATCAGAGTGACACTGCAACTTTACGGTTGTGATGGCAGTGGTTATTCTGTATGTACTTTGTCTATAATACAATACAATAAAAGGGCAAGATGCATTATAATATTCGGTGTGCTTTGTTACTGATTTGAAAAATGGTAGTGCTTATGCATTAATAAATATCTGGTCTTTAATTAGGTGGAAAATCCACAGAGAAAAAATGCTATTTTGAATACAAAAATAAAGAAATCTTGTATTGGGGCTAAATTTATGACAGTATTCTTATTTGCTGAAGTATAAAATCGAACTCACTCTTACTTGAAATTAAAAGTACTGCAATGATTTTTGTGAGCTTTTTTAAGGACTCCATACTCTGTACTTGGTGATTGTGATAAAGCTCTTTATAATTGCTGGATATCATGAAGAAAAAAATTGAGCTAAATAGATAGTTTTAATTTATTATTGCTCATGAAGTTAATTTAAATTCAGAATCACCTTGAGTTTCCACTTACTAGAAGAAACTGTATATTTTAGAAAAGGATTTCATTGCAGGAGGCCTTAAAGCAGAAAGTCAGTTTTCCCACACAACACTTCCAGCACTGTTTTGCTGCAGAGCCAAAGCAGTTCTCATGACCTCTTGAAATAAAGCTGTGTCTTCTTTTCTTTCAGTGCAGTGCTACTGCAGGTAGCCCTGAGCATATGGCATTTGTACACAAGGTGGAGTGCAAGTGGTAGGCTGTAAAGATGTGCAGCCGAGTCCTCTCTGTAAGAGAAACTATATAATCATGTCAGCGTGTTGCTCTATCTGTGTAGACAAGGTGATGGATAAATCCTGGTAATGATCTCCACATCTCCAGAGCTTCTCATACCTGAGCTAATGTCTTCTTTGGGTGTAATTCTGTGTGTATTCTAACTTAGTCATTTTGAGCTGAGTCTTAGGACAACTCTCTGAGGACGTGACTCTGGATTTCATTCTGAAAAATGGGAACACAATTTATCTTGTTCATAATGAAGATTTCTGCTAGGTAACAGCAAAGCTAAGTAGTATTATTGCTAGCTGAATCTGGCTAGTGTATGGGCTGGTGTTCCTTGTCCATATTTTTGTGTGGAAAAGCCCCATGGAATACCCTCTCCAGATGGAAATCTCAGATTTAGAAATCAGTTATTTCTTTGTACCCAGAACTAGTCTGCAGGTAACTCCTGGGTGATCTGAGCATCCGATATACATTCCCAATTTTCTAAGCAATAGTTATTGCTTAGAAAATTAGTGTGTAGGTAGTTCCCTTAAGAGTATGTGGTTTCTGTGCTCCCTCCTTCACCTGCCCCAGGCTGGTACCCAGAGACAACACCTCCTCCTGTAGTGGGACATGTGGAGGGGCCTGATGCTGGCTGCTTGTTTGCTACCAGAAGACAGATCTCACCCTGCTGAGAGCAAGCACTTGCTGTGCTGAAGAAGGCTAACAGGAATTCCAGTTTAGTTCAAAGATAACTTAAAAGAAGAAAGTCTCTGAGGCTGTTGTGCCTTTCCCGAGGCAAAGAAGCATAAAGGATGTTTTTTTCTTTGGAACTGGCACAAAGTTTGCCTTTGCCTCTCAGCAGACAGGAAAGAGACCTTCTTGCCTAAAACAATGTTCTTCCCTGGCCAGGACTCAGTGAGTGAGAGAAAAGGGGAGCAAGTGTGGAGGAGAAAAGAGATACCTGCTTTCTGCAGCCTGGCTGAGTTCCTGGCAAAGAAGTGCTCCTGACTGAGAAACCAGAACTGCAACCTCCTAAGCATTTATATGCTGTGCATGGTAAGTGGAGGCTGCAATCATTTTGAATGAGGGCAGTGCTGCAGACAGACAGCACAGCGGTATCAGGAACAGGATTTGAAATGGGGAGCACAGAGACGATGTGCGCACTGATGCGAAGGAAGGGATTATTTCCCCACTCTCATCAAGCATGGCATGTGAATTTTCCAGGCTTTCTGGAACCTGGTTTTGAGAGCTGTGCAGTGAAATGCACATGGAGGAGGTGGTTGTGAATAATCCCTGTGCTCCTCTGCTGGAGCTGTGCAGAACATGGAAAGCCTCATGGAGGCTTTGGGCTGTGCTTGTTCCCAAAGAAAATACAGAAGAGCTGGGAAGCATCTTTTGCAAACTGGTACTTGTGGATTTGAAAATTAAGGGGAAAATAATTTGCAGGTGCTCTTACTAGCCAAGGAGAAAGGCAGCACTCACTTAGAGTGTTCTTGGCAGCAAAAGTTAAATAGAGGTAGAAGACTAATATCAATTGCAAATATATATATGTAAGTATAATATGTATATAGGTATAAAATATTTAGCCTCATTTTTCCTCCAGTAAACATTTTAAATAAATAATTTCTGACAGCAATGGATGAAGCAGGGTGCGTCTGTCTGTTAAACTTCTGAAAAGACACTGTGATATTCCAATTTCTGATTCTGGGTCTGCCTTGATCAGGCCTTGGGGCTTGTTCAGAACATGCACTCAGCGTTTCTGCATCTCCACATGGGCAAAGAAAGGAAAGAATTTTCCCCCATATACTCATGATAATTTGTTAACTGCTGAGAAGGATCCCACACTAGAAGGGTCTTTGGTCTAACCCAGTGTGGACAAGCTTATGCGCTTACATTATGTTCTCTATGTATATGGCTAGAAGAGAAGTTGAAGTTAACTTCCTTCCCTGAACTCCAGAGAGGAGGAATGAGAGACACAAGGAGGCTGTTAGAAAACCACTTCATCATTCTCATCATTCTTGAGGAGACTGAAGCACATGGTGAACTTTACCAGAGCTCACATGCCTCAAACCTGTCTCACCTGCTCCATCCCCGAGCTAGGTGGCAAAGGGGAGACAACTGGATCCCTGAAACATGTAGTTCCAGTTGGCCATTGAACTCAAAGATAATGGAGAGGAAAAGCAAAAAGAAAAGGACCAGTTGCAACACAGAGCATCCATCCATTACGGAGCTTTATACTGTGAGGAACCCCAAGTATCCACTTGCTCTGTCTGTGTGTAAACACAGCCCTGTCCCTAGCAGATAAAAAAGAATTAACATTGATGATGTTCATTAATGTCCATTATTAAAGCTTTAGTTCACTACATCCATCATAACGTTTCTCGTGCAATAGCTCTTTCCAGAAAAGTCTCCAGTAAATGATGGACCTTTTGTTCAGCCTGGCTTGTTTGAATGCATTCTTTGAACTCCATATGTTTCTGTTCATGCTGAAATAATCATCAGAGCTGTTTTCTCAACACTGTGGCCCAAATTCTACCCTTATATGCCCACATGGGATTCTTCATGAACTAACTGGAAACCACAAGAGGTGACTCAGGCCTGTTTCACACTAACACAGTGCTTTGTTTACTCTGTGTGTGTCTAAAATAACTGCGTTTTGGAATTCCTACAGTTCCCTTACTGTATTGTAGATGTTTTCCTGGGGAGAGCAAAGCCCCTGTGCCCTATCCCTTGAAATGCAGAACAGGGGACTGAGGGCTAAAGAAATTTGATCCTATAAATTATGTTTCTCAAGCTGATCACGAGTTGGCTTCAATATTAAATGTTATCCACAGTTTAAGTACTGACCATGTGAAATAACAAACATAAACCTAGCATGTTTGTAGTGGTGCAGAAGATATTTCATCATCTTAAAAGCATTAAGGTACTAAAGATAGATGGTGTCTGCAGCACCGACTGCTGAATATATCTGGTTTTTCTAACTGTTGATACACCAACCTGCTGTTATTGGTATGTATGTTATAGATGGGGACAGAATGATACATCTCAAGAGGATGGATTCTCTTTATATCAGATTCCATTCCATATAAATAAATAAATGGAAAAGGTGAGGTAAAACTATGGATCTGTACATTTTTTTTCAAAGACACAATAATGATGTTATAACAAGTCTATCTTCTCTGATGTTTAATTCCTTTTCTTTTTAATTGCTTAAGAAATGTGCCTGTACCTCACTACTTAGGTGTGCGTGGGAGTTGAATATATAGCAGACTGTAAAGTATGTAAAGCTCATCAGTAGCAGTTAAGTATAGTATAAGCCTGAAGAAGAATTTGGAAACCAGGAATTCTTGAGCTGTGATACGACTTTGAGACGCAGGCGCTTTGGGGTACAGGCCATTTTTCCTTTGCCATCTCTGGCCTCCAGATTCATCAGTTGAGGAATACTCTTTTCATAAGAAGAATAGAGACCACTGTGTTTCACTTGTGGATGTATTAAAAGCAAACATGTCATTTATATATGAAAATAACAAAATCCTCCATTTACAATTGTTTTAAGGTGGAATCTGTAGACATCATATCTCTGTATGACTTCTAGTGTCAAAGATAATACAAATAATTAGTGTCTAACTATTGCCTGCTTAGCTAACATTTGGATAATTTATACAGGAAATAAAGAGGTGAGTATTATACATTTAAGTAATTTTATAAAAACACTGATTTTCCTACTTGGAAATCAGTGAAAAAACTTTACTTCAAATTCTGGTCCACATTTCTAATGCATCTTCCCGAACTATGCTTCTTATATTTCCTTTCCCTGAACAAATACATGAATAAGTTTCAATAAGAAGATGGGCAACAGCAAGGAAATACCAAGGTTATTCAATGAAGATTCATAAAAGAGTACTAAGGAGAAGGTTATAAATTTCTGTTCAGAGACTAGATTTAATATGTGACTCGCAAGACCCATAATAACATGACCTTCTATATCTAAATAAGCTGCTGTATATTGCCTGCAAATTACTCTGTGCCAAATAATGCATTGAATAATTGTGATTTTTAATTTGCGAAATAATTCTGAAGAATGGATTGTAGGGACTCCAGAATGCTTCATTGTTGTGCAAAACCAAAAAAACCCCAAGAAGTTGCAAAATTTAAAACCTACTCAATTACAAATAATTAGCTGTTTCCCATACTTAGTTATGTAACAGAAACAGACAATTTCATTGTGATGGAGTTTGAGTCAGTCTCATTTAAACATTTGTTGAGAGGATCTGGACCTGGAAGTAAAAGAAGGCCCTCAATGGATTTATTGAGTAGTGGACCTTGGCCAGCTCTCTAAGAACAAGTGCAAAAATGCAACACTTGAGAAAAAAAAAATCAAACTAGTAGATAGAGGCTGGGAAGATAAATTCAGTAAACTTCAGGAAAATGCGTTTAGCTGCTTTCCATTTGACATGAGGTCTGATTTATACCATGTCCATTTAAAACTTTCATTGTACGTGTCATGTGAACAAGTTTTTTGTATTGCCTCCTTAAGATTAGTTGCCATTTAGATCTGCAGTTTATTCATGGAAGGCCACCAGATACCTTAGGTACATCAGGCCAAGAACTTTATCATCAAATTAATAGTCTGGAATTAGCAAGTGTGAGGTTTTCTGACTGAGACTGGGAAACAGTTGGCCATTTGGATGCCCATATACTCCTCCCAGTCACTGTCAGCCTGGAGAAAGCACCCAGGCACTTCTGCCGGAGTGACTGAGTGGCTCTGTGGAGAACAGCCCCACTGACAAAGTGCTCTTGCACACAAAGGCTGGGAGGATGAGCCACCAGCACCTCACTTGAGGAACCCAGTGGCATGGATGCTTGCCATCCTTGCCAGGGAGAAGTTTTGCAGGCTGACCAACATGGCTCGGCTGAGCACTGAGCATGGATGGCAGAATGCTGTACACTGCAATGTGTGCTGCAGCCACGGTAGTGCGCAGAAGCATGTCAAGGTATACAGGAATCAGTTAAGAAAAACTCAGAAACCTAAATCTCAGTTTTGTGTTTGATACTGACTGTATTCTGAACATCTTTGATACACATAAACATGCCTGAGATGTGGCATGTCCCAGAAGTTTTCTAAAGCACAAGATGAAAAGGGATACCCAGTGAAGAGAACCAGCCTTCCAGGATGCTGTATTTGGATGTCCAGAGTTTACAGCGCCATTTTGTGTGCCCTAGACCAGGCGCCATTTTGTACACCCTTAGAATGGCACCTGTGAGAGGGGTGGACAAAATGGCCACCAGTGGGCAGAGTGTCAGGGCAGAGGACAGCCCTGCTGTCACCACACTGAGGACCAGGCCTTCTACCCCAGAGAATAAGATTGCTGGCACTGGTGAGAGCTTCTATTTCTTCCTCTGGGCATGAAAACACTCACTTTAGAGCACTGACCTATAAGGGACATTTGGGAACTGGGGGGCAAAATGGCGGATGTTTGTCACCAGCCGTTTTCCTGGACATGTCACTTTCCCAAGTGTTCAGCAGGCTGGGCCTGGGGACTAGGACTGCCCTTGGGCCCATCCTTCCTAAAGCAAATGCAAAGCCCAAGAAGAAGGGCAAGGATTTGTACATACCTTAAAGTAAAGAAAGAAACTAACAACTGTGCCTATCTCTGTTGGCTGTGTGAGCCAACACCAGTGTGTTAATAGGAGGAAAGCATATGCAGCCTTCATATTCTGTGGGAATGGACACCCCCAGTTGCTTTTTGCCTGAGGTGCTTGGGTTTGGCCCTTAAGGAGCATTCTCCTGGCCTGAGCTGGCTTCCAGCAGCCTTGTAGTATTTGACAGCCATTGCTCAAAACCGCCACTTCATCTTGAGACAGCCATATTGCAGAATTTGGGATGATTCCAGCCTAATGCTGGCATATTGTTTTTTTGCAAGGAAAATGCAGTTTGCTACTGTATTATCTCAGTAGCATAACTGGGATTAAATTACATGGCAACCACAGTGTTACAACCTATTAGTCACAGAATCTGCCAGGATATTTGCACTGCCAAATCCAGGAGTCAAGAATCACAAGCACTGCAGGAGAAATCATGGGATTTTTATGAAAAGCACAAGATTAAATTAATACATCTATTTTGGTTCTCTTAATTTTGTGCCAGTTTTCAAACTTTAAGTCACGCCAGCTGGAAATTGCAGCAAGAAATAGTGCAGAAATTGTATTAAATCTGAAAAGCTGATAACTCCAGAGAGTTGAGATTTTTAATACATTGCCTTTGGTTGTTACAGTAGATAGAGCATGAAAAGTCTTATGTTACCGCAAGGACCCCTGCAGCCTGTAGTCAAAGAACTCCACCAACTTTCTCAGAGTTCAGCTACTGATGAATTTAGTCTGGTGAATCAGGCAAAGGCTGCTGCCACATCATGTCATTCATTACATTTTGATGTAGCCTTGAACGCAGTTTGTTGAATTGCCTTTTGTCGTGCCTCATAAAGCAAAAGCAGATACTGGGTTTGCACACACAGATGGCTTCTCAAATGTTTCCTGAGCAAGTGACTGTGGAGCTCAAGGGACCTAGGTGTGATCTTAGAATCAATTCAATTTTGAGATGCTTTAAGAAATTTTGCTTGAAAAGCAAGAAAAGATAGCTGAGCATGGGATATTGATGAACAAAGATAGAGAGATTGCATAGATGAACTGGATGGAACAGTGAGCCAAGATACAGTACTCCAGATCTAAATCTCTAGATATACTTTCTGTAACAACTGTTTCAGTTCTGCACTTCCCAGGAATCAATATGTGGCTTCAGAGTATAAACAATAAATCTTGCAAGGTGTTACAATAGCAGCTTGCTTAAAACAACATACATTCATGCTTAACAGCTTTGCAAAATTGGACCTCGAGGGCTCAGTGCTCTTTGGGATTCATCGCTTAGTGAGTTTTGCTCTCTGTTCGATGGTACCATTATTCAAGCCATGACAGTTTTTTCCATTATGTATCCATGTGTTTGGAACTGCTGAAAAAAAGACCCGCTCCAGATGGAAATGTAGCATGCAAACTATCCAAATGCTATTTTTGCAAACAGCATTTCAAGAACAATTGTTTGAGACTTTACAATATGGGCACTAACAAGAACAGGAAAGGCGATTTGAATGTGGCTTCCAGCAGCTTTTTCCCACTTAAAGACAGTGTCATGGGACACTTCATTTTACACTGTCACTGAGCTGCAGAGTTAGGGCAGCTAAAGCCAGAGAACAGCTCCAGTAGGTCCTCTTTCACAGGGTGTCCCACAGGACAAGAGCCAGAAGAGCATAAAGGGTAGCTCAGCCCTCCTGTGCAGTGAGCTGGGAACCCCAGCAGGACTGTTTTAGGAAACCCCACTTGTGAGTCGGAGGGATTTGTATTGGGAGGCCCCTGTAGCTATTCTCCATGCCCTGCTGAAAATAGTAATGCTTTGGCTAGGAAAGTTTGAAGGAACCAGAAAGACTCCAGCCCATTTCTTGGGGACAATTCTTTCAAAAAATAGTTAGAAAAACAGAATTGGAGCTCTAACTTGGAGAAATTTGGGGGTGAAGCATTTAAAGATGAATTTTAGTAAGTGAGAAGATAAGCAGATGCTACCTATACTCAACAGCCCAGATTTATCCATCAGGACTGTCTGAGAAAGTGTGAAGGGGCAGGGCTTCAGGCTGATTCCCGTCAAACTCTGCATGCAGTGCTGGAAACTGAGGCTGGGAAAGTTGTGGTGAGGAGCTGAACAAACCAATAGCTGTCTTGGCCTGCAGCTTTCATAAATGGAAGGGGCATTCCTTAGGATGTCCTTAAAAGTGCACTGAAAAGATCATGGATGAGGAAAAGAGGGTCCAAGCAGATCACAGTGGGATTTAAGCTGTGTTAAGCTGATACATTTTCTTGGAAAACAAGTGCTGTTTATATTATTGCAAGTTAAAATGCTGGCATTTGTAGCTTTGCTAGAATTTAAACCATTTATTTTCTTTATTGTCTGGAAAAGCATGACTAGGTTATCACCATTTTAGGCTCTGTTTTGGGATGTGCTGGGAGTGGTCTTCTGGGATGGATTAAACTGTACTGTGAATCAATACCTTCACCTTGCCTTTAAAATAATTGTAAGGGAGTAAGCTCCCTAGTGGAACTAATACCTGAAATAGTAGGAGCCTCTAGCCAAAGCATGTGACTGCCCCAAATTAAAGCACATGTAAGATCACTCAAGAATTTGAACTATGTGAGAAGGGTTCAAGGCTGTGAATGTATAAATTACATTGTCAGTTATAGATTGGTTTATTTTTGTTTTGCAATGATTTGTTTTGTCAATGTCTTGAGTACATCCGGACCTCCAAGTCTTTCCGGTACCTGCTGGCTCTTTGCCTACCACATATGTGTAGACAACCACGCTGAAATTTCACATTTGCTGACAATTATTTTGTTTCCATGCATCTGTTAATTTTATGCAGTTCCATATTGAGTTTTTACAACAATAAAGTTAGAATTCGCCTCTCTCTTAGGGAGCTTGAAAACCCAGTTCTTACTAACTTCTAACAGAAAACAAGCAATGAAATATTTTACCTGTCTTTCCCTTTCCCATCCATCTAACTGATTTACAGAGGCTCATCACTGTGTGAAACCTGTGAATTGTTGTCTTTCATTGATTTCAGCTTCTTGATCGGTTCTCCTCATCAGATTTCAACAGAAATGTAAGCACTGAGGCTGGAAGCCCCTGTCACAGTTGTTCAAGGCTAGCTAGTTTTTCCCTTTGGGTATTTTCTAGAATATGTTCTTATACATAATGTATCTCTTTCTCCATAGGCTTCTGTTTCATAGTCCTCCAAAGCCTTGGTGCTTCCTTGTCAATAAATCTTGGCACACTTTCAATCACAGTGCTTTGGAGCTTTATTCTTTTGTGGCTGAAAGAGCCATTGCTAGAAAATGCCTGAGGAAAGCACAGCTATATGTGATAATGAAGGTTTATGTCATTAGAAAGGGAAGCTTATCTTAAATACTTTTTTCCCACAATTTTAATAATTAGGTTTTATTAGGTTTTGATGTTTCTTCCTAGGAAGAGTCTAATGGTGGTAAGGACTGAGTTGGAGAGCAGAGGGAAGTGCAGCAAGGAAGTGTCATGGGTCTGCTCAGCTTACTGGCAGGTGCATCAAGAACTTGAAAAAGAAAATGTTTTCGGCTTTAGTAACAATTTATGTTTTCATCTAGGAACATGATTTTTCAAGCTGACAATGTTCTATTGAGTTTCTGCATAAATAATAGTTAATGATCCAAGTAACAGACTCATTAATGGTCCTATGTAGTCGAGAGGGAATAGAAATGTCAGTGGAGGAATGTGTTGCAAGCAATTGCATCCAGGTAACCTAGGTGCCACCTTTTTCCTGGGATAGTTGGGGAGTTCAGGGGACAAAATACCAGGAGGTAGTGAACATGCTAGAAATTACTAAGAACATATGCTGTTGCTGGGGAACAGAACAGCAGCAATGGGGCTAGTGAAGTCTAGTCCTTCGAGACATTAAGCAGGCATGATTTATCAACCACATTGTTTATATATGTAACTGTGGTATCTTAGAGGCTTCAGCTAAAGTGGGATACCCACTGCCCAGGGGGCAGTGCCAGCCTGGAACACATAAAAATCCAGGGGCAAGGAAGTGGGAAAGAAAAGGATACAGAGATCACCAGTGCATTGTCCCCATGCTGCCAGTGCTCCCAGCACTGGAAGGTCAGGGAAGCAGAGGGCCACTCCAAGAGCTGTGGGGCTACCACCAGGGTACTCTGGATTCTCCATCCTGCCCTTTCCATGGCCAACACTGTCCTTACAAAAGCAGAAGAAAGGAAAAGGAAGAGTTCAGCAATCCAGAGCATTTTTACCCCTGAGCTGTTGCTTTGTAGCTACCTGAGAAAGAGAAGGAACCTGTGTTAGTAGGTTGGGTTGTTACAGTGCTTCCCTACTGTTTATTACCATTGCAGAAAATGCACATCAGTGAAGAATTGCTGTGTGAGAATTGAACTACTTTTATGACACTAGCATCCAAAAATATGGGGCTTTACAGACCCATAGGGTACAACTGCAGGACTCAGTTCAGACCTCGGTGTCTCAGATCTGCTGAGGCAAGGATGGCCAACAATCAGGCTTAGCCTCTCAAGGCAGAACAAGGGGGTAGGAAGAGCAAAAATTGGATCCCTTTGGTCAACAGTGACCTCTGTGGACTTTTGAGAAGCCGGGTGCATTGGATGCCTCTGTGCTCAGCCTCAGCCAGCCAGCAAGACTAAACTGGTGGATAGCTAGGAGGTGGATAGGAGGAGGTGACAGTAAGCACCCCTCCGAGTGCTTTTGGATTTGGCAAGTATCTTTATATAAATATCATTCAGCTGGTAGAGATTTGCAGGGCAATATTTTTAAACCTATTATCCCTTTTGCTTTTAGTATCTGTTTATGTTTTTCTGCAGAAGGCATGGGTGCTTTTTCCTGCACTTAGTCTCTGCTTCAGGGCCATTAGCACGCTTGATACAATTATAAATGCGCTGAGCCACAATTCAGATTCTATGATGAGCTGTTTATTTCTTTCACTCTGGGGACCTTTCAGACATGGAAGTGCAATATTCAGCCCCACATCTGAACTCCTGAAGTAATCACTTTTTTTCCTAGCTGGAATGACACTTTCAGCAGGCTCTCTGTCTCCGTGAGCAAAGCAAACAAATTAATGGGCCAATAGCTCTCAGATTTACAAATCTTACACTTCTGTGTTTGTTTTAAGGAAGAGAACTGCACAAACATGTATCTCAGCCAATTATTCACACCCCACTGTACTGGTATAGCGTGTTATCTCTAAGTCAGCAATTGGAGGTAATTAGATTTTGGCTTATAGGAAAATGTCTGATTTGATCTTTGAATTTCTACTTCTGACTTGCCAGTATTTGAAGCCTTTGGGCTTTTTCCCCCCTGAAGTGGAAAAATGGATGTTCAAGGTCAGGCTTTTCTTGGATGCAGTCCTGTTTACTTACAAAAACTGTATTTAATGTCCTTTCTCACTGAGCACTGCAACACTGTGATAATTCAAGGCCTCTTCTCTACTGCTCTCTTTGAGCACCAGCTCCACAGCTGCCTGTTCCCTGGAAAAGGAGATCTGCTCATCTGTGAAGTCAGTGAGTAGTAAAAGCCATTTGGTGGGTCGCTGAACCCGTAGAAAAAACTGCACTTCAACTCTGCTGTTTACATAACTTTAATTCTAGGAGGGCTACAGGAAGGCTGCAGCAGAAGGCAGGAATGGGAAAGATAATACTGTTGACAATTCAGAAGCAAAATTCACCACTACAAAAGATCTCCATGCATTATTTATAGGGCAGGCTGGCACTACTGCTTTGAAATCACTCTGCTCTCATGTTTTGGCTGCTCTTCTGTGAGTCTGCAGAGAAGTGGGAGACAAGATGATGCAGCAGCAGAGGGAATGTGTGAGGACCTAGGCAGAAGGCCATTTAGATGGCTTACGTGAATCAAAATAAATCTTGGATGTTCCTTGTGCACTTCACTGAGAGGTTTTTCTCAAGGTTTAGATGAGGTTAGAAATCTTCTGGTCCCTGCAAATGGGAATACAGCAGAGCTGGAAACCTGCTTTCTTCTTTTGAGCAGTGAGGAGCTATGCCTGGCCTCATAAATTCATCTCATAAATTCTTTACACAAGAAGGCAAATGCTTCTCACTTGCTAACCTAAAGCTCTCTTTCCATGCCATGAGTTAAATACATGCCGAACTCCCTGTTCATCAGTATTTTCACTGAGCTCGGTACATTTGCATGCGCGTGTGTTAGGAACTTGCTTTATAGTTCACTTGCTGAGAGGTGCATAGCCTTTAGCTCTCTTGCTAGAAGCATGTACCTGCCATATACAGTCCTTTAATTTGCCCCCGTTTGATTTCTGTGTTGAACTCTTGGTGTTGTTGACTTGTAGCAATTACAGAGTTCTCTGCCAATTAGACAGTGGAGATGAGCAGCAACGGGCTCCCAAACTGGCATTCAGATGCTCTGGCTGCTCAGTGCACTGCTGAGCTGCTGCAGGCTATCACAGAGCTGTTGGCACTAGCATTTTTCTTCTGCTTGCTGAGGGCTTTTGGGTCAGCCTGCAGCCTCACAAAATCTATTCAAGGAAAAATTAGAGTTGAAGTTCTTGCATAAGAGTAACAGAGAGAAAAAGGGCCCCCAAAAATTCTCTCTCTAGCAATTGTTAGGAAACAAAATGTTTCTCTCTGCATTAGAATCACCATCATAGTTCACTGGGGAATACCACATGATGTTCTTCACTAAGGTAAGGCTCACAGATACAGCTTCAAGGCTCATCAGAAACCAACTGAGCTTCCAGAGCAGTTTTGGGAACCCCTGTAATGTCTTTGTGCCCCACTTCCCAATCAGTTGAATGGAACTCACATTCCCTTTTTCTAATGCCTGCTCTGTTTCACTGGAAGCAATCTGGCTTAACAGCTGGCCTATCATATGCAGTGGTCTGCAGGAGGATGAGGATGCCTGATTTCAGCTGGTGGTCAAGACTTTTGTTTTTCATTAATAATACAAAAATAGCCCTAGTGCAAAACCCAGTATAGATCAATTGCCCCCTATCTAAACACCTGCAGCAGCATTCAGCACACAGTCAGGACCAGAATACAAGGGCTTAACAGCAGCTCTCACAGTTACCATCAGTATTTCGTGCACAGCCCTGCGCCATCCTGCCTGTTCTATAAAGTAGATGTTAATGGTGTGTATTTATGCTGCCTTCTAGTGATCTGCAGTTCTGTATAGCCATCTCTCTTTAGCCTCACTTGTTGGTTATGCTTTTGTTTTTTGCTTTTCTCCTTGCTTTTTCTTCCTTTTGGCCACTGCTGGCAGTTCTGGTAGAGTAAAGCGGATGTAGCACCATTCTACATATTATTCTGCCGTTTCCTGCTGGAGGTATCTCTCCTAGATATTAACTGGGTTTATGTTACAAAATTCTAATTTACCCATGCTTGCTTAACTTAAAAATCGGTAGAGAAGCTTTGTTTTATCTACTGATAACTTCTGTCCTGAGACTTTCCTGCAGGAACCCTGTGAACTCATACTACCTTTGACTATTTAAGGCCAAAGTCAGGAAAGTTGGTCCAGACAATCCCCATCTAATGACACTTCTATGATTTTTTTTTTCCCAGTTCAGTTGGTACTTTTCTATTCTGTGCCAAAGCCTGCCAAAGATCAGTACACTCTACAGGCAAGCTTTTCTCATGTCCACACACTCCAATCCAGCACAAGTTTCTTTGCTAGAAGGGCTTGTAGCTCATTCCATGCTTAAATGATGACTGAGCTCTCCTGGACTCAGTGTAAAATATCAAGGATAAAGCACATTTGTTACATGTAAACACTCCATGCAAATAAATGTTTCTGTTTACATGAGCTCTTAGCCTTCTCCCCTACTCAGATAGTTTAATTTCACTCCTTAAGAGACAACAGTGAAACATGATACTGTGTTTTTAAGCTTTTATTCATTTTAATTTTCCACAAATGGTTTTCACTGTAACAATCTCAACAGGAACCAATAACACACATAATCACAAGGCCCTTGATAATGATGAAAGTAGATCTGCTGCCAGCGACTATTATGCTCATCCTGGGACTGTGAAAAACATTACACACTTTTGTTTGGGTGAGATAAAGGGCAATTTTACCCTGAAAAAGGGCTGTCAGGATGGCATTTTCTTATTCAGTAGCTTTGCTCCCTGCTCATGTCAGATCTGCTGATGTTAGGAGAGACAAGTAAAATTGTACTACCTCAGGGTGTTAACTGTTCACTACCTAACAGTGTCAGATATGCTCAGTGGTTCATTATCATCCAAATTGATTCAATACCACTCTCTGCATGGTTCCTCAGACCAGCATCTCAGCCCCCCAGGAGAAGTGCAGTGGATGAGAGGAGCCGTGAAACTACTTGAAGCAAGTTGGTGTCCAGTCAGGCAGCTTTCCCATGCAACCAGCAGCCTACAGCCACAGCTCGCAAGGGTGAACTGGGTTGTCCCATCTCTGCACTGTCACCAGAATGAGTGACTGTCCCCATGCATGTGAGAGGTGAGGAGGTCGCAGCCAGGACAAGGAAGGGCAGCACTGCTTCCCTGAGAAGCAGTAAATGTGACCCACTCCACCCCCATGTGCTACTTGGACAAAGTAACTTCTTGGAGGTAGATTAAGTTGATCAACTGATGGTTCTCGCTGTTTATCTGAGCACCAACATGGCCCTTGTCATCCCCAACATTAAGCAGCTCTCTGAGCATAAAACTTGCAGCATCCCAGAGAAACAGGGCAGAGCAGCTGTGCCATCATATGCTGTCTTGCTCAGAGAATTGAGGGATGAAATGTGAAGTACACTGTGACTTCCAGCTCCAGGTGAGAGATGTGTGGGATGAGTCAGATGTACAAGACTACAGAAGAGCTGAGTGCTAAGACTAGGATTCACTATGACTCCTAAACCAGCCAGTGTGCCAGTGCCAGGGATGTATCTTAAGTCTCTTGGCACTCACCTGGATTTGGAGACTTTTCCCATGACTGCCCCTGGTGAAGCTGGGATTCAGTCTGAAACATTTCCCTAAGCTGTGATGGGTTTCAGAGCCACCTGCTGTTTTTCCTCCTAAAACATGGACAGTGGTGGAAGAGCTGGTACTTATGTGAGGAGATTCATCAAAGGTGGTTGACAGAAGAACTGAAAAGTGATTCTAGTCCCAACTTTCTGTCTTCATCATGAAATCCATCCTTGTACGCCTTTAAAATTCATCTGGAATGTAAATATAACTATACTGTATTTACTTGTTTGTGGTGCTCATAGGGTAAAGACATGTTAGGAATAAGATGTAAATGGAATGTCAAAACATTAGAAAACTTAGAGAAACACATCTTTTCAAGTAAGTTTTTCATATCTTCATGAATACATCCAAACAACATTAATTCTATCATCAGCCACAAGCAAATGTATTTATTAGCCACAAAATCACCCCTAGACATTCATGATCTGATTTTTTACACTTTAAATTTCCATTGAATTCAGTGGGAGTTTGGAAAATTCAGAGTTTTAGAAAACTCAGAATATCAGATGCTAAACATCTTCATGTGTATTTATTTTCTTCTATTCTAGATTTCACTATATAAGCAGCTGGTTCTATTAATTCAAAATCCTTTCAAGTCTGGAACACCAGATCATCAGTAAGGACAAGGTTACATCTAAATTCATGTAATTTTAAAAAAATGCTCATTTGAAAATTAAAACTTAAGTGAATATACAGTTCGTAACATATAATTTCAGCCAAGAAGGCAGACAAAATATCACTGTATTTTTGATGTGGAGAAACTCCCCAAAATTGTATAAAACCTTTTCCCCTTCCTGCATGTATTCAAAACAACCCTGAAAATCAATTTGCCTTAGTGACATAAATGATTGCAATTAGATAAAATTGGCAGAGACAGTTACTTAATAATAATGTAATATAAAAGCAGACATTAAGAAAGAAATCTGCGGCATACAAATGCTGTATATGTATTTATTTTGATAAACTTCACCCTGCTATTTCACATATGATGACCTAGAAGCAGTGCCCACTTCCATGTATATTTGCCAAGCCTTTATGTTCAAGAGAGCCGTAAAATGATCCTCACTTGTAAACATATGAGAGCTCTGAAAAACATCCCAGATCACAGTATTTTAGAGTCTGATTTCAGGGTCACTAGCATTCCTTTTTGAATGGAAAACAGGTATTTGCTTGAAATATATAATCTTGAATGATATTGCAGTTAGAGATGTCCAGTTTATCAAACCAGCTTTGGATCAGGAAGACCCTAAAAAAGGTATGGGTTTTCCAGAGTGCTTGAAATCCTGAGGTTGCTAATATGACAACAAGCAACATTTTGTCTGAGTTCCTGGAGATGTGGCTGTTCACTCTGGTGTCTGAAGGAGTACTGAGAATATTTAAGGGAATATAACCCCAGGCTGTAGGTCTGGAGCATGTCTCAGGATTCTGGATGGAGGGTAGATTTATGATGAGTCTGGGAACAGGACCTGAACAGGCTGTGAAATGCTTTCCAACAGGCGTGTGGCAGCAGAGATATGGCTAAGCAAGCCTACAGCAAGCTCCTGAGTATTAGGAGTCTATGTGATTGGTTAGGATAGGGTACAAGCACAGAAGCAGGCAGGAGTCCCTGTAAGAGGCAAAGCATGCTACTCATCTGCAAAGATAAGGAGCCCCTGGAGGTCATGTTTGGAGATACATGCCCAAGTAAGGGCAGGAAGAGGTGAAAAACTAAGTCTATTTACCCCAGGTTCTCCTCAGCACTGTACACACTGTCCAAGCCAGTGTAAAAGACTCAGAGGACTGGCTTTTGCAACCTCCTGCCCCACAATTCTGGAACTCTATACTATCTGTGCTGTTTAGCAGCAACTGCAAATCATTATTGTCAGCTGGGTTACATGAATAAAACACCTTGGTACTGATCTGGGAAATCTGTCTGTACAACTTACAAGTTCTGTTTGATATTGAGAACTTGCTGTACGTGTATCTTGCTTGAATTACAATATCTCTCTTGAACGTAGAGCTGATCTTACTCTTCGGTCTCCTTACATCTATTTTTCGGACAAAATAATGTCCAGAGGGCATGACATAGTTCCAGAATTTGGTAGTCATTGAACCTTGGCAATCTTCTGTTTGTATGGTAGTGGTCAGACCAAGCAATGTAGTCAGTGCAGGCAGGTTGGTAACTAAACAGTGTGTTGCCTGGTCCTGAGTTCTTGTTGGCTCATAGGCCTGTTAGTGGGTTTTCTGACAAAGGAACAGTGGAGGTTGTCATCCAACCCCCGCCCAGGGAGCAATTCAGTCTGTCAGGGAATCAAGGAAGGATGTTTAGGCGATTACTGTTCTGCCTCTTTGGCTCCTTGTTTTTCCTATAGTAACAAATGATATTTGAGCAGTCTGAGTGTTGTGTTTACTTACATGCCATCCACCTTGAAAGCATAATATCTTAACCAGAATGCCAACAGGGGAGCTTGTAAGCACTTGCGGGATCCTGGCTGTAACCTCAGGGCCCAAGGTAACAGAGACAGAGGATACTCATTCACTATGGAGAGTGCAAGTAGGAGCACAACGATGTGCTAAATGCTGCAGCTTTGCTCAGGTCTGAGGCCAAATACACAGGTCCAGCACAGGAGTCTGATGCCTGTGTGGCAGCAAGAGCTTTGTCAGGGCACTGACAGACAGCTACAAAATAAATGAGGCACCAGAATCATCAGTCCAGATGCAGCTGGCCCACGCACTGAGACATCTCAGCTTTGTGCTTTTGTTTCAGCTAACAGCAGCAGGCTGTTGTGTAGCTGGAAGAACAGACTGCTCAAGGCAGGGTCACCAGGACCTCTCTGAGCTGTCATGCCCATGCAATATTAGGTAGCACTTTCTGCTGATGGCTGAAAATTGCCATGAATGCCAAGTTATCACAGGGCTCAGTGCAGGATGGAGCCTCTCTCTTCTTCCTATAATCCAAAGCAACAACAAAAAGCAGCTGCTTTGCTTCAGATGGCTCCAAATACCCAGCTTCAGACAGCTCCAGAAATGTAAGATGATTTGGGATCAGCTTCCTAGTGAGAACATCCCTCATTCAGTGATGCCAAGAATCAAACCAGCACGTCTGCAATAAAACAGATCTAACAAAGATCGCTCCTGGCGATGCTCTGCTGTCACACCAACACCAAATTTCTCTTTCATTATGTTCAAATCAGTCTCATTAGTTCAGTCAGACTTCATTTTTTCAATGCTTGAGGCCTTCTTGATGTTAGACACATTAACTTCATCTTGATTTATAGCCCATGGGTTGGTTTCACTGGTTTGTAAACTGAACTCCTACACGTTTTTCCTCCCTTATGGCTGTATTTTCTGTCCTCTTCCCTCCCAGAGCTGCCTGTCTGATCAGCCCATGTGCTGTGTAGGCTAGTTAAAGATTAACACAGCCAAATCGTGGCAGTGCAAATCTTGAACATGCATGGAAACATAGAAAACAATTTTGCAAAACAAGTTACACAAGCACTTTATGAAAAAGGTTTGCTCATAATATTTCTTTTTTGTTTGGTTTTATCAGTCAGTGCTCAAAATCTAGGGCTGTTTGCAGTTCTACCTTCTTGTAATGAGTGTTAAACCTAAAACTTATGTTGAGAGACAAGATTCAGTAATTCTGCAGGAGATTAAGGGTCTGGAACTTGTGTTACTGCCCAGGCTCCCAGATGACCTTGGTAATTCACTTAACTTTGTTCTCTTTCAGAAGTGATGGAGATGCTTGGGGTTTTCATGTTTTGTCATAACAGATTGAGGATTCCTGGGTGCCATTGTCTCATGAAAGGAATATAGCCATACTCTGGTGGAGAGAGGTCCATGGATGGGCTCATGGGTGGAGTTCCCTGGGGCCCATGATCCTTGTGCCCACACTGCTGCCCTTGATGGTTTCTCCCTTGCATGCATGGATCCAGCACCATCCTCAGGGCTGGCCAAACCCCAGAAGACTGCCTATACCATAATCTCTTGCTACAGCTGACCTGGGGCTTGGAAGGACGCTGTGGCCTCATGATCTAGCAGCAATTATGCCTCAGTATGAGGTTAGAGACAGAGTGCATCTATAAGAGTGTTTATAAATATGGATTCAGGATGAAGAAATTAAAACAAAATAGAGTTTAATAATTCAGAGCCTCATAGAGCGGTCAGACAGCTGACTAGCCGTGCTTTCTCCAGTCATGCCCTGTACAGGGAGGAAATAGTTGAATATCTGTAGGAAGCTGCTTTCCCTGTTTGTCTTCCTAGAGCCAAGCCCCAGCACTTATCATTTAACAGCCCAGTTCTCAGAACAATTTTTGCATCCCATAGGAGGAGGGTCAGCATTTGTTCCTCTGGGCATTAGAGAATCAATCCCAAGTGTTCAGAGCAAAATTCCCCTGGGAAAACCCTATGCTAAGACAAGGCACTTCATGAGGGTCCCACATTTTCTGGTGGGATACAAGTCTGTAATGATTGTTAACCACAGCGCTTGGGCAGCACTTTTACACAGCCTGGGAAAAATCTATGCCTTCTCTGTGTTAAACCTGTACAGCAGGAGATACTTGCATCTGCCTCAGCAGGAATCACTGCTTTATACCAGTACAGACATTAAAAAGCTTGGCTGGAAATGTCAAGGATGTTTAAAATCCTATTCTTTTAGGTATTCTGTGTTTCATTGTCCTGCCATAATAACATGCCTCAGTTTTTTCCTCTGTGATTTTCTTTTCCAATTATAAATACTTTTCATAGGCATTCCTAGACTAAAATGATACTACTTGGATAATGTCTTTGTGCTACTAACCTCAGAGCAAACATGGCCTGATAGGATGTCATGTTGAGTCAAAGGAGTCTTTTTCAAGACAGCCTCACAAGTATTCAATCTGTATGTGTTTTACTTCTGTCTGCCTGCTCAAATATCTGTGTCAAGAATTCCTACTGATACCAGCATCCAAATCCCCATTTTTGCTCCACACTGGTGATTTGTCTAAAGAGCACCTGTACTTCTGGGCTTTCAGCTCATAAACACTAAAACCCTTTCTTCCTTCCCCAAAGAGAGACTGGAGCACTTGGGGATGAGATGAGTCCCTGTGGCTTTATGTCCTACAATGGCACTGCCGAAGCTGGGAGGAGCACCCCTGGGAGGGGAGTTGGCATCCTATTGCCTTTCAGTCAGGGCTGGGAGGATGGAGGGAGCTAGTGGTACAACACACTGGTCAAGGGAAGTGAGGGCACAAATGCCCAACATGAAGGGCATCTGTTACAGTGATGGGCATGGTTTGGACCATTTGGACTGGGTTTGCACAGTGGTGTTAGTTAGCTTCAACTACTCCAATAAATGTAAGAAAATTGCACAACTGCAGATCCAACATAAAAGTACCTCTGTTTCTAGCACCTCCAACATCACTTCAGCTTCCCTGGCAGAGGTTGTGGTGGGCACAAATCATAAGAAAAGGCAGAAAAAAGGAGTGAACCAACCAACATCTTCCCCCTCCCAGATCTGGGATCTACTTACCCTGGATGCACTTGCCCTTCTGGCCATCTTGGCCCTCATGGAATCTTCACCACAGTCTCTCTGGGACCCCACCTGAATGTCTGCTGCAAAGCCAGGCAGTTTTACTGGTGCCGTATGTTCAATGTAGGAATCTTCTGCAAGTTCCCAGTCTGTTATACCAGAAGGGAGGATGCCAGAAGATGTCATCTTCATTGCAGTGGGGATGAGCATTGCACTACCATACACTGCGGAAAAGGAGGGAGGGACTGGGCAGGGATTTCAATTCCCAAGGGCATAGATTGCCACAAGGCAAGGGTAAAATAGCAATGTACAGAGATGCTAACTCTCTTCAGCACCCAGTTGGGGACCAGGTGAATTGATTTTTCATAATTTTGGGCACTGTCAGCTACAAACAAAAAGGCACAAATGCCAAAATGCTAGTGGAGACCTGCAGCTTTCCAAAAAAAAGCCCACAGCCATTTCTCTGACAGTGGCAGCACAAATACGAGTAGTTTTACTGCATGCCAATTTCTTCTTAAATCTCTTCCCTCAGGGACCCGAGTGCTTAGAAAATATTTAGGGGGACTGGAAGCTTGCCAGCTGCTCAGCTAATGTAGGTCTCGAAATCTCTGATGATGCTCCAAAGGATGTCGGGCTGCATTGATGGGCCAAGTTCCTTTAGATCAGGCAGAAGATGATGTTTTGGCAAGAAAAATAGAAATCCAACCAGGTGCCTCTAGAGAAGAAGGGTTTTATATTTATACTGTGTGTCACACAAATCTGGATGTGGCCATCTCCAGGACTGTGTAAATATTAAATTCAGCCTAAAAGCTGAAACAAGCAGTAAGTGCCTGCAGAGTGGGCGACTCTCCAGGAGGAGACAATGGCTGGCTTTTAGCACATCCCGCTTTTTTATTTCCTTAAACAACTCGACTTGTGTAACCCTGCGGTGTGCTGCCAGTTGCTTGTATTCAGCTCCTGGTTTATATCCATGCATTCATTGACACTTTCCATTCCCATGGGTGTGATGTAGCCCAGGTGGTTTTCCTGTGTCTCTTGCTCTGCTGCATATGTGGGTAAACTGAGATAGTTAGTGATGTTGAATCTTCTCAGCTGATGCTGAGGGTCTTTCCCTTCACAAAGCTACTCTTGCTTTTCAGTGCAAAATTTAAGCAGGGTTGGTTTGATTTTTACTTTGCAGTTTGCTAAGACATAGGAAGGAGTGAGCTTCAGCAAGGGTGTGACGCCCTGGTGTGGCAGAAAAATTTATTTCCAGTGTTTCATACTTGATAAGACTTGCTGTCCCCATCGTATGGTAGAGGTTGGTACCCTTTGACCCTGCATGGCTTTTACATAGGAAGTTTGTTCCTGACTTGCAAATATGTGAGATTGTTTCCATGGTTATGCCCGACAGTTCTGTCCAAAATATTCTCTGGTTGTTTTGCAGAAGCGATAGAGAGTTGGTGGTGATATATGGTCCAACTGCCACTGTCCTGAGACAAAGAGCTGCTCTGATTACAGGAACAAAGAGATACATGGGTTTGGTTGCGTTTCAATCTTTGTGTCAGGGTATTTGTCATTTTCATTGCCGAGAGTGCTGTGGCGGACAAGCCTAGTAGTAGGTGACCAGCAGGTTTTAGAGAATGAAATTTGGTCCTTTCTGTAAGGAAAAAATGAGATTTTGATGCCATCCAAGAAAACTGAAGAGCTGCCTGTCTGTTAGCACTCACCCTCTGCACAAGGTGAATTTTGTCAGAGTGAGAACACTTTAACTTATCTGACTGGTGACAGACAAATCAACCCCCTGGTGATAAACTTTGTGGACTGTCCTTTGCAGGTATCTGTATGGTCCCTGTTCCTGTGTTATCCGTCAACATTTTCCTGCTTCTAGCAGCCTAGGTGTGTTGGTTTTTTGCAGTTAGAAAAATAAAGTACAAAGACCTCAGAGTCTAAATCCACAAAGTCACTGAGATGTCTGATCATTTTTTTGTGTGTGGCTGGAGCTCTGAGTGCCTTACCTGTAGTTATGAAAGAAATATGCTGTACATGGAGCAACAGCAAGTGCAACACTTTCTCCCGTGAGCATCCCTCTTCCCTAGCCGTGAAGCTTCCCATTCCCTGCCCACCCCAGAGAGTCTCTGCAGCTCCCAGAGCAAGTACAATACCAATACAAACAAAATTAAATTCAAGCATTTTCTGAGCAGGGTTTTGCTCTTTCCACTCCCTCCTATAGCTCTGAAGTTCAAGGACACCTTGTAGTTTATGCATCAATATCCATTTTAAACTATCTACTCTTTTGACACACTTTGCACTTTACCCACTTAACGCTGCCAGCCTGTGATCACTTCCTTCTCCTCGTTGCCACCTTTGATAAGGGAAACCATTTTCAGTGTTTCAGCACTGCTGCTTACCTCTAAAAGGACAGTGTCACCTTAGATTTAAAGGGATTGCATAACCACAAATTATTTCCACAGTTAACAATGAAAAGGGAAATACCTGCTTTCAGAGAAATGCCCTGCTGCTGTACTGTGTTGAGGATCTGAAAGTGAGATGAGCTAGAATCAAAAATGAACCTGACTCATTGATTTTTATTCTCTAAATAAAGAGAAAATCAAACCCCAGTCTAGGATGTAAACATTTGCTGTCACTACTGTATTTGGAAATTTAAATGGGACTGTAGAAAATCTGGGCTGGGAAGTGCTTCCCGTGGTGCACAGTGGCCCTAAGTCTGGGGTTTAGGGATAAGCACGTTTCTGCCAGGATCCTCTCAACGGCTGGGTGGCTCTCTACCTCTCGTAATACACTCTCATAAATTACAGCTGAGGATAGTTAAATAACAACAAACAACCGCTGCGCCCCGAGTCCTGCTTTGAAGCACTGCCACCTGGTGGCACTGCGCCGCGCTGTCCCGGCCCCCGCCCGCGCGGGGCGGGCCGGTGCCACCGTGGGGCTGGGCAAGGCTGCGCCTCCGCGCTGCCGTGGGGACCGAGCGTCGCCCGCCGACCTCAGGGGGGATTTATTCACCCGCCATTCACTGTTTCTAAGGGCGGGTTCTGTCGCTCTTAGGTGGGATTTTGCCTTCAACTCGGCCCACAGTTTCATCCCTTTGCAAGCCCAAAGACCTGCTGGGCTTCAGTTATCAACCACACAGTGAATTTTTAATCTCATGGCCATTTTACAGCGAGTCAGTTTAATTAGTCCTAACAGTCAGTCTCGTCTCTAGACTGTGGTTGTCATAATAGTGAGAGTCCTCAGGACTGGATCACTTACTGCTTCCTGATGTCATCCCAAGTCTTTGCTCCACACATTTCTGATGAGGCTTGAAGCCTGCTGGCTCCTCTCTGTTCTGATCTATCTTTAATTAGGAGTTTGTGGCATGTGCTTTTACAGCCATGGAAGGTGATCTCTGTGGCACAGTCTTGTTTGTCTATATGTATGGGTGTTGATGCCTGTGCAGAAGCTGTAACATGTTGTCCAGGCAACAGTATTCTTGAGAGCAAGGAACAGGAGCATACGGGCAGTTCTTGAGAAGACATTTGCTGGATGCTCCAGGACAAGATGCCAGGATACCTAACTAGAATGGCAGAATGCCTACAGAAAGAGGACAGGGAGCCAGTGATGGAAAGCTTGCTACTTTTTGATGAATTAGCTCCAGATCATGCCAGAAGGACAGCTGTTTTCACTGTCCACAAAATCTGTGCAAAGCAGCCAGGAGAACTGCAAGTTATCAGAATAAGCCCTCTCAAAATGAACTGCTTCATGGCATGGTATGTATAATTTCTTTCATCTTACTAGAGGGACAATTTAGTATCCATGACTTAGTAACAGATTTATCCTTCTTAATCATGACACAGTTGCAATGCATCAGGGCCAAATCCTGCAAGGGACTGAGTATCTTTTGAAACCTGCTGAGTGCCTTTGGCTATACCCTTGTCATTAAGAGGAGACAGGCAGGCTCAGCACTTCCCGCCAGCATTTTAGCAAGGGCTGGGACAAAGTCGTGGAGTCCTTTGGCACTGTGCAGCCCAGAAGGGCACAGAAGAGGACTACAGGGACTGTTCAACCCAGCCAAAATCTGTGCAAAGTCTGGCACTTTTGCTTACTGTGTTTACAAGAGATATTGTCATTATTTATTGATCAGTTATTTATGTTGCAGTAGCATTTTGGACGGGAACGTTTAGGCCACATGCATCAGGGGCTGTACAAAAACAGAACAGAAAGGCAGTCCTTGCTCCAAAGGAGCTCATAGTCAGAAAGTGAGACAAGTGACAACAAATGAGCACTACAAACAGTGGTACAGGAAGGCAACAAGGGGCCAATATTATTAAGTATGAAAAAGAATGAATACACAGTCAGCTGTTGTTGCTAAAAAATCACAGAAATTGTTGACTCTCCTGCCTGTTTTCCCTTCCTAGCTAAATTTTTCTGCAAAGCCAGAAATGTGTCTGTCGCTTTCGATGTGCTAGATTTGTTACACATCTTCCTCAGAAAGTTCCTGACCTAAAACACATGGAAAAAGATGGAAGTGTTTTTGCTGGCTTCAGTGGACCTTGAATGAGCCAAAAGTCTTAAAAGCAGAATACTTTAGTGGAAATGAGTTATTATGTTTTCACTTGAACTTTTGTGAGCCTAAAGCCCCATGCCTCAAAAGATTTATTCAGGGACTTCCTTGTTTAGTAGTACTACTAGTTTACTAGTTCCTCCCATTTTTTCCCCCTTCAATTAAATGTATTCCAAAACCAACCTCTGCAACCTAATATTGGGATTGTTTTCTGCTTGAATGAAAATATTTTGGTCTCAGACCCAGCTTGTGCATTTTCACAAATCTTAGTTAAAATGCAAAACATGTTGTCTTAATAATGCCACCAGTGGGATAGATATTTCACATGAGGACCTTTGAAAGATATTTTTCTCCAGCAACTGTACAGTCTGAACAAGTATCTGGGCACTTCCTCAGATGACATGGGTTTGTGCAACAGCTATAGCTGAGGATACAGTAGGTATTTGGATAACTATATTTCTCTCATAAGGGTAGAAATGGAAATGCATGTGGACATTTTGTCCTTTTTTTCTGCAAAATCTGTCCCTATATATTTCACAGCAGAACTACTCTGTGCTCTGAGATTAAAAATAGTAAGAGCTGCTTTACACAGGTTCTTCCCTTTTGCTCTTGCTGAGCCAGAAGTTTGAAGAAACGGTGACCTTAATTGAAAGAGCAGGTATCCCACCAGTAACTATCTTTGTTTGCCTGTCCCCTCCATTGCTTACTCAAGTTCAGGCTCATCACAGTTAGAAAAGCAGCTTTGATGGTGATAAGAAGTAGCAGTAATCCTGCTCACTACTGCCACTGCTCATGCAGGGAGTCTGAACAGACCAGGCACCTAGGAGCAAAGCTGTCATTGTGCCATCAAAGAAAAAAAAAAGCAGTGACACAAAAACCCACTCATTTAGAGAAAAAGGCCCATCTTCAAATATCTTATACAGGTGGAATAACCTATAAGAGAAAGGGATTAATCTAACAGGTATCTTCAGTGAGTGTCAGACCAGTTGAGGGCAAGAAGATAAATAAGCAAAGTGAGAAAAGTGAAACTCAGAGCCTTTAGCAAGGGCTGCAACTCCTTGGAAGCAGAAAAGATCTCTCTTCTGCTTACAACAAAGAGGCAGAAGGTCACTCTGCCTGCACTTTGGTACTGATAAGCCCAGCAGATGATTGTGATGACTGAACATGTTTTAAGTAACAGGGCAAATCAACTGGGAGTTTTTATTTAATACTTTACTGGCTCCAACTGAAGGTCTGATTTACCTTGCTCACGGAGTGGTTGTTAGAAAAAGCATCTTCTCAGGCACTCAGCATTCAGTTAACTCTTCAAAGAAGAGGAAAAAGTTATTTCAAAGCTAGGAGATTGTGACACTTGGCAGGAGAGGCTGTTTAAGTAAATTATATGAATACCTGAAAAAAGAGAACAGGGTGGGAGATAGGATCTCATGGTCCAGAGAGAGGGACAATACCTTCCTGCACGTGTAGGAGTTACACCCATTTCTTTTGAAAGTGAGGCCCTGGCCATGCCAATGAGAGGGCAGTGGGCACAGATCTGTCCCAGCAGGATTGTTTTTATATTTCTCACACTACAGATCAGACCCTCAGCTGGGGGGAGATTTGTCTGTGAAGTTAGATAACTTGAATTAGGCATCCAGGGGTACATTAGTGGAGCGCTATTCCCTGTGGTGGGTGGAGCTCAAAGCACCATTCAGCTATCCATCAGCATTGATTACATCCACGCACTGAAATGGAAACTTCAGTGCACACCTGTAGATGTCTAAATGTGGGTGTCTCATTCTATAAGCTGAATGTCAACAGCTGAAGCAAAGCTATCAGAGCTACACCAGTTGGCAGTAGCTATAACTCTGATCCTATTATTTTCCTGGCTTCAGGCATATATATGTCCTTATTTACATTAACCAGACTTAATGGACATAATTTGCTAACAAATTCACTACTGGCAGCAGGACAGAAGTGAAGGTGTTTTATGGATCTTTGTAAAATAGATTTCTAACTATTTGTGAAATATTAAATTCGGATGCTTATGCCTGGAATATTTGCTGTAGTTAACGATGCATCTTTGACCTCCTTTGTGCTTTTGTGGTTTGGCCAAAGCATTCGTACATCTGGAATTTGGCTTTTTCATAAAATGTTAAATAAAGGCAAAGCTGTCATCACATGTATGAGAAAATACAAAGCTTTGTATGTTGCCTTTGAAAATTCACCTTCACTGGGTCTGTTCTTTTGAGTCAAATGCCACATTTTAAATATCTGTTTGGAAGTAATAGAACTTTTGCTGGTTTCAAGGAATGTAATGCTTTACTTGCTGCAAGTTGGGGCAAAGATTTTCCTCTTGCTCTGTAGTGCAATGCACACACACACACACACACACACACACACACTACTTTAAATGTGCTTGGTTTGCCTGCAAAGACTTCCTGCAGGGCTGTGCAATAGCGTGGCAAGTAATAGTTTAAACCTGCTTATAGTAGCATCTTTTAAAAAAAAATTTCCAGCCAGTGTCACAATTAGTCAGCATGGGAGATGCTGTCAGTGTCCTAGCTGAGACTGCCAAATTTTAGCCTTGAAAGATGGTAAGTCAGCCTTCCTCTTGTGTCCTGTTTTTCCCACTTCTTGGGGCAAACAAGCAGGCTGTGGATTCACACACAACCTACGTGTGCTGTGGCACACTGAGAAACAGTGAACTTGAGCAAGAGGAGCTCTGGAGAGGAAGCATGCTAAAAAATGTGTGAAAACCTACCTTTTGAAGAAGATACCTCAGAGTCTGAAGAAATAAAGAAAACTTTCAATTACCTCTCATAACTTTTTCTCTCTTTCCACAACAAAACAAACAGACTGTTTTAAGTAATCTCCTGAGGTAATGGATTGATCTGGTTTTCTAAAAGGGCTTTTGCAGTCCTTTCCCTGTCTTTTCTGGAGCATGGTTATATGACTTGAAACTTTATTTACCTGGGCTTCTACACAAGTCATTTTAGAGTTCATCTCTATTATTTCTTTCCTTGCACGTGTCATGGATTTTTCACCCTCTCTGATTCATTATACAGTATGATTTTGATGTACTTATACAAAAGATTTGCTAGTGGCTATTTTCTCTTTCCACCTCTTCTTTTTATCAGAGATTTTGCTCGGTGACTCAGGATTTATATCAGCTATAACAGTTCATTTTGGTTCTTGGAGGAATTTGGGGGCAATTGTGCTTGGCACTTTGTAGGTTAGTTGCTTAGCTACCTAGCTTGGTCTAGGAACATCTCATCTTTTCTTCCCTCTATATTTAACCTGTCCACTGTAGTCTGAACTTTCTTCTGTGTCTCCTTTCATCCAATATGTTAGCAAGCTTTTGTAAGGTTTTTCTAGCTAGCTCCATGGGAGACTGTGACAGCACATTTTCTTAGTTAGTGCTGTATTGTTCCAGTTGCTTCTCTTCTGTGGTTGTCCCTTTTGAATGGACTTCTATGATTTCCTAGTACCATTGTGTGGTTAAATTTCCTTAAGGAGCTGTCAAGATTTCTAGTTATACTGGCCAATTTAGACTTGGTAGGTCAATTCAAATCTGGCCTGAGTATAAACAACTCCATTGACTTCACACATAAACACAGAGCAAGTTTTAACAGTTTCTGAAATAGCTGATCTTCTGTGTTTGTCACTAAATGCTACTTTGTTTTGGGAAACAAATATCATCATTCAAAGGGCACAAGCTTGTAAATACATTAAATGGGTCATAGAATCCTGGGTCCACTGAGTAATCTCTCACCAAATTAGGAGATAATCAAGAGGGGAGGTCCCTCTTAAAATCACAAAACAGATCCAAAATACCTGGGGTTGCCTTCAGCCCGCACATTCCCCACTCCAGCTCCCAGGCTGCCTTCACATAGACAAAGATTTGGAAATAGGTGTTGTGGCTTCAGAGATGTCCTCAGTGGAAGTGTGACCTTCCCCTGGGTCGCAGCTGGGCTGGCCCACTCCTGTAGACCTCCACACTCAACCCCACATAGACTTGGCTACATCCCTGCTAGGAAAGTGAGTGGGACATGGAATGAACCAGCTCATCTTCCCTCCTCACAACTGAACAAATGGGCCTGCCAAAACACTGTTTTGTTGGAGTGGGGGTGACAAACGGAGGGTAGGAGAGAGAGGAGAAGTAACTACTACAGCTAGCTCCTCTTTGTGAACAGCTCCAACACAGCAGCCCCTCGCTGAGGAGAACGAGCAGTGAATTGACTTTGTTGACTCAAGAGGACTGAGACTTTCCAGGCTTTACCACCCATCCCAAGGTAGGCTGTGGGACAGAGATGCCCCACCCATCCCATTGGCCTTTCCCAGAGCTGCTCACTCAAGGGCCTCTCCTGCCCTAGACAAGTCTACTGGATGTTTTCCTGCTGCTGCCTCTGGCTTTTCCTTTCCACTGCTTATTGGTCCTACTTGACATCATTTAGCGATTTCAACACCACCCTCCACCACAGAGGGCCCACATCTCTGCCATCCTCGCCTACACTGGCAGCTCCAGCAGTGGTCCTTCCAGTCCTCCCCATTCAAGATCTCCGTCATGGTCTCGGCCATTTATTCCAAGCATATTCAGACCTGCTCTTCTGGTCTGCTCTGGTTTCATGCAGCCCAGCTCTCTGAAAGGTCACCAGAGAAAAACTAATTTTTCTCATCACAAACCAGAAAAAAATCAGAAATATAGTTGAAGTCCAGTTAATCAAAAAGACCGTTTCTTGCCTCATTCCTTCAGACTGACGAGGTTTCAGAGCAAAACAGTGGCAGCCAATGTGGACACTGCAGAGTCTCAAAAAGCAAAAGGGAATGGAACTGATCCAGACTGATGGGCGTAACAACTGACAGTGGCAAAAAATACCACAACTCCACCAACTGCAGTTGGCCAGCTTCACTCCCAGCCACCGAGGGTCTAGT
The DNA here is from genome assembly GCF_047716275.1 of Strix uralensis. Taxonomy (NCBI): domain Eukaryota; kingdom Metazoa; phylum Chordata; class Aves; order Strigiformes; family Strigidae; genus Strix; species Strix uralensis. Next base: position 9,808,475 of record NC_133975.1, read on the forward strand.
CCTCAGCTAGGTTTACTCCAATCGCATTTGTGTCTGTCGTAGTGCTGGATCCAAATCTGGGTGCAGGAGTGATGGCCATGCTGGGAAAACTGGAGTGGGTGGAAGAACGCTGTGATGCGCCTTCAGGCAGTGCCCAATGTTCGATTTTGCTCAGAGGCAGTTTCTGGTATTAGCTCATGAATTAAATAAATGCCATGCACAGTCAACTGCCAGCCACTGGGAGCTGTGGGGACAAGAAAAACCAATTTTAATGAAAAAAATATTCCTCTCATATAATTCCTAGCTGATCCATAACATGAAATGCTTCTGTTTCTCAAGTCCCCATGCACAGCACAGTTCTGAAGCTGCTGAAATTCTTCTCTGGGACTCAGACTTTCATTAAACAAAGGAAAAAAAAGATAAAATGTCTGGCCTTTATAACTGTGAATAAAACCTTCCAAGCATGAAAAGAATGTCAAGTCTTGCCTGTGCACAGAAGTCTACTGCTTTAAGTACATTAAAAGGCAGAATGGAGGAAATTAGCCTGGTATAAAGCTGTTTTATACCAGTGTATCTAATCCCATATGGCAGTGAAACATATGGGCACAGCTCTCAGACACTTTTATCCTAATAGAAGACTAAGCACACAAGGGGAGGCACTTGGGCCCAGGTTGACAATCAGGGACAACCTAGTTTAGCACAAGTGATGCAGTTCCTGCACCTGATGCATGGATGTTGCAGCCACTCACCCCTTGGATCCTCTTGCACAGCAATTGCACCAACCCAAAACCCGGCTGTAACCTTGCTCTGAGCAAGGCTGCTGTGCCCATGTCAGAACAGATCAACTCCATATATGCCTGGCCATATCACAGCATTGGTAGGGCTTTGCTTTTCCTTTTTAATAACAAGTCTTCATGCAAACATACCTAGGGTGGCAGACAGTCAGCTTGCTGGCAAAGCTTACTGTGCTAACCTTTGAGCAAAAAATGGATCATTATATCTGCAGAAACTGAGTCTGTAGAAACTGCTGCTCTACCAACCATCCATGGTTGGTAGATCAGCAAAGTACATTTTTGCAAGAGAGCCCAAGTCTGAATCTGCAGCTGCACTGAAATGTTTGTTCTGAGACAAGTGGGTGCTGTGGTCCTTTTTCTAGGGGGCACCGACCCCAGTGAAGGTATCATTCCCTTGATGAGCTGTTTCTCAGGAGTGTAACTCCAATGGGCTTGTTCCAATGCTTTCTCCTGTTCCTACTGTGACCCTCAGACCCTCAGAGTGTCTCCTTTTCAGGCATCCCAAGAAAAAAAAAAAGGAGCTTTAAAGAGTTTCTGCAGCTTACATGAGCTCTCCGGAGCCTGCAGAAGGAAGTCCTTCTGGTCTCTTCCTCCCTTGTCCTCCAGCTTTCTGTGGCAGATGGCAGAGCCTGATTTGTCCCAGGTAACCGCTCTGTGCCAGCACCTGGAGCTCTGCCCGGAGGCCCTGGGCCCCCAGGACTCTGTCCTTGGACCTGTGCTTCCTTTGCATACTCACCTTCTCCGATGGTCTCAAGCTGCAAGCACAGATAGCTTGTGTTAGTGCTCTAACAGCCAGCTGGTGCACATGGGTTATGGTATAGATTGTGTACACTGTTTCTATATTTAATTCAGCAAAGAGGTATCATTATAAAACACCCACGTTTGCTTCCACATTTCTTGCCTGTGCTTTGAGGTTCTACATTTGCCTTTCGTCTGCCACCAGTGCGACTCCAAGATTATTAAGAGAGCTGGAAGGCAGAAGTACATTCACAAGGACACTCAAAAAAGTTCCTTATCACTTGCTTGTGAATAACTTTCCAAAATGGGGATGTTCATTTTACAATGGGCCTTTTCAAGTGAAACAGCTCTGGCATGCCTCATTCTAGCAAAGTGGCTCCTCTTGTAGCACACTGAAAGGAATTTCAAAAAGAGAAAACCCCTAGGCTGCCCTGTGAGGAACTCCCAACAGCTTTTCGTTGACTAAGAGGGAGATTCCAAAAACCTGTGCTCAGCTACTTAGCGGTGTTTCTGTTCCGTCTTCATTCCCGTGGGCGTTGTGTGTGTTTATTTGCATATATATAGCTCATGTTTGCATGTGCCAATCTTTGGAGATCCAATTTTTCTACACTATTGTAGGGGTAAACATGCAGCAAGAGTCCTGACTCTCTAACAAGGTTCTAGTGTGCTACTGGTTGTACAGATGCAGCCAGAGACAATCCTCAACCCACCAAATTTAGTGAAAAAGGCAGCTGGAAAAGCTGGAATGACAAACTAATACGAGCAAGATCATAGACTGGGTCAGTGACAGAGCCAGGAGGGAACTCACATCACCCATCACATCACCCAAATCTTGGTTCCGTTTCTCCCTCAATGTGTCCTAGAGACTTCATGCAGCCACTCATTGAATCCCAGGGTGTCAGCTCTGGAAAAACACTGTTGAGACCTGCTGCCATGCGGCCTTCAAGAAGTGGAGGGGACTTGTTTTCCCAGTGCTGGGAGATGACTCTGGCTTTGTCTCTGATAAGAACAGGTCTGAATATAGCAGTGAAAAGTCACTTTTGGAGCAGAGGAGGCATTTATACCCCTGAACAGCACCCAATGGACTTCTCAGCCCCCAGGAAGCAGGCAGAGGCAGTTGGTGGTGGAGTGAAAGACAAGAAAGACAAGGGAACAAATGCTTTCCTCAGAGATTTGTTTTTGACTGTTTGCTACCTGAATGTAAACATGCCGGTGTTTCCCTGCTCCTGACAGATTCACCATTAGCTTCTGCTTTTTTCCCTGCTATACTGTCAAGGAGAGTCTGCAGACTTTGCCGTGAGGCACATTGTTGGCACATTGCTCAGGAGATCCATCTCCCCAGTTAATACCAAGTTACTCAGGCACATTTTCCACATGCCACACTTCACAGTGTTAGGGCATATGTGCCTTTCCCAATTACTCACCCCATCCTGGGCCAGCCAGGACTGGCCTCTCCTCCTCCAGTCCCTCCACCTCCTGCAAAACCTCACACAACCAGGGCTGAAACTCATCAGCAGTCCCAGCCCTGTGACTATGGCAAACCCTAAGAAAGAGCATGGGGCTGGGTATGCCAGCAGCAAGGGAGTCCTCTTGCCGTGGCAAACCTCAGCAGGCTGAGCAGCCATCTTCCCACTTCCTTCTAGTATTAGCACCTCGAGCCGGCGTTTGGCAGCACAACTGGGGACACGGACAGTCCTTTCTTTTTCAGGGCTTTGCTGCTCTTAGACCCGCAGCATGTGTGTCCACTCAGCAGCAGATGAGAAGCACAGAGGCAAGTGCCAACAAAAACAGGCATGAAGGAACCAATTTCTATAGGAAATGCCAAAAGACCAAAATGTATGTAGCATAGTTCATGAACTTTGGTGGGTAGGGGTAGCAATACACTGCCAGGCATAGGAATTGAAGAGGTTTGGCAGCCAGAGCGAACTGTGGAAATATGCAGAGCAGTATCAGAAGAAGAATTAGAAGTAGGCATAGGCTATACAATATGTAGGCGAACTCTGAGCACAGCACTAGGGCAGTCAGAGGATCAGGCTCTCCAGTGAAAATGGAGGGGCTGAGAGGGCTTGAGGTGTCCAAAGCCAGTCTGGCAGGGCCCTTGCCAGCCGCACTGCTCTGCTTTGAGCTCCAGGAAGAGTGAGTGGTTTAGTTCAGAGCTGGTATTTGCTCTGGGATGCTACCCTGAAAAACACTTTTTTCCTTTCCTTTTTCATTTGGCTGATTTGTTGTTTCCCCTCTGTTTTCTTTCTCAGCCCTGCAGTGGTGGCTCTGCTCTCTTCTCCCTTCCAGGACTGTATGCTAGGCAGGAGAGCTGTCAGGTACATACAGGTGGAACATGAGCCCAGAACATGGCCCAGATTTGGGAAAGCCGCTTTCCAGTTTGTTCTAGGTTTAGAGGCCTTTCTGTGTGGGATCCCTGGAATGTTTCTCTGTGAGTGCTTTCAAATGTATCCAGGTGTTACGCTGTACCATGGAAAATGCCATTGAACACAAGGAAGGAAACCCCCACAGACCCATGTTTGCCATGTTTGCCCTCTACAACTACCTGAAAGGAGGTTGCAGAGAGCTGGGGATGAGCCTCTTTATCCATGTAATAAGTGATAGGACAAGAGGTAATGGCCTCAAGTTGTGCCAGGGAAGGTTTAGACTGGATATTAGGAAGCATTTCTTTCCAGAACGGGTTGTTAGGCGTTGGAATGGGCTGCCCAGGGAGGTGGTGGAGTCCCCATCCCTGGAGGTGTTCAATAGGCGGGTTGACATAGCACTGAGGGATATGGTGTAGTTGGGAACTGTCAGTGCTAGGTTAACGGTTGGACTAGATGAATTTCAAGGTCCCTTCCAACCTAGATGATTCTGTGATTCTGTGAATAAATGAGGACTCCAAAAAGATGGAAATGTAAGTGATGTGTTGTACACAGGCAGCGGGAAGCATTAGAAACCATGAGGGTAAGCTGCACAGCACTGGTATTACTTTGCAAATCCTTTTTCAAAGCAGAAGCAGTAGGACACAGCCACAACAGACACATATCATTTTTCTGTTCGCAAATGCTTTTAGACACTTAATCATAGCCTGTGGCATGTTCACAAGAGGATGCGTGTTGGAGCGCACACTTGGTCCATATGCTCTGGAGCAATCCCCAGTTCCTCCTCAGTTACAGCCAAAAGTGGCATGAATTTTGGGAAAATCATCTGTCTTATTATCATTAAGAAGATGGATGTATTCCCTCACATATATTATAACCAATGCTTTCTTCATTATTAATCTCTTAAATGAGACAGTTACTCCCAAATGCACCATCTTCCTTTAATAATATCAGATCTTCAGAGCTTCTGATCTCTGCACCAAGTTTCAGTCTGTCCTCATCCCCAGCATGAAATTTGTTTTCTATTTCTCTTGTTTGGTAAATCACAGTTTTTCACATGCTGCCACAGATGCTCTGCGTGGCCAGACTTCATTCTATTAATGTTCACCTTCAGCCAAGCACTGCCTGCATGAGAATTTTGGCTTTTATTTTTTATTGGGACTTAGCAAGGAGAGACATATGCCTGCCACCAGCTCATGCCACCTCTTTTGGGGCTTTAATTTTTCCTCTGTGCACCTTTTTGTAAAGCACCATTGAGTGAGAGCCTGGCAGGACTGCAATGTGCTGGAGGGTATCTGGGAGCACAGACGCAGTTTCTCCTGCACAAGTGATCCCACCAGAATCCAGCCCTGCTGCCCCATGATAGAGGGAAGGAAACAGCAAGGGGTCAGAGGAAAAGAGTAATTTATTTCTGTGCAAGAGATCACTGAACAAGAAACTTTTAAGTCCAGCAACAAACATGAACTATGTCAGAGAGCAAGCTACAAAAGGGAGGAAAAGCCAGTCTCTGGGGACAGGATAGTGCAAGTCTGACATCCTAACCTGGCTTTCCAACAGAAGGCTAGAGGAACACTGCAGCAGGTTGCTCGTCACCTCCCCAGCACTGGAATTTTTGAGCAAAACCCATCTATTAGGAACAGTTGAGTGTACTGCCTGTATGTCTGCAGGACCTTTTGAGGACTTCCTTGTAATATCCTGTCATCCTCCAGATCTCTCCCACAGAGGGCACTGGCAAAATATTCACTCTATCTAAGGGCAGGTAGCCAGTATACTTATTCAAAAAGTTATTACCCTTCTCTAGGTTACCAGCCCTGGGTCTTCTAGCCACATTGACAGATAGACACACGTTGTGTCTTGTAATGCAAACACCACCTCCCTCTGCCAGCAGAGGAAGAAGCTGACTTGGAGCCAAGAGAAATGAATTGTTCTCTGCTCATTGCCCAAGCTGAGTAAAACACTGAAGGTAAACGGATAGCATATGTGCCTAAAACTGCTTGGATTTACCATTTTTACATCCCAGGTTACTCTGATTCAGTGAAGGATTCCTAGAGGCATTTTTAACCTTGGCACCCTGAAAGGAGAAGGATCATGGTACCTACCATCCTTCAGGGGAAGAGAAATCTTAAAAGCTGTCTATGATCAACAGCCCAGCTTCACAAACAGCATTATGTCTTCTTCAGCAGACTGTGGCCTTTTGGAAGGTCAGACCCAAACTCTGCCTGCTGGGCCCAGGTGTAGATAAAACTGCCTTTACCCACCTTATATGCTGCAGCTGTATTGCAGGGTAGTGGGGAGCACAGTCTATACTTGGGGAAAAGTTCCTGATGGCTTTAAATCATTTTGTACATTTGGTAGCATGTCAAACCATTTTTGTCTTTACAATGCTACACACCACCCACAGGAAAGTGCTTTAAAATCATAACCCTTGTAAAGAAAATCATAACCTTCCTGTACTCATCAGAGCATGGTGCTCACAGCTGGAGGTTCCCCTATCAGGTTTCTTAAGTTCCCAACATATTAAAGAGAAATCTGCAAGCCAAGATGATCTTGCTGCAATCTAGGAGGAAGTGATTCTATTAATTGGGGCAAGAACCTAGATCTCCTCAGTGTGCAGACTTGTCTGTCAAGGTGTGGTGGGTTGACTGTTGCTGGATGCCAGGCACCTGCCAAAGCTACTCTATCATTCCCCATCCTCAACTGGGCAGGGGAGAGAAAATATAACAAAAGACTCATGGCTTGAGATAAGGACAGGGAGAGATCACTCAGCAACTATCGTCACAGGCAAAACAGACTTGACTTGGGGAAAATTAATTTAATCTATTACCAATCAAATCAGAGTAGGATAATGAGAAATCTTAAAACAGCTTCCCCCCACCCCTCCCTTCCTTCTGGGCTCAACTTCGCTCCTGATTTCTCTACCTCCTTCGCCCCAGCAGCGCAGGGGGACGTGGAATGGGGGTTGTGGTCAGTTCATCACACGTTGTTCCTGCCACTCCTTCCTCCTCAGGGAGAGGACTCCTCACACTCTTCCCCTGCTCCAGCATGGGGTCTCTCCCACGGGAGACAGTCCTCCATGAACTTCTCCAATATGAGTCCTTCCCATGTGCTACTGTTCTTCATGAACTGCTCCAGCGTGGGTCCCTCCCATGGAGTGAAGTCCTTCAGGAACAGACTGCTCCAGCGTGGGTCCCCCATGGGGTCACAAGTCCGTCCAGCAAACCTGCTACAGCGTGGGCTCCTCTCTCTCCAGGGGCCCAGAGGCCCTGCCAGGAGCCTGCTCCAGCACACATTTCCCATGGGGTCACAGACTCCTTTGGGCATCTCCCTGCTCTGGTGTGGTGTCCTCCCCAGGCTGCAGGTGGAGATCTGCTTCACCATTAACCTCCATGGGTGCAGGGCACAACTGCCTCACCATGGGCTGCACCATGGGCTGCAGGGGAATCTCTGCTCTGGCACTTGGAGCACCTTCTCCCCCTCCTTCTTCACTGACCTGGGTGTCTGCAGAGTTACTTCTCTCACATGTTCTCACCCCTCTGCTTGGCTGCATCTGCTGTTGGTGTTGCACAGGTTTTTTTCCCCTTCTTAAACACATTATCACAGAGGCGCTACCACCGTCGCTGATGGACTCGGCCTTGGCGGGTCCCTCACAGAAGCCACCCCTGGAGTTCCCCCACTATGAAAACCTTACCACGCAAACCCAATACACAAGGCAAATGTGGGAAGGAGAGCTCTGTCCTGGCACCACATGTGAGCACTGCTTAGGCTTGGTGCACTGTGACGGGCATTAGTGGGAATCAGAATTTAATGCAGTGCAATGTAATGCTGAAATAACTGCTGTTGGGCAGGTGGTTCCTAAAGTGCCCTTCCAGGATCAGTCACCACCACAGCTTTCAGGTAGGAGGGACAGCAGTCTCCTGTGCATGGCACAGAACAGGACTGGCGAGGAAACGCAAGAGGGAGCACAGGACAGTGTTTAATAATGAACATCTGGCTCTCAAAGCACAGGCTGCGAGGGGCTGATTTATAGGCACCAAGACAATAGACTATTGTGATGTATCACAGGGACCATTTGACTGAGTCTGTTCATTCTTACAGATATATGAACTGCCCATCTCTTATAAATGATCTCTTCCTTTCTTAAGCTGTTGCCTTCTCACTTATTTTCTCTCCTGCTCTTCCTGTAGGGTATTTTTGAGCTGAAACGTATAAATCCCTGACACCATTAATTTTTTCCTTGACTGTGGCCAATGGCAGCATGTAAGAGTGTTGTCTAAGGGGGATTTTCCTACTTGTAGCAAAACCAGATCCTCTTGCTATGACTTGTTCTGCCTTTTCATATTCTGGCATGGATGTGCAGGGCTGCATGCACTGGGGGTATGACCAGTCAATCAACGGTAATTATGACTGAGTGAGGACTAAGAAATCAGGTGTTTGGCTGCAAACTGTAAAGCTGCTCTTCCCAGGTTCTTAATGAATGGTGTCACCAAACATTAGTGAGGCCTTGAGAATCCCTTGAGAAAATTGATTCTGCATTGTTATTGTGTAACGAGGAAAACAAAGGCACAGTCAAGTCCCAACCCCAAATTATGAACTGTGATTCTGGGACATCCCCCTTTTTGGCTTCCCAGTGTTGATGCCAAGAGCCCCATTCTCATGTGTTTAATACTGTATTTCCCACCAGTGTAAAGTGGAGGAGAATTGCTGTTTGAGAATAGAAGGACGGATTTGCTATCTCCATTCTGTTTCCATTTCCTTTGGTTCAAATAACGCTGTGGAGTACAAGACTAGAAGAGAGAAACTGCTGTCTAACAAAGTATGTTAAAAAAGTAGTGGAAACTTAGCATTCAACATCCAGGAAATGTCAGCACTAATATTGTTTGTGCAACGTTAATTCAGGCCCTTCCATGCATATGCATTTGAAGACAGACTATAATTGCACACTTTGTTTCCTCTAGTCCCATGCCTCATTTAGTACCCAGAAAGGACAATGCTCAATTAGTTATCAGCTAGTCAATAATCTCTTCTATCCTTATTGTTCAGTGGAAGGGTCCTGTGTCTTATTTAATGCCATCGTTAAACCCTGCTCTGAATACAGAATTACTCGCTTTCTCCTGGGCATGTCTCTGGAACTCTTTGGTATTTAGGTACTTCCCAAATATTACTGTGTTTTGTTGCAGCCTGTGAGTTTGTTAGTGAGACCAAGTCCCTTGTACCAGTGAGGGAACTGAGACACAGATCGAGATTGGAAACTTTAAATTTCAATGTCCAGTTTATGATACCAATGACTGGTTATTTCATTTTTAACCACTTGATATTATCAAAGCCTACAGCAGAATGACCTCAGTTTAGGATTACTACTGTTCAGGTCTTTCTCTACAAACTAACCATGTTGGACCCCTTGCTATTGCATGTGTATGAGCTGGGGAGATACTGTGCTGGAGCTCTGAGCCTTGGCACTCAGCAATGTCAGGTGGATCAGGCTAGTTAAACATGGAGTAGAACCAACAGATCTGTTTTGACAGGTCCAGCCAGACAGAGCAGGAGTATGTCTAAGCCCTCCTGGCAGAGCTGCCCAGGCAGGCTGTCAGCGGACAGCCTGGACTTGGCCACATGAATTGTGGTGGGCAGGAGGCTGGGCACGCTGTGCCGAAGCCCACTCTGGAGACTGATCTTTCAGAGAAGTACAGGCAAAGCTAATATAGCCTTGGCTTCAGGTTTTCAAGATTAAAGGCAGCATTGGTGCATCTGGAGCCAAGAGGAAGCGTCAGTCTGCAGAAAGTATCACCCAAAAATTGCAGGCCAGTTTTAAAAATACACCGCAAGCAATTTGTCTACAGTCATATGGGAAATCTGTGGCAGGCTGGAAATACAATGCAGACATCCATCTCGCAGCCCTGTGTTTTAATAACAAGTCTGTACTTCCCAGATACTCATCTACTTAGTTATTTTTTCCTCTATCAGAAATATTCTTTATGTATGTCTGTTTTTTTTTTTCTGCAACAGCTTTACAAGGGTGGATCTCTGTTACAGGCCATTACTTTACGCAGAATACTGAGGGTATTTTAATGAATATTGTTTGTAGAGCCCTGTGAAAATATTTTTGACGATTAACTTTCCAGCACTCCAAATACATTTGCTGGCCTACAAGAGCATAATGTGGTGAAAATTTAATTCACCAGTGAGATGCAATGAAAAGTGACCTGCAGCTTGTCTAAAAGGCATTTTAGGAATCACAACAGAAGGGGCAAAATGCTACAGTGTGTTGCATTCAAAAATACTGGTGAGTTAGGGTAAACAGAAATGCTGTTCTATGAAGTAACACTTGGGGAATAGCTAGTCAAACCTTTTTGCTTTGTGCAATTTGTACTCAATACTTTCAGGCACAATATGGGTCTCTTTAAAATTGTCTAATGAATAAAATCTTTTAACTTTCCTTGTTAGTGTTCTTCTGTGCAAGTTTAAGCATGACCAAACAGCTAATTTCAACTGGTACTTAACTTTTACAGAAACTCTGAATACCTGGTAACTCAGGAGCTGAGCTCAATGAAGGCATCAGTCCAAGCCATTGGCCAGGAGATGGTAAGGCCCAAGCATCATGGTTGTTCTTAACTGAGTTAAGTTAGCCAAATCTTGATCTATATCAAAGAGGAGCATGCTTACCTCCAGACCACAATAACCCAAAAAGAAATAAAGTAATCTGAAAAGGTTATTGTGAGAACTATTTAGACACTCGTTACTGCATTTCTTTACCTGCATGCCATGGAGATAGTTTAAGAGCAAAGTCATCCTCTCTGCAGGGTGCAGAGCTCTAATGGCTATTTTAAGACATAGAGGCAGCAGGAGAGGAAGGACTACTGATGATTTGAGAAATGATAATCACTGTGCAAGGGCAAGAAGCACAAATGCCAGTGACTCAGGAAATTGCATGCCAGCCAAAGGACTGCGAGGTGAAGGGGTGTTGGAGCAACAACCACTGCACAACCCAGGCTTGGGAGGCTGCTGTTCATTTCAGATGCTAGCATGCAGTTGTGGCTGACTTTCAAAGCCACATCAGCCATTTGTGAGATATTTCTGAGCAGTGAATTGTGAACAACCTCTTCTGAAGCCCGCATCTACCTCTTTGAAAGCACATTGCAGAGATTTTTGTGGTGGCAGAGTTATGATTTAAGGACAGGTTCTGGTTTTGTGTCAGGGAATGAAGCAGGTGATCTCTGGAGAGCTGTTTCTATAAGCTGCAGCAGTGTTTGAATAATTAGATGGGGAAGAGTAAACTAGAAGACCAAGTAGTAAAACCTGTAGATATATTTTGGACCAGATTCTTCCTAGATTAACTTTTGGTAACAAGCATCTAAACTAGTGGGAGACAAATCAGGTGAAGTAACTATGCATGTGGAGGCTCCAATGACTATAGAGGGAACTTAGACAGGGTAAGTATCTAACTTGGACATCTAAGGTTTGGGGGATTCTATCTGACTGATGCCATGAGATGAAGAACGTGAGGTGAAGGGGACTCACTGTCATTCCCTGCTGAGGTGAAGGTGGGTCTCTGCATCATACAGAAGACAGAAGCCTTTGCTAAATATGGTTGAGAAAATATCTATAGGAATTCAGATGAACCGCTGCAGAGATATTTGGGAAGTGCAGAGCTATAGAGGGCAGAGACAAAGATGAAGAGAAACAAACCCACAGACTGAAAGATGTTTTCCAGAAATTGTAGCTATATTAACTCGACAGACTATGAAAGACATGGTGTCTTTATAGCAGCAGAGCATGGACCACTTCATTACTACCCAAAAAAGTAAATTGCCTAATTGTCCTATGCAGTTACTTCTCATCCAAATAGGTGCCTTGCCCTAGGTTCTTCACATCTCCAAAGTCCTGTCATTATTAGCAGTATTTGTGGCTTCTGGATCTCATAATGAATTTGTAGGCTGGTGAGGCCCCACTGATTCTCCATCAATCTTTCAGCAAGGCAGGGACCAACAGGCCTTGGTATGAGCCTGTATCATTGCATACAGAGCAAAATGCAATCATAAAATTGAAGGGCTTTCAAAAAGGGTACTTTTTTTTTTTGACATATTGTCCAGAGGAAAGAGGGAGAAAGAGATTTGGAAGAAATGTCAGAAAAGTGTTAAGAAGCTGTCAGTGTAATGCTGTCATGTGTTAATTAATTCAGGGGAGAAGACGATTAAACCGAAATAATACAAATAGCCCTATCTCAGGTTAGCAGCAATTGACTGGAGTTTAAATCACTCACCAGAATTAATTAAACATTGCATCCAAATGCCTTAGAAATTATCGCGGTGCAAATCATCCCAGAACAATAGCAGGCCTCATCATTAGTTGGTATGAATTGGTTTACTTCACTGGCTTCAATGTATCTTATCAAACCAGTGCTGTCAAACAATAGAAAACAATAATCAAAGGACTTATTTCAACCACTGAACAACTCCAGCAGCAGCTCAGAAGAGGAGAGGATATTGTTATCAATTTTCCCAGCATAATGTCTCAGTGCTAACTCAGTGCTAACTCTCAGTGATAACCCAAAAGCCATTACAAAAAGAAAAAAGCAGCCTCAGGGGATGCCTCTCCACTCCTGAGGAGATACCCAGAAGTGGGCCAAATTTACCACTTTGTGCTAAGGCAAATTCAGCCACCATCTCCCCATCCACAGTAGGCCTGTGGATATTTCCCTGTGGATGCTATCCACTCTTGTGGTTATACCAGCTGGAGAAAATCAACATCACCCACTTCATGGGCAGGTGGGTGGACTTAGTTTGAGATGGGTCTCAGATCACTAAGAGAGCATAAAGTACAAAGTCTTTGGAGAAATCTGGGCTTTGGTGAGCTTTGGAGATCCCTCAGCTTCAGAGGTGACATTAAAGGTCCACCAAAGTTGGCGGGATTGCTCAAGATGGAGAGCTGTATGTGTGGGAATGAGGAGGAGAGTCCAGGAAAGGAGCACTTCTTTCACCCTGCTGTGCACCTCTCTTCTTAATACCCAGGAAGGTTTCTGAGCAGAAAATCCTTAATCTTCCAAATTGCAGGTAACACTAATCTGAAAAGCCTCCTGTAGCTGTAAAAGTAATTCAAAACTGCAGATGTTCACAGCTTGTACATCTCCTTATGACTGCATGGAAATGCAAGTAAATACACAGGAAACCCATGTACCCATCACCAGTGAACAAATTAAATTAGCAGCTAGCTTGTTACCAGTGTCCTTGTGTTACAACCTTGTCAAACACTCATCCCAGTTAGACATGGCGGTACCTTTTGTAGTGCACTTCCACTCGGCCTGCAGAGCTACCAGACGAGCTAGTCACCTCAAATAAGCAAAGCCTTCAATCTTCTGCCCACCACATCACACACATGCCTTTCTCAGCTCATTTTTTTGCTCTTGCTGGGCTTTTTGACACAAGCTGCCTCTCTCAGCTACATTTTCTTGAACAGTGCCTGGGGACTCTCCCATGACAACTGATGATAAGGTGAATTTTCTCTACATGACTTACAGTTGCTGCTTCTCCCTTCACCCAGGGAGAGTGGTGATTATTTCTCTCTCAGGAGTTATGCTAGGTTTCTGGCATTTGCACTGTCTGGCATGCACTAGGAGATGGTGCCAACCCTTGTGTCTTCCAGTGCATCTCTTGGCTGCTGGACTCCCAGGCACTGGCCCCCAGCCATTGTGAGTCTGGTCCTTGGGATACTGCAGGGTAACCAACAACCATCAGTCAACTGATGCCTCTTAAATGATTCTTTCATCATTACTCTGTAAACGGTGTAATAGAGACAATTTGAATCAAGAAGGAAAGTCAGGATCACGCTGACTTATTTTTTGATACAGGGCGTATCCATGGTCACCATCTAGCCAGATTGTTTCTTTCTGAAGGTGCTTTGTAGTTTCCCTCTGTTACTGTAAAATGCTTGTGCTGGGCAGTATTTTAACATAATGGTTTATACCCTGTGGAGGGTGGATGAATTGTTTGCAAGCTGAGAAGCTTTCCACTACCTGCAGCGGGGTCCCCCAGGCACTCCCACTCCAAGTCACCCCATTAGCGACTGCTTAGGGAGGCCAGGCCACTTTGCAGTGCTATGGATATCTACAATGCAACAGTATAAGGCTGTCACCTCCTACCACCCATGGCTCTGAGGTGCCTTAACTCTCACTATGGCCACGTGTAGAGCTCTCCACCACACACAGAACCAGAGTGGCAGCCCCAGGGTCTGCCCCGCGGCAGTCAGGCAGAGCAGGCGGGCAATGTGCTGGCACAGTACCGTGTTTCAGAGAGGCACAGTAAGCAGCTAGTCATCCTATGTGTGCATGTGAAAGTCAACACAGGAAGGCAGCCCTAAGGGCAAAACAGCCTTCCTCTCTACCGCTCACCTTTGTCACCTCTTCTGTGAGTGATTAAACTTCCAGCTTTGCTCTGGAAACTTTCCAGAGCTCTACTAATCTCTGTAAGTTTTCTGTCTGCCTTTTCCGATCTTTGTGGTGCTTGGCAATTTTATCTTCTCGTCCAGTTATTCAAAAATTATCCTAATATGCAAGGGGCACTTATAAAAACAGCAGCAAAAAGGTGTTTTGTCCAAGCAAGAAATTAGTACCATCATCTGGTTGGAGGAAAACTGCAAAATTTTAATTACTATGTGAGCAGCACACACAGAAGGACATGATTTCCACACGTGTTCAAGGAACCAGCACATTTCTGATGTAATTACTGTGCAGCTGACAGCATTAGGCATAGACAGGAGCAGTAAGCAACATCAGGAGGTTTAGAAAAAGGAAATGAGACATCTAGAAGGTTATGGTTCAGAATAATGCACCAGACAACAGATTGTTTTAAAAAATAAGCATATGTACCAAAAAAGGAATAGAGAAAGGTGTAGAGAAAATCATCAGAAATGGAACCAGATAGGAAAACTGATGGGGCCAAATCACTCTGAAAATGCTTTTCACAGAATCACAGAATCATCAAGGTTGGAAAAGACCTTGAAGAATATCCAGTCCAACCATTAACCTAACACTGACCATTCTCAACTACACCATATCCCTCAGCGCTATGTCAACGCAACTCTTAAACCTCTCCGGGGATGGGGACTCCACCACCTCCCTGGGCAGCCCTTTCCAACGCCCAACAACCCGTTCTGGAAAGAAATGCTTCCTAATATCCAGCCTAACCCTGCCCTGGCGCAATTTGAGGCCATTCCCTCTTGTCCTATCGCTTGTTACTTGGTTAAAGAGGCTCATCCCCAGCTCTCTGCAACCTCCTTTCAGGTAGCTGTAGAGGGCAATGAGGTCTCCCCTCAGCCTCCTCCAGACTAAACAACCCCAGTTCCCTCAGCCACTCCTCATAGGACATGTGCTCCAGACCCTGCACCAGCTTCTTTGCCCTTCTTTGCACATACTTGAGTAATTCAATGTCCTTTTTGTAGGGAGGGGCCCAAAACTGAACACAGGTGCATGCAAGTTACCTACTGGGGGGATGGGATTCTGCAGCAGTCACTGTCCACACTGGTGTGGGATACTCAGGAGCCTCTCTAACACCTAAAATACGGCAGAGCACAAGCCCTTGTCCCTACAGCGCGGCTATGGTGCAAGTTTGGGTACAAGCCTGGGCCTGGTCTGTCATTTCTGTATCAGCAAGGTGGGCAGTGCCTCTTGTTCTGCTTACACCATGGACTGCTGTAACTCCTTCCATTGGTTGTCAGCCCTTGGTATCTCTCGTTTTGGGTTTTTTGTTGGTTTTGGTTTTTGTAGCTGAAAAACTGGAAGGAAATTGGATTTTGTGTTTGCTCTGAAAGCTCTCCAAATATTCATGTAAATGAAAAATCTTTGTCCTCTACCCTCCTTTTGTGGCAAATAAAATTTGTTATTTTTAAATCTATGATAGGACAAAGGAATAAAGCTACAGTAAATCTTGTTTCCAATGTTTTTGGTTAAAAAAAGATGCTGTGATGCCAGCTGCATTGCTTGTGCCCTGCAAGGTCTGTTGGTTTGCACCAGTGTGAGTGGGGCTGAATGATGTGGAGAGCAGTGGATAGGGCTTGAATACCTGAGTTTCATTTACACCTCAGTTACAAGTCACTTACTAGCCTGTGGGTCTCCCCTGCCCTCCTGTGCAAAGGTACTGACCACTCTAGTGAACTGGTCAGGGACCAACAGATGAAAAGCTGGATGGTGTCTAGCTCCAGGAGCTGCTTTTGGCTTGGCAAACGGCAATTAATCACACAGGGGCAGGGGCTGCTGCTGTGAGCCTCACACTGGGATGTGAAGGAGAGTTAGTACAGACCTCCTCCTGCAGCAGGGTAGTTGAGTGGATGGTGATTAACAAGTTAGAAGCCCTCTTGTCTCTAATTGACCCTTTGCAACCCAGGGAAAGGCACTGTGCCTCCTACTGATTTACACAGCAATCCCAGCAAAGGCTGTGAAATGGATGGCTCTTCCACCAGGTACAGTTCAGCTCCTGGAAACATTTGGTTTTGTTTTCCTGTGTTTCTTTTAAGCTTTTAAGCTGAGAATCAGAGCAGTAAGCAAGACTTTTAACCACAGCTACCCTAACTTATTCGTTACTCAATCCTAGCGTAAAACATGCACTGGGCTGTTCTTACAAATGTCTACAGAACCAGCAAAAAACACCAAGCCCTGACCTAAGCTACACAAAGGGCAAAACTAAGATCTGTTTTCAGTTTTG
Source organism: Strix uralensis (assembly GCF_047716275.1). Taxonomy (NCBI): domain Eukaryota; kingdom Metazoa; phylum Chordata; class Aves; order Strigiformes; family Strigidae; genus Strix; species Strix uralensis. The sequence continues at coordinate 9,825,038 of NC_133975.1, forward strand.
GTGTTTCTTCTGACCTAGGCATGGCTCAAAGGGAGACTTGGTAGTGGGGTCAGGCATCTCTCCTTTCTAGGGAAATGCCACAGTGAATTTTGCAAGCAGTCAGCGGTGAGCAGTTGTGGTGCAGGTTTCAATGTTAGAATCCACGGTGTTCAAGCTTATCTCTGTAGGATGGATGTAGGATCTGTAAATGAAAGAGGATTATATTAAATCACTTCTTTGCTGTTGACTCATTCTTCTCTCCTTCTCAAAATACTTCACTTACCATGCTGCCTTCACCCATTTATGCAGATACTATTAATTAGCAGGAAATACTGACTTTTCAAACTCAGAGAGAGAGGTGGAGAAGAGAGCCTCTGGGCTCAGAATTTGCAACAATTTTTTGCCAGTCTGCTCAAACACTGTAGGGAGCAGTACAAAGTCCTCATTAGCTTGGCTAGGGGCAGACTCTTTGGACCTGGCTTTGCTGAAGTATCTCCTACAAATAACCCCAGAGGGTGTCGTTATGCACATGTATAGCAAAGGTATACATATCTCTGCCTCTGGATATGTGTCACTGTCTGCAAAATCTTGGGGAAGAGCTGCTGAGAGCTTGTTAGTGGGCAGTGCGTCCTGCAGGAGCTGAAGGTTTTGAAAACACCTGCCTGGGTGTTTGATTATTAAATGCATAATTGCCCATAGCTCTGCGGTGCCTTGTTTCTGCACACACGCAGTTGATATGGAGCTAATGCAGGGAGAACGACAGAGCCCTTTGCCCCACTGTCAAACTAAAAGCATATAATGGAGAAGAGAAGCTGTTTTAGTCACGTTCTGTGCAGTGCTATGACATGGGGAGCAAAAGGGAAGCAAAAGCCATATTTCAAATAAATAACTTGAATAGCCATCCATGTTTTGGCAGGCTTAGACTCTGACAGTGCTCAAAAGCATTTCATGAGAGGTTGAGTGGGATATACAGTGTAAAGGCAGCCATGCAGATGAATGTCTCGATGCTGCTTGTGTCTTACAGCTATTGTCTCCTGCCTGTATTAATGTGGTTGGTAGACAAAGGGCTTGGCAGACTAGCACATAAAATGCCATGCTGTAAAAACACAGTGAATCAAGACCTCAGCTTGCCTGTGTTCAAAGGAGAACAGGCCTCTTGTAGAGGATGTAAATGGCAAGCTCCCATCCCTCAGGGGGGCCAAGCGTGCGCCTCTGTGGGAAAATTTGTTGTTCTCTGCTGGCTCAGGTGAAAAACAGCAGGAAGAGTTCAGCAGGAACCAAAGCAAAGGAAGCCACCAATGTTCATGTGTGCAGCAGGGCCAGTGGATGGAAAATCTCATAAGCAGGGTTGCAGCATGACAGGAGTGGAGGTAGCCTAGCATATCTTCCCTTCCAGCTCCCCTGGAGACTGGGGGAAGAGGGACTGGAGGAATTGCCTTCCTGCTGTTGTCTACTTCTGCATCGTGGGATCTCTATCCTCTGTTCCAGTACAAGAAGGTCTTTGTTCTTGGCATATTTTTTAAAAGTCCTTGTTTTCCCTGATATTTTTATCATATGTTACCAATTTTCTAGACTTCAGAACTCTGCATTTTTTATCAGCTCTGATCTGCTATCCCTCTCTCTCTGTCATATGGCACTTTTTTATTTCTAATTGGAGCCTTCACTTTGCCACAGTGTCTGGAAGGGATTTTAGCCAATGTTATCTTCTTTATTGATTGTGGGACTGTGATTATTTTGGCTTGAAAAATCATTGATTTCCATTAGACTTCTGTCTTTGCCTTTCCTCCTGTCTTTGCCTTTCCTCCTGTTTGCTTATAATTTGCTCATCATTTTCTTAATCTGGAGGAATTAGCCCTTCTGAATCACCATACTTGTGTGCATGCATATGTGTGTCATTTATTAAGTGAGATTGTCCTCTGTTCCCCCTATTAAGCAGAAAGACTGTCACTCAGTGCCTAAGCATTTGTAGTGTGACATGTACACAAAAAACCAGAACATAAATCCATCCCTGAATGTCAGCAGCACCTTGCTGTTCCCCTCTTAATTGTGGTCGGACCTACCTGTAACTCAAGTCCCACGGTTTCACGTCTAAGGATATGTTTATGCTAAGGTTCAGGTCTGCACTCTTGCACAAACACTTCTTAGCTTGAAACTATATAAGAAGGGTCATGACTGTGGGCAAAATGTAGATTTACTAATTTCAGCCCCAGGGAGCCGTTCAGCACATGGCAGCAACCCCCAGGTGAGCGTGTTCACAAGATGCTGCAGCTCCTGGCAGCAAGAAAAATGATGCCCTTTGGGCTCTGTGCTGGTTCTGCATAAGCAGAGGTTGCCTGCTCCCCCATTTCACAAGCACTGTTTTTCAAACCTCCTGTACCCTCAGGGGCAGAGTTTCTCAGCGTTCAAAGGCTGTAATATGGTCTGTGGGCAAGGCAATTAGCCCAAGGCAGAAACGTGTAGCTGGAGTAAGGAAGCTTTATTGGGACTCTGTGGAGCTTCTCCCTCAACCTTGCACCTGGGCACGCAGTGCTACCCCCACCCTCCTCATCCAGGACAACCCAGGGGCCTGCAAAAGCTCTAAATATATCTGCAGGTTACACATAAGAAAACCCTAAATGATTCTGCAGTCAACAGCACTGAAGGTCAAGCATAAGAACAAGGGGAGCCTTGTTCAGAGCTGGCCTTGTTTTGCTCTGGGAGAGACTCCCCAGCACTTTGTTTGTCCATCCACAAGCACCAAAGGGTCTTTCTGCTTCAGACAGCCTGGGAGGTTGGGCAAAGTTTTACTGCCTGTCCCTTGTGTGCTGCTGAGCTCCAGCATGTTCCATACAGGCGTGGAGCCTGCCCAGGCTGGAGGTGAGGGTTTGCTTTGTCACTCCCTGACACACAGCACCTGATCCAGCCCTTGCTTGCCTGCATAACCACAGGAGACAACCGCTGAAACCGCTGCACCTTGTATTTTTAAAATGCACCTGTGGGCAGAGAGAGCATTTTTAAAGCTGGAGGCCCTCTACAAAGCAAAATGGGTATGAAGAGGACACTGCTTCTGCAAACAGACTGAAGCTGCCTGTAGCAGCCAGATCTGAGTTTGACCCAAGGCTGATGGAATTGGGAAGGGCTCTGCAGCGTCTGCTCATGCTGCCACCGACAGTGCACTGGGACTGGCAGAGGTATCGCAATCCTACCATTGACTGTAAATAAGGCAGGCAGGCAAGGAGGCTGGGCAGAGCAGGCACAGGAACAACCAAGGTCTTGCCAGTCTTATTATTCTTCCAGAACATCATGTGAAACTACAGCCATGCGAAACTAGGGCTGTAGTGCCGGTGGCACACAGATGAAGGGGGTTTGTGCACCCAGGAGATCAGGAAAGACAGGGGGTGAAGGTCAGTCATATCCTGGCTGTGAGAGCTTGGTTAGACTTTCAGACAAGATGCAAATCTTTAGAATAAGCTGAAGTTACTAGGAAATGAACTGAGGGGTAAAATCCTGGCATATTGTGAATGTCTTGACATATAATGTCTGCAGGCTCTTGATACAATCCCTGCTAAGGAGATGATGAGGAGTGGAAAGGGTGTGGGCTTTGCTGTTTAGCTCATTACTTAGACACCTAAATGCTTTATGCTGCCATTGACTGTGTTTGTACAGCCTCATTTTTGAAGTAATTACTTGTTGGATTAAACACAAGTCAACTGTGATCCCTCTCAAAAGGAGAGGGAGGGAAGATCTTTGCATTAGCCACAGAGAAAGCAGGACTGAACAGGAACACAGGAGACGTGCTGTCAGCAGGGCAGACCTGCTGGAAAAATTAATATGTCAGAGACGAGACTGAAATTTCATATTTGTCTTCCTCTTGGGAAGATATGAAGCATACCAAGCTTTGCAACAGCCTTGAACTATTTCTGTGGATATTTTTATCCAAAAAATTACTGTAAAGTCTGATTTACTAGACGCTTAATGTGTCAATAGAAAAATTTTTGTCTTCATAAACATATTTTTCTGCAGATAAAAAAAAAATTCAGTAACATTTCATTTGTGTTACAAATCTTTTCTTTCCCCAAGAAAAATAATGAAATTCCCTGAATGCTGGCCCATTCCACCTGGACAGGACTGTGAGAGGCTGAGGCTGGAAGCTGCAAAAAACTGCTGGGCAGGTGTCAGTCCAAGGAGAGGATGTGGAGGGGACAGATGAATAAATACTGTTATGTGCTGAATAGCAAAGCACTCAACAGCAGACACTGGAAGGAGAACAGGAGACTGTTTCTTTTGGAAAGGATGTGAGCTTCCTGTTACAGGAGCAAAGGACCTAGAAAACGCAGTTAAATGCCTCATATCTGAATCAGAGTCATGTTTGTAAGTACTTTTGTTCATAAGCGCTGGAGTGGACTGAAACTGAGCTAGATCCAAGGATGATAAAAAGAGCATGTAAGGTCCTGTGCCAGGACCCAGCTCTCCATTTTCCACATGCATCAATAGTTCTTTCGTTAGCAAAAGGTATACTCAGCAAGATAAGGAAGACACCTCTGTTAAAATTACAAGGCTGATACCGCAGATCCAGTCAGAATCCTGCAGTGCCATCGCATTTCTGCCACCTGCGTAGGAGAGGCAAAGGGACACTGGAATAATTGCCCCCATCTCACTGGGCCGTGGTCCTCAGGAACTAGCAGCAAAGGAGTCCTTGGCAGCCAGCTGGCACTGGAGGATGGGACAAGGGATGTATTACCCATAAAGGTTGCTGTTGGCTTAGCTTTGTCCCCAGCTGCCCTAAGGTCTCTCTTTAGTAACGTCACCTCCCTCCTCCTCTTCCCAGAAGAAGACCTCTCTCTGGGATATCACTTGCCACTAAATGCTAAATTATGTTTTCAGGGTGGCCTTCTTCCCAAGAGTCTGGAGAGCTCAGCCACAGCATTTTTAAGTGTTGACACTGTCAAATTACATTAGAAACAAGGGTCTGGTAGTGATCATATCTCAGCTTATCTCTGCTGGAGACTCTGTTATAGTCAATTCGCTATCCCTGCTGTAAAGCTACTTGCGTTTGTCAAGTGGAAGACATCGTTGTGTCCTCTCACCCCACAGATTAGCATCAGGTCAGGCAGTTTTGTGAGTAAAGAGAGAAATGATTTGTAAATGTTTGTTTTGTGTTACTATTCTTCAACTCATTATCTGGGCAATGGAGCTTGAACCTTGTATACCTTTGAAGGTCAGTTCTGATGATCAAGCTGCTAATTACATCAAAATACAACTTTATCATTATTGCAGCAACTGAGGGGACTGTACACTGTTACATTCAGCAGAGAGGGGCCTCAGCTTCATTTTTTCCTACATGGAGCTACATTGCAGATGTAAAAGGTGATATTCCCAGCCTGGGAGTTGACTGGGGGTTATATGAGGGTGGCAGCTCTGTGGTTGCAATCTGGGTCGTCTTCCAAAATGTAATTAAATCAGGTTTTGTAAGCTCCACTGTGCTGCACAAAAGTATGAGAGACAAAGGAAAAGTTTAATAGGCAGAGCAGCTAGAGAAATAATGAGATATTAAAGCTCAATTTGAATAGAACAGTGAATCAGAAAGGTGCCTCAAAATGTAAAGAATTAGTTAGCTTTCTTGGTTCACTTAAAATAAAGTAAAAAATGTGTTCTCTTTCCCAGAATGATTATTCAAATCCAGTATAATGCCAAATGGCATTAGCAACATGCTGTTTCATTTAATTTCATTATGATGCCATGATTAATATACAGGAAGGTGCCCTCTTCACAGAATCTATCTACAGTGCTCCATTCTGATATAATGGGCTCAAAACCTGTCTGCACTGTGACTGAGGAGTGCTGGTGTGCCCAGATTATTTCCAAGGATGCTGTATGGTTCAAGGTGACAACAAACCTTACCTACTAATCATAACTTTTGTCATCATCTGAAACAAGATACCAAAACAAAAAGAATAATTTTGCCATAGTGCAGTATTGCCTGAATGAGCCCAGTGAGATTGACTGAAGATGTGGTTCAGCCAATTTTCTGATCTTCCAGGTTTTCTCACATGCCAATACAAGCTGGAGGGATAAGATCAGTAAATGCATTTAAGACACATGAAGAGGAAACCTGGAAACACAAAATCAACTGAAACCCGTTTTCAGTCAATCAGATCTTGGGTCAGGATGTAAGCCAGGAAAACAATTACAGGAGCGCAACCAAGGAAGGATGATGGTGTGTACTAAGGATTTGGATGTCAACCTTCAAATAGGCAGAGAATCTTACAGTCTGCACCGTCTACAAATGACAAGATCTAAGTGTGGGATCAATACGAGGCTGACATGCTAAATCAATGTAAAAGATTGTATCTAAACCAAGTGTCACAAATCATATCTAACTACAGGCATTGAAAAATAGAGAGGCAAGTCATAGTGGTTGAACAATTACATTTCAATATCTGATCTGTGTTTGCTTATAAAAATATTTGTGCATGTTCCTACATGCTATCTCAAGTGAGAAGTGTGAAGATGAAGGATTTGAAGACACAGAAAATGAAGTGGAGCAATATAAGGCTGACACAGGCCTGACCCAGTAGGTCTGTCCTCTTCGTGACCAGCATGGCAATTGCAGCCATCTCACATCCCCTGCCTCCTGGAGATTGGATGGGGGCAGAAAATGACTAAAAAGAGTAAGCCAAGAGCAGTTTTTTTCCTGAGAAAAATCCAGAGATTATGGAGAAGTACACGGCCCTGGGTGCTAAGGGCCAGGCTGTGGGATCTCAATCCTGTGGATGACTAGACTGTGGGAAAAGCCTTGGTCAGAAAAGGCCACGATCTGCCAATTTACCCCCATGAGGAGGGTTTTTGAAGTAAGGATTTGGCAACCCCTGCCTTGTTATTGAGGCAGCTGAATGCCTGAGCCAACACTAAGCCAGTGCTCATCAGCCCAGCACAGACAGTGTATGAACATAAACAACTTCTGACATCAGCCTGACAATTACTGTCCCCCAAGATAGGTTCCTGCCCCATCTGAGCAAGGATGTGGCTCTTCATTAGCAATTCCTGCCCAGTGGTTAACAACACCGTGGAGGAAGGGTTAAGCTTAATGACATATTGGTCCAACAATACAAACACACATAATTTTAATAATTAGAAAAGGAAAGCTGGGTGAGAACAATACCTTTGGCCCAGACTGCACCCAAAGGCATTTTCTCCACATCTTTTATGGTTTTCTGTTTCCAACTCTGTGCAATTTTGGCCTTGTAAATAGTGTCATTAAATGTTATCTAATCTTTCCTGAGTGCATGGTTCATGGGTCTGAGCTTCTTCTGAAATTGTGATAGCTCAGGGAGAGCCACGTCATGGAAAGCTGCTCTGAAGACATTCATAGGGCAGATAAATTCCTATCTGAGAGACAGACCAAGGAGCATAAGACACCTATTGTCTCACCAACTGAGGGATGCCAGGCCAGCTGCTCTGCATAAAACCTTCAGCATCCTAGGGGTATAAAAACTGACTCTTCTGAACAAACACTCACACTTTACATCCTCTCTGTTTTGCATAACATCTGCTGAAAACAGTGTTCACTGGTTCAGGCAGGGAAATGTGCACCCATAAAGAAGGGAACTAGAACAGAGACTATTTGCAAGCTGGCAAGGAGGGTTTGCATCCAATTCCCTTTAGCAAAGTAAATATCTTGAGCTCTTGGTGGGAAAATACCCCTTCTCATTCTGGAGAAATAACGGGTCGTAGGGGCTCCAGCTCTCCTTCAGGACTTAGCCGTACCATCAGGCTTGCTCAGTCCAGTGGTGCCCTGTTTTCTTTGGGTGTGTTTCAGTGTCAGCTGTAACTGATACAAGCCTGTAGAAGAATATGCCATTTATTTCGAGATCAGTTCTGAAAGCAATTGTTGGCTCAGTGTTATCGGCTCGAAGGAAGTATCTTCTCCAGAGAACGTACTTCCTCACACTGGGCATCTTGGCAAGTGACCACTGAGAGACTGATGTTTCATTCTGTGGTAACTAAACACTCAAAAGAAGCCATGACTGGGGATCTGAATGATTTCTTTATTCATTTTAGAGCAGAACCTCGCCATTTCCAGGCTTTTAAGGAGTCCCAGTTTTGCATGTGCACTGTGCATTTTAGGAGTATCCATTTCAGCCAGACGCTGTGAACTGGGAGAGCAGTGTGCCTCAATGCCAAAGGTCAGAAAATGGAAATGCAGTCTGATAGAGTCACACAGACAAAGGCCTGTGCAATGTGGAACGGTGCTTTTGGAGGATCAGATAACCAATGATGTTGAGCTTCACCGCACCAGAAATAGGAAGCCTCCAAGAAACTGAGAAACTCCCTAGTGCGCCAAGGTGACAACGGGGTATTTAGGAGCATAAAGACCTTTACAGCAGAGCTAAAGGATTTATTAATATCAGTCTGCACCACAGAGAATGCTGGGAAGTATTGGCCCCAGATGTATTTTTTCAGGCTCAAATCATAGACAGTGAGATGTTAAAACATGAGGTGTTGAACAAGCTAAAGAGCCACAAACTGCTAGGAATGAAAGGTATATACCCCAAGAGAACTGGAGGAATTTAAGAAAAAAGGAGCTGAGTTGCTAAAAAAAATACACTGCCTCTCATTATATCATATCTGTATTTTAGAAAGAGCTGATTCTGGGATAGGGGACGAGCAAGTCCTTCTCCAGTGCCAGCTGTATTGGTTGAAACTAATCAAAACCAGAAGTTTAGTTGGATGCACATGACAGAATGGGGACGACTTGGTCTGGATTCACTGAAGGGAAATTGTCTCTCTAATCTACTAGATTTTTTTTAATACATTGCCAGAAGAGTGGATGTGATTTTCTTGGACTTTCAAGAGGCATAGGACAAAGTTCTTCACAGGAGGCAATCTGGGAAACAAATACTCTAAAATATGAGACCAAATATTGTCACGGACTAGAAATTGGCTAAGAGAAAACAAAATAAAGGATCAGTTGCAACAAGGCAAAGAATGAACATGAACCTTCCCCTACCATATCCTGCAGAATAAAATTTTCTTACCAGGACTGATGCTTTATATTTTTAATAGGAATTAAAGAATTGACAGAACCGTGAGATATGTTGGAAGTGCTGAAGGCTGTGAGGAAGCTCTGACAGCTGGGGTGTGCTCTGTCTCCTGCTTAGTAGGGTTTTGAAATGCTCCACATAGAATAGTGCTGCTAAGCAGTTACTTGCAGGTTTACGTGACCCATACGTTGCAGACAAGATGCCAGCACAGCAGTTTTTGAATCCTCATTTTTACTTGCTTTGTAACCAAAGCTGCTTTAAATTAGTTTTGTCACTTTTCCAGGAATAAATACATCTTGTAGCCCTTTCTCAGAACCACTGCTCTGTTAAAATCTCCACACCAAATTCACCTTTCTTGCAATCTCATTGACATATGTGCAATTACTCCATAAAGGATTGCAGCCCAGAGGGATGGCAGGATCAAGCTGTGATTCAGTTCTTACCTCTTCTGAACTACTATGCAGCATAGCTAGCATTACATTTTCTCAAGCTCACTGTATCCTGCTAAACATTGCATGATTCCCCATCAGCAGCTCAGCACAGTGGTCCTTCATATAAAGGTTTTTATATTTCTTCCATCTGAAAGATCTTGAGAACCAAGTATAAATGGAGCTGTTGTTTAGGAAAAGGAGTCCCTCAGATGATTCACAAGTTAAAAGGACTGGAAAACTTCCAAATCTTATTAAAGATTTCTTATTTTCCCATCAAGTTATCTCGAGTTGTGTATCAGGTTCAATTTTTTTATACAGATTTTGCAGAATTCTTATTTTCTGTTTCCGGAGACTTTCTTCTACACTGCATTTAAAGAATTTTAAAGGCCTTTTTTCAGGAAATATCTTGCTTGTAGTACAGAAACAGCTACAGTAAATGGTTTTCAGGTACTGCTTCTCTTATCAGCTAAATTTGTCAGTACTTACAGTCTCTTATTATTCAGACATACTTTAGTATTCCCAGTCTCTTATTATTCAGACATACTTTAGTATTCCCTCTGTGTTATCTGCTCCCTCATTCAGAGACGTTGCCAAATTCAGAAATGACAGAGAAGTGCCAGTAGTGAAATAGATGACTACTTTTACCATTGTTACAGATGCATTATTTTAGCAGCTAAACTGCTCTGGAAACTTTTCTTGAGAAGGCAATCTCAGCTTCCTGGTCCATTAAGCAACCATAAGAGAAGATTGTGTCTTTGTGAAAAAGTAGCCAGTTTCCAAGAAGTCCTTTATTTGTGAGCTTTGACAGGTCGGTCTGTATTCTCACTGCAAAAAAAAAAAAATAATGCTGGAACCACCCAAGATCTTTAGGCCAATAAACCAGTTTCATGTCTAAAATACAACTTTACTGATGAACTGTATATTCACAGAGGTGCTGCTTGCTTGATTAGTTGGCTGTAATATCAGCACTAGAACTAAAGTAACCTTTCGTAAAGATGTAGCAGTGATTTCTAGAATTACTAAATTCTTTGTAGAGTAGTGACAGCACTTGAAATGTTTGAACAGATTTTCGTCAACAGGTGGCCTTGTGCTGGGAACCCCATATTAGCGCAATAGGTTGATACAATATCAGAAGAATGGAGGAATGAAGATGAGGCAAAGAGGGGATTATTCGTTATAAAATGCTTCTGATAAGTATTTTTAAATGGACCTATGAGGAGCATTCTCAGCACCTCATCAGCACCAGCACTGAGACCTGCCAGTAAAAGGTCTTAATATTTGTAAGACACTTTTATTTTCCCTGAAAATCTTCAGTGAGCTCTGCTAACCACCACTCACCAGCTGACTTCTCACAAGTGTATAAATTAAGTAGGTTCAAGAAGAGATTTGGTTTTATTTTGCCTAATGTGCAAACACACACACTAGCATATCTACAAGTCTTAGACATATACATGTTTAAACTGAGTAAAGCCAGGTCAATTCCTGTTGTAGTCCTTCCCCATTCATTTCCTAAATGTAGACTTTGTCTACAATTTACAAGGTACCTTTCTTCTTCTCTTTTATGGCTGAGTCATTGGCAAAATCCTAAACTTACTGAAGTCAAGAGAAGTATTGTTATCGGCATCCATAGGTTTAGAATGTCACTCCTATTTTTCTAAGCCTCCTGCAGAAAGCTAGACAGTTTGGGGCAATGGAAATAATACCAAGTACAGAGAATTAGAAGACAACGTCTCCTTTAATCTGGATTTTACAAAATATAACATGACAGAACCCTACACAGTTTGATTTTTACTCCTCCTTTGCAATAGCAGTACTGTACAAGAGCATTGCGCTCTGTTCCTGTAACAGAGGGGTGGAGGTGAATGGTAAGACTATAATTTTAAAATGTGTTTATCTGATTACAAAGGGTCACCTACAGTGCAGAAGTGCAAAAGTTTGCACATCAAACATCACTCCCTGAGTTAACCAAAAGCTCATGTTCTTGCTTATGCTGTCAAACACAAATCATCATGAGGGGGCACTAAAGAGCTGTCAATGGCAAAGTTATTTTGAGGCAAGGTTTGTGGGGAGAGATAATTATCTTTTTTTAGATCACTAAATATTTTGACTGAGATCTGAGATAGTCTGATTTCAAAATATCTTCAAACTATGAGAAAGCTGAAATTTTCCATGAGCCTTTCAAGACCCTCTTCTAAAAACCAGGCCTGTAAAATGTTTGGTTTGTAAAGCTGAGAAAGGGTTTGTGGGAGATGGACAAGCCCTTTTAATGATGAATTTCAAATGCTTACTGTTTTTAAAAAATATTCTGTGTGGGAGACTATAGGTATCACCAGGCCTTACAACACCTGGCAACACAAATGAAAATGAATGAATGAAATGCAAATTGGACATCTTGACTAGTAAAGATGGACTATTTCCTTCTAAAGACTGGGTTATGGATGGAGTGCCAAAGCTGGTGCAGTTGGATTCAGCAGTCAACCCTGACAAATTGTAAAGAAAATCCCCTATCTTGTAGACAAAGCAAAGGATTTTCAAAATTAAAACGGGCCGTTTCACAAGCGACTTGTGAGCATTCCTGTGGGACTGCGCTGCTAACAGATGTCCTCAAAATTGTTCTCGCAGGCCCCCTTGAAATGGAATGCACATATGGCACAAACTGCAACCAGACACTCTCAGCACAGTGCAGGCTGATCACTAACTTTGCACTCCTGGTTTAAATCTGAGCAACTGACTCAATGGAGCAAGGTCACTTGCCGTGTCTCAAACTCCAGGGAAGTCAGTGAGAATGGAACTGGGATTCAGATTAATGACAACAAAAATAATTAATATCTGCTTACTTGCAATTAATTTTCTTTCTTAGACATTTCTTTACATAGAACATTTGAGAGAATAATAACAAGGTATTTCCAAGACAGAGGCATACAAAGATGTGTTAGATTATAATCCAGACTCCAAATTTGTGGCTGATACGGCCAGAACTTTATGATCCAAGTCTTCTAGTACAACACCTTCCCAACGGTGGGATGTGAGCCTTCCCAGAGTCCTGTTCCAACAAGACTGTCTTCTTGAAAAAAACTTTAGTCTTGATTTAAAGACTTTAAAGACAAGATGCAAAGAAAAATCTAAGGTCATCTTTGGTAAACTGTCCCAGTTGCCAATTTCCATCACTGGTAGAAAGTTCACACCCAGCTCCTAGTCCGAAGTTGTCTGATATCATCTCCCTGTCGTTGGACTCTTGTACCTTTGTCCACCACACTGAGCTCTTTCAGCGTCAGACTTCTGTTAGAGAGTGGTCAAACAACTCTGTCACCTTCCACTTTTAAAATATGCCACATAGATGCTTTTTCTTGTGGCTGTTTTACTGAGGCATCTTTACCAATCCTTCAGGCATGTCCTAGCGTCAACTATTTGTGCCATAATTTCTTGAATTCTGGACCCCAAACAGAAAGACCCCAAGGTAATTGACATCCAACATGGACATTCAGTCCCATTTAGCATTTCTGACCACTGCATCATCATGGTAGGCCATGGCCAGCTAAATATCCACTACTGCTTGCTAGTGCTTTTCCAAGGCATTTTTCCAGAGAACTGTGCCCTGGCCTGTGAGACCATCTTACAATCTTGGACTCTAAATATGGTATTTGTATTCAGTCATGATAAAAGACATCTTGTCCATCCGGATTCATTTAACAATATGATCATGTTTCCTCAATATTAGTGGTCTGCCTTCCTTCTGTTAACCTGCCCTTCAGTCCTTGTATCACACAACTTTATGAGGACTTGGGTTGGTTTTTACCATTGACAGAATCATAGAGTCACAGAATGGTTTGTGTTGGAAGGGACCTTTAAAGATCATCTAGTTCCAACCCCCCTGCCATGGGCAGGGACACCTTCCACTAGACCAGGTTGCTCAAAGCTCCGTCCAACCTGTCCTTGAACACTGCCGGGGAGGGGGCAGCCACAACCTCTCTGGGCAACCTGTTCCAGTGCCTCACCACCCAGTGCATAATAGAAATGCATAATAGCATGGGGACAATGCCTGTGCAGCCTTGGTAGAAGTTTACTTCGTTAATTATGATTCTTGTAATTCTGAGAATGGCTACTTTAGCCTGTGTTCCTCCCTATTAGTGTATACTGAGTTGATTTTTTTATCCTATGCTCAAAACTTTTAGAGTGATCTTTCATTTCTATTGTCAATAGAAACTGTGTGTATATTTGAACATGAATGGATTATTTGATTTTGCTTCTAAGCATGGTTTTCAGAAGTTTTGACTCTTCTTTGATTGCAGGATTATGGATTTAAGACAAATTTTTAAAAAATCTGAGCTAACAATCATATTTTCACACGCTTCTTTCCAAGTTATTTGCATCATAGTTGCTTCCGTTTGTACAACACCTAAGAGGTTGTGTATATCTATCAGTTCATTATAATAATCATCTGGACTTCATTTTGCCTGTACACAAGAAATCAAATTAAGTAAGACCATTTGTTTCAAAGTCATCACTAAAATTAATTCTGTGGTCAATTCTTCTTTGACTTTCAAGATGAGGTTTAATACTAAATTTCCTGAATTAGATGGAACATTTTTGAATAAGAAAATTAACATCTATAATTTTTAGAAATTCTAGGGCTGTTCAGTTTTGTCAGCTTAACACCTCTGGCATATATTAGAATGAGGATACCCTCTCCCTTCCATCCATTTACATTTTTTTCTTGTGAATTCTGTGTATCTACAAACAAATAACTGTTTTGTGAGTGGGCAGTGTGTGGAAGATATCAACTGGTATCTGCTTTACTGGTTAGGACAATAATCACTGACTGTCAGAGGACTTGTTTCTGAGCTGTCAAACAGGTCCTAGCAGTTCTGATAATGTGATTGCCTCTCCTCCTTTTGGACACTTGATCATTTTTCAGCATAATTCTTCCCTTTGTATCTTTGATAATTTGATTAATTTCATTCTCCATATTTTGATTTTGTACTAAATGACTGCTGACTCTTTTCTCACTTCCCCCTCTGGTTTTGGATTTGAGTTTAACAGTTAGTGTGGTCTGATTAGTTCTTGGAAAACAGCTCATCTTCCTCCTCCTGTGGGGCACAGTCTGCTCCTTATACGAGGAACTCACTTCTACAGCCATGGCCCTTGGCTTTCTACCATTGACCTGGACACTGACTCTGCCAATTCTTTTCCATCTTGTATTGTTTTTAGGAGAGAGATGTTTTATGAGACCTTCTGGTGTTCCTCTCTGTTATAACCCTTTCAAGTTCCCTAAAATCTCTGGAAAATTTTCTCCATATTCCATTTTGAGGACCTGGGAATTTGGGGGAGTTTTCAGATCCCACTGCTGACACCTTTCTGCAGGCTGCTGTCTGGCTTCCGTTGTGTAGCATAACATCTGATCCTTTTGCTTAAGCTTACTGGAAATTGCCACACTGCCTTTTGCTCTGATCCCTGTGTTGCTCAATCCATTTGTGGAGTCTGAGACAGTGATGTTTCTCATACATGGTTATCCAGGAACTCCAATCTGTGATGTTCCCAACCTTGTCCTTCCTGCCCCAGAGCTGTTTCTTTTGTGCACATTGTAAGTACTTGAGTCCTTTCCTTGGAGTCCATCAGAGCAGAAACCACAGCTTGTTCCTTGCAGGTCACAATACTTGTCGTTTGTAGTGCTCAGACCAAAGTTATACTTACAAACCATGTACTTACAATTCTCCAACCAGTTCCTAAAACTCCATGAATACTGGTTCTGTTTGCTCACCATGTAAATGAAAAGGTAGCTAAATCTGTTTCCTTCAAACTGTCCATAAATAGCCTCCATTGTCCTAAGAGCCCAAACCTACAGACAATGTGAAATTAAGGTTTTAAAATACAAGCTAGTGGCAACCGTAGCTAGGCAGTAGTTGTTATCCTAATTTCCATCTTATTGAACATCCACCAGTTTATCTTTCTGGTGCAGTGAAGAGCTGGGGATCTACAGAGGGTGGCAATGTTAAAACCATCATGCTGGGTTCCCCCAGGCTCATCATCCAGTGCCCCAGATCTTCATGGAGGGAGTCCAAAACACAGGTGGGAAATGAATGATCTACCACAAGATTAGAGGCCTGTCCCTATAACCACAGAATAGAGAAACAAAGTTCAGTTCTACATTTTTCTGTCATCAGGAGTGCCCTCACTTGACATCCATGGACATTTCCTCTGCAGCATGCACGTCTGTTGGTATTAGCTGAGAACCAAACCACCAAGGACTTTGTTCTTTGGCTCTTTAGTCTTCTCATTCATAGAGCTTAAATTACAGTTTTACTTCTATAGAAAAGTCCCATGAGGCAGATTTCCCATGATTTACAGACATCAAATGAATGAGTTCAAATGCCTTCACTAAAGTAGCCAAACCAGGTGTAGCCCTGAAGATACAATTCTTATTTCTCTGAATTTCCCAGCCTGCTTCTACACAGCCATGGTCCATGCTTACTTGACCCATCTAAGACTTGTCTGCTGCTATGTCCTACCTTAATAACTATCATGAACTCACCTTTCCTTATTCAGTCTTCCTGTTATTTCATAGGGATATAACATAGAGCAGTTGCTCCCAAGGACTTTCTGGTTTTTCTCTAACTCATTAGAAAATTATATGTCCTATTTTTCCTTCTTCTTCATACTTAATATAGAAACTAGTAGAAGAACCTTACAATTAACAAGGTGAGATGGCTTGGCTGGTTAAGGCTACAATAACCTATTATTTTGGTGATAGTTCAGTGAAGCATTATTGTAGGTGAGGGATATAATATTTGTTCAAGCCAGGTGGAAGAAGTGGTTAAGCTCTTTTTGTAATAAGCAAAGCAATACAGCCTTTAGGCAGTCACCCCTTACAACTAAAGTAATCTGTCTTTGAATTATGTTGTATTATATGGTTACAGGACTTTAACTCCAGACTGAAAGTAAATGCAAAGAGTTTGGCATTTTTTTGGTATGTGAGTGAATAAGAAAGAGAACTAGAGGTATAAGACAGAGAAACTGATAGAAAAAGCACCAAAAGGAATTTTTAATTTTTTTTTTTTTTAAATAGAACAGTCAAAGAGGCTTTAGGAGGAAATCCAAGAATTTAGTGGTAGACTCAAAATCATAGCTTGGGATACTGGCAGCTGATACCCCATGTCCAGGGTATTTTGTGTGTTCATGTGCATTAGCAAGATTATATCAAAGAAGGTCTAGGTTACCCCATGGAAAACAACACTTAGGATCCCAATTATAAGGTAACTGCTCACATCAATGGTGTCATACTCAAGGAATATTATACTTTAAAATATTACCTCTAATTTTGTCTGGATAACTATTTTTTCCCTCTTGTCCTACATTGTTTCAGTTGTTAGACAGTTGGTGTTTTTCAACCCAAATTACTGCAGTGTCATGGTAAATAATTCCCATGAGTAATACATAAAGTGTGTTGAAAGCTTTCCAGGTAATGGTCCCCAACTCTTCCCAAGTATACACGACTCCCAAGCTTCAGAGTAAGGTGCAGAAATGACTGAATGCCTGCATACTGCTCCCATAGAAAAGTAACCCATATACAAAGTGTACATTCGCCTGGATGTTTAGGTGACTCATATTTCAACTTATGTTTTTCAGTACACACTTCAAACTGCTTCACGAACCCCACACAGGTCATGGACCCTGTGTGGTTCTCACCTGCTCCAGATTAAAAAAACCCACTATAAACCAGAAGATTACTATTGTTAGCAACAAGACTAATTAGTAACATATGTCACTTCCTTACTGAGACTTTCCAAGCAGGTTATAAATGTCCATAGAAGATGGCATACTATCAACCTACATGGTTTCACATATTTTGTCTATACATGTATGATTATCACCATGCCTTCAGCATGATGATGGTTCTAAAATTATGCAGGCATTAATGGGTATAAGGCATGGTAAGATGCAATCAGGGGGAGCATAGCAGGGGTAGTGGGAGAAGGGGCAGGCAAGGAGAGCAGAGAGCATACTTCACATATCAGCATTCACTTGATCCAATTTAGGAATGAGCATCACCCTGCTGTGGTCATGGTCATGTAGTATTTATAGAATGCCACCTCCTGTCTCACAGACATCTAATGGCAACTAAGCATTTACTCCAAGAGTAAATCGGAACCAGCTGGCCTTTGGGATAAATGCAATATTTTATAGAAAATCAAAATAATTTGTTTACTTATGTGATTCCCCCCAAAACCAAGTGTTTAATCTTTCAGTGTGATTAATGGAAAACTCATCAGAATCAATATTCTTCCCTGGCCCAGGTCCAAAAAGGTACTTAAATGAATGCCAAACTTCACGCATGGAAATAATCCCACTGATGAGTGTTCCTGATGAATTGGAACTTTCATTTTAAAATGATTATCACTTTTTCACTCTATGGTGTTTGTCATAGCATTATTTAAGTCTCAATTTTGACTAGTATATACATTGAAAATATTGTGCTCTCTATTGCATCTACTCTGTATGATCTTTACAAAAAAGGGAATTGTGATTTCAGGTATCGCTGAAAAAGGACCTGATGTCCATGTTAAAAATTAATCTTCATCAGCATTTGGAAACGTAAGCCTGTCAGATCTGCTAGGCAGCCTCAGGGTCCATGTAGTACATTTTATTTTCAAGCATCACATCACATTGTTTCTGAAGTGCCATTTTCTTCGAATTTTCAGTTTGTGAGAAGCTTCAGACAGTTATGGATTCAGTACACTTAAAACCACAATCAAATTTCAAACAAGAACAGGGAGGATATTTCCCATATGCTAGAAATTCTGCTTTCTTGTCTGGTCCATTATTCCAGGAGCAGCCCAAGGTCTCTGTTAGGGTCAGAGACACCCAACATAGGACTAGGCATTTTTTGCACCTTCTATAGCTAAGTTTAGTTTTTGGGATCATATTCAGGGGACACCTTAGGTGGAATTAACTGTCAGTCTCCACCATCATTGCTCTTCTTCCTGAGGAGGTGAATAACCAGCCCTGTGCCATTCAATGGAGCGACCCGACGCACCTTGGCAGGGCAGTACCATTTGCCCAACAGCCCCTCACTTTTGCGCTCTGTATAGGAGGACTGAACACCACCCTATGAAGATGCTGAGGGTGCAACTCTCATATTTTTGTATTCCCATTTTACGGGTACACATCTTGTCTAACCCAGCCATTCCTCTCCTGTCTTTCACCTCCCTTGCTGCTGAGCTGCTGCTGGTCTCTGTTCCCATCCTGTGAGGCATTAAGGCCAGCTGAAATGCAGCCCCCAGTCTAGCTCTCTCTCCCTTGTATTGGAGCTTCATCTGGCCCTGGGCACACCCTGAGAGCTGCTGTATGAATCAACACCAGTGCAGACCTGAAAAATGGCTTTATTCTGCCAGAGCCCTGCATTTTCCAGCAGTGGCACTTCCCTGGGAAAGCTTTGGGACTTGCAGCTTAACTCCACCCAGGCAACAAAGAGTGCATTTAGACAAATGCCTTTGGAGAGACTGTGGTTTTGGTCTGCAAAGGAAAACAGGAACTGAGGTCTTATGGTTCATGCACTTCACAGAAGTTATCTCTGTCTTCTATTAATATATGTTCTGTGGTTGTTGGATAAAAATATATTACACTGTAAATATGATGTGATACCTTCAACCACAAATTTACAGAATAGTCATTATGGATACAGATATGATAATAGATTTTGGACTCCACAGAAAGAAAAGCAACAAAGCTAGAAAACATATAATACTAGAAACGCCTGTGAAAAAGCACAGAACACCCAGGGCAAATCAGGATGTCCAGTAATGCCTTTGAGTGAAAGAGAGAATCAATATGATGGGGTTTTTTAAATCTCATGGAATTACATTGTCTATGCAATATCTGTGTGTATTATTTAGGAAGCTGGCTGGGAGGAGCATAAATATAAATGAAGACTAAAGATTTCATACTGTCACATAAAATGTACAATATCTGAATAGAGACACTCAAGCACTGAAACGTTCACAGTTACAGATTTCAAGATACAGCAGTGCCAGTTTCAAATATTCCAAAATCATGAATCAGGGTCCTCTAAAGCTTGTCTCAGTGTGACACTGAACAATTTCTATGGAGGAAATCACCCATAATTGCCATTTTACAAGATTTACAAGGATCTACCGTTTTAAGACTGACTTGAAAATAATGAGATACAGAAAGAAGCACTCTTTCAATTTATCTTCTGGTTTGCAAGCCACTAGGATATTTCAGATCTGTGTTTTAAATTTGCTTTGTAACCCGGAGGACTAGAAACTTATTCTTTTAAATAAAATGTGACATTCTTATGTAATCAGTTGCCCTGAGAGCAAGATCCTTAAGATAATCACCAATTTCAATGAAACTTCTGATAAGCTCCTAAGAATTGGAATCAGTAAATCAAAGAACAAAAATGTAATGACAGGGTCATACTATAGGGCCTGTGAAAAAGAACTGTATGGTGTTAGGAAATCAAAGAAACAACTTCATCTTGTAAAATGACAATTATGGGTGTTTTCATCCCTATAAATTGTTCAAATGTCAGTTGGGACAAGCTTTAGAGATGTTAAATGAGTACCTTGAGATGTCTTTCTCTAAAAATATTCTAGATGAGCAATTCCCCCTTAGAAAGAGTGGGTTCAAGTGACTAGCTACATAAAGCCAGAGACTTTCCAAGACTTTTGGGTGATTAAATCATGGATAATCATCATCCATACATTCATACTGAGGCTGTCCTTCAGTACAAGCATAGGAGTCTTTCTGCCATGCCACGGTCTACACCTTTATTGAGAATTGCACCAGTGTTGGCTGATGTTTTGTGTCGCAAGTCTGGTGACTGTATCATTCTCTGCTATTCTGCCCAAGAATGAGAAATTGAGATGGTACAATAATTGGAGAGGTTTTCAGAAATAATATCTGAAGTCTGAGGGACTGGTGGCATGAGCAATGACTGGGTAAGCTACAATGTGTTTCGGTGCCACTCACAAAGGAGTGTTGACTATTTCAATTTGCACCAGACAGACTTATTCTTCATCCTAATGTATTTTCCAGGCTTCTTGAGGTCTGGCATGACTGGAGAGACTAAATTCAGGCAGGCATTATTGAGCAGAAAATATATTCTGGTCAGGTACCACTTTCTTTCCCAGTTAGTTCCATACATACTTAGCTGGTTTCATCATTGTGGTGTGTTGACAGCTCCTTACAGGAGCAAAATCATTTGATCTGGTGCCTGGGCTGATTAATTGGTTCACTATGCAAAATGCCCCTACTGAGATCTAACTTTATTGTGTTGATGGAGAAAGAATAGGAGGCTCATTTTGTCCCCATTTCTGCAGCGACAGATTTCTGTAAACACTATTTGTGGTGTTGGTAGAGAGATTCAGAATGTTTTTTGCATTATTCTTTCTGGAACTATTTCTCTGGATGTTTCACGAACCAAAGTGAATATGTACAGCATACTGCTAGGATCATCAACTCTCTATTTGTGTACTTCACTCTCTCTCACATTATCCTCTCCCCTAGAATGCCAATAATTGATCACTGCCTAAGGTAGGCACTGCCTCAATGAGGTTTTAGACATTTGGCCTGGGAGGGCAAATCCAATCCACCTAATACTGAATTTCCCATTGCAATCAGTTGAGTTTGACACTTCAGAAGTCCTATGAGGGGAGGCCAGTTCTCCCTGAAATAATCTTTTCCCTTTTTATATTTATTCAATAGGAAATTAGGCACCTCCAGAACATAATCTAGTCCATATATATTAGACACACATATCTTTTTAGAGCAGGAGTGTCATGAAGATCAGTAGCTCTGAGAGTGCTCTCCTGTGGATGTACCAAGGTGGATCGGAGCTGCAGATTTCCAGCAACGTGCTGGGGAGACTTTTTGGTGCTGGGGCCAGGGTCTTCTGGCTATCATTTGCTGAGGAGCTTCTGGAGAGTTTGGAGAAGACCAAAGCCCTACTGCTCTCCACAAGATGAGCCCACCACACAGAGCTGGTGGAGGAGGGATTGTTTCTGTCAGATGAGTTGAATGCACTCAGGATTGAGGATAGTTCAGGCTGAAAGGGACCTCAGGAGGTCTCTAGTCCAACCTCCTGCTCAGAGCAAGGACAGCTTTGTGGTCAGCCTGTTCCTATGCTGTCCTCATGATGAAAGATTTTTCCCTTTTTGTCTGGTCTGAATGTCTCTTACTTTCAACTTGTACCTTCTGCCTCTCATCTTTCACATATTCATGGCAAAAAACATGGATGTAGTTTTTTAGCTGAAAGCTGGTTTTGAAATGTATGCAGAGCATAAGGAGAACAAGTAAATGCAATGCCTGAGGAAGATATTCAGATATTCAGTATTTCTGCCACTGTTTTGCATGTTACTAGTAATTGTTTTGTTGGCTAAAGAATAATAAGGCGCTCTCTGCCAGAGACTCATACTAGACTGAGGTGCAAACACTGAGCAAAAGAGGCATTTTCAAGAAATCTGAAACTATTTGCCAAATACAGAAACATGCAAAAGAAAAAACTGACATTTTAGAAACTATTATGAGTGTTGTTTGGAATCAAAATGTGACTTTTAGGAGTGTAAATAAGTAAGTGTTTTTCCTAAGCATTTTTTTTTCCTACTTCAATGAAATGTAATAACTATAACAATAATTATTGCTGGGAGGACCTCAGACCTAGCTCATTACCTTGCCATGTCCAATGGTCACTGGGCTGTCAATACACCTTTCTCTTTTGCCAACGTTGTCCTGGTGAGTGATGTCCCTGCCTGGGTTGTGGCTGCTCTCTGCCCCTCATGTGACAGCCCTTCTCTTGCTGCTCACTAAAAGGATCTGAAATGGCAAAGTTTTATTTTTATGTGCAAACACCATATTTTTTAAAAAAATCACCTATTTACATCTAGTGAACCCAACCTGATTGGTCCCATGCTGAGCAAATGACATGACAAGCTTGGACAGAGCTCACACAGGTGGCCCTGCCACAGGTTGAAGTAGAAGAACCATGTGTTTGGCAGCATTTCCAGGGATGTTCATACTGTGCCACTTCAGCGGCCGCACTGGCCAGACCCCACCATCACCACTGGCATCCAAATCTGGCTGATTCCATGCCACACAGAGACCTCCCAGAGTACCCACACAGCCCACAGCAAGTGAGTGCGGGGAATCCTTGGAATGGCCAAAGGTGTTGTCTTCAGCAGGTGCCTGCCCTGACCCAAGCACCATCCAGAGCAGGGTGCCCTGTCCCCAGCTACAAGGAAGGTCAGGTATATCATGCCAGCCCAGGCGCTGCAGTTGTGGAGGCACACACCCTCCACAGACCTAGAGTGCTTCTGTTGGGGAGATGCAGGGGGGAGAGAGCAAGTGCTCCAACCAGATGCTTATCTACCATGGCTCTGAAAGCCCGGATGCACGGTGATAGCACAGGGTGGGTGGTGATATCACAGATGCTGCTTCAGGTCCTGGCTTGGAGAATCTGTCACCTAACTGTTGGGCAGGAAATCTTAGGTTGGACTTGGGCGGATTTAGACTGGATGTTTGAGAACACCATTTTTCTAAAAATGGGAACAGACCACCTGAGGATGAAATCTCCATCACTGGAGGGTTTGAGGAGCAGGTCTGACAGGTGGTTGTCAGGGATGCATTAGGTGGTTTTCATCCTGGCTTTGGGCAAGGGGATGAACCCTTCTGGCATGTTTACTTTTGATTCTCCAGTTAACACGAGGCAGTGCCTACCTCTCCTTTGACTATGAAGGGAGCCAAGGAGTGAGACTCCTAACTTGGAATGACAGTTCAGTGCCTGAAATTAGATGGGATGAGCTCAGGCTTTAGCTGCTCATCCTGAGCTCATTAGTTAGCGAGTTACTAAATCTGCCACTTGAATTATTTCTGATAGGAATGAGACAGCTGGTGTCTGCTGGTGCCCATTCATATTCAGCTCAGGTTTAAACCTTTCCAGCTACACCTTTGGGTGATCCAGTTCACCAGGCTGTTTTATGCATGCTGATCCTGCTCATCAGGATGCCCACATGGACCCCAGGCTGTAATTATTCAGCTCTATTATATGAATGTGTTGGAGAGTGGGTGAAGGTGGGGGAGGAAGAAGACATGATCAGCAGACTTTTGTTCTGGTTTAACTTCCTTCTCCTTTAATTCAATAGTTTTCCAATTGATCTCAGAGAGAGCAGAGAGACACCATGATTAAGAAAAACTCCTCTTGCTCAAGTTGACAATAAACTGAAACCTCTGGTGGTTAGTTGTACCAACCTAAGTAATTCATCTCTCCATTTCAGGGCAAGTCTCAGCCATTTGCAGAGGACATTTTCACCATTCCCTTGTGATACAGGAAGGTTTTTGATGTATGTGTCAGAAAGCAAGCCCAGCTCCTCTGACAATACCTGATTAATCTTCAGAACACCGTATTGATTCTACATGAATAAGTATCATTGCTATTTATCAAATTTCTGCAGCTTGCATAATACAAACTGCTCGAAGACTTTAATACACAAGGAAATCCATCTGATCCAATAGGCAACTAATTTGTCAGAGTTCTTACAACAGAGTTCTTCCAACAGGGAAGCTTTCAATTTTTGCCTCTTTGCCTTTACCTAATTACCTGACTTTGTGCACCTAATTAACTTGCAATGCTGTCATCAAGGGAATCCATGATCTTTCCAAACAATTTTGTGGCAGCTGGAGATGAGCCCTCTGTAGGAAAGACACAATCTGTTTTTTGATTGCTATGTCCATTTTGCTGTATTGCCTTTCTGTATACCCTTTCAAAAGAATTGCAAGTGAGGAGAAACAAAATTGAAGGAAAGGCAGAAGAAATACCATGTACTCCTGAGACTGCATTGTATAACACTGAATCCTAAGAGATCATATGTAGATGAAATGTAGGTTGAAATTCCCTTCACCTTTCATTGCCGAAAGCAACTCCTGACTATTTAGTCTCCCTTTGCATCTGATGGATTAAACCAGGGCACAGCCTTTTTCCATCCTGCCAAGGATGGTTCTGTACTTGAGATTATGTTTTCTTACCTGGACAAGACATTTCAAGAATTTGCCCAAAGAACAAGGTCCACTTGGCATCTTCAAGGATGCTTATGGACTCTTGTACTTGAATATAACAGTGAGAGTCGGGAGTTTGGGGGACTATTTCTGTCTCTGGCACTAATCACTAGAGGAAAGACTCAACAAAAAGGCTCTGACCTTTTAAAAGATAAAGTTAGACTCAAGTATTCACCAAGACCTCCTCTGCTGAGAGAGAGAAAAGAGAGCCACTTGTGGATGTGTCATTCGACACCAAATAAGTATGTTTAAGTAAATAAAGTAACTCACCTCCAAGGTCAATGCTGACTGTAGTAATGTCTCTATACTGCAGTGATGCTCCATGTTGAATGGAGACAATAAGCTTTATTAGGTATGATATGAGAGCAGCCATGCAATTTTAACTGCTAATATATGTCAGGTGTTCTTAAATCTCTCTGCAGGAAATAAAATTTAATTTGTCATTTTTATCAATATCAGAAAAAGCAACAATCTCTACAAAACTTTTCTCCAATGAGAGACATTTCCAGAAGAAAACCATAACGGCATTAGTACCTCTTCTGAGTCCAGACAGTGATTATTCTTGTAGCAGAGAGCAGGAGGATGGAGAGCTCTTGAAATTTATGTACAGCTGCGTAGGCTGTTCGTATTCACTTAAAGGTCTCAGTCTTGCCTCACTCTTATCCATTGGTGTGCATCAGGTTACATGGGTGGTGGTGTAGTTAATCAAAGTGCAGTGCCATGTGGTGCCCTCAGGACTTTCTTTTTCCCATTTTCACTTTTTTAGCTTTTTCATTCTGGTGCATTAATTATACTGCTCATGACAATGGGCTAATAAGTGTTTGTTCTGTCTTCTCAACATTAGCCTGTATTTGCCTGTCTCTGTCAAGTCTTTGCCTCTCACTCCAGTTTGCCTTTTTACTCTCTTCATGCCTCTTAAGACATGCTGAGTGATACTAATCCCTGGCAGAACTGGACTCTTAAGTTAGATTTTCCTTGGGTTTGTATTAAATCTCCCTAGTCTTGGCTATCCTGAACATTTTGAGCCAACAGTGCATTTTACCTCCTGGCTGACCAGCAGTAAG
The DNA here is from genome assembly GCF_047716275.1 of Strix uralensis. NCBI lineage: Eukaryota > Metazoa > Chordata > Aves > Strigiformes > Strigidae > Strix > Strix uralensis. Next base: position 9,850,601 of record NC_133975.1, read on the forward strand.
TAAACACAGCACCAGTCTGCAATTCTGTCTTTGCAGCTACCCACGATTAATCTCTTTCCATGCTAAGAATTGGCCATTTGTTCCTACTCTTTGCTCCTTATCTCTTCTCCAGTTTTTAATCCATGACAGGACTTTACCTTTCACCCCTGGATTGCCAAGTTTCTCAATAGCCTCTTGTGCAGGACTTTATCAAAAGCCTTTTGAAAGCCGGTTGAGGTCTCCCTGGTTCGCGGTTTCATTAACCCTTTCAAGGGATTCAAGCTGGAAAGCAAGAGCCTGAGAGAAGGAGGAAGATTGCCTCTCATGGGAAGTTTGCTGGTTGGCACATCTGTCATAATTTTTGTGTTTTCTTGGCCAAATGGCTTCTAGTTGCAGGACTGATGTGTGGTTTATATTAACCTGCTTTTCTTGGGGGTGGTCTGGCTGTTTATCGCTTCACTGAATTTTGGGAAGGAGCAGGGGAAGGCCACTCAGGTCTGTATTTTAAGGCACAGGCTTATTTCAGTCTCTAGGTCTTTATGTCAAACTCTGAAGTGACTTCTCCAGACCCCCAACCTTGGAGACAGACTTGCACGTATTCCACCATGCTGATTACACATCCCACCTGACAGGCACAATTCAGTTGCTTGAATGTGGGTCCGCTGCCATTTAAGATGGCCACGAGTATGTGTTTATGTGCATTATGGTATGGCTATGTAGGTAGGTACCACATGGGCACTATGGGAGATCTGGGCCACAGCTGGAGGTGGGCACGTGGGCTGTCTCCAACATCTGGAGTTGGCAGTAGACAGCTTGCAGCATGAAGTTGGGCAAGAGGCCTCTAGAAGTCCCTTCCAACTCTGGTTTCCTTGCATATGCTTTGATACAGTTTTAGCAAACTTGGCACTTACTGGCATTGTGCCTTCCCTCCAAATGCCACTGCAAAGACTTAGGGCAGCAAGCTCCCGGGCACTGCAGGCCAATTATTGTGCAGCCTCAGTGGGGGACTGAGCAGGGCTGGCAAAAACCAGGCCCTTCACTCTGCTCAGAAACTTCTGTTTGCAGTGCCTAGCCTTTGCAATTTTGCGTAATCATACTAAGCCCCCTCCTGAGCTCTATTCCACCACTTTAGCATGTCTCCTTTATTGTCACCATGTCAATTCCCCACTGATAATGTCCCATTTATTGTTGTCATTTATTTGCTTCCACAGAAGCAGGTCCCTGGTGAAAGGTCCCAAACCCTGCATGAGCTAAACCTGATCATGTCACTGCCCTGTCCTCAGCAAGCCCCAAATGGACTTCCCTTCCTGTGTGTTTGTCCTGCTGACTGTCAGGCCTTTTGAATATTCACCTTGAAAGATGTCTCTTTAAAAGAGTACCGAAAACTCTCAAATCTACAATGCCTTCACTTCAAAGTAAGCTGGATGAATTCAGTATCTCTCAGGTCATACCTGATTGGTGTCTCTGGATTTTGCTCTCCTTTTTACCTGCCATTTCACCTGTATTAACATCATTATGACTGGACTTCTGTTTTCACTTGGTTTTGTTATCACCATAAAACCTGCAGAGAGAGGAGAGTACAGGCAGTAAATGAATCCTGGTATGTCTCCCTTTGCTTGTGACAACCATGACCATTTTCTTTTCCTCCACAACCCTGACTCTCTGTTGCACTTGCATCCTGCATCCATGCTCCTGGGGGCTCGGCCGTACATGCTCCATCAGTATTTATTATGTAAACAAAATACAGCAATTTTAAGTGCATCTGGACAGCAGTTCTCTGGGTCCTTGGGGCAGGCAATGGGAATTTCACCATTGCCTTATTTATTTGTTTATTTTTTTATTTGTCTACCCCTAGCTGAAATGTATACCTATATAATTATCTACAAAGTACTTTGGGCATAAATAAATATACAGCTCTGTTTTATGTAGCACAGTCACCATACAATGAATAGAGTAGGAGTTGCAGAGCATTGACTGAAATCTCTGACCCTCACAAGGAATCCCAGAATTCCCAGAAGTAGTAAAAAACATACAGAGAAAGATAATAGCATATTTCAGTCACTACCTGTAATCCTTAGGGACATCAAAATACTCTGGAAGGATCTGCTATATATAGTGAGGAGTCTGAAGAAATACCGTGGCCAAGAAACCAATTCTCAGCTATAAACAAGTGGTTAACAGTTTACAAAGAAACACCTTCAACCAGGGTATATGACAGTTGTACAAATATACATCTACCTCTCCTGAGGCAGCCACATTAAGAAAGCTTTAACCCTTCAGACAGTGATCAGAAAACCAGCCAGTTCTTGGAAATGTCTTGTTTAACCATTTTGCATCCTTAGGAAGCAGACACCGTAAATGTATTTCCTGGGTGAGAGCCAAGGGCTTACTGAGGACATGGTTTTCTCCCAAAGCTCTTGTTCAGGAGTCAAAGCAACAGTGATGTTGTGTAAATACCATTAAAAGTTGCCAAAACAAAAAACCTGACAACAATGGATAATATAATAATACTGTTTGAAAAAGAGGAGAGATGTTCAAATCAATGATGTCACTATTCAAGCCAGGTAGAGATCCTGAAGAAGTGCAAATCTGTCACTGCCAGAGCACAGGAAAGTGCCCTCTACAATGTGACCTCCTCATTTCTTCACCTTTTGCTGAGGTTTGACAGATTTCATTAAATTCTGGCATTTAGTTATATTAATGTTCCAGTTGCCTTGCCTTTCTGAAATACCGCTGCTGATGAGAGGATACATCAGTTTACTGATTTCGCAAAATACCTGTATTTTTGGTAGGACTTTTTCCAGAAGGTTTTCTGATGGTCGTAAAAACAAGTTGTTCTTCTTATGCTCTGTTTGAACTTTTCTAACAGGATCAAAAATGTTAATCTGAAGGAGAAAATTTGAAAGATTTGAAATTCAATTACATACCCCACCTATTTGCAGCCAAGAAGTATTGACCAACAAGGTATGAAACCTGGTGTAACACAGTAGTACCCTGGCCAGTTGAGGATTAGGAAAAAAGTAGGTAACGTGCTGGAAAGGGAAAGGTATACACAATAGGGAAACTGAACATCATTTCCTTAAATGTCACCAGAGTGAATAATCATATAAAATAAAATTTAAAAAAATCTTTTCTGCACCTGAAAAAATAGAATACTGCTGTGGGATTCCTGCAGGAAGCATATGACTTAGACTTAAATCTGAGTAAATCAGATTATGCTCAGCTAAATTTGAGAGCACCCAAAGAAAAAACAAGCTGCTCTTCTGTTCTGTAAAAACATAGCTTTTCCTCTATTTAATTTTTGGACTAACAAAAGAGGAAGATTGTTATGAGTCAGAAGTAAATTGCTTTAGTAAGAAATAATTTTTATTAAACTCACTCACCTTAACTGTTTTAATTTAGCTTTCTTAAGTGCATTACAGCAAAACTTTATCCAACCTTGATGCTCTGATGTCTCAGGGATTATATATCAGGCTCATTTTAAATCACAGATTTAACACATCATGTGTTAGCTTTCAGCACCTGATAAATGTTACGGGTTTCCTAATGCTCTTGCAGAATTGGAACCACCAGTCATTTGGCTCTCCAACTGTTGTTTGACTATGTGGTATTAAAGGCTGAATATTTTATTAACAAAGGGAAAACAACCCTTAAATTAAAATAAAATACTCCACCCAATAGCCCAACTGCATCATGCTCAACCTTGGATCCAATTTGTGCTCTTAGCTGTCTCCAGAATACACAGATTGGATAGTTTTGACATTTAAAAATGTTTTCTAGTAACATGCTAAAGGTGGATCAGATTCAATAACCTGCCAGAAGTCCCACCTGATACAATCTAAGGATGTCTTTCTGAGAGGAAAATAATCATAGCAAGAGAGTTTTGGAAGCTGAAATGATAAAATGCTGCAGTTTTCTAAGAGCAAGCAGCATCATTTTGGGTACTTTGCACAGCAAGACTGAATCAAACAAACTTTCAAGCATAAATGCTGAAACCGAGTGGAAACAGCCCCAGAATTGGTGGTTGGAAGGGACTTCTGGAGTCCTCTTGTCCAGCATCCTGCTCAAAGCCAGACTACTGCCAATTCTAGACTAGGTCAGATGTGGCTTTGCTAGACAAATTTTGAAAACCTCCAAAGACAAAGGCTGAGCAACCTCTGTACAACCTGTTCTAGCGCTGCACTACGTTCCTCATTAAATTATGTCTGCTGTCCTTCCCAAGTTGCAGACTGGCCATTGCCCTCTCTTATACTGCCCTGCGCTCCTGAAAAGAGTTTGGCTCCATCATGTTTATCATTGTCCATCAAGGAGTTGTAGGCAACTGCTTGATTTCTCCTTTAACTCCCTTTTGCCAGACTAAATGAGCTATCTCAGCCTCCCTTTCTAGAAGTGCAGGAGGTCCCTGACCATATTAGTAGAAATATACTATGAAGCTGGGGATCCCAAGAACCCCGGGCATGATGTTCCCATACTGAATGAAGAAGGCAAATGCCATTTTTAATGCATGGTCAGAAGTAGGTCCCACAGTCCTTTGGAAACCTGCTCAGTGATAGAAACCACCAACTGGCTGAAATAAAGAGCACAGCCTTTTCAGCAAAGGTGGGATGAGGTTGGATCATGAAGGGGAAGGGGGGAGGTTTGATAGGGCCATCATCTCTGGAGAAATTGCCTCCTGCTGAAACTTTCATTCCTCTGAAAGCATCTCAACCCAATTAGTGTGTAATTTGATCTCCTGTGTTTCTTCTCAGGGTGATTCAGTTTGATGTGAGTTTTATTTCCACACACATGGTTTGTAGTTAGGGGGATGTCGGCTCTCTGTCTGTGAGGACTAAGGGAACCAGTTGAATGTTAGACTGGTGTGGGCAAGCACCTGCTGCACAATAAATGCATCCCCTGCTTTTCTTAATCTCCCTCTTTCATTCCCTGCACTTTCCTCTTCCCTCATTAATTTTTCCTCATTTCTTAATTTTCCTTTTCTGGCTTTCTACTCATCTTTTAAAAACAAACATCTATTTTTCCCCATTCTTGGTTTCTTTCCCCATCCTCTCTGCTTCCTGCCCTTCACAGCTGTGCATAACTCTTGATGCTAATGTTTGAGCCAAACCTGTGAACCCATGCAGCTCACATCCCAACTGCATTTATAAACTAAAGGAAAAACTCCCACTTTCTGCAGTGGATCTGTTAAGCTGAGGTGGATTTGTAAGGGAGGTATATTAGAGCCAATGACAGAAAGCACTTGCTACATGTTTCCAAAATGTCATCAACAAGGGAAGGGCAGCCAGCTCTCTGGGTTTCTGGGGACGTGCTCTCTGTCTCCGCCATGGTGGTATTTGTAGATTGTAGCACATTTGTCCATAATTTACAGATGTCAGGCAACCCGACTGGGGCAGCCGCTCTTACCGAGTGAGCAGATGTCCAGAAATCCTGACACATCCTCTGCGCACAGGAACATCTGTCCTGTAGCATTGGAACAGTCGAATGAAGGCTCCCGGGAAGCCACAGGGGATCCTTGGTTGTGGCAGTAACATCAGCTTCTGCGTGACCCAGCACAGAGGGTCTGGAGGGCACATCCCTGAGCTCCTGCAGGATTGTGCAGCCATAACGAGCAGACAGTGTCATGGCAAAATAGGGGACTGAGGAGATTTTTATCTGTGCCAGAGGCTTGCTATGTCGCTGTGGATGTCACTGCATTTTTAGTGCCTGGTTCCCTTTCTGCTTTTCCACTCAGAGCATCAGCAGTGATGCTGAGAATTTCTTGGGGTCCCTTAAGCCCAATGAGGGAAACCTGCAGCACAGTAAGGAAGTATGTGTCATTCCTCACTTTTTCTGGACTGAAAGTAAGCAGGTTTATTCATATAGATCTGAGACCTTTTTAACCACTGTGCAGGAAGAGACATGCCCTAAGCCCAAGTTTTACAAAGTCCCATGTAGGTGACACTGGAACAAGGAGGACATGATGCCAAACCCTCAGGGTTGCTGTCAGAGCTGGTGGCACTCATTCTTCTTTCACCAGTGTCCCAGCAGTGGCAGCCTTTGTATGGCAGGATCCTCACTGCCGTCTCAGTTCCTGCGTAAAGCACTCTCCATCTCTAAAGCCAACAGGGCTAGATCTGGAGAGGCTTTAGTCAGCAAGGAGTCCTCACCCTCCTCCTGCAGGCTGTTCTAAGTTTTGTGAGGAAACATGGTGTTTTCAGACATTGAGGGATTAGGGTATAAAAATCTCAGAGCCAATGCTGACACCACATTTACAGGATCAAAGGCAGGGCCAGTCTGTGACACATTTACCTAAAGCATGGTGACACATTTACCTAATAGGGAAAGCAAAAGCAGGGGAATGAAGGCATCTCCCTGTAGCTTGCCCAGAAGAGGCATGGCATTGATGATGATATTCTCACCACCAGATATCACTTTCCCTGGAGAACCAGGCAGCCAGGAATAACACTTCACTGTAGAGCGGACAACGGAGAGGGAGCAATCGCCACCCCAAACTTCCTAAATAGCAACCTGCAGCCTTGATCATTGCAATGACTGTCACTGGAGAAGGGGGGTGATAGACCATGGCAAGGGCTAGAGGGCACTGTTTCAGCCTTGCCAAGTGTTGTCACCAGGCCCCATGTATCTCATGTTGTCAACAGGTGCATTACAAGGTACAGGCTCTGGGTTAGACACACGTCCAGGACAGAGAGAGACTGTAATCCAGTCATCTGATGCTACTCCGTCTTCCATGATCTCATTGCTGGCATCTGTCAGCACCATCCTTCAGGGAAACCCCTCACTGATAAAAGGTCTCCACTCCCATCAGGGAGACAGTGCTGCTCTCGCTGCCCTGGTCCAACATGGGGAAATCCAGCCTCCCCAGCTAGATTGGTTTCCATGTTTGGTCTTTAACAGCAGTAGAAGAGATGGTGTGAAGTGGGCATGGGTGACTCTCCTCATGAGAAGCTCCCCAGAACTCCTAAATCAGGGAGTACTGAAACATATGGTGTCTCTGGTTGGAGACAAGCATGCTCATGTTTCTTTACCTGGACCTTGCAGCCTGGCAGGATACTCTGCTCCTGACACGTCAGGTCCAAAGTCCGACCCAACTAAAATGCTCTATTAACTAGCTCAAAGAAGGTTATATCTATTATAGATACAGATATAGCCATTTTTATTGTAGATAAAAAGTTATATGGAACTTTGCCAATATGGAGAAATCTTTTGTCCTGCTCAGAGCATGGAAAGTAAACATGACTTTGCCCAAAAATTTCTCTCTGATTTTATTATTTTGTATTTTTTATTCTCTCAAACTCCTGGAAAGGGACCAGTCATCTGCATTGTGTCCCCAGGGTTTTGTGATGGTCTCTTCTGCAGCACCCTTGGGGCTCCTTAGAGGAAAAGTGTCATATGAGGGAAATCACCTCAGCTGGGGCTTTCAGAAAGCTAGATGTGCTGAAGTTAAAGGCCACTCTTGATGGTGTTATATTAGTAAACAGTCCCTTCCCTTCCTAGTCCCAGGGAAGAGCTCTCTCCTACACAGGAATGCAGCTCTCCTCGTCACAAGCAGAACATCCGAAATTAGCCAAGGGGTTTGAAGTCTTTGCCAGCAGTGCTCAAACAGCATTACCTCCTGGCGGGGTGCCCAGGCCCTCTCGTCCCTGCTTGGGAGCCACAGCTGGCAGTGGCTGTTAACCCTTGAGGCCATCACCGAATCCCGCGGCCAACAGAGAAAATGATGGGGAGCTTTGCAGACATCCTCAGTCAAAGCTGCCCCTGCCCACGGAGACTTAGGGAGAAATGTGCACAGGCTGAAGGCCGTATGGAACTGCTGACAGCTACTGATATGTTGGAGAGGAGCCCACAGAAATGCCAGGTCCCACAAGGCCACACAAGAGCTACATGTTCATGCTGTGGTTGGAGAAACCCCAGAGGAGAAGTGGGCCTCTGGTGTGTTATGTGCTTTACAGATACAGCGCATGCAAATAGTCCAGGGAATTTGTCATCCCCAAAGAGTTTAGCATTCAGGAGGAACTTAAAAGTACTGCTGTGATCTCAGCTTCACTTGGCTTTCTGTTTAAGGGCAATGACTCCCCACAAGCAGCATAACTTGAGTCATTGAATATGCTCTCAATGGCAACTAGAGATTGAAGGAGCAGCTAGAATACATTTTTTTTTCTCCCCTTGCAGGGATCTGGTTGGGATCGCTGCTCTCCAGCTTCCTTGGCTTGTTCGTCATGCCTGTCCGCCCTGAGGGAGTCCTCATCTGAGGCTCTCTCCGTGACTCTGGGGTATAGGATGCAAAACCTGACTGCGATGTGCAGCCTCCCTCCCTGCCTTCTCTGCCCATTCCCTGTTTGATAATGCTAAATATTATCTCACCCCAGGAACTGATTTCATCTCATGCTTGACTTCACATCTCTGCATGTCTCAGAGCTCATCAGAGACCCATGATCCTTTTGGATGCCTAATAACAAAATTAGTGCCTCCATCTCATTCCCTGATCAGATATTTCCTCATGCACAGAGGTGAAATCCTCCCTTCGAAATATGTCTTTATACAACAAACTTGCAAGTGCCACTAGCTCCACACTCCTCTGTGCCAGTGCTTCTCCCAGTCTTGCTGTCCTCCTCTGATTTCTCCTTCTTTCTCTGCCATAGTCAGAGCAGGCTGGTGGAGGTGTTGGCCTGATGCTGCCAGGCGGGCAGGTGGGCTGACATACAGACTTCTTAGCTCCACTTCTGGCTTTCCATTTTCCACGCTCATCACAGTGACAGGTTGATACGGTGTGGGTGGGCTGGGAGACAGAAGCACAGACGGGACACCCAGACACCCCGTTCGGGAGCGCAGCAGTAGGGCGAGAAGCAAGGAGATTCCTGGAGAGCATTGGAGCAGCAGGGGAACTGCAACCACAACTGGGAAACACAAGTCAACTTGCATAAATCACTCCACATGCCACGTTTATTCTTCCAGTGCTCATAGAAATGGCAGAGCCCAGCTACAGCCTGGAGTTTATTGGATTGCTGCTGGGCTAACAAGATTCATGGGAAAATTAAAAATTGATCAGATGAGCTAAAAACAATGTGTTCTGCTGGAAAAAGTTGGCTTCAAGTAATTTTGAAACTTGGAAAAGTACTTTTTTGAACCATGCTTGACATCGCTGAACACGTATTGTTTTGCAGCTGGAGCAGGGTGACAGGCAATCACTGCGTGCTTGAAATGGAAGTGAAACATTTCAGTTGTGCTCACTGGAATCTTTCTTTCAGGTTTACAGCTTGAAAACTGCTTCTGTGATTGTGGTTTTTCATTGCAACTCATGACAGATTTATTGTTCTTTTCTTTGATACCCTAAAAAATTTCACAGGGAAATAAAACCATGCTCTGCCCAGCTCTGACTGCGTGCACTTTGGGGCCAGACATTGTTTTGCAGGGAAGACTGTAGTGTGTACATTTAAAACAAGGGCTACCCCAAGCCCATTTGTGCAGCTGGCTGTTTAACACAAACAGTGGTATTAACAGTCAACAAGTCAAAGCAACTGTAGTTGCTGAGTCCCCAGCAATGACATCTTGCAGTCAGGATGCAAGCGTCCCCTGGACATTGCCTACCTGCACGAGGGTCTGGCTCTGCTTCTGGTTTTGAAAAGCAGAGCCAGCATGGGCCCTGTTCAGCTGCCTGTGCAGAAGCATGTAGCACCATTTGGGCTCTTCTGTGAGCACTGGACCATCTGTACAGGACTGGTGGCTGTGACAGGGGACCTGGGGCAGATTCCTGCCTGTACAGAGCAGCTGAACACCAAGTAGGCTGTGAAATGGCATAACCCACCTCTTCTTAGGCAACAACACTACACCGTCCTCATCTGATTAAAGAGAAGACTCTTCTCTACCTGAATATTACTGGGGGAGTGAGATTATGACTATGTTCAAATCCCTTCCTGGAGGAGCTTCTCTCCACTGCCAAGGCAGTTGAGTCTGGTGGGTGGATCTCATCATTCTCCTGACCTTAAGCACCACGATTAAACCAGATAGTTAATGTAAGACCAAAGTTCTTGCAGGGCCCCAGCACTTATCACCTCAGACCCAAAGCTCTGGCAGGAGGTTTCAGTGACTGACGGCTTGCTCTCCCCCATGCCATGAGCCAAGGCTGGCTCATGAGGAGAGGCAGAGGTTTGTAAAGTGCCTTGGTGTGAGATGCATCAGCAGCCCTGGAGCATCCCCTGCAACAGCCCCCTACCCCATGGGGTGAGGAGGTGAAAGTCCCCGCAGGAAGCTGTAGGACCTGTACCCAGCAGGATTTTTACAAGGATTTACAACCAGGATTTACAACAAGGACTGCCTCTGCTAGAAAAAATGAACATTATTAGCAATACAGTCAAAAACCCTGGGAGCTGCTGAGCATCAGGACTGGGAACAAAAAAGCCAGGGCGCTGGGTCCTTTGAACAGGTCCTTTCCTGTTGGGTCAGGTGCCTTTTTAAAATTAAAGTACTGGCTGTCTTTTGCCTCTCACCTGGGTGACTTGCTTGGGGTCATTTTTGGTTTGATCTGCTGGAAGGAAGAGGCAAGTCGGGACTGCTGTGTTTAGTCTTACTCATCTGGCATCTCGCTATCACACTCTGTCCTGGCTGGACCAGCTGTTCCCTGCAATCAGTCCCACTGAGATAGCAAAACCAGCTAAACATGCTGTTCCCAGTGTGTCCCTCCAGCCTACAAACAACCTTACACTTTCCACAAGTCACTGAGGGAAGCTGCTCTGCAGGGTGCGGATCCCCCTTTGGGGCCTCTGAGTCGAGCAGGGCATTTTCAAAAGCAGAAGAAAGTTTTAAAAAACTTGTCCTCAGCACCGGGGACCCAAGGAGGCTTCAGTGCAGATCCAGTCATAAGGAAACCAAACCTCACCGTGGTATGGATGTGCTCTCTGGGTGCTGTCTTGCCTTTCCTCCTTCTCTGGTCCTCCCTTTCCCAGAAGGTGCAGGACATCTGGCCCAGATGGTCTTCTGTGATGGCACAGGTCACATAAACTCCCACCTACAGAGAGGAAAGGAAACGTGTGGGGAAAACCCAAGGAGACCGTATGTCCATTTCTACCTACACATACCTAACTTTTTTCATGCAGGAGGACAGTATCCAGGCAGGACTGCAAAGGCCCATGGCATCTCTCAGAGACCTCTTGTAGCACAGAGGGGTCCAGGTGAAGGTGCACAAAGCACGGGCTGGGTGTCCCCCTCAGCAAGACGGACTACCAGTCCAGGCTGCCTTGCTCCAGGAGCATTGCATGGGCTTTTGCACCAAGCAATGACAAAGCAGGAGCCTTGCAGGATAGATTCAGCTCCACATCCTACCCTGTCCACAGCACCAGAAGCATCCAAAAGCACAAGGAAGCTCAGAGCCAAAGGCACAGGTTGTGTCCTCTCCTGGGAAGCCTCCTGGAGAAGTCAGGCAGTGCCAGTGCCACTGGGAACCGAGGCAGAAATGCACTGCAAACCACCATGGTTACCACAAAGAGACAAACCTCTGAGTTTCAGCTGAGTCTTGGCTATAAAACTCCTGCAGAAGGGCTGTAGTGACTCAGCTTCCCCGTGGTGCTGTGACCACAAGCAGCACCAACAAAAGGCCACATATTGTATGTAGCTGCATCTGCTTTGATGATTTTGCTGGCATGACTGCAGCAATGAGAAGAGGGACGATTTGCTCACAGTCTTAACCTAGGCACACCAGCCAAGCCTTATGCTCTAAATTAAGTCCAAATGGCTGAAAAAGAAGGTTTGTGGCTAAAGTTGAAGGAATTAGCCTTATTTAGTCTACAAAAGGAGGTTAAAATGCCATAAGATAATAATCTTCCAACACGTTGCTGTAAATGAAGAGGTGGTCAGTTGTTGTCGCTCAGCTTCTGGCAGGAGGACAAGAGGCAATTGGAATAATATCCAGCAAAAGTGACTCAGGTTAGACATGAGGAGTAACTAAAAGGAGATTTAAACACCAGGCAATAAAATTGGAGATTAAGTTACTGAAGAAAGCTGCAGACTCCCCATCTCCAAAGGTTTTTAATGATAGATGAGACTAGCTTTGGGAATAGTTTGGGAATACTTGTTCTTTGCTTGGTGAAGGAAATATGGATAACTTCTGGCCACATTCTCAACCAGAGATTCTGTTTTAGGGGCTGAACAGGGCAAACAGATGGGCAAAACTAAAAGATAAAGCTACTTTGAGAAATCATTGCCTATAAGAACAAGGCACTCTACAAAATATGGCATCCCAACATTTTATGCTCTGCTTGCTTCCCATCTCCTCTATTACAGGTACTTGTATTGTTCAGTCCCTCATCCTGCCTTTCTGTCCTCCCCCCTTTCCCAAGCCCTGGCCATGCTTTTCCCTAGGAACAGGGCTGCTACATGATGTTTAATAGGTATCTTTAGCATGTGCATCACTATCTCCTCTCACCTAACAAAGCTGAAGTCAGGACCTGGTCCTGCTGTGACGTGAACCTGTGGTTCTCAAGAGCTGGTGTGTGAGCTACTGAGCTGCGCTTTCCAGGTTACACAATTTACTGAAACTTCAGGGCCAGGACAGATTTATTGATGCTTCCTGAAGCCTGCAGATATAGTGGTGACCTCATGTTGGTGAGCAAGGGCCAGCTGATCTTCCAAGGTGCTCCTGCTCAAAACAGGTGGATGAAAACCCTCTTCACCCCAGCAGAATAGATGTAAGCGTTGAGCCTGTGTCAAAGACACATCCAATGACCTCCTGGCAGCCAAGTGCTGAACCAGCTGAAAAGGTCAATAGCATATCAGCCGGAACAGCTGGATCTAATAGAAAAGAAGTCAAGATGATACATAGTTGGCATTGCAGGAATAACAGATGTCGCCCGGCTTGGTTGTACCAGCGTGTTGATGTACTGAAGCAACTGAAAAGTGACTCACATGACCACAGCATATCACCCTCTTTCTGTCCACTGAAACTGAGATGACCCGCAGATGTTATACACAGATTTTCTGGTGACCAGGTTTCCGCACATGGCAGATACAAGGCAGATCTCACAGCAAAACATGATCTTGGGAAGGGCCATTTGCAGTGAGGGATGTGGCGATGGTGCAGATTGCAAGGTAATGGATATAACCCACAGTTTTGATTTGTGTTAGGACTCTGCAGTCTTTAGCCCCAGGCCCTGCAACATCACTGGTGCCACACTGAACAAGGCCTGCCAACAACCCAGATTTGCCATTTCACCTTCTGTGCTGTTGTTGAAGAGATGTTTGCAGGTGAAAAAAAAAAAACAAAACCAAAACAAAACACCAAAAATATGGCTGCTTAGCTCAGAGCATCTTTTATTGTTCGAATTAAACGAGGCACGTGTGGGCAAGGTGAGGAAAGCAGCTTGCAGGGAGTGAGGCTGTGATGCCAGGAAGTCTTCCTGCGAGCGCTGCGGAGCTGCACTGGCAGCGCCTCACTCCCAGAGCTGTAAAAGGGATTAACTTAACAAATTTAAAAAGAAAAAGAAGGCTAAAATAGGAGTCTAAAATAAGAATCAGAATCCCTCTGGTAAATTGCTGAGTTCGCTCCCTGCTGTGGAGAGCCAGTCATGTTGCGGGGAGTGAGCTATTTTCTGGAGATGGGCTGGAAATAGCACGGGGTAGTCAGGGAGCAGCAGCGGGTGAGCATCAGCAAGGGAGCCTGTGGTCTCCAAAAACCTTTCCTACTAGGTTGGGCACCACAGCATACGCTGTGGGGATACAGTGGGAACCAGGCAGACGTGGGAGGGGATGGGAGGGGATGGGATGGGAAAGGTGGTGGGCCCAGTGCTGCTGATTCAAGGCTCCCCGCTCCACCTCTCAGCAAAACCACCCTGTTTCTGGGCAAGGCACTGAGCCCCGAGCCTTGGTGCGCCACTCATGGAGGCACAGCTGAGTGCAGGGGGGTGCTGGCCCAAAAGCATGGGGCTTCTTGCAGCCCCACGACTTATGGCACTGGCCTGGCACCATGACCGAGACACTCCAACCCCTCAGTGCTCTGGCAGTGACAAGCAGCTGGTCATCTGGCAAAGCAATTACTGCCAGGCCCAACATGCTGCTGCTAGTGCAGAAATTGAATTTTGAAGCAGTCGGCAGCAATTCCTCGGGGAGCACCGGCAGGTGGATGGGGGACAGCAGGAAGGAGGTTTTTCGTGCCAGGCTTCAATCCTCACTCAGACGTGCTGAAATTAGACGCTAAGCCTTGAACTCAAATCCTCTGATCTTCCCTTTTGCATTCAGCACTTCTCTTGGTTTTTCCCTTATGAAACCTGTTTGTCGAAGCCACACAAGATACCTCCTTGGGACTTGGGCTCTAAAAAAATTTGTTCTGAGTTTTGAGATGACTCTGCCTCTTTCACAGGGCATGATGGGAAGGTGATGGACACTGGGGCAGTCAGAAGAAGCCATGCAATGCAGGAGACCGGGTCTAAGAAACTATGCTAAGGAAAAACAGTTTTCCCATGTGGTAAAAAGGGGTCACAAAAGAACAAAAATCAAACCTAATTCCCTGGTCATTGTTAAACCTGGGAAATCATCACCAAAACCCGGGGGTTTCTTTTGCTTTTTTTTTTCAATTTTGCTTATTTTGGGTTGTGGGCTTTTTCCCTCCAGGAGCAGCAGACTGTCACATAGAGTGCTACCTTGTAAATGAGTAACCATTTCTTGTGGAGGTATTGTAAATTGTAAATACCTCCACAAGGCGTGTGAAGAGCTGGTTGTTAGAAGGGTTTTGGTGAGATCACATGAAGCTGGTGAGTTCAAGCCTTGTGCCTGTCTGGATGAGAACACCAGGAGGGAGGATGGTGTAGGAAAGCCCCTTTGTGTCTCAAAGAGGGAGGGAGGGAAGGAGAGGGTGCAGTTTCCATACTACACCATTTCCTGCAGGCAGGAGGTTATGCATGGTTCTTGTCCCAGAAATGCACTGTAATAATCCTTAAGCCAGACTTTTTTTGGCCTGTCAGTATGTTTTCCACCAAGCATTCCTGAATGTTGGTCTCTCGTTGTAAGAAAGCGTATGGTCAGGTTTGGGAAATGAAGTCCCTGAGTGTCTCTCCTGCACTCGAGCTCCATGCTGCAATGCCCAGTGGGGGCTGTAAGCAGACGAGCTGAGCCCATACCAGGTCCCAGACTGTCCTGGTTTAGCCAGGATAGGGTTAAGTTTCCCCAGCAGTAGGGGGGGAGCTCTAGCCGGGTTATTCAGATACCAGGCTGACGTCACATGCTGGCGCCACATGTGTTATGTCATCGCGCTTCTCACTGCTGTATTGGTAGATATTTTGCTCTGTTCATTGTTATTACTGTTATCCTTATTGTTATTGTTGTTGTTTGTTGTGTTGCTGTTGTACTGTTGTATTAAACCTCTCCTTATCTCAGCCCCAGGGCTTTGCATTTCACTCCCTTTGTGGGGGAGGGGCAGCGGCCGCGTGGTCTCAGACCCCAGCAGGGGCTAAACCACCACACAGACCCACATTAGGACTGTGCAGGTTTATCTGTATTTCTTTTTTTTTTTTTTTTTTTTTTTCATTCAGGTTGGAAAAGACCCTTGGGATCATTGAGTCCAACCATCAGCCCTACTCTACAAAGTTCTCCCCTACACCATAGCCCCCAACACCACACCCAAACAACCCTTAAACACATCCAGGGATGGTCACTCCACCCCCTCCCTGGGCAGCCTATTCCACTGTCTGACCACTTTTTCTGTGAAAAATTTTTCCTAATGTCCAGTCTGAACCTCCCCTGTTGCAGTTTAAAGCCATTCCCGTTCTGTCACTAATCACCTGTGAGAAGAGACCGGCACCAACCTCTCTACAGTGTCTTTTCAGGTAGGTGTAGAACGTAATGAGGTCTCCCCTTAGCCTTCTTCTAAGGCCAATTTCCAAGGACCTGTGCTACGAGCATCCTCCTACACAAGCTGCGGACTCTGGGCCCCAAAAGTCAGACTGAGTCCAGGAAAGGCAGCTCAGCACTGCTGCAGGACAGCAGAGCCTGCAGCCTCAGCCAACCTTACGCTTGAGGCACTGGCCGCTGAAGCAGGGAGGAGAAGAGGATCTCTTCCGTATCTCTTTGCTTTTCTACAGGGCCCCTCACTTTGTACGTGAGTTCTTGTTCACCCACTTGCAGTGGCGGGAGAGAAGAGGAACCCCGGGCGAGGTCCCCGTCCCTGGGGTGGCAGTGACAATGCGGTGTAGTACTCGGGAGGGCCACTGGAGGTCTGTGTGCATTTGCTTTCTCCTGTTCGCTGTACAGCGCTGCACAGTGCGGGATAAACCGCACTCGCCCTCCCCTAGCCTGTGGCAGGACAGCGCACCCACCTCCCCGGGTCAGCCCCAGACCCCATGGGGCGGCTCCGCTCCCCTCCGAGCATCCCAGGGCAGCCTCGGGATTGACCCACCGTTGGCTGGGTGGCGGGGAGAAAATCCAACGGCAAAATGCAAATATCGGGAGGTTAGCTCGTCTGGCTCCTCTCCAGCCAGAACGCACCTCCTGCAGCTGTAACCGCACCGGCAGGAGATCCCCGCTCTCTCTTTCCCAAGGAGCTGCTTGGGGCTCTCCCAGGTTTGGAGTGAATTCATCCTCAGTCCAGACCAGCAGGAAGCTCTTTACCTTCAGGCTGTGCAAACCTCCTTCCTTTCCCTGGCTGGCTGGGATCATGGACAGGGTGACACAGGGGTTCTTACAATAACGTTCATTTTTTCCAGGGTTGCAGGTTCCTGCTTTCTGAAGACACCTGCTGTCATCCAGCTCCTGCAGCTCCAGTCCTGCACCTCTTGCCTGTATCCCAATCACTGCTTCTCTGGCCCCTGCCTGCCACATTGGTTGCGCTGACTTTGCTTTTAAACAAGTTCAGACATGGTTGTGAGCCACAGGATAGTGGCGTGAGTGTGTCTTTGCACAGCAGTTTTCATTCTGGAGAGGGGCTCAACCACTTTCCCAGCTTGACAAACAGATGGACACAACACAGCAGCTGTCTGACATGGAGGTGGCAGTTCAGTGTCAGCACCGAGGATGCAGGATCACAGCGGTGGCTCACGAGTGGCTCGCACTGGCTGTGTTTCAGCCCAATTTTATCCAGCCTGGACTGCAGGATGGCTTCTTCCCTGCCCTGACCTCTGTAGGGTACCAGGCTGTGCTCATTGCTCTGGGTTGCAATGCCATGGGATATAACTATGCGTTTTGTGAATTTGCCCAGTGCAACGAATATGGCAACTTCACCATCATGGAAATGAAGATGCCACTGGATCTTTTAAACTTCACAAGTTGTCAGGACTTCAATTTTAAAAGAAATATGGCATCCCAGGATCATAGCATCCCCCACTAACTTGTGGTGGCCCTGGTCAGAGGGGAAAGTCAAACCTTTCCTTTCAGTTTCAGAACAGAAGGAAACCAAAAGGACCATCGTTCTTGCATTTTTCAGAGGCTGGCCATTCTGACACAGCTACCTTAGGGGCTTGGCAGCTGCCAGGGATGTTGCTTCTGGGCACTGCCACCACCCTTTCATGTCTGACCCACACTCAGATCTCAGACTTCTCCACTCAGATGTTTTAGGGCTGAAGGTCTCACTTGGGACATACCCCTGTGACTTTCCTTACCTATAACCGCATCATACACACCGCCCTGCTCTGGCTGGGAGTTCCAGGTAACGGTGGTGGAACTCACCATGAAGGGAGAGCTGCAAGCAGAGCTAAAGTGAGCAATAGTCATCGGAGCCTTGCTGTCTGCTTTGCAAGGAGTCAAGCAAAACCTTAGTACAGCTTTTTATTAACTGAGCTTTGGAAACTTACTGCCATGTTCCATATCCACAAAACATCCCTCAAATAGCTTTCAGTTCAGGCTGGGCAAAAGATAACCAAAATTCAGCCAGGCTGTGGTGGGCCACATGCTCTGGAGGGAGGGAAAGGCAGCAGCAAAGGCACCACAGGAGCTGAGAGGGGCCAGAGGTACAGGATGTTTTCTTGGTGCATGAGGATGCAGGGTTGGGCTGGAGAGGAAGGAGGCACAAGAATGGCGTAGGGAAAAGGATGGCCAGGCCCAGGAGAGGAGGAGCATTGCTGTTTTCACGAGCTCGGGAGAGCAATGAGATATTAAATGGTGGGCTTTTGCAAGTGGCCGTGATAGAAAATGCAGATGGCTTTCCTGAAAATGTGAACCCCACCGTTCTTGGCTTATGAAGAAGAAATATACTGCGCTTGCCATATTTCCAGCAAAATCAGAGCAGCATACACAGAGAAAACCAAAATGAGCTTCACAGCACACTCAGGCTACCCTCAGAAAACGGGGACTCCTTGTTCTCAAGGCAGGTCTTCATCTGACGCAGAAAACCAATCATGTGTGACCATGTCCTGCCCTGGCAGGGCTGTCCTCCTGCCCCACTTGTGACCTTCAGGGGTGAAGACCAGATGATGTCCAGTGTGCCCTTTGCAGGGAGCATATCTGAGTGCTACTGCCTGCAACCAGCTTGGAGCCTGCCCCCAGCTTTCCAAAAACCCCTTTGCAGACCCTAGTTGGTGATGCCCAACATATCTCCACATGCCGACGCTGGTCCCAAGGAAGATGCTGGGCTCAATGGTGCCTGGATCTCTGCGGAGAAGAGGAGCAAGTACAGGCAGCTGCAGGAAGTGTGATTTTAAGAGCTTGAGGCCCCCCAGACAGCTAAGGGGGGATCAGCCAGATGTCTCTCCCTGCCATGGATTTTACTTCTCCAGGAGGAGCCCAGGTCTCTGCAGTGCCTGGAGCGAGCGTCCCCCCCCACCCCATGTGCAGAGGGAAGGGGACTTGGGGTCCGCGCCCTGCAGCATCAGAGCCTGGAGGCATCACTGAGCAGGAAAACTGGAAATACCTGAAAATTTGCCTCAGCTCCTTGATAAAATGCATTATGCAAGGAAAGGAAAATCCCAGCCTGGACCAAGTGCTGGAAAAACCAGTGTAAAATCAGCTCTGACATGAGGCCAACCTGTATAGGGGATGATATATATTGCCTTCCCTGAGGCAACATGCACATTGCTGGTGGAGGAGCTGGGGGCACTTGCTGGCCCTTGCAAGCAGTTACAGCACAGCCTTGCAGGCCAAGCTGAAAATGTGACTTTCCTTTGGTCAGCAGTAGAACCGACTCCCAAATGTAGCCAAGAAAACCCCAAATAACCTTCTCACATCTTTTCCTGCCTTATCATTGCAGAGCTCTTTTTGGTCGGGCATTGGTTAGTCATACTTTGAGGTTTTTCCACCTGTTGTTGTACTGATGTCCCTCTCCTTGCTACAAAATATCCTCATCTCTTCTTTGCTGCAATTTTCTGCCTGTTTTCCTCATTTTACCTCCCCTGGGTCATTTTCAAACTCCTTTCCCCCTGCCTGCTGTCAGGCTGCAGCGCCTGCCATGTAGAGGGGTAAATAAGATGCTGCTCATTCAAGTCCCATCAGCCTCCTTAGAAGATCATAAGGCTACAGCCATACTTTGGCAATCGTTAGTTAACACAGTTGCCATTAAAAATGCCAGCAAAATAGCTGTTGGTTGAAAGTACAGTCATTAACCTTATGTTCTTCTCTTCCTCCTCAGCAGAGATGGATATACATTGACAGAGCTGTTCATGATACAGCAAATTTTGTAGTAGCGTTACCCTGCTGACCCAAGCAGGTAGACAAAATTCGGGTGGCTGGAGGTTATTTACAGCAAGAGAAGGAACTAACTGTGGAGGCAGGTAATTTTCCAAAGCAGTGTTGCTAATTTACAAAGAAGGGCAAAGTCCTGCAATGAAAACCCCAAGAAATGAGCATTTTCTGGCTCACACCACCTGTGTTATTCCCACATGCAGAAAAGCTCTCGTGGTGTCAGCTTTCCTCAGGCCACACGTAGTCCTGGTCCCTCCTTCATGGCACAGTGCTCCCAACACAACCCCCATGCAACCTCTCCCATGCGTCGCAGAGCCTTGCTCTGCATGCACAGCTCTGTCTCCTACAGCTAATTGAAGTGAAAGTCTCTGGTAAAATCTGGGAAAAAAAAAAATCAATTTTTTTAAATCTAAGCTTGCAGCAATAATATTATCAGGAGGAAAGATGTGTTGTCTCCCCAAGCCATCACACTCAGTGTCAGGAAATACTACTCCTTAACTGAAGATGCTTTAAATCTCTACAGAACCTCTCCTTGTTTGAAAGTATTCCTCACAGTTGCACCAATATGCTCTAGATAAATCTCCAAATAATTGCTGCATAGCTCAGATTTGAATGTTGCTGTGATCTAGAGTGGAGTTTCTTTGCCGTAGATGTTACTGTACATTAAATGTATATGCAAGTTCCAAAACCCCCATTCAGAAGAGGATAAAGCCAGCTGTGAGTATGCACGCTGTTTGGGAAACATTTGTATTTTATTCACAACCCACAAAATTCTTTCAACCCAAAAAAGTTGTAGGAAGAGATTCATCTTCAGATATCCCCTGGGGAGACTTCCACGGTTGAGCTAGTCACCCTGCACTCCCTTTATAGACAAACTCAACCATTTTTAGCACATGATTGATCCAATCTATTTTAGAGGTCCTCGTTGGGTTGGGAGGCTCTGTGCCTCCAAAGAGGCTGGTTTTCCCCCTTCACTGTGCCTGGGGCAGAGGTCAGTCATCTCCAAAACCAAGGTCCACCTGGCAGAGGTCTACATCTGTCAGCGGATCCCATCTCTGGCCCCTTGTTACCGATTCACAGTTTTACAAGTTGGAAATAATTTGGCACATCAGGTTTTATAGTGACTTATTATTCGTGGCACCCAGACAGCTGCGGAAGGAGGGAGCTGCAATGGGTCACGGCATATGGCAGGACTGGGGAAACGGGGATGTGTGCATGGTTACTGTCAACCACTCCCACGGCATGGGTGCCACTGTCGGTGACAGCTCCTGAGCAAAAGATTTGTGAATCCTCAGCCTCGGGGGTCTGTGCGTTGGGACAGGGGCTAGCAATATGCTCTCAGTGGGAAATAAATGCCCCTAAGAGAAGCTGCCACAGAGCTGCTGCAGTCAGAGGGAGCTAAGTGAGAGCAAATCTTGGGATGCTAATTAATCCCCCTTTAGGAAGAAATTTATTAGGCAAATGCCTCACATTCATATGCACATCTGCAGTCAACAGAGAAGCTTTTACTTTTTTTCCAGCCCAGTAAAGCGGGAGGGTGAGAGGCTGCTGTGGCCAAACAGCCGGTGGTGCTGGGGGGGCTCAGCCCGCTCTGGGCATCTCAGGTCAAGTGTGGAAAAGCCAGTTGAAATGACCAAGGTCCAGGTTGGAGGAGAACCTGGAGGTAGTTAAGAAGAGCTTTTAACCTGAATACCTTCCTTCCTCAGTCGCTGATGGAGACATTGCAAAGGACAGGGTGGGAGGCTGCCCTGTCAGACAGCCTCATCCTGCTGGGATGAGCCATTCCGGAATCACTGCATTAATATAACCTGGGGCAGTTTTTGCTGTCAACTAGTTAATTGCTGAGGTTGATTGATACAGCCTCTGATGAGCAAAGGATTGTGGCTGCTTGTAGCTTTTGCAAAAGAAAGATAGAGCCAGTGGCACCTCTCCTTGTCCAGCAGATACTGAGCAGTGGGACAAGAAGGTTTGCAGGGGACCTGCCTTGGTGTTCCTCTCTCTTTAAGTATAGATGCTCTGCAAGAGTGACTGCTCGTCCCAAATTGTTTGCTTCGTTTGTGGTCACATAGATCTCATTACTTCAAGAGTTACTGTAAAATCTAGTTGGAAGAAGACATTTCAAGTCATTCAAAGCCCAGGGTTGGATAGAAACCCTAAAATTTCAGACCAAAAGCAGGATGTGAGCTTCCCAGTAGGGGAAGTGGTAATTCTGTTGTACAGCTGCTGGGTGCTTCCTACCACCCGTAAAGGGGAGTGACTCCCCCTGACCCAATATGAGAGCTGCAGTTTTGGGAAGGATGAATAATGACATTTCCAAGGCTTACTGGTTTGATGTGCTTATCCAAAGCAAAATCAGTCTAAAGCAGACCTGCTGAAGGCAAAGCATGTTTCTTACTGAAATACTCAGACATCCTCAGCCCCGAGAGCCGCGCAATCTGCCCTCGTTATCCCAGGTTTTTTTTCTGGCCATACCAATGGATCAAACATCTCCACAAGCTCCTTCTTTACACTGAGCAGTGAGAGCTGCTGAGAGCCCTGGCACGACATTCAGACTCTAAACTGTCCATCTTAATTAAATTAGTTCTATCCATGAGGTTCAGCAGTCGGTCATGGCATGTGGGAGATTTACCCTCAGGTCCTGGAGGAGCGGGAGTAAACCCAAGAGCAAAATCCTCAGTGACTTGGGATGACAACTGCGTTCTTAAAGACTGAAAGCTCCTGGCAGAGCAGTTGCCTTGCCAGCAAGCTGCTGTTAACAATATCCTTTTTATTCCAGGGGCCCAAACGTGCCGTCTGCGAACCTGACTGGCTTTTGCAATGGATTTCAGTGAGGCTCCTGATTTTCACTGACATTTGTTTCGGTCAGTCATGGCTGTCTGCTCCTTCCCCATCCCTCCTCCCCACTGTGCAGCAGCACCCCTAGAGCCTCCCCTTCACCCCCGGTTACAGAGAAAGCCGAAATCCTGGCTTTGCAATAAGAAAGGCAAAGTTTGGCATTCAGACAGCGGGGAAGGACTCGGGAAATCTGGTCCGGTGCCTGAGTCTTCTTCGAGTTACTGCATGATGGTGCATAAATCACTGCCTCCCTCTGTGCCTCAGTTCCCTCGCTGCGGCTGAGGATGACGGTACCCCCTCACCTCAGGGGAACAGAGGGTATTAATTACTGTTCAAAAGATGCTCAAATGTGGCAGCATAAATAGTAAGCAAGTATTTAGTGCCTTTCTAAAGATAACTCATCTGCAAACACTCAGGTCCACAGACTGGGACTGGAATTGGGAGCTCCCCTGCCTGTTGTATAACTGCAATGGTGGGTTTTTTTTAAGAAATGGGTTGTTTTTATTACTGTAGTTATTTCATAAATAAGCAATGCATCTGACTAGAAAGGATCAAACAAAAATAAATGCCTACTTAACCCAGGCATATGGAAACTAAGCGTTATTTTAATTATATTTTTGAAACAGCAACCTCCTATCTTGGGCCCGAAGCTTTCAGAATTCAAAGGCAAACACTGCTCTGATTTTTTTTTTTTTTTTTTTTCCCATCCACAGACTCTGCCTTTGCATTGATGAATTTGGGGCTGCCAGGTATCTCCCGAGTACAGGAGTCCAACTGATCCTTGCTGAGGTGAGACATGACGGGGGGATGTGGGGATGCCGTATGTCTCGCCTCTCCCCCGGGGAGGATCTCCTTCCCGTGGGAGGCTCCACTCTCGAGCAGGAGATGTTGCTCTTTTGGCTAACCCATCCACCAAGCAGCAAGGCTGCTGTTGTACCTGCACTGGGCCATCTTTTATAATCATACATTTTGATCTCCGGTTCAGACAGTCACAGGCTTTGGGAGCTGGGGGTTGCTCTGGCTGCGGTTGCAGAAGATGCTCGTTAGAAATGGGAACTCTGCAGGCGCTTGAGCCTGCTGCTACCAAGGCCGTGCAGTGCCTGTCCCTCCGAGCAGGCTGGCAGCACTGCAGTGTCCTACCACGTCTAGGTCCCACAGCCGCCCGAGGAGCTTCTCACCAGGGACACCCGATGCACCACGAGCCTGTGGGGTGCTGGCACCACTCCCCTGCGTGGGAAGGCTTCCAAGCCCTTACCTAATCCTCCTCCCTCTCTCATCTCTCTTACTCCTGAACAATTTTTAATAGAAAAGTGAAGCAATGAAACCACAATGAAGTCATCACAGTGAGATCAAGCTTTAGCTTGAAGCAAAGATCCAGTCACTGTGCATCTTCCTGAAGACCAAAACGTTCCCCATGATTTCCCGGGGCAGCAAATCCTGCGGGGTGCCAGCGACACAGCTGCACTCGCTGGCGGCCGGGGGCACCTCCCGGGGGGATGCAGGGATGAAGCTTGTAGGGGGGGTGCATGGGTGCACCTCGCAGGGGGATGCAAGGGTGTAACTCCAAGCGGGGTGGGTGCAAGGGTGCCTCCTGGCAGGGGGATTCGCGGGTGGACCTAGCAGGGGGAAGAGACACAGATGAAACTTTCAGGGTGCACCTTGCAGGCGGAGGCACAGCTGAAGCTTGCGGGGGGGGGGGGGGGGGAGGGGTGTGTGCACCTCCCGGGGGATGCACAGGTGAAGCTTGGGAAGGGACAGATGAGGCTGTCGGGGGTTGCACCTCGCAGAGGCGGGGCCTGGCGCAGCTCTGCAGCCCCGGGCCAGCGGCGGGAAGGAGCATGGGGGTCCGGGGCACCCCAGCTCCCTGCCCAGCATCCCCCTGCCTCCGCCCCGTCCCTGCACCGGCCGTGCACGGCGCATGCCTCGGGCAGATGCCGGCTGGTTCCAACCGGGAGAGGCCGAAGCTTTTCGGGTCCTGCGAAGAGGAGGAGCCCGTCCTCCTCCTCCCTGCGCACACACACCCCCCGCCCCGCCTTTCCTCTCCGCCCCGCGGAGGGGCGCGGAGGCGGCGGGGCCGGCCGCCCTCCCCGCACCGTGCAACGGCGTGGGCGCGGGAAAAAAGTTACCGGGGGGGGGTGTGTGGGGGCCATATATGGGGAAGGGGATTTATTTGGACTCCAGAGGCGCTGGGGGCAGCGCGGCCGCACTCCCCGCCCCGAGCGTTCCCGCTCAGGGTAGCTGGGGCGGGGGAAGCCCGTCCGCGCCCCGCGGAGCGCCGCTCTGGGGCTGCGCAGGGACGCGCCGCCGCGGTGAATGACTCACCACGGAGCAGCCCACGCCGCAGCCCGCCGGGACGCGGTGCGGTGCGAGCGACGCTGGCCCCCCCCCCCTCCTCCCCAAACCGCGGCTCCGCGCCCCGCAGGCTCCCGCGGCGCTCCGCGCAGCGCCGCGCACCCGCAGCGACTGTTCCAGAAAGCTGCCGGGCGGATGGCGCCTTCGCTGTAAATGAATGAATAACACCCCCCACACCCCGCCATGCCGCGGTGTATGCGGGTAGAGATGTGCGAGCCCCCGGGAGGAAGCCGGGATGCCACCGCCCCCCGCGTAGGGACGCGCCGTAGTAATTTGCAAGGGGCGGTGCAGGGATGGGGTAGGGGGGGGGGCGTCCCGCCCCCCCGATCACATGGCGACCCCGCGCAGCCAATGCGGGGGGCTCTAGGACCCCGGGGACCCGCGGCCCCCCCCGCCCTATAAATGCCTCTCCAAAATGCAGCGGAGGTCCTTTCTCCCGTCCCGCCCGGCCGCGTCGCTCCGCGCCCCGCGCAGCCGCCGCCGCTGCCTGGCGGGTCTCCGTCCCTGCTCCGCGCCCCGCTCCTTCCCCCTCCCCTTTTCCTTTTTTTTTTTTTTTTTTTTTAATTTTAATTTTTAAAATTTTTTTTACATCCCCCCCTCCCCGTTTTTCTCCTCCGCCCCCTCCCCGCGGCCGGTTTGCATGCATTGTCTGTCTCCCAAGATGGTTTGTGAGACCAAGATTGTGGCGGAAGATCATGAATCAATCCCGGGATCCAAAAAAGACACGATCATTGTTTCTTCCTCCCAAATGTGGCCCTCTTTGGCGGGCTCCCCTTCCTCCCCCCCGCCTGCCCTCAGCTCCCCAAAAGAGGACCCCAGGCGCGATAATGTCTATATCCGCGAATTCCACCCCTCCGAGCAGGAGGTGGTGCGCCGCATATTTTACGAGGGTATCATGGAGCGGATCCCCAACACGGCGTTCAGGGGGCTGAAGCAGCAGCCCCTCACTCAGCTGCTCTACGGGCTGCTGGCGGGTGAGTATCCTCTCCCTTTTGGGGGAGAGGGTCGCAGGTTTTTGTTTGGTTCCCCCCCCCCCCCCTTCCCCGGGTCTTCACAAAATGGTCGGAGAGGCGGGAGGAGCCGGGGACCCGCGGGCGCGCTGCGGCGGTGCGGCCGGGGGAGCGCCGCAGCATCGGGCGGTGCGGAGCGGCCGCGGAGCCGCAGCGCTGCGGAAGGGGGGGGGGGCTGGGGAGGGGGGAGAGCCCGTGGGGAAAGCGGGGTGTGCGGCGGGGGGAGCCTTGCGCCGCTGGGGGATGCGCGACCCTGCGCGGGTTTAAGGGTGGGGAGCAGTGCGGTTTTAAGCGGGGGAGTCGCCGCGTAGGTTGCGCTGGGGTGAGGGTAGAGTCGTCCTTCTAGTTATTCTAGGCCGGGGAAGGGGGGGGGGATGCGTGGGGGGGTGCGGTGAAGGGGAGCGGTGCGCGCCTTGCACCGCGCGCTGCACCGCCCCCGCGCAGCCCGGCGCGGGGGGGGGGGCCGCCGCGTGCCGGCGTTGCCTGGAGACGGCCGGGCCCGCCAGCGGAGCATCGCCCCCCTTACCCCTCCTCTTAGCACCCCCCCCTGCAACAGGGCCGAGTCGGGGAGGGGGGGGTCACTTCTCGGAGTTACATGCCCAAAATAGCGCCTGCAAGGTGCCCCCCTCTCCGTGCAAATATTGTGCCCCCTGTGCAATAATAATGTGTGGCCCGCTCCCCCCCCCCCTCCTCCCCCCGCAAGCTTTGGGCAGATTTCTCATGCCCTTGGTGGTTGCAGACAGGTTGCAGCCCCATGCCCCAGCAAGGGGGGAGGATGGGGCCCTCTGCTGGAGGGGCAACCCCCCTCCCCCCCAGCAGGCAGTTGGGTCTCAGCTGGCGGCTCTGGGAGGCAGGGGTGATGCCGGGGGCAGCCGCCATCTTGGGGGCATCCACAGAAGCCCCCCAGGCCTTCGGCAGCACCCCGCCATCGAGGCGAGCAGGGTGCCTTCCCTGGGAGTCGGTGCTTCCCGTGATGGAAATAGTAATGCCGCAGTGACAAACACATGGCTGCGGAGCGCCGTGCCCGCAGCGGGGCTTTTCCACCCCGGCCGCGTTTCGGCCTCGCTGGGAAAGCAAAGCGGGGCCTGGGGTGTGCCTGGCCCCCAGTGTCCCCCACCAGCCTCTCTGCGGGGGAGTTTGGTGGCTCTTGCCGTGGCAAGGCAGCATCCTCCCCACCGGCTCTCTCCAGGCACCCCATAAACTTCTCCGAGGTTATCTCGGCGTGATACACCATCATTTAACACGATAATCTCAAGAACGTGAATTGTGTGTGTGTACTGCAAATGTATATTTTGTCTGTGCTTGTTGTTTTTTTTTTATAATGAGTTTGTATTCCGAAATCAACACTAAATTCTCTTTTCTGACAGGTATCGTTTATTTCTCTTCCTTATCTCCATAGTAATATGCTTTGTTGTGACCAAGTCCTTCCTGCTGACCTGCTGTTTGCCTATCTTTCTGATGGGCATGAGGTACTACTTCAGTAGAAAAGTTATCCTCCACTATCTCGATTGTGCGCTGCATACGGACATGTCCGATATTGAGCAATATTACATGAAACCGCCAGGTGAGTATGAATTCCCCGGAGAGAGCCTTCCCCCAGCCCTGCTTGGGGAACATGGCTGCTCCCTGCTGCTGGCGCTTTTTCCTCCTGTCAGCAGCACTGAGCAAGCTCATAAGTTGCCAGAATGCAGCTCTTTAGCCACAGCAGGCACAAAGCCATCTCTGGTTTTGTTTTGGTCTGGGGTTTTTTGGTGGTTTCCCCCCTCCCCCACCCAGGATGTCTAGTCATCCAAGGCAGCCTCCATCCACTCCCCCCCCCCCCCCCCCCGAGCACAGCACTCCTGGGTCCCACGGCCAGTCCAGGGACCCCAGGGCGTGTGTGCTCGGGGACACTGAGGCTGGATGATGCAGGTTACTTACTGCAGGCTAGGTCTACCCCAGCCTTCTTGAGCTCAGTATTTCTTTGCTCCTTGCACTTTGTATTAGCTCTGAGAGTGGGAGGAGGGGGGAGATGAAAGGCCTTTTAGCCCAAATGCATAGAGGAACCCGTTTCAATTATTGTGGCCATTTTCTCATATTATTCAAGAAGAACATTCCTTAATGCCAGTGTTTTGGAAGAGGCACAGATCAGGTATGTAAAAGGGTGCTGCCTGGGTTTGACATAATATGCGTTTATCCATTTGTTACATATATGCATGTAATTAAAAATATAGTACCTATGATAATATTTGCTTGTTAAGCTGCAGAAGATCTCTTCTGTGATTATTTAAAAAGTCCCTTTAGAACTTGCCAGGTGCTATTTCCCTTTTTGTAGGCGTACATCCATGTTGAGGACCAGAGCAGGGGTATGTCTGGGCAGTCGCTTGGGGTTTGAGGTTTGCTTTTGGTGGTCACATTGTACTAGTGGTGAGCTGGAAGAGCAAGGCAATGCCAGTATTCCACCTTAGTTCCATCTTCTTGGGGTACCTACTCTGTTTTCCGTGTGACCATGATTTTGCTGTATCATTGCTGTTCCCCAGGTGTGATAAACCTCTTCCTGGGCGCTTTTAGAGGACTCATAGCCACAAACGTTCCTTCACTTCTAACATGCAGTTTTACCTTTTGCTAAAATGATGCTCCTTCTCTAAAAAAAAAAATCCCCAAATATCTTAGATGTGCTTGCTTTAGATTTCGTTTCCCGTCATAGTATGTATCTTGTACAGATCTTGTCCCATCTTACACACAGGTTGTGTTTCATTTACAGTGCTCATTTTTGTAAAAATTAAGTGATGTGTAACTTCTATTTAAAAAGCTCAATCTTCATTAAAGGTGTTGTCACAAAAATAAAAGGGCTCATAGCAAAACATTTCCGAACCTCTGTAGTCAGGTTCAAAAATGTATTATGCTTAAGAAAGTAGCAGGGGACTCCCAATAGAAGAGCAGCATGTAATATGGACTTAATAGGTGTTTGAGCTGCATTACTCACTAATGCTTGGGACTTGTATGGTCACAGTTCAGGGCATGGGTCAAAGTGACTGTATTTAGAACACTAGCATATACAGAAAATAAAGGAAAGGGACTCGAAGAGTAAGGAATGCCCTTGATTTGCTTAGGGTCAGTAATGTAATCCGGTTCAGCTGTGTTGCCAACATGTCTTTGAAATGTTAGCATTGCTTCTATTTGGTACCTAAAAGGGCTGATTTCAATTTTAGAGCAAGTGTGTGGGCTTTAATTTTTGACAGAATTTAATCATGTGTAATTAGGCTTCTGCCGTGCCATAAAAAGCAGATTTATGGAATCGTTGGTGCTTGTTAAAGGTTCTTGATGATAGTGGTGTTAAGCAAGTTGGCTGGAGTTGTAATTAGGTAAAGGCCAATGAGGCTTTGGGGACTGGGGAGGAGAAGGGTATCTGCATGTCGGGACTGTCACCATCAGTGATGCCTGTCCATGTGCCATAAAGCCGTGTGGTGCTATTTGGTGTGGCTGTGCACAAGGCATGAATCCAGTGGTTTGTTTCTGTTTCCCCCAAAAATACAGTTGCTGGATTTCTTCCCTGTAAGATAGCAATATAAATGCAGTCATCCTGAAAAAGCCTGGAGTTTTGTGCACTTTGGAGGCTCTCTGAACTGCATTGTCTGTCTAGACGTACGGAGAAAGGCAGCGATGTGCCGCGTTGGCGCTGCCCATCCTGCCAAAGGACAGAAAAATGACAATAAAACAACTTCCAAGTTTGTCTTTTATTTGGCTAGGTTACAAATTAGCACACAGGCAGAAATGATTGCAGTGGGAATGAGAAGGGCTCGTTTTCCTGTGTATTGCTCCAGCTGAGATACTAGTGAGAGCTTTCTCAGTGAGATGTTAGAGAAGAAATGGTCACAGCGAGGGTAATCGGGCACAGGAACAGGGGCCCAGAGAGGCTGGGGAGATGGTCAGAACTTGACTAGATGAGTTAAAAAAACCCAACCTGATGTAACTGCAGGTTGGCCTGGCTTTGGCTGGGAATACAACCAGGCAACTTCTTGCTCCCTCTATGGAGAATTCTTGTTTACCTGCTTGAATATATTTTTTTTTCCAACATGTAAAATGGAGGAAATGAACATTTCTGTGGTGGATTTATGAATTTTTATTTCGTAGGGTGACGAATGTGAAGGTAGAACTCGGGATGTGGTCTTAAGGTCTCAGATCATGATGTTGGTTGTGACTTTGAGGTTTTGCTCTTGACATTCATGGTACCCAGGCAAAAAAACTTTTTAAGTGGGCTCTTTGTGGTACCCAGGGTTGGGGGGAGGCAAATAGTCTCTGGTAAGGCAGGCATCTACGGTGAGGGAATATTTTAACTGTTAAAAGGGGTCATTCTTGTTGGTTTTGCCAAAGCATCTGCAAAAACTACGGGTTAGTTTTAAAACTGAACCAAAAGGACACGGTTCGTAATGGGATACCGTAAGCACCCAGCTTAATGATTAACACTGAACAGTCACGTGAGTTACATCGTGTTATGTTTTTTTTCTGCAGTTTTTCTGAATTGCTCACCTCCAAGTTAGTTATTGTTTTAAATATCCTTTGCTGGGTTTTGTATGAGCTGAAAAATATGGGCTGATGGTGATTTTGCAGAAGTTAAATAGCCAAAATTTAAATCTTTGTTTTCTCTTGCCCTCCTACACTTACGCCAAGGATCTGGCAGAACATTTGGGCCAGCACTTAACTTCGAGCTCATATGCAGCAGGGTGACTTGAAATTGCTGTTGATTTAAAAGGGATTGTTTGTGTTGAGTCCTCTGCAGGGGTCTTAAAACAGAAGGTTGAGTGGTTAAAACACCTTCCTGACCTCTTTGTAAACTTTCATTTTTCATTTTAAAATAGTACTTATTGGAATTTTCCTTTTTTTTTCTTTTTTCTTCTTCATAGGCTATGAAAAAAGGCACTGGGGTGATGGAAAAGGAAGGAGTTGGATAATGAGCTTAATTGTCAACCAGAGTAACTTAGGCTTTAGTAAACAAAAAAAAGGGAGGGATTAATTTTAAATAGAGCCCTGCCTCTTGCATTTCTCTATGCATAAGAGAAGCGCAGCTGGAGTTTCTTTTATGGTCTGATGATTCTGACCACTAATCAATTTTACAGTGTCTCTCCAAGCTTCTGTCCCAGTTGGTTGTGTTGTATAGTTTTTGGAGTGGTTGGTGTGTTAGATTCTTGCGAGGCTGAGGTCTCTGCTGGAGAGCTGATGGAAACCAGGACTCCTTGCCTTCAATGCAAAACCGCTACTCTCCAAAACGAGCAGAGCCGGGCCTTTGGCTGATGAATTAGCATGTCTTTCTGCAGTGGTTTAAAGTGTTACCTCCTGCTGGTGGCTGTCCTGGCAGGATCTGTTGAGGGGTGTGCATGTGTCTTGTGGTGGTGCAAAGACCTGGTGGTGGTGGCAGCTGGCCTTTGACAGTGGTTTTGGGCACCGGTGAAGAGCTGGGTGGCTGCATTGCAATGCCCAATGCCGCAGGGCAGGACTGACAGCACCAATGGGCAAACTGGAGAGCTGTGACTGCAGGACCTGGTGGAGTCTTGAAGGCATCTGCCTTGTGTAATGCAGCAGAGGAAGCTGAAGTGGTTGCTGCAGGAGATGTCGGGTCACATTAACCACACCATGCTGAGAGCTGTGGTTTTCGTCAGTGGCTGCACATCTGCAGCTCTTGCTCTTTGGGCAGGCAGGTGCCTCTGGTTGCATTGTGCTGAGAGGGGATGTGTGCCTCTGCTCTCCTGCCTCCATCCAGGGGAGAACAGAGCCTCCCGGTCCTGCTACCCTTTGTCCCCTGGTATGTGAGGGTGCAGATGAAGAGCCTGCACTGCCCTCCCAACCTCCCTGGGGGACAGGAGCCTAAGGAAGAGGGGCTATGGGGGGATGGCACATTAGGGTTCAATTCCTGCTGCTGTTGGGTGTCACATTCCTCAGCTGAGGCCAAAGGAGGGATGTCCCGCCCTTCTTGGCAGAGGTTTTGAGATTACATCCTTTTGCCAGAAGGACACCAGTTGAGGTGGGATCACAGCTGAGTTGTAAGGAGGTGAAATCTGGTTTGCTGTGCTTTCCTTTTTGAGGTGTTCCTTGCCTTCAGTGAGATGTTTGTCTGGGTAAGAAGCAAGTATTTCAGCTGTGCTCTTGGATCGGGCCTGTTCGCAGTGGGTTTGATGCCGGAGGAACAGCTGATACCAGAGGAGTTGAACCTAGGTGTTTGCAAGGTCAGCAGCTGGATGTGAATCGTGTGGTTCCTGCTTAACTCTACGCAGCTGGTGCTGAGCCCCAGAGGGGCTGCAGGGTGAACAGCAGTGAGTTTTGAGGTGCAGGGAAAATACAGGGGCCACCGTGGGAGGAGATCCTCAGCCTGGGAGCTGTGGTTTCCCTGCCATGCCCAGACCCTTTGCAAGCCAGGCGGGGTTTCTCCCCACCACAGAGCCCCCGGGCAGAGAGGCTGCGTGGAGCCCAGTTCTTCCACATTCTGGGTAATGCTGAAGCTGCCAGATAAGCAGGAGCACTGCTGCCAAATGATAACATTGTTTGGAAAGAATAGAGCAGCCTTTGCTTTGCAAAGAAAGGGCTTAGTTACCTGACGCCAGGAGAGGGCTCAGAGCTGCTGCTTCTCAGTGGAGGAATGTGTTTTTGGAGAGCCCTGCCCCACTCACGGTGCCCAAGAGGCAGCAGGAATCTGAAGCATCCCTATCTTCAGCATTTCTTGCTGGATTATGCAGTGCCCTGACCTCACGTATCTGCCAAACCTCTGAGCTAACTGTTGTGTATTGGGATTTTCATGCGTGCCTCTCCTCACGCACTGCATAGAGCGTTGAGGAGTCCGACGTGGGGCTTGGAGCTGGAAAACCAAGGGGAGAGGCTGTGTCCTTATCTCCATCTCAGTGTTTCCCGTCTCTGCTCCCCACTGCTGCTGGGAACTGAGGTCAGGTCTCAGCCTCAGGCCGTAGAGCATTTGTCCCATGAACATTTCTTGTGCTGGCATCTCTGAAATTCAATGAGGGTGCTTCAAGGGATGCAATCTCCATATCAGAGAGATCCTACAAGATTAGGATTAGAGACCTTGAATATATTTTATAGTGGGAAGTATTATGTCTGAAAGTATTTCCGAGGCTGTCCTCCTGCAAGAGGGATGGTCAGGAATGCTGCTGCTTTGCAATTCCCATTGTTGGTTTTGGGTTTCTACAATTTAGCAGCACTGGAACTATCTGATTTGGCCTTTATCATCTCCAGTGCAGAGTTTGTTGGGAAGCAATAGAAAAAAAAGCTCATGTTCTCAAGTGTTAGGGATGTTCTTTGTCCAACATTAGTAATGGACTGAAATATTTTGGTTTTATTTGGATCATGTAGAATGTCTTTAAAGTTAGGTTACCTCTCCCAAAATCCACTTCTGATATGGCTTTCGCTCCATCATGCATGACTGCTTTGTTTTGCTGTGGAGGAGCCTGGGCTTTTGCATCTGGAGGCAGCCCTGTCCTGCAGGTGCTTAGCGTGGGCACAGTGAGCAAGGCACAGCGCTGCCAGGGCCAGCACTAGCCCGTGCTGGAGCTCCTAACCTCCACCCCACATTCCCAGAGCTGACCGAGGGCTTTCCCTGGTCCCAGCAGCAAGGGCAAGCTGGAGGCAGCTCTGCTGTGCCCCAGCCCAACCCTGCACCCCTGATAAGTGCTGGGTTGATCTGGAGGTGACACAGCTGGTGTCCCTCACAGTGCTGAGCCATGCGGGTCAGCTCGTCAGCTCTGCTCAACCCACTTGAGGGCCTGCAGGGTCTTTCTGCCCTGTAAAATCTTTATTATTTGGAGTTCTTTCCACTTTTGGGGGGTTCAGGTAGCACAGAGTAGAAGAGCAGTGCTGTCAGCCAAGGGCTGGCACATGGGGAAAACTGAAGTTGTCTGATGAATGGAGCAGCCTGTGGATTCAGGGCTATGTCATCCACACAAGTGGGATAAGCATCTTCATGTGCAAGCTGCTGCAGCCTTACCCCCCCTCCTATTTATTTATCACTGGAGTAGGAACATATGCACAAACCCATTCCTCAGTGTTCATATCTGTAAGACAAAAATAGCTCTCCCTTCAGATCCACGAGCTTTGGCACGGTCCCATGTCAAAATTAGATGAAAATAAATTTTATAGTAAATTTTGCAGAGCAATATAACCTTTTTTTTCCCTCCATGTGTTCAAAAATTCTCTCTAAAGGTAGTCCCTAATTGACGTGACCGTCAGTTAATCCAGCAGTATTTGAGTTGTAGCTATGACTGGGTGGATATGATGCTTCTGAACATAAGCTCTGTCTGCAGGTATTTAGAAACCCTAGTACATGCAAGTACTGTTCATTAACCTTCAATACAAGAAGGAATATGTTGTGTAAATTGAACATCAGTAGTTTTTTAGGCACAGTTAACTTCTCAAGACGAGCAAACACAAGCCATGCCGGGACTTATGAACATGAAGGGGGTAGGAACACCAGGTCTTCTGTTTTTTTTTCTGTCTTTGAGTAATTCCTTTTAATGTTTTCTCCAGTGTTGGATGTTTTCTGGCATGGTTGTGTGCAATTTCTCATGACTGACTTGAATAAACCTAAAAAGGACTACAGAATTTTCTCCACAAGTTTAAATGCAAATTAGTTGCTCTTATAAAGGGTTTTCAGTGGCTCTTCTTCCTTCTTTTACTTTCTTAGGCATGGCCAAGATTTAAAACAATTACCCAAAAGTCTGTTTCCAGTTAAGATTTTCATAATAGCCTAAATTTAGGCTCTGTGTCAGGTATCTAACTAGTAGCTTTGAACCCCTCTTGACACTGAATTTTGGATGTAGGAACATGAACTGAAAAATCTTATTCCCAAGCACATTATTATATCTTATTATCACAGAATCACAGAATTGTCTAGGTTGGAAAAGACCTTGAAGATCATCTAGTCCAACCATAAACCTAACACTGACGGTTCCCAACTACACCATATCTCAGTATTAGATTCAGTATTAGCCTCTTAAGATTATCCGAGTGTCTGTGGTCAGGTAGGTTCCTCCCAGTGTGCATGACCACAGGCCTGAATACTTTAGAAATTATTGTTAGGCATTGCTCTCTATCTTAAGACTCTAAATATATTGAAAATGCAGTTTTTATGTAAAAGCCTAAATGCATGGCCTGATTTTCAAGAAGACCGAACATTCAAAATCTCTCAGAATTTCAGAGTGGATTTCTGAAATTCCTTCTGTAGGCTTAAATCTTTATTCAGGTGGGTTATATTTAATTAGCCAGGATGGGAATGGCTGGTGGGGCTTGGGATGGCCATGAGCCCCGTGTGGGCTCCAGGAGCTCGCAGCGTTGCTTACTGGTGTATTGCAGAGCACACACTTTTATTTTGGCAATGCAGTGCTGGGGATCTGTTACAAATAATAGCATGTCTGATGCTACTGCCTTCAAGACTAAAGCAAAAAGACAGACTTAGAGTGTTTTGCTGGTATCTGGTTCTGTAAGGAGCCGAGGGATGTATGGGCCTTTGTTGTTGCTTTGTGCATCAGCGAAACAGGGAACTTCAAAGTGTATTTTTAGATTATTTTTTTTCTTTTGTTTTTTTCCCCCCTCTGTAGGAAGCTGAGGAATCATTTATTTTTCCTGACAGGTGGCTAATGAAAGCAGTCTTAAAGAGAATCCAAAGGTAACAGTGTGTCTTACCTGGTTTCTATTTGCAAATCTATTACTTGTAACCAAATAATAAGGTTTGGGATTTTTTTTTTGGTTCTTTTGCTAAGGGCCAAGTGGAATCACCAAGAAGCCTCACACCTTTTATTAAGGGTGCTTCAAAAATTAGTTCATAGTGGTCTGGTTAGAGCCAGGTACAAGCTGTGGCTTTGAGCCATTCTTTTAAGTCATCTGTTGACCTGTTGGACCCCAGCAATCAATTAATATTTATGAAAGCATATACAGTATCATTTATTATTTTATATAACTGTTTGATGAGTATTTCTTTCAAGAACTGAATATTTTATTTCTTACAGGATAACTCTAAAATTTAGACCTGGGACTCCCACAGTTTAGTGCCAAGCTGTGATTCTCCTTTAAAATGGGATTCTGTGAGTGAAAGGAAACTTTTCAAAATAGGTAATGGGAAATATGTATTACAGGTGTATTTTTAAGTGGCTACATGAGGTGTTGCTATTTAAAACTGGGTTTGCAAGAGTGTAAACGCTAATAGAAAAACGCAATGCATTAGTCGCATGTTGGTGTGTACTGTTTGAAATTGTAACTTGCAAGTAATATTTGTCACTTAAAATTCGTGTGCTGCTTCTAGGATTTATCCAAGTGGCAAAATTGAAAACCAGAGGTTTTATGAGAAAATGATTTTTCAGTTCAGGAACTGGAAAATAAAAGGGGGGGATCCAAATTAAGCTGATTTACTACTCCCTCTCTGTTTTTTTCACTGTGAAGAAGCGAAGATCTGCATTTAGTGGTGAATGTCATACTTGTTTTCAGCTTGAAACAAAATTGTCGGTTCTGTTACAGGCTTCCTTAAGAAGCAAAGGTCAGACCCAAGTATATATTTTAAAAATATTGATTATGGGAGAGCCATGGTACAGTTAATGTTTGTTACCTCCCAGGCATGTCCCTCTGTTCTTCTTTGCATAGCACTATTAAATCTGTACTGAGCCAGGGCTGGGATTGCCTGGATCCCAGGCCCTTTTTAAATTATATATTTAGGCATTTTATATCAGCGTAGTAGTTGAAGAGGTGATGTTGAAGAGCACCATCTCCAAAGTTCCAGCAGCTGGGGCATCAGCAGTGATCCTGGGGAGGACTGAGCTGTGCACAGGTGTCTCAGCCAGCAGTGCTGGGGGATGAGCTGTGTGCAGGACTAGCGCCAGCCTGGCTTTCCTCTGTGTTTTCTTTCCCAGCTGAAGATCTTTGGTGAATTCAGCACAGATGTGTAAATTGTTTTGAATTGACAAAACCTGCATTTTTAAGTAAGCTACTTGCCTAGATTTATCCTCGATCACCAGTAATTGCTATACAAGCTGCTCCCACTCTCTCTTGCCAATGTGCTTGACTCCTGACTTGGAAACCAGCATCAGAGATACAAGTTTATTTGCTTTTTACAGTTGCAGCTCTTGGTCTCTGCTGCTAATTGAAATGGGGGGTGATGGACCAGCTGTCCAGCCGTGAACGGCTCCTCAGTGCACCACATACAACAACCATTTCAACAGCTATCAGATAATGACATCTACTATTTGGAACCAATAGTGGTTCCTTGAATTATTTTTTTTTCCATTTTTTTCCTCTC
Organism: Strix uralensis; assembly: GCF_047716275.1. Lineage (NCBI taxonomy): Eukaryota > Metazoa > Chordata > Aves > Strigiformes > Strigidae > Strix > Strix uralensis. The sequence goes on from NC_133975.1 coordinate 9,887,624, forward strand.
TTCCTTCCCCTGCCACAGCAGTTCTGTATCCCACTTTTCCAGTCTTATGTCGAACTGCAACATTTGCATTTTTTTATACTTTGAATTCTGCTTGGCTCTCTTGTCCATCCCTGTGTTGAATTCTCCGGTGGGTTTGTCTGGTCTGGTTCTTGCTTCATTCATCTTTTCTGGCATTTCCCAAGAGTGGTGATCCCACACACAATATTCCTCTTTGTATCTCTCTGATCTTTCCCTTCTTCCCATTACACTTTTGAATTTATGTCCCTCTGCTTAATTTCATTCTAAAAGTACTTTCTTCTCCTTCTTAGTTTGTTGTTCAGATATTTTGCATAGTGAGCGCATTTTTTTTGGTAGAATACTCAGAATAACAAAGATAAGAAAATAAATAGAAGTCAGCAGCACGAGGATATTGTGTCTGCTAAGCTGAAAACAGAGTGCGTCAGTGCACAAACCCACGTGTCGGTGATGGTGGGAAGAGAACATTTTGCCTAAAGGCAAATGAACTGCCAACAACAGAATTTCTTACACCTTCTTGAGAGCATCTGACCCACATCACTCCCAGATGTATCTCAGCATGGCCTATTGATCTTTTCTGCTATGATTTTTCCTATAAACACCATTCTTCCTATTTTAATAGGATATATAAAATCATTATTTGCAGTCAGAGAACAGAAAAAACCCCAAACATTTCCTTTGCTGAGATCAGGGGTTTTTGTTCTTTTTTTGGAGGTGCCAAATCTGTTCATCCTCCCTGGAACTAGATAACAGCATCAGAAACACTGTGTAACACTTCTAGTGGGAATCCAGGGAAGACCTAAATGTGTAGTCTTTCAATTTAAAATAATGTTAAATAGTCGAACTGCAAAGAGAAGCTTTTGAAAATAGCCTGGTTTGGAGCACCTGCCATTTGTAAGAGCTAAGCAATTTTAGAGACAGAGCAATAAAAGCTGGTGGTTACCCGGCTGCTGTCTGCTTAACAGCAGTGACAGTCTTGGTAAAGTCCTCGTTATTGGAATTACATCGTTAGAGGTAGGATTTCTTAAAAAAGAGAAAAAGCGAGGGTGGGGGGAGTTGCTGTACAAGAGGGATGCTAATGAGAGATTTTTTTTAAAATCCAAACTGTTTAAAAGGGATATTTGTAAAACACCTTTTCAAGATTTTGCTGCCTGTAAAGTCAATTAGATTCACTTAATGGCTATGAAAATAAACATCTGGTGTGATTTCAGAACCTGCAAATGTCCAGAGGATAACATCAAGCTGTGCCTCTTGGGCAGCGATTTTCATTTGGGAATAAGCCATCATCAGGTTTTACGGGGCTTTTTTTTGAGCCATCAGTAGTCTGGAAAGCATCAAAGCATCTGCAAGGATTCTTGAGAAGTGGGAACATTTTTCATGGATAACTCAAACAGCTAAATAGAATTTCAGTGAAATTCTTAAAAAAAAAACCAAAAACCCCACAAAAAACCCCCACAGTCACTGAGACTGAACTCTGGGACAGTTTGGCTTAAAGATTCAGTGGAGCATTTGCTTTAACTTAGTCATAGGCTTAAATCCCTTGTCTCTTGTTTAGTGTATGCTGAGGGGCATCCTTCAGTAGAGGTCCAAGTGCTCTTTTGATATTTACAGGAGACCTGTGACATAAATGGGAAATGCAGTGATGGAATAAACCTTGAGTTTGCTGTGTGTGTGCTATCAGCTGCCTGCAAGATGAATTTATGATGTTTTAGGGAAAACTGGTGCCTCAGAAGGAGGAGTTGCAGCTGTGAATGTGCTCTTAGTTATACTCATTCTGCCCTGTCTTAGCACCAGGTATGGTGGTTTAGTGTTATTTAGTGTTGACTTTGTAGTTGGGAAAATCCAGTGGATCCTCAAAATACTGCATTTCTACCTAGGTTTGTGTGGATTTGCATCTCTCCCGGCTCTGGTTGCTGTAGGTGCTGTTCTTGTAAGTTGATCCCCTTTCCGCAGATACTTGGTGAATGAGCATGCCACAAGTTGATGGTACATGACATGAAAGTATCTGCTTTCACTAGCCCTGAGCAGACTGCCCTTCATTTCCCACGTGTCTCCCTGATGGAGTGAGACATGGCCCGTTACCTACTCACTCCATTGATTTATTTTTCAAATCTTTCAAATCCCTGGCTCTCATGACTGGTATTGAGGCTGGGGCTCAAAGGAACCCCACTCACATGAATGTGGGGGGTAAAGTGGTGATAGATGGTCATCACAGGAGATCTGGGAATAAACAGATTAGGATTTTGTAGGGACTTTTTGGTCTGATTGGTCTGGCATGGTAGTCTGAACACGTGGTAAAGGTTTTTTTTTTTAATTTTAGAGATGTAGAGATTTATACATGTAATTTTCATTTTCTGTTAATGCATCATCCACAACATGTCCATTGTCTGTGCCCAGCCCGACAGATGTTCCTGTATTTATGGATGTAGAATTTTCTTATGCTGCCACATTAAATAAATGTGCTAGCTTCAGTCTGGAGTAGTGGAGTTCAGTAGAATTACACCCAAGATGCATTGGCCTTGATGTACTGAAAGAGGGACGTAGAAACACATTGGTTTTAACAACAGTGAGCATCCAGTTGTGTGTTTTTCTGCACCGTAGCAGTGCTCTGGCTTTACACATGGCATTGCCACCGGTTTGTTGAGAATTAAAAATTGAAGCAATGTGTGCTGAGGGAGGCTCACACTGCTCGAGAAATCTTGCTAGGGTCTGCAGTGTGGTGGGTGGAAAGAGACAATACTGAGGCTTTGTAGAGGACTTTCATTACTTACCTGACAGAAGAAAGTGAAGTCTTGACCCAGTGTATGCTCTCCTTGCTGTGTAGGGCTTCAACAGAGTGTGAGCAGAGCCCTTTACATTAGCATACACAGGTGGAACACACCCGAGCAACCTTACACCAGGGCTTAGTTTGGCTGAGTTAGGTATAAATATAACAGCCTTCCAGGGATTAAATAGTAGCAGTAAAACTAGAAAAGTAAGAGGCCTGCAGGCAAGAAAGGTGCTAATTTACAGTGGGAGCCTGTGGTGGGATGATGGCCATGGGGAGGTGGTACCTGAAGGACAGTAGGTTGCCTTCACAGGCCTCTTCTGCTGGAAAAAAGCCTGTGTTTATTTTCAAGGAGAGTGCACCCATTGCAGTAGTGTCCCTGGGAGTCCTGGCTGTCACAATGGCCTGGTTGCTCAGAAGGGCTGAGGACCCCCCCACCATCTCAGGAGGGGCTTAGCATCTCCCACAGCCAGGTTTTACAAGCACAGCAGGATGGGAACTCAGCGGTACCCCTGTCTGCTGATTCTACCTGACCACTGGAGTCACCACCCACTGTGTCGGCTGGTTGAGGGTTGGGTTGGAGGTGTGGGAAGGTGCAAACACCAGGAGGTGCCTGCTGCTGTCAATGGGCCAGGTTCAGCCCCACAGCAGAATGGGTCTGGTCCCATGTGGTGAGGTGAGCACCTTCTCTGCTCTTCCAGAAGAGGATGGGCTGGTTGGTATATTGTAGGGTAAGAGTCATTGCTGGAGGAAGACCTCCATGATGGTGTTAAAAGCACTTAAGGAATACTTAGAAAGTTTGCTTCCAGAGAGGTTTCCTAGTTACTTATTAATTTATTTATACAGGTCAGGAGTTGCATTTGCTACAAACTGAAGCATTAGTCCTGTTGCTACCTCTAGCCTTGGATGTCAGAAGTGCATGGCACATCCCCTTTCCAAGGGACAGGCCTTGTTTCTTGGCATGCTGCAGGTGGAAATTGCTTTTGTTTTCCATCACCGTCTGTGCCAGGATGTGTGTGTCTGCAGAGACACTGTGCTGCCTCGATGGCAGCAGGGCAGAGAGACTGTGGGTTTGGATGTTTGACCAAAACCTGATTGTCCTTACCAGCTTTATTATCATTTCAGTTCCCCTGTTATTTAGTCATCTACTCCTTACCCAGAGGTTAGGGCAATAGGTTTGACCCGTTGGTTGGGGGGCTTATACTAACAGGATCGTCAGACAGGATTGGTCCCAGTGAGAAGTGCCCAAAGGAGCAGCTGGGGAGGGCAGAGGTAGTGAGCTGTGCTTCAGTGCCACCCTCACTCCTTGCTTCTTGAGCTCTTCCCAGTCCATTGCAGTGGATTTTGGGGGCTCATCTTGGTGTGGCAGATGGTGACTGTTTGCATGCTGTGATATGATGGGGTGGGTTGGTCCCAACTGATTCTAACTGGTGTCCTTGTTGGATGCGTGAGCTCTGGGAAGGGTATGTGTGCAGCAGTGTTTCAAGCTGCTGTGCTAGAAATAGGAAGAAATATTTATTGCTTGCAATAGACTCGGGGAGATCAAGCCATGTACCTTCTGACTTCAGCTGGTAGTTTGTACCAAATCTGTGCCCTGAACCTTTTCTTTTTTTCTGGTATCTTCCATGTTGAGTAATGAATTCTTCACTGTGGTTTGAGAGAAAATACAATTCCTTGTGACCGCTGTTTCACTCCTGTAGATTATTAATACAATGGAAAGTTAGAGGTCAGGGAGGTTTGATTCTTTGTGTTAGCAACAGGGTAGGATTCTTGTGAAACTCAAGTCATCTGCAGAAAGAAAGGCTTTGAGTGCAACAGAGTTGTGTTTATCGTTAGTGTTAGGACAGTATCATGGTAGCTTCTCTTTGCTGTGCAGCATTTGCTGAAATGTAGTCCCTGTCTGTCAGTTCCTGGTATGCCCCAGGAAGGAAAGCAGAGGAGCTGCCCTGGGGTCTGAGACTTTTTCTGGTCAGGGTTTCTGCACCATAAATATTGTTAACTGCTACTTGTCATTATTGCTCAGCAACTGCTGTGGTAGTGAAGTCCTCATTCAGAGGCTTCTGAGGGCAGCAGGAATGTGCTAAGCAGGGAAAAAACCCATGTTCAGAACCACTGAAACATGCTGTACAGCATGTTTTGGCTGAATGTATGCATCCTTTACATGACTTACAATTGAATATTGTGCCGTTGCCCGTTTCTATCACTTCTCTGCCTTACAGATGTAGATTTGGGTGTGTTTGCAGAACCAGTCAGCATCTGCACCAGCACTTAAGGAGCCCCATCCCATGCATTGGGATTATGTGCTGTAAAATGCAGTTGGTTACGTGCCGGGGGTGACCTATTCCCAGTTCTGCTGTCCTTGATGCCCCTAAAAGTGATGTAAGCAATGTAGTCCTGTTTTGGTGTGTGTTTTGGTTTGGGGTTTTTTTTGTCCATCACATTTTAAATATGCAAATATTTTTAGTCCCTCCCTTTTCACTATAGGTGGGTGATCTGGCTCTAAGGTAGGGCAGGAACCTCTCAGCTTTGACTCTGATTTAAAGAGTTTGCACGCGTAGATGGGTTATTCTGTCCTAATGCATCATTATGCCGTACTTTAAGTTTGAACCAACATCTTGGGTGCCATTCATCTTGCCTACCTTATTCCTGGCTAAAAGTAATTGTTTACAGTGAGCTGTGTAGGCTTTTGCTGTGGTCATTTGCAGAAGAGGGGCTCTCCTGGAGGGTGACTTGCCTTAGAGGTTGTTGACCTTGGTTAGAGCAGCATAAAACTCCTTGGAAGTCCTTGTAGAGCTCAGAATTGCATTTATTATTTAACCTTAAGTAAATGTAACATTAGTTTCTCTCTTTGCTGTGAGGCATTTGGTGCAATACCTGTGTAGATACAGACACTTCTATTGATCTAAAGGGAGTCTTTGCTAAATTTAGACCAGACGAGTAATGATGGATGGCGAAAATAAGATCGATTTTTATCTGTTTTCCCTGTATGATTTATGGCTAGGGCAACTGCTAAGCTAAAAGGAAGTCATTTGATGATTATTGCTCAGTGCTGTTTTACAGTAATGCCTATGAAGTAAAAGTCAGTTAGCAAATAATGAATTCTAAAACATCCAATAATTGTAGATTTTCCAGTTTTTTCAGTATTTGGAAGTGGAAAGTGCTGTAATGTAAATTCAGTACCTTTCTGAAAGCAGTAAAGCCATATAATGAAAGATTGATGTAGAAGATGGAGACCAAGCCTTAAGAATGTCCTTTTAAGGAGCTGGTTTAAAACACAACCAGCAATACATTTGATCTTGTAAACTAATTTAACTAACAAGCAGTTAATTGTCACATCAGTCTTTTGGAGCAGTTGCTGGGAGGGCGCAGGCTAGCAAAGCCGACAGAAGGACTTGATTTCTTTTTTTCCTTTAAACTTCTAACTAAAAACCAGTCTAAATTTTAATGCATTGGTTTACTTAAGATCTGACTCTGCAGTTGATAGGCTTAGCATGGATTTTGGATGCATAGGGAACATCTACTCTGCAAGTACTTTAAATACTTTTTTTTTCCTGGTTTTGCCCATTTGTGCAGACCAGTCTGTTCTGCTGAGCCAGCTCCATTGAGCTGGGATTCATCATCCAGTTAGCCCTGAGGACAATGCCAGGCCAAAATCGCATATTCTAGTCTTTATCCGCTCCTTTAAGCTATTTAATTCTTTGCTTATCGATAACAATTGCTCACATGCAAAAACCACCAACAATGCCTGGTTTCTCAAACTGTGCTTTCTTTTGATGACCCAGCAGGTAGACCCCAATCGCAACACTGGTGGTTTTGTCTCTTCTTTGTCGTATGTCCTTCTTTTCAATAGTGGAGAGCAGAGCACTGGACCAGGCTAAATATGCCCTCTGATAACCACGGTACTTCTAATCCCCCATAACTGCCTCTGCAGCTTTTTCTTGAACAGTTGTTATACGTTGGCGTTATTACAGTCTTTGCTTTTCAAGGTGCACCACAGCCAGCAAAAAGAGCCAGATACAAGATTTTAAAGTCCTGCTGTTGCACTTCTTAATATAGCACCCTCTGAAATGTGCTGGAAGGGCTGTCTACCCTGTCTGCGGCATCGCCTGAATTTCTAGCTGTCTCATCAAAAGCCTGTTCCTGAGATGTGCCGAGTGCTTCCCAGGGCTTTGCTGAGCTCCCCTGGTGCTGTCACATGTGGTGACACTCTGGGCCCCGTGGGACTGAAGCCTGTTTGAAAAATCAACCTGTGAAGTGCTGACATGGGGTATGGCCACTAACAGCTTGCGTTGATCCAGATGTCCAGGCTGGGTCCTCCTGAAGCTTTAGACAAGTAAGGTGCATGGGTAAGAGCTGTCATATAGCTGTTTCAGAGAAACAGGGTGAAGTTTAAAGCAAAGGTTTTAAGAAGATTAGAAATGTCTGCTGGGTTACATCCCCAGCAGTGACAGCAGGAGATGCTGTTTAGGACCAAACCTGACTACTTTCTGAAGTCTGTTTGCTGCAGAATGTGTTTCTTTTCTCCAATCAAAATATTAGAGTGAAAGTAAACTGTAGCTAGCTGTCAATATCTTAGGGGTTTTCCAGGGGCTTTGACACTCCAAAATGGAATACCTGTGATAAAGTAGTTGGGTGCTTTTGAGGATGAACCAGCTCTGTCAGGAGGCATGGAGCAGGCACTGATGGATGTCAGTTCTTGTACTGTTACTCCAAATTGCAACCCCACCACCATTTCCATACCCAGGTGAAGGTAAAGCTGGGCAGCAGCAAAACCTCCTGGTGGGATCATCACCTGTGCAGTGTGTGCTGCTGCTTCAGGTTGATCAGTGGTGGCACGTTATGGCTTATACCAGTCTGAATCCAAATACACTTTTGGGTTTGCACAGACATTTTGGCCAGCTGTTGCCTGCGGTTCAAAAGCTCATCACCCACCGTGTCTCATTTTATGCTCCGGTTTATCAGCTGCAGAGGCCACCTCTGAATTCCTGTCTCCTGGAGCAGTTTGAGACCCAGTGCTGTTGTGGGTCGTGGTCAAAGTGTTTCTGGTAGTGAATGTGCATGAAACTGCGCTGTGGCTGTGTTGCAGGTCGCATGCTGGATGTCACTGTCATCCCACTGATCTGATTGCAGCTATGGAGGCTTTGCCTGAGCTTAGAAATGGTTCTAAGCAGCTACAGCCCTTGCTAACAACAACAAAGCTAAAAAGTAGCAAGCATGGAAAACAAGGTAGTTGGAGAAGTAGCTGAGCTGGTTGCTCAGGACCAATTCATCCATCTTCTTTTCATGCTGTGTAGGTGATCTCATTGCCTGCTGTCCAGATGCCCCATGAATCAAGGGGTGTCACCCACCCTCGGCATATAGATTTGCTGCCCTGTGCTCTTCCAGCAGAGAATTATTTATAACAGGGCAATGAATCCTGCAGTGGTAGGTTATGTGGAGTTATTTATGGGAAGGAAGGGGTCCCACAGCATTTCTAATTTCATGCATGAATAATTCTTATGTGTCCCTGACATTTTTTGTTCCCCCATGCCTGGGCCTTGTCTGGTGTTGAGAGATGCTCATGGGTGTCAGGAGTGTCTTGAGTCAAGGTCTCTCACATCTCAACCAGCTTCCATGGCCGTAAACTACTCTGAAAGGCCATTATTTTGTGGGAGCCCTCCAGGAATGCCTTTTAACTGAAGTCAAGTGTAGTGTTATTAGCAGGAATTGTGTGAGCTGTTAGGCAGCCCTGCTTGAAGCCAAGGGGAATGAGAAAGGTGGAGAGGAGAGAAACTCAAGACATGGGAAAGATGGTGGTAAGGAGAGATAATAGGATGATAATGTACCTCATAAACAGAGAAATAAATCCCTCCCCATCCTGGCTACTTGAGCGGTTGCAGTCAGTAGCAGGTACAGCTGTTACCTGTCCTTGGTTAGTCCCTGTGCCCAAGCTGCCTGTGTCTGTGGCCGGGCAGCAGCTGATGTGCCACGTCTGTGCCCCAGACTCCTCCTGCCAGCAGCATTCCCATCACAGCAGCTGTGCTCTCCCCAGAAGAGCCACCTGTTTCCCTTGGTGTTGATGTAACTCAGCTGGTCTGCCCCGTGTTTTGCCAAGGATGGAGGGGAAGGAGAGGGAGAGGTGCTTCAAATGCTGGGTTCCTGTGGTCGCTCTTCAAAACCCAGATGGGATTAAAGGGCAGGGATTTAAATGGCATCAGCAATACACAGGCATGGCACAGCCAGCGTTGGGCTGGGGACTGACTGCTTGCTGCTGCGTACAGCCTGCCTTGCTTAAAGTGAGGTATGTAAAATGAGGAGAGGTGAGGCACTGAATTTTGGGGCTCTTTAACTGGTTATCTATAAATAGGTAATAATTGCACAGCATGTGCAGGGCACCCCCTGGTTGCCTCTATACTACCTTGCTTGGACCACCCCTGCTTGGCAGAAATGACTGCTGCCCCAGCCAAAATCACCCCAAAAGATGGCATAGGAGGCTGAACAAGGGATTCCAAGTGCAAATACTTAAAGCTTCATGATGTGACAGTGTGTTGTATTTTCTGTGTCCAGATATTTCCATGCACTAGTATTGCACTGGGCTGTGCCATGGTATGTCACTGGGTCACAGGGAGATTGGGGCATTCAGATCTCTGGGGTTAGCAAGCCTGTCACTTTTGTCAAGCTTTTATGTAGGTATATCAAGAGCGAGGGACACCGGCAATTGCAGGTCCTGTCCTATGAGAAGCACAGGGATAATTTTGGGGTTTTTACATTTGTTTGGGCTTTTTCCCCCTTTTGTCCCTTTGTAGCAGCCTGGGGGGAAAAAATCTAGGTGAGAGAGGGATGTTTCACAGAATCATCTAGGTTGGAAAAGACCTTGAAGATCATCTAGTCCAACCATTAACCTAACACTGACTGTTCTCAACTACACCATATCCCTAAGCGCTATGTTTGCCCTGTGCAGGATGCTGTTTCTCCTAGCAGTGCCCTGAAGACAGTCACGGAGCCTGTGGGCAGCCTCCCTCCCCTCCCAGAGCTCACACCCGCACATCACATCTCTGCCAGGGATGCAGGTTCCTAGTTTTTAATTTTGGGGAGCCTGGTCAGAGTTTCTCTTATTATCAGCTTCCTTTTCTTACAGTGGCCAGTGCTCAGATGCTTTCCTGGCTCTGCTGTAAGCGTGCAGAGGAGCTGGTGTTGGCACAGCAGGTTCCCAGCAGTGGTGGTGGTAGCTGCTGAGTGGCTCTGCTGGTCCCCTCGTCTGGACAATGCTCTGAGGATGGCACCCAGGACAGCTTTGAGCCAAAAAGGGAATTGCTCACATTTGTGTCACTGTGGTGACATGCTAAAGCAGAACTGAAAATCACAGTCCGTACTTGAACGGACATTGCTTTGAGAAGTTGCATATCTGTCTGAAAATTATGTTCCACAAATAACCCTCAAGAGTTCATAAAAGCTCAGCTGCGGGAGGTAGCGGTGCCACCCTTGAAGAAAGAGGGAAGAGACTGGCCTGCCTCTGGGGAAGGCTTCCATACTTGCCCTGTGCTTAGCTTCCAAGGAAAACTCCTTCCTGTGGGGATGCAACCCCACCCATGCAGAATTAGCACCAACAGTTGGTGGTGGCTGCAGGAGCTGCTCTGTCCTCTCTCCAGCCCTGGGGAAAGCAGGTGTAGGTTTTACCTGGCTCAGCCCCTCACCCCTTGGTGCACAGGTGCTGGCACCCAGGAGGACCATGTGAGCTCAGGATGTCTTGGGACATCAGAGCTCTCCTATGGAAATACTAGAATTTACTAGAAAACAATGGGTTTTACTTGGCAGACAGGGCTTTGCTTTTTCAGAGCAACACACTGCTGTTAAATTCTGGGTTTTGGGGTAGTGGTCCTTGAGCGCTAAGGGACTTAGGAAAGCTGTGGGAACCTGCTATAGTCAATCGTGTAGGACTCATGCTGGTGGGGAAGGCTGATGTCTCATTTTCCCCCTCTCTTCTAGCAGTACTCTCTGCTGTTGCTTTTGGCTCCAATCTTTCCACCCATCCACCCACCGGCCTTTTATTCACCAAAGGGTGTAGAAGAATTTGCAGCAAAAATAAATGAATTTATTTTCACCCACCATCCTTGTCGGCTGTGTGGGGGAGAGCTGTGCAGCTCCTGATGGTGGAGGAGAGCAGGAGAGGAGGCTTGCGAGCACAGCTGGGGGATGGCATGGCATGTCCTCCTTGGGCAGGAGTGGTGGGTGCTTTGAGTGGAGGGTAAGTGGCCATTACGGTGCCACCACTCTCGGAAGGCCTTGGGATTTGGGGCTGACAGCAGTGTGTGGAGCCTGAGGGCAGCCTGTACTGCAGAAGAGGGCTGTGCAAGTTAGAAGAATGCTCTTGTTTGACCCTCAAAAGCTGGGAATCATCCTTAAATTTACAGCAGAAAGACATAGCAATTGTGCGTGCTTTCAGGCCCCAAGTGCCATCAGCTGAGGAACCATGTCTGACCTTGCTGTGAAGCGTGAACAACCCAAAATTATCTTCCTTGTTACACACCTCACAGCCATTTTGTGCTTTTTCATAGATGCATGCATCCCAAGGTTTGGGGTTTTTTTATAGAATGGTTTGGGTTGGAAGGGACCTTTAAAGATCATCTAGTCCAACCCCTCTGCCATGGGCAGGAACATCTTTCAATAGACCAGGTTGCTCAAAGCCCCATCCAACCTGACCTTGAACGCTTCCAAAGATGGGGCACCCACAGCTTCTCTGGGAAACCTGTTCTAGTGTCTCACCCCTGTCATTGTAAAAAATTTCTTCCTTTATTACAGCTTTTGTCTCAGTTCCTAAAGTGGAAACTCTGTGTGGTAAGGCAGCATGCTGGGGGAGTGGAGAAAGCTAAGCAAGGTGGTGGTGGTGGGCTTTCCATGACTGCTGCTTCTCACCTTCACCTGATGGCAGCCTGAAGGGGCCGGGTCAGATTGGTAATCAAAGAGGCTTGGTGTTTGGCTGGAAACAGCTAATGCCTCCAGTAGGTACCTCCAGTACTCCCAAGAGGTGTTCATGGGGCATCTGTAGTTAAGTGCAAGACATCCATGAAGAGCAGACTTGGAGTGAGCTGGAAGGGCTTTGGATGACTGTAGCAATGAGTTGATGGGGGACCCCAGGAGATGGAGGCAGATGAAGGCAAAGGCAGAGACGTTGCCACGGGATGAGTATCTGAAGGGCAGGGAGAGTCGTAGCCGTCAAGGTTTGTGTTTATCTTTGCAGCAGTGATTATTTTCAGATAGCAGTGTGAGAGAGTAAAACGTCAGCTCCTGCTATTAATAGCACTGCAAACAAGGCTGTTGCTCATTACTGATAGGTGAGATGAAGTTAATTTTATTTCATCCTAGGTGTGAAAAAGTGCAAAAACAAGACATGCTCCGAGTCAATCCCCTCAGTCCAGAAAAGATCTGGAAGAGAACCCCCCAGCCCTGGGGGGTGGCAGTGTGGGGTGGTTTTCCCAGGGTGCTTCCACCCTGCTTCAGAGTGAGTGCTGCTGGAAGAGTGGATATGGTGAGGAGCTGCAGCTGGCTAGGATTGCTGAAAACATGTTGAGTTTGGGTAAAAAGCAAACTGTAGACCTTCAGGGTTCCTGCTCTGAATCTGAAGGGTTTGCCCAGAGGAGAGAAGGTCTCAGCCCAAGGTCAGCAGCAAATGATGGGACCCCAGAACAGCTTTCAGTGGCAAATCCCCATCTGAATGGGATGCAGCTCCCTGGAGGAGGGATTTGACAACCCCCTGGGTGAAAGCTGCTCCTGGGCTTGTAGCCACCTTTGGAAACTTGAGGTGTCTTTAGTAGGCTGAAGGATCTGGCCACTGGTGATTCTCAGAGCAGGTGCAGACACAAGGTGGGTGGCAGGGTAAACATCTTGGGGATTGATGGCGCTGGTGTAAACAAGAGCCGAATACAACTCGCATTGTTTGAGCAGATGTGTCCTGTCTGCTGCTAATTATAAGCATTGCGTGCACAACACACTGGGAGATGTGCCAGATACTATTTCTTTTCACGTTGAACTCAAAATCATTATAATTAAGATTTAAAGTTGTAAGTATAAACTAACAAGGAGTGCGGGTGTGCTGTCACGCTGCTTGCAACCGGGCTGGTCCCCACTGGGGTGGATGAGTGTGAGGGTACAGCCTCCATCCTGGAGGCTGGTTATAGGAGGCTGGGGGTGTGAAGGGCCTTGTGAGCTCTGATGTGGCATGCATGCCAGATTTGGATTTTAAATAGGCAGAAGACCCAAAAATACTAGAAACGTGCTGTTTTACAAATGTGGGAAGTGTTGCTGAGTGAGCTTTAGCAGTCTCTTGTGCTTGGTGGGCACAGAGGAGAGGTGCTTGCTAAGAAGGGAAAATCATGAATAAAAGCGGGAAGCAAACAGGGAAGTCATCGCATAACCTCCGGCCGAGAGGAACCTAGGTTGGTGTCTCTGGTTTGAGGAAAATGAGGCAGACTTGCTGAAGAAGCACCAGGAGGAGGTGCTGTGCATAGGGCTGGATGAGAGGGATGCGGTGGCTGTGCCACTGGCTGTGGCTTGGTGGGCACCAGTTGATGGCTGGTGTGTGGGTGCTTCTTGGGGCTGCCTCAGGACCAGGTGGGTGCTGGGGACAGCACCATGTGCCCCCAGGGGAGCATCCCACCTCTGCTCCCCAAACATGGTGGGGCTCATGAACCCCCTTTTTGGACTACACTGCAGGAGCTGAAATTGGTAGCCATGCATGTAGGGGTGAGGATCAGTGTGGCCCTAATTTCGTGGTGTGCTTGCTGTGCGGCCAGAGGCATGTTGGATGGGCTGGGGGGTGCGTTGGGCGGAGCTGCCGCGTGATGAGCAGTTTAAAAACAGCACTGCGGAGCTGAGAGCGGTGAGCTTTCAGCCCTGCGATTTGTATTCAGATGGAAGGTGGCTGCTGGGTTTCAGCACTTGTAGGTCTTCATCTGGGGTCGTGTCTGAATAAATTAATGTTTTGAGATGCGGGTGAATGCAGGGGAACAAGCCGCACTGTCAACGCAGCAGCGGAGGAGAGACATCTTAACTGCTCATGATAAATGGGTCAGGATGGGTCCTGGTGTTTTAAAAATTAGCTGTTGACCTAGATAGCGACAGCATAATGACTTGCTTGCAGTGGGAACAAAAGTGAGTGTTGCTGGAGCTGCAGATCAGTCTGAAGGTGGGGATGAGCCTGGTGTACTGGGTTGAGCCTGGGCTGGTTCCCCGTGCCTTGTTTGTACCCAGCTTTTCCTCAGCAGCTGGGCTGTGCCGCGGGGAAGTGCGGAAGACCTCAGCCGTTTCTTCCTGATGGCTTTGCCGAGTTGCAAGGTGCATTTGTCCCGCAGGCAGCAGCCCAGGAGACCTCCCTCTGCCCTGTGCTTTGCTCTCCTACAGTAGCGAAGGACTCTTGAGTTGCCTTATTCGTTACACTCCTCATGCCCTGCCCATTTTGCAGGGGGAGCAGTGCTGTGCACCCCTGAGCACCCATGCGGACTGTTTAATGCCAGTCCTTACTGAGACGTGCCATGCACTTGGGTTGGGGTGGTTGGCAGGGTTGATACTAAAGATGGAGCTGCTGCCCAAGTCAGGTTTTCTTCTGCTTAGCCTGTGGCAGGTTGCAGTGTGCCAGAGGTTTCTCCTGTGATGGGGTCCTGTTCCTCCTGAACACCGAAAGTCAGCACTTTCCTTGGTGAGAGACATGTCAGTGCCCCTCGTTAGCTGCTGTAATTGAATAGTGGCTTTCTTGGGTGTTAATTAAGCAATATCCAAGCTAAGGTCACAGTTGCCCTGCGCTGACAACACTGGTCATCTTAGTTCCTTCAACAGGAAATTTTTCCTGATTTTTTCCAAATTTTTCCTTCACCAGGATTTTCTGTAAAGATCTTTAGTTAAGACCTGAGTAATTCGTTACTTGAATTTCATTTGCGGTTTGGGTGTTTTTTTTTTTTCCCCAAGTCCCCTTGCTGGTGGGGCCAAGGGATGCTGTAACACTCCAGAGTTAACAGCAGTTTCTAATTGCATCAGCTTTACTGTTTATTGGCCAGTACAAGCAGTGGGGTGGGATGGTATTGCTGCTTCTCTCCAGCGAGGTTGAGTTTTATTTGAGCTTCATAACTGGGGCTGTGGTTGGAGTGCTTGGGACCGCAGCGTGCTTGCTCCAAGCCGAATTGGGTGCCCTTCAGGTTGCTGGGCTTTGATTAGATTGGTTTTTGCTTTGGCCTCTTGAATGTAGCATTGGCCTTATGGACCCTTCGGCCCCATGGCAGAGTGGCAGTGCTGACACCCCTGCACCCCCAAAGCGCAGCCTGTTCGTTAAGCCACGTCCTCGTTCCTGGAGCAGTGTGCCAGCTGACCGGCACCGGGGCACAGTTCAGGATGCGCTGGTTTTGCTCACTGAAACTCTACATGTTTTTGGCCTGAGTTGCTGGAGCACTGTTTCCAGCTCAGGAGATGCTCTTGCCTGGCGCAGGCCAGCAGAGGAGGAGCAGCAGCTCCAAAGCAAGGGAGACCTGGCCACAAGCATCCCAACCTGTGGGGGAAAAGGGGTGAGTGAGCCTGATCATGGCTGTGCACAGGAGATGCTCTTTCTGGGGGTGTATATGGCGTTTTTCCCTGTTGGTGCTCTGTTGGCTTTCGTCGTTCCAGTTTCTCACTACCAGCATCTTGCTGCCCAGTTTAGATTTTATTTGAAGCTGTCTTAGGCACGTCCTGCACTGAGCTCCTGAAGTCCCCAAGAGAAGGATGCACTTACATATCCAGATGTGCATATGGAGAGGTCAGAAACAAACCAGCGAGTCACTTATATAACTTTTCATATCAGGTCCTCATGGATGGAGAAGTGGGTGGCAGGAGGAGTTACTGGGAGCCCTGAGCCATCAGGGCTGCTCCTGCATTGCACCTGGAAAACAAGATCCTTATGTGTCCCAGCAAGAGGTTGGGACCATGGCTTGGTGTCTGGCCCACAGCAGGTACAGGTTTCCCAGACCTAGGGAGGCTCCACCACCTCCCTGTGTCCCAGCCCTGCCAGCTGTGACCCAGGACTGGGGCTTCTGCCCTGTTCTGAGCTGGCTCTCTGCCTCTTGCCGCAGCACCGGGAAAAGGGGCTCAGCCTTTCCCTCCTTCACTGTCATCCCAGTTGGGTCCTGCCCTCTCAAATAGCTGAAGATGCTTTGTGCACCACCCTGTGCTTCTCCCCTGTGGGCTCCCTGCCTGCTTGTGGCCACCCCTGCTCGCTTTGGAGACCACGGGTCTGCCCAGAGCACATTGGCAGCTCTCAGCGAATGAGCCTGGTGATGCGCTGCCCGCACCGCAGACGAGCTGTTTGCCTGGAGACGAGAGCCGCTGGAAAGTGTGACTCCCAGTAAAGGAGGAGTTTGGCAGCAAAGCATACGAGGGGCTGCCTGTGCCGCTGCTGGGTCTCAGGGTGGGATGCAACAAGCAGCCAAAGATGGGTTGTGCTGTGCTGGGGGGCATCTGGGACTCACTGCAGTGAAGTTACTGGTAGGACAGGAGAGCGCGATTGCGTGCGGGTCAGAAGTTACGCATCAAGTGCCACCACGAGCTGAGGATCAGTACCTGTGTGTGATGGCAGCCCAACGCACTTCATAATGTTTGGTCCCTGCGAATCTTGTTTTGGTTTGTAGTGACTTTCCTGTGCATTTTCCTTGGGAAAACAACATTCCCTTCAAAGCATCAAGGGAAAAGAAAGGTTGGTCCTTATTTATGGAGGTTGTTAGTCCCCACATGTGACAGAGAGGTGATTTCTGACCCCAAGCCCAACGGGTGCTTTGCCTGCCTTGCCCATCCAGGGTGGCCGGTGGCTACATGTGCTGCTTTATCTCCCACAGGCTCCTGTTTCTGGGTCGCTGTCCTGGATGGCAACGTAGTGGGGATCGTGGCAGCGCGGGGCAACGAGGAGGACAACACGGTGGAGCTGCGCCGCATGTCTGTCGACTCCAACTACCGCGGCAAAGGGATCGCCAAGGCCCTGGGCCGCAAAGTGCTGGAGTTTGCTGTGCTCAACAACTACTCCTCCGTCGTGCTGGGAACCACAGCCGTGAAGATGGCAGCCCACAAGCTCTATGAGTCCTTGGGGTTCAAGCACGTGGGTGTCGTCGAACATTATGCCCTGCCGGGAATGACGCGCTCCTTATTGGAGAGAATGTTTTTCCAGGTCCGCTACCACCGCTACCGCCTGCAGCTGCGGGAAGAATAAAAAAAAATCCAACCAACCAAACAAAAAAAAATTATTTTTTTTCCTCCTCCTCCTCCCCCTTCAAAAATAATAAATTACCCTTCTATTTCTCGTCACTGTTGATTTGCCAATTTGGGTTGAGTTTTTGTTCCCTCATGTCATCTTTTGGTTTGCTCCGTGCAGCTCGATCGGCCGGCCGAGCAGCGCTCCTTCCTCGCATGCTGTAGGTGGTGGTGCTGGGAGTCCTGCGACCCGGCGGGGCAGAGCGGAGCGGAGCGGCGGCCTCTCCTTCCCAGGTACCTCCGTAAAGCACAGAAACTTAACTGCAAAATAGTACCACTGCTCTGGTGTACATAGTCTTCTCCTTTTCCAAATGTAAGATAACATAGTGATGCATTCATAATAGTGCAGAAATATTACTTGAATGCAGTTTTCAGTATTTCATGCACCAGTAAGTAGAATATGCATTCGTCTTACCGTTATTTACTGGTTAATAGTTTTCAAAGAAAAGGTGGGGGGAGCAAAAACCCTCCCACCTCAACCCGCTTGCTACAATGCATGAAGAGGAAAGCGCGTGTACGCACTCAAACACATCGCACTGCCACCACGGCACTGGTGTTGCACTTTTTTTGGATGTGCCTCATTCTGCCAAATGTCTGAGAGACCCTGGGTGCATCCGATAACCACGACTCCGCTCCATTCCCCCCCTCCTTCCTAAGCCAGCACAGACTCGGACCGGCTGAACTCTGAGCCCCATTGTACCATAGTGTGAAGTTAAGATCAAACCTAAATATCTCCTCCGCTGTTCTGTAGCCACGCGTAACCTGCAGTCCTGGGCCAGACTCCGCATGTGCGTTGGACTTTCTCTTTGCTGCCTTTTGGGGTTTTTTGTTTGTTTGCTTTTTTAATTTTATTTTTAAGGGGGTTTTTTGTTGTTGTTATTATTTTTAGTTTTGGCTTTTGCTGAATGGTGTCATTGAGGCGTAATGGAGGCTGCAGTTCCTATGGCAACACATTTGCACATTAATGTGCGTACCAAATCTAACCACTTCAGAGAAGCAACGTGTGAGAGATAATAGCATTTTGGGGAGTGCCGGGGCGGGGGGGTGGGGGGGGGAAGAGCGTACTTATCTTAACCAGCTGCTTGTTTGATAAATGTAGATGGCCTCACTGCAGCCTTCCATCAAAGGTAATTAACTGCTTTAATGATGTCAGATTTGTGAATTGTACAATGCAAAAAGCAATGCAAAGCAGATTCGGCATGTGTCTGTACCCGGTATGTATGTACAGTGCCTGCCAACTAAAGAATAACCAAGACTACAGCTTCTTCTAGCCTGAGATATCAACTTTTATAACTTATTTAAACAAATAGCAACTTTGCATGAATTATGTCTTGGGGAAAAAGAAGATCAGTAGGTTTTAATTTTTAAAACGTGGTATCAGAAGTATACAGAAAACCATTTCTGGCTGCACTTAATTTGGGGTGGGTGGAGGGGTTCAGCTCTGTTAATACATTTAAAGGGAAAACTCCTTTAATTTAGTTCCTGGGGAAAAACAAGTTACTATTTTATGAAGTATTATACGTGTGGCGGGAGGGGGAAAACCCCACCACCTATCATGATGAACTTGATGAAAGGGTAGAGCATGTGTTAACCACGCTTGCACTTGCAAACACAATGGAAGCATCAGCGGGAGAGCCCCAGAAGGGAGGCGGCTGGCGTGGGGCGTGGGGAGAGGAGAGGAGCGGTGGGACAGAGGGGCGGGCAGCACGGACCCATGCCTGGGATGCTGCCTGCATCTCACCCGCACAGAGGAGTGCCCTTTCCTCTCCAGCCGAAAGCTTTCCCAGCACTGAGACATGGCCGGCGATGCTGAATGAGAGCAGCGGGGAGGGGGCTCGCCCCATCCTCGTCGGGGTGCCGAGATGGAGGAGCCGTTTGGCACAACCCCAGTAGCGTGCTCAGTGCTGGGCTCAGGCTTGGTCCAGCCTGTAAGGAGCCGGAGGGGCAGAGTCCCAGTGTGTGTCCCAGCAATAAGGGGGGAAATGAGGATGGTGAAGGGCACTGTAGCAAGAGACCGTGAGCTTAATTAACAAAATTTCTGTATGGGGCACTATATTTTTAAAAGTCTTTCTATGCTGTACATTTCTCCTGAAGCTGAAATAATGTACTGTTGGTAGGGGTTTTTGTATAGTGTACAGAAATTGGCAGAATATTTTCTTGCTGCATTCAGTGATTTATTAACCGAAGTAAAATAGACAAATATAAAGTGTTAGCAAAAGTTGAAAGAAAAAAAAACACAAAACAGTTTGTGCCTTTTTTAGTTTATTTTTCTGTTGCTATATAATCACTGCACTAAAACCTTTCCAGAGGGGAAAAAAAACAAAACCTAGTCTCTTAATAAGGGAGGAATACATAAAGCCTAAATTGAGCATTAATTTTTTTATTGGGATATTTAATTAAAAGAATGTTGCTGGTTTTATTTGATACCTGTGCCTTTGTAATAAAACTCCACATCCTGTCAGAAAAGCCAAACCTGGAATAAATCCCACCAGATCTCACAGACACAGAAGTACCATCAGGTTACCCATATTTTCTTTAAAACATGTAAACCTTAACTGATGATATTACAGTATCTGAGTGTATAATACCTGTTCAGTTGCCTGGGAAATAGGTGCTTTGGAAAGGTGCAGCTTTCGGGGTGCTGTCTACGTTCCTCCCCGGGCACGCCGGATGCTGGAGATGCATCAATAAGCATTGAGTCGTTGCCACTTGGCCAGTAGCTGCCAAGCAAATTTCTTCTCTTAATGCTTCTGCCAGTTGCTTTGTGACCGGGCTCTTTGGAAGAAATCCAGCTGGTTACTCCCAGCTCTCCAGCCAGGGCAGCTCGTTTCTGAAGGAAAGGGCTGGCTGCCAAATAGGCTGGGTTTTGCTTTCCTCGGAGGACGGAGAGGGTGAAACACCACTGATCACAGCCCTGGTTTTTATTGGGAAGCCCACGTGGCTGCCAGAGCTGCATCCCTGCTGGCAGCAGTGGGACCGGGGGTACAGGACCTCCAGTGTTGTTTGCTTTCCCACCCAGAGCTGCTGTGAATAGGATTAGACAAGATTGGGCTTAAAAGCATCAAGTGATACTGCCGTTTCATCTGCATTCATGGGAAGCTTCCCTAAATGTGATAGCTCAGGGCTCAGCTCTGGAGCCAGAAGGTCGCTACTCTGCATGGCCACAGGGCTCTGGACCACAGCAGGCTCACCCACTGCCCCCCCCAGGGTCCAGCCTGCCTTGCCCCCACTGCCGGGGCCAGCGTGCTGGTAGACCGTGGTGCAGCTCACAGGGTGACATGTTGAGGTTGAACTGCCTTTGGCGGATCCATCCGTCCACTCTGCCTCTTTCAGGGTGCGCTGGTTTAAACAACATTGCATGGAGAAGATCCCAGCTCATCGGTTGTGCCCCCCAGTACTGGCTTTGTGGCACCCCCTTTGGGGAGCTGCTTGTGTCTACACCAGATACCTGTGCTCGCCACGTCCCTGCATCGGGACCGCTCCCATCCCCCCTTTCTCCGGGCTTGACTCTTCCCACCCCAGTTCAGTGGCTGGGTGGGTGCAGAGCAGCACAAGACGGTTGTGGGCTTGGTCCTGATCAGAAGAGCTTGTGATCTTGGACCTGCTGCCAGATACCCCTTGAGATCCTATTGCCAGTTGTTGATTCTTAATTCCAACAGAGACTCATGTCGGTGTGAGATGGGAGGGGATGCTCCTAATTTATTTTGGTGGTTTCTCCTTCCAAGGACACTTCTAGCTGGAGTGCGCAGAAGAGTGGAACGACTTTTGGGTTTTAGCCTCCGTAAACATGATGGCTTGTAAGACCACTTCAGATTTAGGTGGAGGAAGTGTTGGAGATGTAAAGGAACTTCCCCTAGCTGTGCCAGGTGCCTGCTTTTACTTCGCTGTGCAGGCCAGTTGTCACAGGCCGCTGCCCCTGCGCTGCACACCGTGCGGTGGCACTGAGGAGGCAGTTTCCTCACCTGGCAGCTCTCTCCTTAGCGTTGTGGCTTTTTCTGCTAATCCCTGTGCAATGGGCACTGCTCGAGTGTCCTCTGCTCGGAGGGGACTGGGGCAGAGCCCTTGCTCCATAGGAGAAGGCACCAGGTGTGATGTCCAAAAATTCAAAAAAAAAGAAAAAAAAAGGAGGAAACTGCATTGCTGTGGCTGAGGTCCGCAGCCTTGGGGCTGCCCCAGCCCTCCAGCACAGCCTGGGCTATTCCCTCCGGAGTGAGTGGGAACACCCTGCACATCCTGAGCAAACTGGCATCTCAAGCACTTGTAATATTTGGCACTAAGCTCTGTGGGAAGCTTGGCCCCTGAACGACTCCAGGCCAATAATGCTGAGCAATCAAACCAACAAAAAAGTGATTTCTAATCTTACTTGAAACCCTTGAACTGGTGTTTGTTGTAAATTCATGCCATGTTTTCCTTTCAGTGAAGCAGACAGCACCTGCATTTGCTTAGAAATGGCAGCCGTAATTCATCTCTGCTGGGAGATGCAGAAAAGTTTGTGGCAATGCCATCAGCTGAAAGCTGTTCCTTTCCCTTACTTTGCTGTTACCGTGCGGTACGTGGGACGGTATTTCTGAGCAAGGCTTCACCTCTCCCCGAGCGTGCTGCGGGCTGTACCCGCACACAGCACTGAGTGTCAGGAGCTGGGCTCTCACCTGCATGGGCTGTCCGCTCCCGTCGCTGCAGCACGCACAGCTCGGGGAGCAGCAGGGGAGGTTGGGGCTGCTGCAGGGCACTGCCTGCTTGGGGAGGAGAAACGCACAGCCACGGGGTATGGTGGCTGCAGGGCTTTTCAGGCTGGCCATCATGGAAGGAGATAGCTGGCAGTGTAGTCACCCCTGTCAGGGCGAAGCAGGCTTGTTATAAAAGGTGTTTGTTGGAAGCATGATGAGTTTGGTGGTGTTATAAGGAGACTGTGAGGATGATCTGTGCCCTTCGGCTCTGAGGTGCAGTAGCACTGCAGGGTTGAGCTGGCTGGCGGTGTGTACTGAGGGTGGCGTGGGGCACAGAAGCAGGTCCAGCGTTTGTGTTGCTGCAGAGGTAGCTGCACCCCCAAAGACAGCGTCACAGCTCGCAGGGCACGAGTTGTTCTGCTACATGCAAGATGGATGCACCTAAATTCTTAAGATCCCAAGGGCCAGCTCTGTATCTTGACTCATTTCAGCATCACCCTTTAGCGAAATCAGGGGGTAAACAAACCTGGGGACGTCTGTCCCCAGAGCTCGGACCCGGACAGTCATTTCCCCCCTGCACCTGTCCCCGTGGGAGATGAGGATGATACTTTAGGTCATGATGTCTGAATTTAATAGTCCCCATGTACGCGAAGCAGGACTAAGGGTTGGCCTGTGGCTGTTGGGGTTCGGATGTCCCTGGGGTCCTGGTGCTGCTCACCTGCAGCGGGAGCAGAAAGTGCTTGGTTCCTGGGGGGGATCAGGCCCCTTTCTTGCTGTGGCCAACTGCAAGAACAGAAAGCCCAGTGGTCAGAATTCCCGAGGGAACTGTGGTTTCACAAAACCTCATCATGCTCCTTGCTGTTGCCCGTGGCTCACTGAACCATACCCATGCGTGATGAAGGTCTGCTGCCTTTTAATTTGCCACATTTGCTGGCTGAGGTGCAGATGGATAGAGACTGACTGCAGGGATTTCCGAATTGCCAAACACACGAAGGCAGGAACCAGCTCCAGTTACCTCTGAATTAACAATCTCATTTTCAATTGTGCTGGGAGCCTGTGTTTCATTAGCACTAGTGTGATGCTGTTGGTTTGCACTCTATTTAAAGCTTAATAAAGGCATTTTAATTCCATGTGAACTGGAGTGTTGCAGTGGAATATACTGTACCACATAAAGAAAACAAAGGGATGCAAACTTTAAATAAGCTTTAAAATGCAAAAGGATAATTTTCTCTATTTTTTTTCTCCCTCAAAATAGATCCACACAGAATCTTGAGAAAAAAAATGGTGTGCTCTTGCATCCCTCAGTAACAGAGACTATGCACAGAGATTATGCTTATCTCCCACCAGAAAACTGCTACCTGAATGGTCGCTTGGAGTTCCTTTCATTGAAAATAAAATAATAGAGTAATTTGAACAACAGACTTTAGTTAAAACACACTATCATTTAAAACAGCAAGCTCTAAGTCAGCATTTGGAGTTTGATCACTGTTTAAAATCACTGTTCAGTGCTGCCTTTGTATTACATGATGGTCAGCTGTGGGAGAGAATATGCTTTTAACATCTAAATAGTAGAAGATGGACTTATTGAGACCAAGAGCATAACAAATACATAATGCAACTGTAAATTTATTTACGAGTAACATGTTTGAATGCAGAAGCAGCTACTGCTATGTAAGCGTAATGAACATATAGCTAACATTGTTTTCAATTTCTTTTCCTCCAAAGCTTAGTCCTTTTGACTTGTAATATGTATATTTGCTTTTTTAAAAATATAATTAGGTTTAACAAAGCATCCGTTGCTTTGTGAGTTGTACTTATGATTGTGCTGGGCTGTTAGCTTTAAGCAGTTTGTGTGCTTGTGTTATTTTATTAAAGCAAAAGTCTTCTTGAGACAAATGCGGTAAAGGTAATGGGAAAAAAAATATTTTTTTGGTAGTGTTAAGCAGATGTGTGGTATGCATTTGGAAAATGTCCAATGTCATTTGAAAAAAAAAAAAACCAAACCAAAACTGGGGCTAAATTGCTTACCAGAACTGCTCATGTTTAAGGCAGTGGCTTTTTAGTTCATGGGTTACAGGCTAAACTCATGCCTAAATAGAAACTCGGATTCCCCCAAACAGCCTCTTTACTCTGCATCTCTTCACCGTTGTACAAGACCGATGTGAAATTAGTCTTGTGTTTTCTATGTTCAGCATAGTATGTACTGTACTTTGTAACGGGAAGTGGCTACAAGTCCTCAAAGAAAAACGAACATATTTTAAAACAGCAATAATTACCACTGTAAAGCAAATGAGCACGTGGGGGAGAGCACAGGGAGATAGTTAATGAAGATGATACCTTTAGGAACACACTGGCGTCAGTGCTGCTACTGCACCTGGGGAGCAGGATTAAGTACTAGGAAAGGCCATCGGTCTCTGGGACTGGACTTCACCTTGGCAGAGAACTTGCCCACGTAGGATCCTCCGCCTGAATCATACTGTAAGTCCTTACACAGCGCAGGTTTTTCACCATAGTTTTAAGGGTGAGTTATTGCAAATACCGTTCCTGGTGGGAGAGACAGACACAAGGAAGAGCTGTTGGAGTCACACAGAGGAAGGTAAATGCTCATTGCCGTAGTCTCGTACCCCAGTGTACTCTACTGCTGCACTACTGGGGCTCAACAATAGCAAAAAATAGAATAAATGAATATAATTTTCTTACAGAGGGAAGTGGGAGTCAGCTCTGTTGGAAAGCTGTTTGCATAGCGTTAAGGCGTATCGATACAAACCAGTTCCTCTAGCGTGGCAGGACGTGTTAAGATGTGTGCGAATTAGCCCTTGGTGTGCTTTAGGCATCTGAGCTCCAGCCTACAAAGCGTTATCCCGCTGCGGCGTGGTCTCTCCATCTTCTGTCGGCAGAGCCCCGGGAGCCAGCCAGCTCTCGAGGGACAGCAGGGTGTCCTCGGGCAGGGTCAGGCGAGGTGCTCCGGACAAATGACTTGTAGGTACTTAAGTTCTGTTCCTGATGGCCGCTGTAACTGTGAAAATTAACCAGACCTGCTGTGATAAATTTGGTTATATAAGGTTTATTTGGTTAATTTTTTATAAGTGAAAACTGAAAAGATGAAAGAGAATTGTAATATGAAAGCAACTGCTGTAAATAATGTACGAATGAATAAAATCTAAAACTTATGTCAGTTTTTTCCTAAACTGTATTGCTGTCAAGTTACTGACACCACAGTGCAGATGGTGCCTGCATCTTTTCCAGCTCCCACTCCAGCATGGCCAAACACCACTCATTCCCGTCATGCATGTCCAGTCATGCATGTCCTTGGATTATATTTCCATGCTGTTCCAGCTCACTGACTAATGCTAACATGTTCAGAAGTGTAACTGTTCTTGGAGCTGCATATAGCAAATGTGGAGCCACCCCTGGGCATTGCATTGCAGGTGCTGCCCTGCGATGGGACCCTGCCCAGCCCTGGCCACCAGGCACAGGATCTGCCTAAGGCCACATGCCTCCATTTGCGGTTTGAGCATTCGCACCCAAAATCCCACCTGAGGTCGGAGGTTGCCCTGAGAAATGTCCCACCGGAGCAGAGGAAGAAAACAAAACCACGCGGCGTTGTCTTTTCTGCCACCCAGGACATGAAGCAATAGATCAGGCATTGTTGGTGAGGATGCTTTTGTGGAGATGCATCTGGGGGGGTCCCCAAGCCACATAAGCCCCTTTCTCTTCCCTACACCTGTGCATTTCCTTAGGTAAAAGCCAGCACGAATGGGCTGTTCCCCACTGTTTGTGTGTTTAGACCTGCACGAGGCTGTTTCTGACCAACTCTTGAGCATCTCTGAGGCAGGGAAGCGCTGACCTCCGATTTGGGGAGGGGAAATGGGGCTCCAGCCTTCGGCCCAGTTGGATACACTTGCAATAAAGTGATAGCCATTGAAATGGCCTCTGGGGATGTTTATCCCCAAGAAGCAGTTTTTGGTGGCAGTTACAAATGCTGTCAGGAGAGCTCTGCCAGCCCGCGGCTCAGGGACAGCCAGACAAGACACCCCCCCCCCCCACCAGACTGGCTCTGGAGATCGCCCAGGCAGCACCCCCAGCAAGGGCGCTGGGTGCTATCGCCTTCCCAGCGGTGCGGGTTGAGGCTCTGGGACGTGCAGGGTTATTTATCTGCCTGAGCACTCGGGCAGCATAAGGTTAATGCCTTTGTGGTCTGGATCCTGCCCCTATCACTTGCCTGCTTTATCCAGATGTGCAGACACCCGATAGCACTATCTCGCTCAGAGGAGGAGTATAAAATACACCTCTGGGACTGATAGTGAGGTGCTGTGGGATTTAGGGGGGTTCTGGGGGGAAACAGCTGTAAGTTCATGCATGTGCACAAAGTTTATTTTATACCAAAGCTACCAAAAAAAACCCACCTTAAAACTGCTTCAGTGAAGGGGGAAGTAGTAACAAAAGCTGTGCTAGTTTTAGAAGCTGTATTGTGTGTGTGCTGTGTGCCTTAAAGCACCTCAATTAACTGCTAATTGGGCTCTAATTCTCCACTAACAGGCCACATATCCCTGTCCTGGTCCTCTGTTCTTCCCCTTCACGGTGGCTTGCTTCAGATAAAAAATTAAAATTCAGGAAGACAACGACTTTGTCCCCCTACCCTGTGTTCCCAGGCACATGCCTCTAGATGAGACAGGACCTCGTGATGCCTTCCCCTGTTGCAAGCTGCCCAGCACACCCACCACCTATATATACCTTAGTGCGTCCTAAAAAGCCAAAGCAAATCAGCAACGCCCCCCCCCCCCCCCCCCCCCCCCCCCCCAAGCTGTTCCCTCTGCTGTAACCATGGCCTCTCCTCAGCGGCTTGGTGCTCTCCCAAGAAAAGGAAGGAGGCTGAGGCTGGAGCCAGGCAGGGAGGCACCCAGATCTAACAACTGAGCACATCCAGCCCATAAAACTGCTTTTAACTTGGCCAAACAGCCACCAAAATGTTCCATCTATCTAGCTATCGATCCAGCTGTCTACCTTCCGTCCATCCATCCATCCATCCATCCATGCATGCATGCTGGCCCACCTTTTGCCAAGCGACAGAGCTGTAAGGCCCCACCCATAGGTTTCCAACCACGCTCCACCACAAGCCCACTGCTCACCCAGGCAGCTCCTTAGTGCTGACTGTTTTGTCTACTACGTAAGTTGAGCAAATGGTGGCAAGCTCTGGGGGACTCTGACTTTCCTCCAGTCTTCCCTGTGTCCCCACACCTGCAGGGGTTGGGGTCATTTATCTCATATCTAGACTTTGCCGGGAGTCACAAACTGGACCTCCTTGCGCTTATCTCAGCAGCAAGGGCTGGTCAGCAGCAAGGAAGATGATGTGACCCTGTGCCTTATGGTTGTGGGTTTTTTAATACAGGCTTAGGTGTATTCTGAGTGCATCGAGGAGGGTATCTTTGGGCTACGATGCACCTGTAGCAGTAAATGTGATGATTGTGCTCACCCTGGTGGGACGCGTGGTCAGGTCCAGCCCTGCTGCTCCAGGCTGCGTTTCTACTCCATCAGCAGCGCCCCTTTACAAGCCATCCCACCACCACCTGCCAATCTCACACGTCTGCTTGGCTTCAGGCAAAGGAGCCACTGCTAAATCTAGCAATAGCCAGAGTCTGCTTGGAGTGCTTCTGAGAGCATGGAGGAGTCAACCTGAAGTTTCCTTCACCTGTTTGGAGTCTTTCACCAAGCTTGCTGCTACATTTCTGTCTCTATTCCCCTAAACATCACCCTGGTTCACAACACCCCCACCTCTGTTACACAAATGTAAATACCACAATTACCAGCTCTTTCATTTTAACAAATAAGAAAAACTCATGTATTCCAGTGAAGGTGAAGGTGTCCCATCCCAAGGACTATTTTTTATTGCAATTATTTACAACACTACTGGTCAAAGAAACAAATCAAAACAGCTTCTTTTTACTGCCACATCATCTCAAGGTATGGCCACACTCGTCTGGGAAGAAAAGACCTCAGAGAAAGCAGGCTAAGGCACCGCAGGATGTTCGCTTGGCTCCCTAAAGCCCTCACAGCCCAGAGTTTGGCATAGCACTTATGTGTTATTGACAGGAGGCATTTAGGCCCTGGCAGCTCTTGCCACCAAAGTTCTCCAGGTTGATCTTACTATGAGATGAAATCTGTAGAGCTATCAATCAGCTCTGTCAACAGCAATTACATATAAAATGTTGGAATATCAACTGTCAGTATGGGAGGAAGATGGACCATGTTTATGGTCATTTGTGCTAATACAATTTCTTATAAAATTTGTCAAATTTTTCAAGACATTAGCCTATTAATTTCCTTGAGGCACGTTTTCATTCTGTTCTGTGCTTGACTGCATTTGCAAAGTGAATAAAATAAATTCAGCACCTGAGGTCAGTTATAACAGAAGAGGAATGAGCAATGTAGAGAGATGAATCTTCTCATATGGATGTCACAGGCAGGGTCAGATGAATCATGCTCTAGAAGTGCTCATTTCTCTCCATTAATGACCAATCTCAGGTGAGTCTAGACCAGCCCAGCAGTAGATGTCTATCCTAGAAACACCTAAGGTGAGATAAATCCTAACATGATGTCTCTGTAGAAAAGCTTAATTGTACCTGAGAACTCAGGGAAGCTGAAGGACAAACAGTATCATTCTTTTTCAACAAATATTCATTGGGCTTTAAAGGTAACTGATTGTATTCAGTCACCAAACCATAAAGCCTTAACAGTGAACTATGCTCCTGGTTGTTAAAGAATCAACGGTTTGGTGTGATGATAAAGACAAATTACTTGCAAAAGCTCAGTTGGTCATTAGTCTGGTCCAGCTCCTGCTGCGTTGGTTAGCTGCACTGTGGTTTCATCCACTAGAGAGAAATGTGAAAATCCATTACTCACCACTAATATACAGTCTAATTACTTAGATTTTTTTTTCCCTAAACAGGAAAGAACTGATAGAGTAGGAAAAGAAGAATAAACAGCTGCTTTGTGTTTCTCTGCAGAGGTTGGTGGAATGGAAGACAGGAAGACTGCAGCAAACTGGATTAGCTTTGACTCCTCTGTGTTACATGTTCTCATCTTTTATCTTGCAGCAACCCTGAATAATAGACATTAAAAAAATCAGGATCATTCTTTCAGTTAAGTTGTTTAGGGACAACTTTGCTTTACAGCTGGTGGGCTTATCAAAACAGAAGCTCCTACAGCCTTCTAAGCTGAAGAGACCTTGTTTCTCAAGTACAGGAGAGAACGGTCTTTATGACAAAATGGGCTTCCAAGATTAATCTTTTGTGCTCTCTTCTTTGTGGAAAGGTAGAGAAAACAAAGAAAAAACTAGATACTCAGTTTTACAGGTTATGACTTCTTTAGGAACATTTTAAGGAAGAGAAGAAGAAGCAAGAAGCCAGTGGACCATTAAAAAACCTTTAATTAATTGTGCACTAGGAAGACATTTTAGCAGAGCATCAAGGGGAAGAGGAAGAAGGCTCAGCACTGAACCAGAACCCACCAAGTGGGTCCCAGGGAAAGCTGTTCTCACTCGCAGCATCAGAGAGTGTTTGAAGGAGGGGTGAGCAAATGGTTACAAACGCTTGATCTTGGACTTTGCCTAGCGTGTAAGGTGCAGAACTTCTGTTCTGGTGTCCCATCAGTGATGAGCTTCTCCCACCCTTAAAAGGCTGGGAAATCTCAGACCTACTGCAATCATTAGAAGGGGAAGGACAAGCCTTCAAACCCACGAAGATCACACCAGAAAATTAATTTAGCATTGGATATTCTCCTTGGATATGGACTTTCCGTTGTTGCATTTTTTGGTGTGGGTTTTGTTTTGGTTTTTTTTTTTTGTGGATATAGAGGGGCTGAACAATCCAAGAGGTACTTGCAGGGTAGTTAGTCCTGTTTGGACTACTTTGGTCTGACAAAAGCCCCCTGCCTTGAAAAATTACCTCATGCTACATGTAAAAACTGCACAAATAGCTAAATTTTTGCTCCAGCTCAGAAGCTGGGTGAGAGGAGCTAAAACTGAGAGACTTTGTGCCAAGCCTCTTAAAGCTACATGCATGGCGTATGCTGGGGGAGCAGGGTTATGTCTGCCACTGTGGATGCCCTAAGGCAAACGTTCTCCAGCTAACACTGTAGGTAAATGCCATCATGAATATACACAGAGACAAATGCATGATGGAGAAGCAGTTCTTCATTTTAGTGCAGTATATCCAGCAAAACACCACCTAAAATAACTTTGAGGTTAACCACAGGTTAAAAAAAACACATTACATTTTATGCAATGGCTTCACATTGCAAAGATAAGCTTTCTGTGCAAAATATCTTCTAATGCTAGAATGAGGCCTAAACCAGGCTTTTTGTTATTATTAGCCTCTGTATGTATGTCAGTTCATCTAACAGCTCATAAAAATGTGTATTTCTATAATGAAGCTACCATTTTTTCTCTTATGACTGTACAGACCTATATTATACATTCACCTCTCCCACTGAGTCCACTGTAAGAAAGAGCTCAACTGGAGATACTCCTTTTGCATTGCGAAGTGTGGCAAAAGGGGTTCAAATGACAGGGAAAATTATACTGACCTGCCACTACCTCCGTGCCCATTAACTTTTGTAGGTGTTATACATAGAAGAAAAAATGAGCTCTGTTCATCAGTTCCATTTCAGATAATGGTAAGTGGGACATCAATGTCCTGGGAAGGGTGAGGAGCTGAAAAAAGGATGAGCAAATGAAAAAATGAAAAGCCTTGGGGGAAAAAAAAAAGGGGGGGGAGAAAAATAAACCCATATTGAAAACTAATTTCTACAATTGCAATAGTGTGAAAACTTTCCAGTAGCTGTCGTGCTACTTTGGTTCCCAGGCAGCAAAAACCTGCATGGCTGGCACTTGGGCACGTTAAACTGCAGCAAAAATGTCCTTGATACGCTATTAAATTTTCACAAGGCTGAGATGTTTTTCACTGATGCTAGATAATGAACTTTTTATCATTGCAATATTACTCTCCTAAATGTCAGATCACACACAAACCCCTTCAGTCTGACCATTGGGAGGAGGACTGCACTTCCCCTTTGTGCTTCAGGTCTATGCAGTGTTTAAAACCAGTATCTGAGATTTTGGGCATCCTGGCAAGATTCCCTCACTGTGACTTGCAGAAATACTGCGTTTAGTGAAGGCAGATGCTGGTCTTTCATTCTAACAGAGACACAATGGATTTTGATATGAATAGTAATGCTCTCTAGAAATACAGAGGACATGATTCAGCTGGCTAAACATAAGAATCTAGTATCATTTGAGACACCCTATGTTTAGACAGCTTGAAGTGAGCCCAAGCAGACTGTGCACTGCTTTAGGAGAGCTAATAAGCTGGAGAGGCAAGCAATATTGTTGTCTTCTCCCTTACTCTCATGCTGAGTCATTTAAGTTTATTATATGTTATGTTTGCATAGCGAATGTGAACAAGTCACACAGATAGCTTGAGCAGTTGCAAGTTATGTAGTCTAAAAAATAAATATCCTTTTCCGCTAAGGGATTGTCTTCCTAGAGTCTGAGCATCTGAGAAGCACAACTCAATCACATGATTATTTACTATTTCTACAGTAGCCTTTTAATTAATATC
Organism: Strix uralensis; assembly: GCF_047716275.1. NCBI lineage: Eukaryota > Metazoa > Chordata > Aves > Strigiformes > Strigidae > Strix > Strix uralensis. Next base: position 9,918,928 of record NC_133975.1, read on the forward strand.
AGTGTCATGGCACCTCTGGTCCTAGGAATGTGCCTTGCCTGTGCATAATTAAAAATAAATATAGATGCCCTGCCTAGGCATAATTAAAAATAAAGATAGATTTCAATATGACAAATAATAGTGAAATGAGCAGGGTGGATGATAAAACAGTTCCTTTGTCATTCACTTAAGCGAAATTAATCAAATCACTTTAATATGCTAATAAACTGCAAAATTATTCATTGAGATGGTTTGTTCCTTCGTCATGTCATAGTGTCGAAGGATTTGTCACCAGAGCTTCCTCACAGATTTTCAGCATTTTTTGCATATGTAAAGACATCTTAAGGGAAAACAGCATGGAAGCTCAGGCCCTACAAAAGGCCATGTCAGATGTGTAAAAGCTGTGAATTTAACATACTTCAAGCATGCTAATATAGAATAATATATCTGTCTTATTTTCCTTCCTGTACTCAAAAACTCATTCTTAGAAAACTATTTTTAAAAGCTGTATGATTAAACTGAATAAATATTTTTTCATTGATGTGCAACAGCTTAATACTCCTTGTATGTAAACAACTACATGTTTAATTGCAGGCCATAAAGCTCATTCTGTAAGCATTCGGGTGACTGGCCAGAGGCTGTAGAGCTATTGCTATTATATATTATTGTATAAAATCTGTGTTAGGTGAAGAATGAGGTCAAGGTAAGGAACAACATTCACAGAATCATAGAATCACAGAATCATCAAGGTTGGAAAAGACCTTGAAGATCATCCAGTCCAACCATTAACCTCACACTGACAGTTCCCAACTACACCATATCCCTCAGCACTAAGTTGACTCTACTCTTAAACACCTCCAGGGATGGAGACTCCACCACCTCCCTGGGCAGCCCATTCCAACGCCTAACAACCCGTTCTGGAAAGAAATACTTCCTGATATCCAGTCTAAACCTTCCCTGGCACCACTTGAGGCCATTCCCTCTTGTCCTATCAGTTATTACTTGGTTCAAGAGACTCATCCCCAGCTCTCTGCAGCCTCCTTTCAGGTAGCTGTAGAGGGCGATGAGGTCTCCCCTCAGCCTCCTCTTCTCCAGACTAAACTTTGCCCCTCTTCCACTAAATTAGCGAATGTTACATACCTCTGTTTAAATTAACTTTACCACTAATGAATTTAATAAAAGTTGCATGATTTACATGTTGTAGAGCTGATGAAGACAAGTTCAAGCCACTTTCACTCTAGTGCATCTAGCTCTGAACAAGATGTTCTAAACCAGAGTGGCTGTAGGTGCAATGCAGTCTTCAGAGTGCCATTCCCCAGCATATGGTGAGGTTTACTCTGCCAACTGAACACATTTTAATGCCCAATTTAATGGGCCAGAGTATCTTTGCCCCTCTTCCTCCTTTCCCTCAGGAATACCCATGGAGTGAGGCTTTAAATGGATTCCTCTGGGTCTATGAATCCAAAGGAGGTGTTACAGCAGGAAAGTAGCATGGTGCAGAGCTTCCTACAGGACCTTCACTGGAGTACTTGCTTACCTTTGCGAACAGCTTTGCAGCCCACGCTGTGCTTCCTGCTGTTGCAACACCACTGAGCTACTGAAACTGTACTAAGAATAAATTTTTGTTATGAGCATGGAGACACTTGCTGAAATTTAATATAGTAACTTTTTGGTTAGTTTACTGGGACATGAAGTTCTTGGAAGTGAGATACCTATCAGCGTCATTTTCCTGGTAAAAATGTTTTAATTAAAGAAAGCCATTTAGTTCTTACTTAATTATTATTTCTGGGAGTGCTACCAGGGTTAGACATTTAACTTGTAAATGCCAAGCATTTTGTCTATCCTGCTCAGTCTAACAAAACCTCTTTATGACTTCTAACTACAAACCATCCCAATTATTACAAGTCCAGGTCTTCAGATGGGTTGGTTCAATTTCCAGCCCTCACTTACTTTACAAACAGATGAAGAATCTGTTTGGCTTTGGCACTGGAGTCCTTTGGGGTGGACTGTCAGAGGTCACATTCAGTGCGGGTGACTCCAAAACAGTCTCTAGAGACAAGGCATGTCAGAGTCTAAGGAAAACAAGAAATGTAAGACCATTTCCTGTAAAATCTATTTGATACAGCCTGCCTTGGTAATAACTTCATGCTTGCCTCCTGATCACCGTCGTGGCCAGAGGCTGCACTTTCACAGTCCTGTGTCATACCCTGATGGAACGAGAGGACCACTCGATCCTTCCACAAGGAATTGATGTGAAAACCTCACTTCTCTGTAAGCAAAAATCAAGATCCATCCCAATGTACACTGTGAGGAGGAATGCCTTGGCCTTTAAGCAATAAGGTATCTGGAAGAGTGGTATGCAGACCTGATGGCTCAGATGAAATTTCAAAAAACCTCAGGCAAGAAATTGTGATGCACTCCAAGATGCTGGGAGGGCTGCTGTCAATTGTACATTGTGGTTCTCTAAACCTCTTGCAGATGCTAAAGCTACAAAGTAGGCTTGAGACTTTGAATCCCTGCACTGATGTTCAAGTTCAAAGTTATCAGTAACAAAGGGTTCAAAATCTTCCTGTTGCTTATTTGTGAGAAGCAGAAAGACATAGGCTTCTTTCCAGCATCTTCATGCTTTCTGAGTTGAGTCTTTTCCATGCAGGTTTCCTTTAGCCTCTGTTTCACCAGCTGGATTCTCTCATATCACTCATCTGTGGGGAAGGGAACTCACATTTTTCAATTGCATCTCAAAAAGGGTTTTCAAAACTAACTTTTAGTCCAAAAGCTTTACGAACCAGGCCACATGATGGTTTGCTTTCCCATTTCTCCAAGGCAGAGAAAGGACAAATACGGAGATTAAAGACTTAGTCTACAATGTGAGGTTCATGTAGGCAGTAAAAAGATTTCAATTCCACAGTTTCCTCACTATTACTAATGTGTTTAACTGCATCACAAACAGGACAATACTTTAAACTGGCAGATTTGGGAAAAAAAAACAAGTATAAAAAGAGACTTTGCTGTTGCTGGGGGAAGAATATACTTAGGCTAAGAAATAAAAAAATGTCATTGGCAACTGTTAGATACAGAAGTATCAATGAGCAAAAAAGAGCAGGAGGTGGAGTGGGACAGGGAGTGAATAACACCTACTGCTAAGATAATTTACTGAAAGAACTGAAATATAACAAAACTATAAATTAGTTTTAAGGCCAAGAGATCACACAAAAATAGCTTAAATTCTCATTCTTGAGTCAGAAGATGATGAAAGGGAAGCAGAGACAAGAAAGTGCATCCCTGTCTCTACGATTAGTGTGGAGCATGAAGAAGAAAGACATGCAGGAGTGATGCTGAAAGGAAAAAGCCTTCCAGCTCAAGGGCAAAAGACATGCATTTCACTGGGTTGTACCTCTGAGCAATTACACAACAGAGAGTTAATTCCACTTTGTTCTGATTTACATACAGTGACATGTTTAAAACTGTGAAGCATTCTCCGGATTGGAGACTGGAGAGAGGGTCTAGACTCTTCTGTGGGATACAGTAACTTGGAGGCTGGACAGTCATGGACAGGGGGTTTTTTTGAGCTCTCTCTCTGGCAGAGCGAATGCTGATTAGGTCATAGGCAGTGGCCAGCCCCAAGAGGAACCACGGAAAGCTCCTCAGCAGAACAGCCTGTAATCTGGGGGTTCATGCACTCCTGTGGATGATGGATGTTGAAAACCTTTCAGGGATTAAGGTTTCCTACACTTTGTAGATAAAAGGACAGGAGCAGCAGCAACATCCATTGCTCTGGCTGCCTTTTGAGGGAAGGAACTGCCTCCTCTGTGTTAGAATGAAAAGCCAGGAATATCAGTCATAAGGAGGCGAATCCCAGAAGAAGGCACTTAAATCCCAGAGGGGCAGAATCAATCACACTTCTCTGTGCACAGTTATTTTTTTGCAAGCTACTTAGGTATTCAGAGGGCTGGTAGGTCTTAGGCATTTTATTGAGTGCTAAGTGTGTATCTGATCCTAAAAATGCTACATGACGCTAACAGTCTGACAGCTCCTGCTACTCCTGTCAGGCTGAGTAATGCCCAGTAATCCTGATATTAACAGCTGATAAAAAGAAGGGTCAGTAGCTCATTTGACCCAAGCTGAACTTCTAGATAAGCAAAGATAAATTGCCCAGCTCAATAGTCATTTACGAACCGGAATAGCTCCCTGCATGGCGAGGATGGACGCACCGAATGCATGAGCAGGAAATGGGAGTGTTGCGTCTGGGTCTGGGGTGGGATACACAAATGCAGTTTATGGCCAGCTAGATAGAAGTGCAAGGTGTGCTATACTGCACATAGAGGAAGCAAAAGCTAATACATTTCAGATTGTGCCTGTCAGGTGCTGTTGGCTTTCAAAGCATCCATCCTCATGCTGTGTAGTTTTGCTGTTTCCATGCTCCCAAATGAAGTGACAGCAATAGTTCTGAATAGTCTTCAGACAGAAAAGGTTCAGTGTTTCTGCCTGAAAAGAGAAAAAAAAAAATCAACATACAGATGCTTCCCAGTGATGTTACGAGTTGTACTAGATGCACCATGCGTGGTATTGGGTACTATGAGCCTTTATGCCCATTTTGTGATTTGAGCTTGCAGGTTGCAGAGGCACGTTTTTCCCAAAATTGAAGCAGGGGAAAAAAATAATCTCCAAAGTCATAATTGCATACCTTAAACATATTAGGATACATGGAAACAATATTTTAAGAAATGTAGGTGCTGCCCAACATTGAAAGAAACCCAGCAATTTCTAATGGAAGACTGATGACCACAAACTTTACTCCCTGCCCAGTCTTAAGAAACTGTCTGCCAACCTGGGAATAGTGTTTTCTGTCTTTATGACTTACTGACCTTGTAACTTGTTTCTAGGGAGAAGATCCTAATTTGTACTTTGCTGTGTTTAAACAATCAAATAGTTTATGATGCTACATATAAAAGGCAACACTGACTTGACGAGCTGAACAGCAAGTCACGTACAAAGATACAGATAAAGGTTTCCAGTGCAGGTGTCTCTGGGACTTTCACCCGGCCCAGCTCAAGATGCCTCCCTGAGACTTGTGGAAGGGACTCCCGTCACCAGCCCTCAGATGGTGACCATCCATCCTGTCCAAGAGCTTTTTGATCAAGATGTGCCCCATTTCCAAGGTCCCCATAAAGCTTGCTCAGCAGTACATTGCTGCAGTCATTCCTGTAACACGTTATCCATAAGGAATTGGCAATGAACGTTCACTGGCAAGAAGGGAGATGTGCAGGGAGAAAGGGAAACAACAAAGAGCGGCCTGGAGACCTTGAACACTACTATTTTTTGCTTGATCAAAAGAACAAGATCCTTTAAAAAGCAATGGTGGGTCAGAAGAAAACCTTTAACCATTTTTCTTCAGTATGAAGAAAAATCCATCTGCATTAGTTGAGACAGACTCCACCAGAGAACTCCAGTTTCTCTATTCCAGTAAAACTCCAGTGGTTAAAAAATATCATTATGGACTCTTTCCCTGATGCAAATTAGAACCTGACACTGTCATCCAGGTAGATTGCAGAGCTGGACCGGGTGGGTTTCTAGCTGGGACTAACTCAGTAGGAAAGTAGGGTGCTTCAGATCTGCTACTGGTGGCTACTGAGACTCACAGAATAATTGAGGTTGGTGAGGATCTCTGATGGTCATCTACTCCAATCCCCAGATCAAAGCAAGGCCAACTTCAAAGATGGGTATGGCAGAGAGCTTTATTTCTTTTTACTTACTACAGAGACTGTCCAAAACTAGTAACATCCATTGTATTGGAAGCACCATCGCTTTTTCATTAGAGATGTAAACTGAGAGTCTGGTTTTATGGTGCCATTGAAGATCTAGTGGCACCTTTTCTGGTGCTATGTGTACTGTTCTCAAGGCCTTAACTGCAGAAGCCAGAACTGGAGTTGGAAAGGCTCCCAATGGAAAGGCTCAGCTGCTGTCCTGAAGGAAGATCAACTAAGCATAAGGACATTGTGACACATATTTGTCTACCCTGTTCTAGAAATGTATAGTAGCAAAGATCCAAAAGCTCTATTCAAGTCCAGTCAAATGCTTAATTATCACTAGCATTCTTTAGAAAGGCTTGCTTAACATCTTCCCTAGTTATGCCTTCATGAAATTTAAGCCTGTATCTTCTCATTCTATCTCCCTGGGACCTATAGAGAAGTTTATTACCGTCTTTATGACAGCCCATTTCATACTGGATGACTGCTTTAAGATCTCTCCTCAGTCTTCTCAAGGTTAAATGACTTAAATTCTTTCAGTCTTTCCTCACAGGTGATATTGTCTATAGCTCTGATCATTCTTGTTGGTCTCTTATGGATTCTTGTTGCTTCATATCTTTTCTGAAATGCCGTTCTGAAAATTGGGCAGAGCATTCAGCTGAGCCCTTGCTGGGGCTAAAGTTAGTAGAGGGATTGATTATACCATTCTTGATCGCTATGCAAACACCTACAACTCCCCAGGTCTTTTCCTGAAATTGACACCTAACTAGCCGTTCCCTGCATTTTGGGAAATATGTTGACCACATTTGGGTAGCTAACTGGTTTTGCTTATGTGTGAAGCTTTGCACTCATCCTCACTGAATAGCTTCTTTTTATGCATTTTATACTATTACTCCACTGTGTTAAAATCCTTTTGAATAATAAACCTGTTGGCCAGAAGGATTTAAAGCAAGATTTAAATTTTACAAAAGCAATATAAACAAGACTCAGAAGCTTCCCAGAAAAGAAAGAGATGACTCATTATCAGAAAAATATTTGTTTTACTGTGCAATTATAAATGTCTGAGCAATGAATGGCCCAGACTGGAGGGGTAAAAGAGGTGACTACCAACCTGATTACCAGGGAATGGAAGGCGTTAAGGGATATGGAGAATGCCAAGAGAAGGTTAAAGTTTAGTTCACTTATGACAAGCAGTGAAAGGACTAAAAAAAATTCAGCTCCAAAAGAAAAATCAAATGTATCACAAGCCATAGTGTCAGAAGCAGCACAACACAGTCAGAGAATTTGACTAAAGCCCAACATTTGCAACACTTTTTTAACCTCATCTGTGACCCACAGAGGCCCCAAGGGAAGATGTTGACTTCTCCCAGCTCATGTGTTACAAAAGCTCATTATATTTAAAGGAAAACCTCCCTGGGAAGCTTATTTAATTTAACATCACAGTTCAAGTGAATGGATGGGAAGATAAACAGAGATGGGGATTGCTGGCAGGCAAGTGGGGTGGCCCAGCTTTCAAACTGCTGCAGAATTTATTCATTGTGAAGAAATGAAGTTCTTATAGGTGTCCTTCACATGCAGTCTGGAGTCAATCATCAGTCTGAGCTGGCTTTGGGGCACAGCTTAGAGTTAAAAAGAGAAGGAAAAAAAATTCTGGCAGAAGTCCTGAGGAGACTTGTCTTCTTCACCTAACCAGATACCAACAAGACATTTAGGATAAATCAGCAATTAACTAATTTCTGGACTCAGCTGGATGTGGACTAACGGATCAGTGCAAAGATGCCAAGGTAATCCAGGGAGAGATCTAATTTTGCCTCAGCCAATTCTGTACAGAAATGCAGTGTAACAGGCAGCAGCCACTTGTGGGGAGGATGGAGGCTGATTCTCAGGAGCCTGTAAGTATAGTTCTCTGCTTAACACACAAATTGGAAAATGGGATTGTAATCTGATGCATGACACTTTTGAGTAATTAGAAGTGAGAAATTCAGTGTGCACAGCAGATGAATCTGCCAAAAAATGAAGGGGGAAAAAAAAAGAGAGAATTTCTACAGTCAATTTTTGATACCATAGAAAAATGAACAACTACAGTAAAAATATAGTTAGCCAGAAAACAGTCTCCAAAATGCCATAAATGCATAAATGCCATGCCAAATGGTAGAAGGAAGCAAGCTGAGGGCACAAAGGTTAGAGGCAGAAAAATAAGCAACTTTTTTCTTAACTTGTGGACAATTAATAGTGACAGTTTTACTACCAATAATAACAGTATCTATGACAGGTTGGCAATGGATTAAATTATCAGTGTAGATAGCAAAAGCTGAGGAAGAATCCAAAACTTATCCAACTAATTAGCCTTGGAGAAGGTGACATGGACCAAAAATAAGTAAATGTTGGCTGGAAGTTGGACCTCCAGAATTCAAAACACAAGCAGAAAGGATAACAAATTACCTGGCTTTACAGTGGATAATAAAGACACACTTGATAACATGAGAGGGTCTTACAAAAATGGGTGGTAGAAGTGCACTTCAAAGATGTCTCAAGAGAACCAGCTGATTGTAGGCTGCTGTTTCCAGTAGAGATGAACCGATTAGGCTGGGGAAGTTTCCCAGGAAGGCAAAGATAGGACACGATTGAAACTTATTTTAAATCCCAGAGACACCCTGCCTACTAAAACTATTGCAGAACAGCAGAAATAAGAACTGATTCCTTTCCACTCCCTGAATGTTTCTGACAACCTGCTAATACCAAAAGGAAGTACGCCAGCCAAAAGGGAGCCCGTGAGCCAAGGAATGTAGTAAATGCTGGCACAGAATGAGGCAACACAGGTGGGAAGGAGGAATGAAATCCCAAAACATTTCTGGGGCTTCTTCTGGTACGACACTGTATACTTTAATGCGGTACAGCAGAATATTTGACAGGAATTTCTGGTTTGTCTTTCAACCAAATGACTGCTGTTGTCCAACTGAAGAATGACATAGGATCATAAGAAAATTCAGGTTGGATGGGACCTCAGGAGGTCTCTAGTCCAACCTCGTGCTCAAAGTGAGTGAGCTATGAGGTCAAGACCAGGTTATGCAGGGATTTATTTATTCAGTCTGGTCTTCTAATGGTGAAGCAAGAAGAGACGTTTTAGGCCATTGAGGAAATGTATCAGGAAGGCATAATACAACCTTCAACCCATTCTTTGGCCTCCTTTTCAAATCAGATTAAACAAGAAAATGAGATGAACAAGTTCTGTTGACTTCCAAAAATGAAATGAGTTTACTTTTAAGGGCCTTTTCTTAACCATTACCAAGAACAAATGATGTCCTGGATGTTCTAGCAGATTCATTCTCAATCTACTCTGTTTTCAAAAACGGAGAGGTTTTTTTTTCCCCTCGTGTTTAAAACATCTTGCTCACATAGAATTTGAGACCAGTGATTGAGCTATGGTTATTATCAAGTTGGACCAACATTCACGATCAGAGTCCCACCATGCCACAGTGGTACATGGATATTAAAAGATTCAAGTCCTGAGCAGATATGTATTGGTCATGCCATGCCCATGCAAATGCCAGCAAATAGCTGTGCTGTTCCATTTCTCACAGACACTGAGTTAAAGTGTTTTAAAATACCGTTTCTTCCCCACTACTCCACATGTCAAACAAAAGATTTACAGATGATCTAAGGGAAGAGTCAGGCCACGAAAGACACAACTGAAATTAAACCCAAAGAGACAAATTAGTTCAAAAGGGGTTATTACTGTGCTCGGAGAATCAATTAATGAGATTTCTGTCCACAAAAGATAACTACACAGAGCCAGCTATTCGTGTCTCCCCATCTATTCTGTGATCTCCCACACTCATTGATCAGTACTTTAGTAGGGTTTTGCACTTCAAACAGAAGTTTTGTCTCTTGCTCTCCCAGTATCTCTTCATAGGTTGTGAGAAAAAGGGAATAATTTTAGAGATCAAGTTGAGATTTTTAAGAATTAAAAAGGGCTCTTATGATTGCTCCTACTCCAACTTACCCATGTTTTACAGTCCCTTTCACAGAGAACCAAAATAACCCAAAAAGGTGGTTATTTATCATAATAAGAGTCTTGAGTTCTCCAGTGTGAAATTATTGTCCCACCCAAAAGGAATTTCTGGCAGTCATCAAATACAGAATATTTTCACCTGTATTTATTTGGGAGGAAACTTGTGGTCAGGACTGGCCTTGATTCCCTATAATGGCTCTTTAGATTCAAGCATGCTGCAGGGTAGCTTGCCTAGGGTTTGGAAAAACTGCAGTGCCTTGATTTTATAGTTGTACATAAAACAGCACACAGTGTGGTAAAACTGATACCTTGTCCTGAGGACCTTGATGGGAAATGAATTGCAAACACTACCCTATCTCAAGCAGCTTGTTCAAGGAAAATACTGCCATGCTAAGAGATATATACTTCTGCAATTCCATAATTTGAAAAATACAACTGTTTCTAAAACCTGTATTGCCATACAGGATGGAAGACAGTGGGAATGGATTGCAAAGTAAAAAAAACTGTCCTGAAGATTCAGCACTCTTCTCAATATCTGTGATCTTGTGAGTTAAAAACTGAGGAACTTTGAAGCCAAAGCACTTCAGCAAGGTCTGAGAAATCTAGTAATCCACAAGATCTATACCCTAACACAGTAGCACAGGGCAGACAGTGAAGACTAGACACTACCTGGCTATCCAAGGTGAAGAGAACCAAAAGATTGGAGAACACGACCCCGTATTTGTAATTCACAGTACAGCAGACGCTGTACATCAAAGAGCTCTGGTCTCCGCGTAGCTAAGCCACAAATCTATATATGATAATTCACTCACAGGCTGCAATTAGAGGAAAACACAGTTTCTTTACTGGAGAATCTGGAGCACTGGAAAGATATCCTGAGTTCATCATATGCATCCCGTAAGTTCTGGGGACACAAACCGCACCAAGTCCTGAGATCTTGGTCATCAACAATCCTCAAAAATTATGCCAGCTTGCCTTTTGCCCTCACACCAGTGTATGCAGAATGACCCCTCAGACATGTGTGATAAAGCAGTGCCCTTATTGCTTGGTTCTCTTCCTTTTGTTAGCTGACTCTTTGGAAATTTAAAACCAAGAAGAAAAGTTGTAAAAGCAGAAGGGGCAAACCTGATATCCACAGGCGTTCCCAGTCCCTCTCTGTGACACAAGGAGAACAAACTATTAACTTTGACCACTGTATGACAACCTATACAAAGTGCACACGCCTGGGGAACTGTGACTGACAGTCTTTTGTGAAAGGCTGTGTTTGAAAATTTGTTCTGTATGGTGACCTCTGCATTTCTGTAGCTTCATATTTGAACAGATGCCAATTCACAGGACAGGATCAAGGTTCTTTATGTTCTTAAGTGTGGGGGATTTTTTTGTTAGGCTGAAGGGTATGCCTAGTATTGTCCAGGACTTGAAAAAATACACTACCTATCTAGTTTAAAAGTATGCATCCTAAGAAACATACACAAGGTGGAAATCAGCTGGGAAATGTACAAAAAATGTTGACAACTTTAATATAGTTGTAAGGTTAGCAATGTAGCCTTAGAGAAGCAAGACTTAATTAGTACAGGCCTCCTGAAAACAGTAGGTCTTCAACAGGAGTGAAACAGATGAGAGAGTAGAACATTTCACACTTATTCAATGCCATTGCAAACACAGAAGGTTTGAAAATGGCAAAAAGCAGAAGAAAATTCGTGCAACCTGTTCTCTGTTGGTAAGGCAGAATCAGACTTTCTGCTCGCATGACCAGACGCAGTGTCACAGCAAAGCAGGCTGGATTCTCCCCCAACCAGATCAGACCCCCAATTAAGATGTAGAGGGTTCTGACTTTGCTTACATGATCACTGCTAATTTTATAACTATAAGAAACAATTTTTAGAAATGACCGACTCACTTCAGCTGACAGATTATGTATGATTAATATGCAATATATTAAATGTTTAATAGTTTAATGCCTTTAAGCGCAATGCAAAATTGTTTAATGATACAAATTAAAACTGCTGCAAAATGTCTGTAACTATACACTTTAAAAATCTAAATTAATATTACTTTGATCATTTGAGGTCTGATGCTGAAAGATACTGAACACCTCTTAAAAGTTTTGTGCTTGACATCTAAATAATTAGTTGACTTTGAGGACAGTTTCATATTCCACAAGCACGGAGGCAGAATTTGGCAACCAGTAATGTTATGAAACAAACTCATTTAAAGAATAAACTCTACAGAAAACCAAAATATCAATAACACATCCAAACATTAAAGTAGGAGCCTGAATCCTGAAAAGTGTAAGGCTGAATCCTAAAATTTATCTAAACAATATTTAGCATTACATCAGTAATAAAAATAATAGATTGGGCAAAACTACAATACTTCCTCTAAAGTATGCTAAGGTTGCAGTGTACAAACTGAGTTTGAAATTAATTTAATTGACAACAATCTGGTTATTTTTAATGCATTTAGACATCCAGTTTTGTTTACCTGTTTTGCTCCAAAATCATAAAGATAAATTAAAGTGGAGACTCTTCATTTCCAAAGAACTCTTTTTCTAAGTCTATGTAACATGACATTTAATACGTGATACAAACCAAGCAGCTGCCTTCTACTCACAAAATATAAAATAAGCTGAACACAACAGTTAAGCACTTGCTGATACAGTTCAAATAGTGCCAGATTAGAAGTATTTTTACACAAGCACTTCACAATATATTTAACATTAAAGTCTAAACATCCATCTAACTCAAATACATTTGTCATGTTCCCAAAGGGTTAATATTGTCTTGCTTCATTTCTTACATGTAGTAATTTAGTTCAGAACAAAAGCAGCTCCCTGCTGGTTACCTTGGCTAAAGGAAACACAATGAACTGGTAAAAACCAGTTTTATCTCACTGCTGTTGCCTAGGGCTACAGACAAAATGAAGTAAAAAAATTCACATGCAGAGTATTAGGTGCTTATGAAAGATCCAGCAGCGCTGTTGCCTAGTGATTCAGCGAGGAATCAGCATAGGCCAATGAGGTGTACGGGTACTGAATAACATCCCCGATGACTGCTTTACATCTCCTGCAATTCTGTCATACACCCCCATGATTTCCCGGTGGTAAGAATCACTTTTAAGGGAACCTGTCAGAAAAAAAAAAAAAAAAAATTAAACAAACAAACACATCATATATAGCAAGATTACTATTTTTGCTTTTCCCTTTGGATGTTGATACTGCTCTAGATTACATGCCTATCCAATATGAAATGTTCTTCATATCTATTAATACTTAATTATCACTACAATTTTGATTAAAATAGCTTAACAATTAAGACTAACTTTCAGTTCTGAAATTGCAAATACATGTTACTGAATTGCTAGGAATATGCTAAAGCAAAATTCATCTTATTATGCTTTTCAAAAGAGATACAGAATCGGAGTGTTTATAATCAGCAACTTTGTCAGTAATGCATAAAGATACTAGGGGTTTTTACCATCCAGTTTTCCAATTCTGGGTCATTTTTGTTGTTGTTTTGGTTTTATTTCAGTTTGTTTTGCAGTTACTGCTGCTCTGTTACACAGTAGACTTTCTGACATGAAAGGTGCCTCATTAGCAAAGACTGTATTTTGGAAAAGAAGCTACTTCAAAGATAAAGCATCCTTTCCTTAAAGAAGAAAAATAAATCTTTCCCCATTAAGACTATATGTGTGCTCTACTTTAGTGACATTTTTCCACCATATTAAAAAGTAATATTCATATTAACAGAGCACATAATACATATTTAGTTGAAATAAATGTGCTGAAGGACAGCAGGAGCATTTCACAAAAATCTTTTCATCTTTAACGTCTCTAGTCCTAAAGACATATTCTTACTGTATAGAAGGGTAAACAACATGAACAAGAATACAGATTTTTTTAAAAGATCACTCAATTTCTTCTCTGAGATCAAGCTGTTGGTTCTTTATGTTTTCTATCTGGCCTCTGCCACCAATCCATTTGCGATGCTTCAGAGAAAGATGAAGTATGCATTTAGTCTACAGTGCAGTAGGAGTAGAAGTTTGTCATGACTCCTACAGCAATTTGCTCAGGAAAAGGAGACCAAAACAAGGGTAATAAAACACGTATCTTCAAATACTTCTACTGCCTATTAAAAAGTCCTAATCTTTGAAAACCCCAGAGAACTACCTACTATCCAAGAATGTGGGTTTTTTCACCTATTAAAATGTAGTTGTTCTTTAACAAAGAATTACTGTTCTCATAGGAACAACATATTGAATCCATTTGTTAACACATTGAGTTTGTCAGTGTGTCATAGTAGACACCTTAGACAGAGGTGAAAGAAACTGTGTTCTAAGAGGGTGCGTCCCATTTTGTCCATAGGATATTAAAGCCTTCTGACAGTTAACGGTTAGTCTGAAATATATAACACTAAAATGATATTCTGCCCATGTAACTATGAACACTCTCATTAACCATGTAAACATTTGTCTTTCTTAGAAACCTATTAAATTGCTCATATTTTATTTCATGGCAATGTCTTCCTCAGGCAAACTACGAATGATGTTGTCTCTGACAAAGTCACCAAAAAGAGTCTCCTAAAACTATCAAGGAGGATCATAGTGTTGTTATTCACTTTATATACCATCAATGATACTATATTTGATTATCTTAATGAACCTTACAGCAGCATGAGTGCCAGGTGTCTAATATTGTCATTAAAAATATTTAGATGTAGTATACCTTGAAAAACAGTCTTGCTTCTTTTTTCAAGGAATTTCTAACAAAAGGAGCTAGGCAAGCACAGGTGTACACTGTAAGCAACCTATAGAAATGCAGTTTATAAAGCTTGGGAGTATCAGTGCAAGAAATGTATAATCCCAGTATGGCCAAAAGGTCTCCCTTGACCAAATCTGGTAAAGAGCAGTGCAAGTTCTTACAAGGGTTAAGTGAACAGCAAGGGGGTGATTCCAGCACGGGAAGGAGAAATAGTAATTTAGATCTCAGATACTCCTCATTACGTTCTTTCAGCTTTTGTGAGAAAGATGGGCTCCACAAGGACCCAGAAATATGTAACTGCAAGACCTCCAGAGAAAGCCTCACAAAGTGGCTGAGGTGCTGAAATAGACATAGAAGATCTGGAGAAAGAAATGCAAGCTAGGATTTATCTAGTAGTTTTCTTTTTCAACAGTTTCCATTAGTGCAACTCTGTATGTTGTAACCACTTCTGAAATAAGCAGAATAGCCTTTTTTCTGTCCCCCAATCTTGTTCAGTAATACTGCTGAATGAGTCATCTGGCAACACAAAGTACTCCATTCCTCAGGAAAGTGAAAACCCTTGGACTGTTGCTCACTTAATAAGTTTAGGGATTCCCAGGAACTATGGTCCTTTCTTAAGCAACAAAGGCTGAGCAGTAGGTTAGAGTGAAGGGTGTCAATCTTGTAGAGAGAAAAATATAATTATTTTATAAAATAATTATAATTAGGTCCAATATAGATAAGTACAACAGCTGTGTAGCTATCTACTCAGTTTTTACAGATGATGTTCAGGTAGATTATATCCTGTACTTTAAACAGTGACCAATGATTTTGTCTGCTTTATATATTAGGCATCCACATAGAAATGTTAAGAAGAGCAATTTTCTAAGTGAAAATTACTGAAGAAAGATCTTTTGCAACAATTTTTCAGCAGTAATGAATGCCTGGCACATTTAGAAAGCCTATTAAAGGCACATATTTCTCACTCTACCACACCCAACAGAAATTTCATGGCAATGAACAAAATAGATTTTGAAATTATCATACTGCATTGCTAAGACAAAGAGTAGACGACAATCACACTTTCCAAAATGGAGGTTGAGTTTCTTTCAGCTATTTTCCTTTAGAATTTTTATAGTAATTTTAAAAAGCAATTACCTGCACATATGAAAATGAAACTATTGAAGTGAAAGGCAAAATAGTTGTCTCTAGATTCTTAATATGATGATGATAACATACAAAGCTAAGTATGCCTGAGACAGTAATGGAAATTCAGAATTGTCCCTACCTTTAGTGGCACTTCCAAGGCTGTGGTTTGCTGCAGGGATTCCATTGTTCTTTTTACCAGCACTGTAAGGTAAATGTGAAAACTTACAGCTTTATATTCCATGTTAGAATTGTTATATAAAAAAAAAAAAACAAAACCCACATGCTTTATATTCTGTTATATAACACCTGTATTTCTACATTTTAAAAAATTAACCATTTACAATGTTTTCAGATTTTTCTTTTTAAGTTAAATTTTATCTCTTGTGGAAGGTTCAATTCCTTATTTTAAATTGAATTATTGACTTTTAGGGTGAAACTTGGAGAATTATTTAACTTATATATCCCATAAATACAGAAGTACAGCACTAATGTATTTTATATAGAGGTACAGAATGTCTGAGTGCTGTATTTCTCAGCTTTCAAGTACTCTTAACTATATGCTGGTGACATTTTATATAATTTAATTTTCTTGTGCAGAAAAAAAATCTTGAAAAAAAAATACTGAACTGTCTAAAATATATTATCCTTCAAAGTAAAAAGATCAGAGCCAAATTTTTTAAAAAATCTTCCCTGTGGGATAGTGGAGCTATGAAGAATCTAAACAATTAAACTTCAGTATGATTTATGTAACTTAACAACTCATCATGTCATAACACTATGTTCACTATTACTGTGAAAATGCATCTATAATTATTCCAAATCAATCATTTGGGATCAGATTTGTCATCCTTGGTTATGCCAATTAGTGTTTTGCTTGACAAAGATTGCTGCTGCAACACCATATTGTTCTAATAAAACTCAAAGAGAGATTCAATGGATAAATGGCTTTTAAAAAAGAAGTAACTTTTGGTTAGTGAAAGTGAAATCCCAGTACAAAAGTTATTGAGCAACCTTCAATGCTCTGACAGGATGGCTGACTAAATAATGTATGTCATCATGTGCCTTACAGAATTGAGAAATATCAGGGTACATAAGATGTGGTGATAACTGCTAGACCGAAAACCACATGATTACTTAGAAGCTTTCTTTGAAGTTACCCCTTGCGGCACATCACTGTTCTTTTGCAGCTGAGGTTAGATGCAAAGGAGTGACAAGAACTCTAAGAAGCTGAGTATGGTTGTTACTCTGGCTGCTTCCAAAACCTTTTCTAATGATGCCAGCAATGAAAAGTAGTATGTAATGTTTTGTGTCACATCTGTGACACTTGATAATAATGATGATAACTAGCTTCTGCCTGAACAGAAGTGGAGTGCTCAGACTGTGCTGGCTCACTCAGACTTGCGTGCTAATGAGCTGTCAGAAGATTCTCCATGAAGTCCAAATTATGCAGTAACTCAAAAGATCAGCAGCTGAAGTGCCAAGGCTGAGGGAACTGAGACATTTGTGGACACATCTACGTACAGCTACACTATGTATTTGCTTCATGTTAGATTTGAGGTAGTTTATGGTCCAGTGTAGGACATAGCATCGTTTTTGGAGAGCAGAAACAAACACTACAATGACAGATTGTGAAAGGGGAAGTGCTGGCTTAAATAATTATCCATTTAAAATCCAGTCCAAGTCAACATGGCTATTAACAGAGGAGTGCTGGACTGCCTCTGTCTTGAGAAGCCCACTCTGAATTTCAACAAGCTGCCAGCCCCAGGAGGTCAGCAATGCAGCAGACGTCGGGGCACTCCAACCAGGTGGCATGCCTTCAGAAGGCTAAGGGGTTTGCCAGTCAGTCCCTGGGTAAACATTTCTTCCATTGGTAAGCTCCCTACCAGGCTACGACTGCACAAAGCGAGAGTAACATCTGGATCCTGCACGTCTCATGCAGAATCACTCAGCTCTCTATGTTCCACCAAAGCACTCATGAAGGGCAGACTCAACTCTGTGCAACTTAAAATTTTTTGAGCTGTTAGACAAATAAACAGCAATAGAGCATCAGGGCAATGGGAGGAATAGGTCTTTTTGACAAAAATTGCTCCATGGACAAAAAAAGATGGAGTATAAATCAACAGCATCGATTCATGGGTTGAAAGATAGGAGTGGTATGATAAAGGGTGTTGTCTGCATATGCACTGAGTTAGACCAGTTTTCCCCTAGTTCTCTAGACCTCTGAATTTGACTAGTTCTCTCCCATGTAACTGTTATCCCCAAAAGGAGATTCATGATGGCAGCAATGATTGCAACATCTTTCTCTGTTGGTTCACACAGTTTTCGCTTAAATGCATCTGGCACATTCAGAATTCTGCTGCATTCTTAACTGCTCTAAATTTTAAAAAGCACAGATTAAAGTGGCCACATCAGTGAACAAACCTAATGGTTCCTCATTCGCTCTGACAACCCATTAAAAACCTCTGCATGGGTTTGCTCCATTTTCTTCATTGTTTTTTTCTGTGTCAGTTTGGCTCCCTGTTCTCTTTCTCATGTCACACTGACTTCTCCATCTCTTCCCAGAGTTTGGTGGGTGGCATAGTAAAACCATTCATTTCAAGCACTCTGAAGTTGGTTTGCCTGCACTTCAGCCTTTTGAAATCATATCTCTGCAAGTATCTGAAAGATTTGCCTACATGTACTTTACAACAGATTTTGAATGAAATAATAACTATATAATGAAAACAGAAATACCAAGAAAAATCAGCTGGGTTACCATTCCTGTTCAGTAGTCTGCTAAGACAGTAAACAGTGAAGAAGGAAGCATTTAAACTAAATGACAGTCTTTGCATAGAAATAAATAGGTAAACTGGCTGAATACAACTAGGCTGGAAATGTAAAGTTCTAGATTTTGGTGAGATTAAATTCTGGAACAGTCTCCAGTGGAAGTAATTTTTCATATGGAGATGACCATTTATAAAAGAGACCTTATGGCATAGTGGCATGTAACTGCAGGAGAGGTCCTCTTTAGTAATATGTATATAATATCTGATTCTCCCGCTACTCTCTCAAATCTCCTTGAAAACTCTCCTCTTTCTCAAGGCTCAAAATAAACAATCCAGACATAAACAACTGTATCTTCTTTTCCTCATGCGCATTACAGAGTGTGGTCACTAACAAAAGCGACTACAGTGTTTAAATAGATCTGTCTCTACCATTCTTAATTTTTTTGGGTTTTTTTTCTAAGATTGAGATTGGAGGCTTTTGGGATAATGATTATTTCTGTTCAGTCAAGAATCTAGTATATCTAGGGCACATAAATTATTAATTTTAAAATGTTCCTTTGCAGCCAGCCATACACTGCAATGACGTGTTAAATGCTGTTCTCCCAACCTTTGGAACTTATCTCTCAAAATGCATAGTCAGCAATTATGAGATTTGTTGATTATACCCATCCTGGAATGCTTTGTAAGTGCTAAGCATGTCATGTTAAAATATTATGTATGAAAAAAATGACAGCAAAGTGAAGAGGACACAGGGGAACTGAAAATTTAACGTATGCTTTAACATATATTAGATTTTCTTGATACTGGCCAGAATAAATATGGTTATTGAAAGTGTTGGGAATAGGAGCAAAGAAAAGACATGCATGCCTGCTGTGGAACAAAAGCTTATTTGTCCCTATCAAACTGAAGACATTTTTCAAGCTCACTCACCTATGAAATTATGACTTCAGAAACGTGTCAAAGCTGGCCAGACATATGATCTATGGAAAAGGGATTTTTGCAAATTGAAAGCTATCTGGAGGCATCTTTAGTTTCTGCACCAGTGTTTTTCAAGTTAGAAAAAGGCAGGGACAGAAAATGTCACTAACTTGTGATGACCAGTTCATTCTTTTGTTCTTCTGTTACTTGAGTCCCCTTTTGAACATAAGCACTTTTTTATGCAGCTGCCTCAGTACCCATTAATTGGGAAATTGCAGCAGAATAAAATGAAATTTCATGGAAGTTGTACATGAGCCAAAAATTTGTATTGGCAGATTTAAAAAAAAAAACTAAGATAATGTTGTTTAGGTAGTAATAATCTTAGTTGATCTTAATATCAAAATAAATAGGCTTGATTTATTCTGATTTTATTTCCTAGACTGGTCCTTTTGATCTTCTTACATTTAAAGTATTTCAGCTGAAATATTTTATACCTGGTAAAATATCAGAAAAATTGTTTTAAACTGTATGTTTTACATGTATCAAATATAAGAATGGATGCAGAAATTAACTTATTTAATTCTATCAATAATGTATGATTATAAATGACTTCTAAAAAAAAAACCACCTTTAAAAATTACCCTAATGCACTGTGATATTGAATACAAAGTACTGGAATACACATATTTCTACAAAAATGTGTTATTTCAAGTACCAAGTGTCTGTCATTTAATTATGCTTCTCACTAATGGATGCAATTAAGCAAGTATAGTGACAAGGAACAATCCACAGTAATCACCACTGGCAAAGTTCACCTTTCAAATCCAGCAGGTATATATGGAATACACATAAGAAGCCAGACCTTACAGTTGTAACTACAGGTATCCCTGTAGTTTTTGTAAAAAAAATATTATGCAGTCTTCATCCCAAAGTGTATTACCCCTTTTAGCAGCTATGCATTCAGAATAATCCAAGGGCAAAGAGGCATTTCAAACAGAGCATGGAGAGGTAGTCTCAGAAATAGTCTGCACAAAATGAAAAAGTGGGTTCTGCAATTCCTGAATACTCTTCCAGAGTCCCTAGACAGACTCACAGTTTGATTTGGGGACAGTCTGTCTACCTGATTACACAGACTTCAGAACTCAGAGATGCTGAGCTCTCTCAGATCCAAGAGCCCAGTTTTTGGCATTCCCAAAATATCATCTGCTTTTCTGCTTCCTGGGCTGCTAGAGAGCTCAGGATGAGAGGATGCCAGGCAGGCAAACTGGCTAGAAACCAGGCAGATTATTGGTGGTAAAGCCGACAGTCTTCTGCCAAAACCAAACCAATTTCTGCCAAATGTTTTGATTTGATCTTTCCAGGCACCCTCTGATAGAAAATGAGGATTTTTAAAAAGCTCTTTTGCTGTCTTGTTCTTGTCCTAAACAGAGAATTGAGGCAAATAATATGCCATAACTTTGTTGAAAATTACACAGTTCAAAGTAGTTGCTTTATTGTATTTCAAAGTATGTCAAAATTTGTACACTCAAAGTCTTTTTGTAAATAAATGATGTTTTGCCTTGTCCATTCAGAGTGAACCGTATGCATACTATAAACCTATGGGTGATGGATTCTGAAGAAGGTATTCTTCACAGATAACATCTACAGTTACACGCAGTATTTGGTGCAAAAGTAGATATTAGAAAAAAAGAACACCTTATTGCTTGCCCCTTGTTTATCAAATTCAAAAGATTCAAAAAAATCTGTTGGGCATAGGTTATTAGGTGCACTATAAATTGGATTTCTGTACACTGAAAAGTACTGAAAATTCTTATTGTGGCCTATGAAGTTCTAAGCAGGAATAGAGAAAGCACCAGCATTATGATTGCCTTGTGGCAATTCTCAATCTCTACTCAGGAGAGTCTTACAAGCAAATAGACATTTTAATGTTGTAAAACAACACAAAAGAGACAATTCCATAAGGGAAATGCTGCTGAGAAGGCTTATGTTCTGCACTATGATCTAATTGAAATAATGCTATTTACCTTTATGTTCTTCATTTATAAATCTTAAAAGTATTTTAAGATTTCATATCCATTTGCAAAAAAGAAAACTGTCGCACATATATTTGTTGTTACTTTCCTTAAAAAGTAGATCAGAAGCATGACTGGAATCAGAATGCAAACACACTGAATAGTAGGCCAGTGCTTCTTGGATCACACTAAATGCAGGAGACTAACACAGAACTGAACTGTAGTCCATTAAAGCCATCAAAGTCCACTCTCTCCCCTTACTGAGCTTTGTGACTGTACAACTGAGATTTCTCTCTGGATCATTAAGCTGCAGGCTGGAAACTGCAAGTCAGCAGATTCTGTAATTTAGTTTCTGAACGGACAAAAGCTCATTAGATATGTAAAGACAAAGCTGACAACTAAAGAATATCGGCAAATAAAAGTAAAAAGTGTAAGGGTTTAAAAAAACCCAGGAGAAAGAAGTTTGGGTAAAGGGATGAAAACCATATTTGGAGTTTCAAATCACTAAAGTGAATTAGGAGCACACATCCTACTGAAGCTCCTTTGGTTTAAAACTCACATACCTAATTTGTTACCTCAGTTAGCAGCTCCTGAAATAATTGGAAAAGGTTAGGAGAAGAGAGTCTTCCTATTTAGTTTCATCTGAAAGGAATCTAGGTCAACTGCTCTCAGACTGCTCTGTGATATGAACCAAAACTGTTCACACCATGGACAGGGGACAACAGGGAGATCTGTTTCATCATCATATTTCTGACTGGAAGTTACATGCTAGTGCAGATGCACTCTTTCTCTGCCTTCTCAGATCAAGCAAAATCCTCGTTAATGACACTGAAGGAAGAGCCAGCTTCAGTCACTTTTAAGACAACTTGGATTAGTTCTTTTACCAGTAGCAAAACACAGAATGGCTGAAGTTGGAAGGGACCTCTGGAGGTCATCTGGTCCAACCCTGCTGCTCAACGGGGTCATCTAGAACCAGCTGCCCAGGACTGTGTCCAGATGGCTTTTGGGTATCTCCAAGGATGGAGACTCCACAACCTCTCTGGGCAACCTGTGCCAGTGCTCAGTCACACTCACAGTAAAAACGTGTCTCCTGATGTTTACAGGGCACCTCCTTGTGTTTCAGTTAGGGCCCATGGCCTCTGGTCCTGTCAGTAGGCACCACTGGAAAGATCCTGGCTCCGTCCTCTGTGCCTCGTCCCTTCAGGCATGTATATACATTAATGAGATCCCCCTGAGCCTTCTCTTCTCCAGGCTGAACAGCTCTCTCAGCCTTTCTTCATAGGAGAAATGCTCCAGTCCCTTCATCATCTTTGTGGCCCTTAGTTGGACTTTCTCCAGTTTGTCCATATCTCTCTTGTACTGGCGAGCCCAGAACTGGATGCAGAACCCCACGTGTGGCCTCACCAGTGATGAACAAAGGGGAAGGAAATGAATGAATGAAGAAATGAAGAAGGAAATTAATGTGTTAGGTTGGTCTTTAGAGTTAAGGAAAAGATATTTTATCACTCTTGTATTCTGAGGTGAATATATCTGAAAGTTACTGTAATGCAGAATTTTCTTTTTTTCTTTGCCTCCTAGGGCAAAGTAGAGACAAAACTAAAAATCAATCTTCAGTCAGGAGAACGAAACAAACTTCCATCTTGAACACTCAAGCTTGGCAGCCTATGTTAAGTGCAATGACAATTTCCAAGTTATCTCAGACCTCTTGACTGCTCAGGTTCATTTCCTAAGGGTCATTTTAGCAACTTCAATTACATGGTGATAACTTTGAAGCAGAACAAGGAATTTACAGGTATGTTTGTTCTGCACACTGCAGCTAGATGTGAAGATATGCAAACTAGTAACACTGTTGTGTGTAGAGCAAACACATCTTGAGTATTTGAACTGGACTCTTTGTTTTCAGAAGAAAGCCTCTAGCCACCATGTTTCTATAGTAGGATAATTTATTACTGTCATTCGTATGATGGCTAGAGGTGTTTTCTGTTATACTGGAAAAGTACTGATTTTGCTGAATTTACTACAAATTCATACTAGTAACAGAGATCAGAATTTGACCTAATGAGGGCAGACTCTGTGATTTTCTATATGTATAAGCAACCATGAATCATTTTTATCTTTTGGGTATAATATTAGCTCTGTACTTAATGCAAATTGATGTAAAACAAGATAATAAAAAACCTATGCTCTCTTACAGATCTCATTCAATATACTATGCTTTCTGACTCTGAAACTACGGCACTTTTAGACATTGGCCTTTTCTGAGTAGATACTGCAATCTTTGGTAAATTGTATGGTGTTTTTTTAATTTAAACCAGATTTGAACTCCTGTATTTAGAAGTCAAATGTTAATACATTAACCTAATTCATTACAATGCCCCTAATATACTGAACTTAAATATTTCCCAGGTTCTTTGTTTTGATTAGATGGAGGTTTAATGTTCTCATTATGAACTAATACTCACAAGAGGGATCAGTGACAAAATGAGACTAATACAGCAAATTGTGCTGTTTAAATGAATGCAATGCAGGAAGTTGAAATTAATTTTTTTCTTAGATGTTTAGCTTATAATGCAAGATATTCCCTGTATTGGTTCATTTAAAATATTTGCAACACTATGCTAATTGTTTTAGCCAAAGGTATTGTTGAACTTCAAACTAGACCAAAGTTTGTGAACAAACGTTTGGTGCCTACAGGAATAAATCCACTACTTACTGGAGAAGAGACCCAACAGCCTCCTATGTGCCCTTGTTTGCTAGCTAAATTTGTACCAGATGCTGAGACACAAACTCTGGCTTAGGAAATAATGTCTGGAAGTAAGCCAGACAAAAGGATAAAAATGTAGGCAGGAACTTTTACTAACCCTTAACCTTGAAAGTTCCATCATAAAGTTCTCTTAATATAAAAAAAGCAGTAAACTAACCTAGAAATTACAGTACATTATATTCTTACATAAAGAATTTCATACTTTACGTAACAGGCCCCAACCATAAGTATTTAGGAAGTTACTTTCCAAGCCATTCTTTTTAAGCTGGTTTATTTCCCTCTAAACCCTTTGAAACCTTGGAGAAAGTATTACTATTTAGCTTTACAGAATTCACACACTGGATGAGGGAATCTTGATGAGAAAACTAAACACAAATAAGCATGTTGATGAACTCCAGATGAGGAGTGTATCACATTTTATCTACATAAGAGCCAGTGGTTTAAAACACTCAGAAAAATCTGCTTAGTATACATTTTCTTAATCATGAGGATCAATGTGCTGCTTCTTGTTACATTAATTCTTTATCCTATGAGAAATAACAGGTTATATGGAGAAAAAAGGGAGTGGGGGAGATAGAGCAAGAGAGATTATATTTACCTGAAAATTCCTGGATTTGAGAATCTTCTACTTCAAACAACAACTCGTCATGAATCTGGGCAATTAACCTGAAAAATTTCAGAGACTTTAGGTAACATATGCAAGAAATTTCTAACAGTGCTTTCCATTTATATCATCAACTCATTGTCACATGCACAATGGATATGTTAAAGTGAAAATAAACAACCTAAGAAAATGAAAAAAATCATTAATGGAGTTAAAAGGATTGCCATTCCACATATTCTGAAAACATAAAGGCCATGGTCATAAACCCAAACTGCTTGTTAGCTTATAAATGTCATCAGGGATTTGATGATGTGACGAGGTATTACTTAAAACCAATGTAATTTGCAGAAAATTGCAAGAAATTATAGAGACAGGATATGTTTTGTTAATATAGCTTCTTTTTTTCAAGTTGAGCTGGAATAAATGCGGTTGCAAATGGGAGGTTTTACTAATGCAAATTAGGTCAATACTAAGAGTACTTGGCTCACTGGTAGACCAATATTCACTCCTAGTTGGCCAGTGGCTTGAGTCCTTTCCAGGAAATAATCTTTTAAAGTAGGTGTTCTCATGTCATGCTGACAAACAAGCCGGTTGAAGAATGAAAATGTAGTCAGAGACACACAATCTGATCTGTTGCTTCTGCTATCAGGACAGCTGCCTTTGTAAGGACAGAGTGTACAGCTGAAAGCAGTAACATCTTGAAAGCCATACAGCTATGTGTACCTGAGCTCTTCAGTTAGAGCTGTTTTGTAACAAATTTATACTGCTGCTTTGTTTTTCTCTTTGTCTGTATTATTTCTACATTGATAGGTCTCTTGCATATGGACTGTGACTTAATTGTTCAGTGCTTACAGGACTAGCAGCCTAAATTGTTGGTTTGGGTGCAAAAGTACTTTCACAATGGAAATGATAAATGTGTTTGATTGAATCAAGTCCATGGCAGAATAGACATAATCTACCACATATAATCCCTGAGTGTGGTTCTCACTCAGAAGGAAAAATACTGCATATCTGATTAGACCGCATTCCTACTAGGTTTATTTTATTACTTCTTTAATTATTGTAGCTGGGATTCTAAGTCACGAAACTGTACCACCTGTTTCCAAATTGTTTTGCAATTTGTATATAATGTTTAAATTAAATGCCCACTGTAGACTTTTCTTAATACCTAGCAGTTATTCAAGTAAATAATTCTTTACAAATGACTGAAACATCAGTATGGTTACTACTTATAACTTTTCACAGCTTTCAGGAAAATATCCTAAGATAGTTTCACACTGCCTTAAATTACAATGTGACATTGACTAACAGTGTGGTAAGCTCTAATAATAGATCTTAAATTATTAGTCACTTACAACACAGTCAGAAGCAGAGTGAAACAGATTAACATATTTCTAATAGGAAATTGGAACACAGGATACAAAAAGAAACAGATAAAAAGACCAGGATCATCTGTAGCAAGAGAATACACTTACATGAAAAGTTATAATTTCCAATGCAAGTAAATTAATTAAAGCAAGAGATTACTTACAATCATTGAAATGACAAGTAAAAAGATATAAATCAGAAAGAACTGTGAACATTAAATATGAATATACTGTGAATCAATGGAGTAAGAGAAAATAATCGCATTGATTAAACCAGTGCAATAAAAATGTGACAGACTGGTTATTATTTGTACCAGAGTAGTGTCTCATGACTTCAGTCAGGATTAAAACAAATTCTGAATATTTAGCAGGAAAAGTCCTTCCTTAGAAGAACTTACAATATACATTAAAAATTTTATCATAAATTTATCAGGATTTAGGAATGGAGGAAAAATAATTGGATTTTCAAAACCACTCAGCATTGGATCAACTGATCACCTCATCTTCACGCTAAAAGTAAAACTGAGTTCAGGAGGAGCAGGGTTGGACCAGAGATGTGTCAGACAGAGATGTGTCAGACCACCTTATGTGTCAGAAAACCTGTGGAAGTAATGTGAACTGAACTCAAAATTTCTCTCTGGACAGCACAATAGACTTGACACAACTCTACATGCTCCAGTTCATCTGCTGAAAGCAGCACAGCTATTTCAGCTCAGTTCTCCATCCTCTTTCTCATTGCTTATCATCCTGAATAGCACTGCCTATCAGCTCGGTTATATTGCCAGTTAACTGAGGAACAGCACGGAGTTGCAGAATTACATCTATTCCATCTTAAACATCTAGTGGTTAATTTGAAGCTCAGAATATTCTGTCTGCTAAAATAGAGAACTAGAAGTTAGCATTGCTGGTTCTCTGTCTAGCTCTGCTGCTCTCCTTCTAAGCAATGCACAATTAGAAAATGGGGATAATATTTAACTCAGAGATGCGACATCTAAGAAATAAGTATTTCTAATGCACTTCTATTTTCGAATAAAAGATATTAAGTTTTAATTAATGCTAAACATGACTTCCTAGCTTGACGCCAAGAAGTAGACTGGTATACTCTATTTCCTCCATAATGTTCATCAAACAAGCTATATTTTTTTTTATGATCTCTTATCTCTTTTTCTTATTCACCTCACATCAACCTAATGGGTTCTACTCTTGCAGGTTTACAGTACAAGGTCACCTGTATTTTTTCAGGGTTGTTAAAGTAATAATACTTGCATGCAATATGCTGTTCCAAAGAAGGAAGAACTCAATTTGACACCAATGCAGATGAAAGAAAAAATCAAAGCAATTTTTACATTCGAAATTCATAGCTTTCACCATGCCAGTGCATGCACCCACCCACCCTTGAGTGAAAGAAGTTTGAAAAAACCCCTATACTTTTGCTTAATAGATTAATTGAATCATCTTCACTTTGAAGGAATATTGAAATTGCAAGCTCCTCTCATTATCTCTTGCTAAAAGGTATGGTAAACTAGATTAGAAACTGCAAACAAGGCAGAGACTAGTATTTTTCTTGTTATACAGATGATAAGAATGCCTTTGATTTAAAAGCTAATATTTTATTAGCTATTTTCTTGATTGCCTGCAGATTAGGCATGATTTTTGACGAATACACACTTGATTTCTTCTACTGAGAAACATAACCTGCGTCTGAGTATGACTGTGGTGTGGAATGGAGATACTGCTACAACCTGCACCTCCAAATGCAGAAGTATTTCTGTAATTGCCAGTCTGAAGGTGGCTTTTGACATCAGTTTTTTGACATCATAATATCCTTCTTAAACTATTACGCTACACTATAAAATTTTAAAAAGAAAATCTTTTTTATTCTCTTCAACACTACATCATTCTTCCAGTTTCCTATGAAACAATACAGAGACTAAACTTCCCAGGTGTTCAATGGATCCAGCCAGTTATCATTACTATATCATAATCATTGATTTATATGTGCCAAAACAAATTAAACTATCAAGATTTTTTTTTCATAGTTTTCTATTTATGAGGCCATATTGCCTCCTTATAGTATATTTTTTCCTAGTACCAGGCCAGTTTGTCTAATATAAGAACAAACGAGGATTTTGTTTGTTACTGTAAAGCAATAGATTCCAGATCTGGACCTCTGTGTTCTAAAGTACAGAATGGCAAGTTTTTCCATCACTACTTCAAATGCGTTGCCTAGAAATAAGTACACTATTGAACGGACTTCAACAAAACAGCTATTACCTTATTGGCAAGCAATTGTATTTCTTTACCATTAAAGGAAACAACATTTGTCTAAACTGCAAATGAGAGCGCTGTGGCATGACATGCTGCAGACTCTATTGTAGGAATACTCCATAGAAGAGGACAGTGCAGGACAAGGAAAAAAAAGACAAGATCGTCATAGCAGTCTTTCTCAGAAGCTGTTTTTTAACAGCCATGTGCTGTGTTTCAGGCCATTACAATGTGCCAAGAGATGCTCAGACTAATTAAATTCATGCTCCTATAGTCAAAGGATGAAGGTAGGTTCTGACTTAGATGTTCTGAACTGACATCTGGAAAACTCCAACTCTGCATCGGCTTTGTGGGGGTACCACCTCCTAAAACAGCTACCTACATTGGATACCTGAAATTAGACAGAGAATAGTCCTCTGTACATTTTTGTGATACATTTTTGTATTAACGGGGGAATTTTTCTGCTGTTAACACATCCAAAGCATAACATGGACTTGTCTTCCAGACTGGTCTGCATGAAGATAATACAAAATATAAATCATCAATGAATTCCTACAGACTAACTGTTGGTTAATTTACTCCATCATTTGGTAGCAGGCAAGCTGGACCCACCACATGCCATTTCAGACCCCTTAAAACTCACCTCAATCTCAGTGACTCACCTCAATCTCAGTTGCTCTCTCTATCCCTCACCACAGCCCCTCCCATGGGAGGTCTAACTAAGCGCAAACAGCACGAAGGCAGGGCTAAGGCATATGTGTAAGATGCCAAGTATATTGCTTAAAAAATATCTGAGAGTAGCTCACATATTACATCTAACTGGTTGGTTTAAGCATATGAACAGAAAATAAATTAAAATAAGGTTTAAAATTAGGTAACTGGGAAAGCTTTAAGAGGATAATACAGTTGCACTCGATGATCTTAAGGGTCTTTTCCAATCTAATTGATTCTATGATTCTATAAGGAATTAAGGGCACCTTATTCTGACTAAGAACCGGACTGAGAGCCCAGACTAAAATAGTTTAAGATGCTTCCTGTTGGAATGAACTGATGATAACTTCCTTCTCCAAGTGATAGAGGATCCAACACAGAGAGGTGCTGTGCTGGACCTTGTTCTCACCAACAAGGAGGGGCTGGAGGGGAGTGTGAAGCTCAAGGGCAGCCTTGGCTGCAGTGACCAGGAAATGGTGGAGTTCAAGATCCTTAGGGCAGCGAGGAGGGTGCACAAGCAAGCTCACTACCCTGGACTTCAGGAAAGCAGACTTTGGCCTCTTCAGGGATCTGCTTGGCAGAGTAGCATGGGATAAAACCCTGGAGGGAAGAGGAATCCAAAGAAGCTGGTTAATGTTCAAGGATCACCTCCTCCAAGCTCAGGAGCGACGTATCCCGACAAAGAGTAAGTGAGGTAAGAACACCACGAAGCCTGCATGGATGAACAGGAAGCTCCTGGACAAACTCAAACACGAAAAGGAAGCCTGCAGAGGGTGGAAACAAGGACAGGTAGCTTGGGAGGAATACCGAGAAACTGTCCGAGCAGCCAGGGATCAGGTTAGGAAAGCTAAAGCCCTGATAGGATTAAATCTGGCCAGGGATGTCAAGGGCAACAAGAAAAGCTTCTATAGGTACATCAGTGATTAAAGGAAGACTAGGAAAAAGGAAGACTAGGGAAAAAGACTAGGGAAGACTCTGGAAGGAAATGGTAGACTTGGTTACTTGGCATATGGAGAAGGCTGAGGTACTCAATGACTTTTTTGCCTCAGTCTGCACCAGGAAGTGCTTCAGCCACACCACCCAAGACACACAAAGTAAAGGCAGGCACTGGGAGAATGAAGAACTGCCCACTGTAAGAGAAAACCAGGTTTGAGATCATCTAAGGAACCTGAAGATACACAAGTCCATGAGACATAATGAGATGCATCTGCGGGTCCTGAGGGAACTAGCAGATGAAGTGGCTAAACCACTATCCATCATATTTGAGAAGTCGTGGCAGTCTGGTGAAGTTCCCACTGACTGGAAAAGAGGAAACATAACCCCCATTTTTAAAAACAGAAAAAAGGAAGACCCAGAGAACTTCAGGCCAGTCAGTGTCACCTCTGTGCCTGGCAAGATCATGGAACAGATCCTCCTGGAAACTATGCTGGGGCACTTGGAAAATAAGGAGGTGATTGGTGATAGTCAACATGGCTTCACTAAGGGCAAACTGTGCCTGATAAATTTGGTGGCCTTCTATGATGGGGTTACACTATTGGTGGGTAAGGGAAGAGCAAACTGACATCATCTATCTGGACTTGTGCAAAGCATTTGACAGTGCTCTGCATGACACTCTTGTCTCTAAATTGGAGAGACATGGATCTGATGGATGGATCGCTCAGTGGATAAGGAATTGGCTCGATGGTCGCACTCAGAGTTCTGGTCAACGGCTTGATGTCCAAGTGGAGAGCAGTGACGAGTGGTGTTCCTCAGGGGTTGGTATTGGGACAAGTGCTGTTTACCATCTTTGTCAGTGACATGGACAGTGGGATTGAGTGCACCCTCAGCAAGTCTGCCGATGGCAGCAAGCTGTGTAGTGCAGTCGACATGCTGGAGGGAATGGATGACATCCAGAGGGACTGGGACAGGATGGAGAGGCCCATGAAAATCTCATTAAATTCAACAAGGCCAAGTGCAAGGTCCTGCACATGGGTTGGGGCAATCCCAGGCACAAATACAGGCTGGGCAATGAGTGGATTGAGAGCAGACCTGTGGAGAAGGACTTGGGGTATTAGTGCATAGAAAACTGAATGTGAGCCAGCAATGTGCACTCACAGCCCAGAAAGCCAACTGTATCCTGGGCTGCATCAAGAGAAGTGTGGCCAGCAGGTCCCTGGCCTCTACTCCACTCTCATGAGACCCCACTTGCAGTGCTGTGTTCAGCTTTGGGTCCCCCAACATCAGAAGGACATGGAGCTGCTCAAGCAGGTCTAGAGGAGGCCACAAAGGTGATCTGGAGGCTGGACCACCTTCCCTATGAGGACAGGCTGAGAGAGTTGGGATTGTTCAGCCTGGAGAAGGCTCGAGGGATACCTTCTAGCAGCCTTCCAGTACTTAAAGGGGCTACAAGAAAGGTAGGGAGGGACTCTTGATCAGGGATGGTAGTGATAGGATGAGGGGTAATGGTTTTAAACTGAAAGAGAGTAGATGTAGATCCGATCTAAGGAAGAAATCTTTACTGTGAGGGTGGTGAAGTACTGGAACAGGTTGCCCAGAGAGGTTTTGGCTGCCCCCTCCCTGGCAGTGTTCAAGGCCAGGTTGGACGGGGCTTTGAGCAACCTGGTCTAGTGGAAGGTGTCCCTGCCCATGGCACGGGAGTGGGAACTAGATGATCTTTAAGGTCCCTTCCAACACAAACCATTCTATGATTCTATGATCTTCAGAAAGAAAATGGTGTGGCACCAACCGGTTGTCTGATTCTGAGCTAGAGTACTCAAATGTAAAATTTCCATGCAAAATTACTCATTTTATTTCTAATTTGAAGTCATGCTGAGAATTAAATCATAACTGAACATGAGATTTCATAAAGGCAAAGGATTCTCTTTGGAGAAGGAGCAAAAAAGGTGAGTTATTTGAAATCCATCATAGCTTGTTTGTGTAAAAATTGTAGTTAAAATTAAAAACCTATAATGCATTACTTAAGAACATAAGACAATGTTAATAGTTAAGTTTTTATATAGGTACAATAAAAAATTTATTAAAAAAGTTACTAAAAGCATACTATTTTCAAAAGGGTATTAATGATCACTTGATAGCACAACAAACATTTAGAAATACTTTTAAAAATCAGACATTATTCACACATGTTTTTTTTCTCATTTAAAAAAGCACTATTTCCCTGATCATTGAAATTAATACCATTTTCTGATACAACAGTATCAGATTTTATATCCCAAATATTAATATCCTTGTCTGTTATCCTATGTTATCTCCTTTTTTGATGAATAAAATAATAATTCAACTAGTAACATTACATTTTTTCATTTTGCATTTGAAACCTCTAAATGCATAATGGGAGACTTCAAAGTTGCAGATAGGGGAGTACATGGTTAAAAGCTCTGTATATAATGGTAAGTTTAAAAAAATTCCCAAAAGAGCATAAAAGCTGTTAAGTGGTTAGAAAAAAACAGTAAGAAGAATAAGATATTTTGAAATCAGATAAATGGGGAATATGAAAAAAATAATAACAAATGAAAAGAGGATTTATGTTCTGTAACTGAAAAAGAAGAACTTAATGACTTGAAAATTTGAGAAATTCATACTTAATAAATCCATATTTAATAAAACAAAATATTGGTTTAAAAGGACTGTAATGAAACACATTGCCAGAAAAAGCCAGAATGGTTGCCCCTGTAACACACACTTGTATGGATTTCAAGAACATTTAGAGATTATGACATACAATGATTTGGGGGGAAGATTTTTAAATCTTCTGTTTCAGAACTTAGACTCATCCCCACAATCAGAGCAAGTTGAAAATCTGCAGGCAGACAGGCTATCCTACTACAAATCTTACACCTTCCTCCTGAAGCATCTGCTACTGGCCACACTCAGCAATAATGGACCAGATGGATGTTGGATCTGATTCTTCTTAGAAATTTCTATGTTCCCTACACTGAAATGGTATTAATTTTTTTCTGATACTACCTGTTAATTAATTGTGTCAGTTTCCCCACAATGTACACAGATTCCAGTGGAAAGAATGCCTATTAAGTTGTCATGTAACTAAGGAACAAGGTTATGATAATTTTGTAACATTTCGTAGATTTTTCAAGTTTCTTGTGAAGGATTCCTAATGCCATAGTATAAAAACTATAGCTTAAGATATATCATGCCTGCATAGATGTTACCTGCATTAACTTTAAGCTACCTCTTTCAGTGTTTCCATAATAAAGACTAAGATATTTTGACATTTTAACTATAAAAATTCACCTAACTTGTGAAATTTGTTTTTTTAGCATCTACATCATGAGGAGCAGGAAGCTGAACAGATGGTTAATTAAAGAGAATAGAATTTTTGCATGTACTCAAAAGTGTTTTAAAACATACCAGTCTAAAAGGTGACCTACAAAAGGTTTTTATAAATGCAAAGTATTTATTTATGTTGAAAGACCCATATAAAGGAACATTGAAAAACCTGATACGTCATGAATGTCCTTTTTGGCTGTGATATTTAGGCATATTAAATACATTTAGCTCTTTCTATAAAGAATAAATCATTCTGACTTGCGCTGGCTCACTATGCATGAAGTGTTCAGGTAACAGTTCACCATCTTGTGGATATGTGTGAAGTACTGCTTTGAATGCTTGAGGAAAGTAATGATTTTGTTAAGTCACACCACGCCTAGAAATACAATGTTATGTGGCCACTTTGGGAAGCAAAGAACTACATAGTGGATTGGGACAGCAGTTATGGAAAGCTCACAGTAATTTCTGACATAGCAATATGATCTAGGATGTTTCCTTCTGCTATTGAAACAAGAGCATATGTCTGTGAAACAAAGATCTTACTCTCCTCTCAAGCAGAATCCAAAGCTTTTATCTTTTCCCTGTGATTCTATTTCTCCAGTGTTAGGCTAAGGATAAAAGCTGGCCATCTTGCTAGAGTTAATCCTTCAGAGCAGATCTGCAACCATATACTGTGAATTGTGGGCAAAGTACCAGACCAATAACCATTTACTTGAAAATCCTGGGTAACTGCTACAGGAGAAACATGAATCAAAACAATTCTTTAAATCCTGAAAAAACAGATAAAGGGACATAAGATTTATGCCCAGAATTAAAGAAAATTGTCACATATAGCAGCAGCACTAAGCAGTTTATGGAATGTATTTGGTTTAAGCTATGATGTAATCAAGAAGTTGGTTTTATTAGTATGTCCTTTTGTATGAATCTGAGAAACAATAAGCAGTCAATAAAGTACTAAAGCTTGAATCCCTACACACCTTATAAAAATGCCTCTAGGTTCTTGTGTCTAATTAAAACTTGAAGCCACTTCCAACAAATGAATCATTTGTGATTTATCACATGATTTGTATCTGAAAAAAATCTAGGTCACACAACACAATGCTTGTTCCTGGGACGATTAGGGCTGTTTCTAATTTAGCTATCTGTGTAGAAGCAAGCTGCATTTACAGTTCACCAACTCAGAAGATCATTAGGTTGATTAAAGTGTTTGTTCCTTGAGGAAGACATACAAAACCTCCAACATCACTGCTACTGAAAAGCAGCTGGGACCAAGAAAATAAGATGTGCCTTTTCCTTGTATTTGCTGGTGGCTCCTCCTTTTTGGATCATTCATTTATATCTGGCCTCTTGCTGAACCTGTCCCTTTAACTAGACTCCGGACATGCTGAGAAGTAAAGCTGTGTGTTTGTGGCACAGGTCCAGTGCTGAAGGAACAATAAATTGGTGAGAAAGCAGAATTGCTGGATTCGCACCAAATTACTCAATAGTTCTGTAGACTTGTTAAATTTAATTTGCATGTTGTTGGGATATTATAATCTTTAATGACTTTCTGAGAAGTCCATGTAGCAGCAGATAGACTTTGGGTAACGCCAGTGCATCTTCAGCTTACAAAGTGATAATTTTTACAAGAATTGCTATAGGCAGCAGTTCTTCCACAATTTGCCAGCATTATTCTTCCTTACCAAGTTTCCATGTGTCTGTCACTGCAATGATGTTTTAAACACTGAAAATAACTACAGCTGTCCACCTGAGTACCTTTCCACTCTCATCAATTCCATCAATCTTTCTTTCAGCTGCTACTGTTTGCCTTGATCTCACTTCAGAAGTTTCTTTGCTATCATCTGCCTGCAGGAAACATTCTGTGGAGGTTCTGTGAATTGTATCAGACAGGTAAAAGCTGGCACTTGAATAATTTATGTCAGCAGCGCATTTTCAGTAAGCAACTTGGCCATCAGCAGCAGAACAGCATCTTAACAAAGATCTAGGTAATATGGAAGAAGTCTGAAGAAATAATTTTGATTACTCACCAGTGCCACACAAACTGCAGAGATGTTAACACTGATGCCAGTAGCTAACCCATACTAGTATCAGTTCCTTATCATATGTATTACATTTAATGCTACTTTTCCCCATTTCTGTAAAATTATTTCCAAGTAACTGATTGACTTTTTATTGTCAACAGCGTAAGTTGCTAGGCTGGCATTTGAAATAAAAAATGAAGAAACACAAAGACACAAAGGAGACTGATGGATGACAGAACAGCCATTGATCAGTCACAGTGCAATATACTGTTTTTGTCAAGAAGGCCCCTCTGATGAAGCATCATGAAAATGTAACTTGATTACTTTTGCCTGGCTTCCAAATGCAGTATCATATGTGCAAACAATAACTGAAAATCTACTGGCTACTAGTCCTACAAAAATGAAGCTTCCTACTGTTGGATCAGAGCTTGATCACAGCTGAACAGCTTACAGTGTTTGAAAAATGAATGCAGTGCTGTCAGTGGAGAAGACTGCAAACATACCTGCAAACTAACACTAAAAACTGTAAGACCTTATCTAGAATTTACTTTATTTTTTTTTATTTCCAAGGTAAGGAAGACAAAATGTTGAGTGTTAGTCTCTACTTGGCTACGCCTAATAGGATACTGTCTCCCAGTATAATTGTGGGGTTCATAATCACTTCTAACGCAGATATATAAGATATTTCTCTTTGATATGCTGTTCAAAGTGAAAAACTTGTTTCCAAAATTAGAAGTTCTAATAGGGAAAATAAATACTTACAAGGAGGTGAGGATAGAAGATAGTAGTGTGATATCTTTGGAAGGAATATGATCTGATATGATGATAATAGGAGATTGATTATATTTCTCATTTTGGAAGAGCTACCGTGCATTCTTGCTGTTACAACAACAGCACCAATTATGTATACACTTCCTTTTAACAATATTTTTCAAAGTGCTTTACAAAGGATGTTAGGATCGTTATCTTGATTTGACTGACAAGAAAATCAAGAAACAGACCACTGAAAAAATAACTAACTGAACGTCACCTGGCAGACAAGTGGAAACACAAATTTTCAAGTTTCAGTCCTGTACTCTTTTGGCAAGACCACAGTGATGCTTTCAAATGCCACCATCCAACCAGGTGAGTGTTCACAGAATTTATAAAGGCACTGATTGTGCTTTTCTGACAAGCCTGGCTTTTAAGTACCTACTAAATATTACAGCAAGAAGCCATTAGTGACTATTAAAAGGCTCTCTTTTAGCAAAGCCATCCAGTTGTTAATGGCTGGCCGGAGTTCAAAATTCCAGTTTAAAACAGTCTGTCTCCTTTAGATGCCTTTGGAGTCTTGGTCTTTCCCAGCTGTGACATTTATGATAGGAATAAGGATAGGCAGTGATACTTTTCTGATGTCCGGTGTAGCCATTCCTCTATGCTTTCACAACACAAGGAAATCCAACATGTAATACTTCAATACTTCCTCATGTCTGTTACCTCCTTAGCCATTTGGTGATACTATTTTAAAAGAAATAGTTTTGAGAAAGGACAACCCAAGGAAAATTTTCTGTTGAGAGAAGAAAACATTCACAAGCTTTACCAGATGCAGCACTGGTTGCAAAAAACTTTGGCTTTCTCAGAATTACAAGAAACAGCTAGTTACTGAACCTCAAGATCTGTGTGGTAGGTAGGAACTGCAGAATTGAGTATGTTCTTTGCCCTCTCACCACCTCCACTTGCCTCCTCCATTAAAGACTGTTGGCTGCTTGTCCCAGAAGGCAGCTGCTCTATCACTAACCTAACACAAAGTTACGCCTGCTACAGAAATTTTCAACCAGGTCACAGCTGCCATTCTGGTCTCTTTGTACAACTCAGAAAGCAGAAAGAATTATAATCAGCACAGAGAATCTGCTCCAAAATGTACAATGCAATATGTACATCATCCAACATTTAATACATAAATGTATCATTGTCTGAATGCATGCAGGATCTCCACCAAAGAACCATTTCCCATTTCATTTTGTTCTGGTGGGCCAGTTATTTCTTTTTGTTTTGGTAACAGTTCAACAGTATTTTGCTCAAAAAGTTGCAAGAACACTTAAGAGTGTTATTCAGAATGAGTTTTATTTTTGGTATAGGAGTGATTCTACCTTTGAATTCAATATAAATGCAATTTATATTTGTAGTTCAAAATTATATCTTGAAACACTGCAAATAAGACAACACTGCTGTGTGTAAATGATACACACAGAGTATCAATAGGGTTAGATATTACACATAATTGCAAAGTACGTTTGGAAGGCCAAACACTGTTCCTTTGTACTGACCTAAACTCCCACTGAAGTCCTTGATATATGATTGCTACAGCTAAGTTTTTATGATTTCTTCTTCTGGATAACAACAGAAACACTGATGTTCTGCACTACCTGCTAGCTCCACTTTTATCTGAACTTCTACTGCAAAAATCCATGTTCTACTGGATTATTTACTATAGCATTACAAAAGATAAGGATCTATTTGTTTGGGGTTTTTTCTGCATGTTTGCCTTCAAAGTATCTTTCTATTGCAGCGAATAATAATGCTCACTCTCTGCACCATCCCCTCCATCCTTTATTACAGAAAAAGTAGACTTCATTATTTCTGCTAGTGGCATAAAAATATTGAGGACATTCTGTGATCTCCTACCCAACTATGAGCCGTCACAACAGAAGAGAATCATGACGACCTAGCTTTTCTTAGCAAAGGAAAGTCATCTATACAAGAATAAAAAATGTCCATTTATTTTGTTTGAGCACTGGTTTCCTGATTCCTGTTTTTTTCCCAGCCCATTGAATGTTCAATTCCCATTGTACAGTACACTCAAAATACAGGAAGGATATGATCAGTGGGCATGATTTCAAAGATGCAGAGCTACCACTGAACTAGATCTGACTGAGTTTAAATGGCCCCAGGGCACTTCATCGCCTTGGGATGGATTTACAGATCTAACCATTTAAGCACAAAGATAAAACTTTGAATGTATAAAACCATCCCACAAGTCCTTGCTTGTTAAAAGATTCAGAGGCATACATGATATTTCTACAGCTGCTTAAAATGGCAGAAACACATTCATTTCAGCTAATTTTGTTTTAAAATCAAACAGTTTTACACTCATTCATTACTAACCTGGCTGTTAAAGTCGGAGAAATGACAACAGAGGTAAAAATCTCCACCATAGCCATTTTACAAAGATCAGCTGCAGATCCTATGAAAGAAAGTGATCTGCTTTTAATTTAAAGCATGTGAAAGGAAAATGTTCTTCTTGGAACTATGGCATAGGAGTGAAAGATATCTGAAGATTCTGAACTATAAGAATTTGCAAGACTAGCAGATTAAATTCATGTAATATGTGAAATAGATCATGAGATTAATAAATAACAAACTAAATAATTACATGATAATTAAAACCAGAAAAGAATAATATAAAATTATGTGTTAATTAAAGGTGAATTTGTCAGTCATGGCCATTAGTTGAAAAGCTGCTTTTTACAAAAAATGTCTGAAATTATCTAACTTTAAATTGGAATTAAGATCTACCTATAAATAAATTAAAATTTAATGTCACAAAAGGTTAGAACATTGTTGCAGTGCTACATGTCCATTTGGAAACTTAATTTTATGCTTTTTCATATTTCCATGTGTATGTAATGTATATTTATTATATTACAGTGTTAAGAGCAGTGGTGCATAAAACAGGGTCATGTTACATAATAGATGACACATTTCTGGTGATCAAGAGGCAGAATGATTCTCCAGGCCTGCAGTTTGGTGAAGGGCTTCTGTTCTGAATCATACAACAGGGGTTTAATACATTTTACATAAAGATTTATCAGACAAAATACAGAAACAATCCTTTAAGTAAGGATTGGAAGCCATAATTCTCCTTGTCCCATCAGATATCCTAAATGTACTAGAAGGTGACATCTTCCTATTCACTCCCCCTAACTCAATGAATTTTGAATTCTTTCTTCCAAATGGTTCCAAATGGTTCACCTTTCAGAGTGGGGATAAAGAACAGCCAGGTAGGCAAATGGTAAGGATACTCTGCTGGGAGATAACTGTATAATCACAGAATCACAGAATATCTCAAGTTGAAGGGGACCCATAAGGATCCTCAAGTTCAACTGCCAGATCCTCACAGGACTACCTGAAAATAAACCCTATGACTAAGAGCATCGCCCAGATGCTCCTTGAACTCTGACAGGCTTGGTGCCATGACCACTTCCCTGGGGCCTGTTCCAGTGACCGACCACCCTCTCAGTAAAGAACCTCTTCCTAACATCCAATCTGAACTTCCCTTGATACAGCTTCATTCCATTTCCTTATGTCCTATCACTGGCCACTGGAGAGAGGAGATCAGCACTTGTCCCTCTGCTACCTGCCTTAAGGAAGTTATAGACTGTGATGAGGTCACCCCTCAGCCTTCTCTTCTCCAAGCTGCACAAACTAAGTGTCCTCAGCTGCTCCTCATAAGTCTTGCCCTCAAGATCTTTCAATGTCTTGGTCACCCTCCTCTGGCCACACTCTTATAGTTTGATGTACTTCTTATACTGAGGTGCCCAAAACTGCATATAGTACTCGAGGTGGGGCCGCACCAGTGCAGTGTTGAGAGGGACAAACACCTCGCTGGACCAGCTAGTTATGCTGTACTTGATGCACCCCAGGACATGGTTGACCCTTTTACCCAATAGAGAATATCTAAGAGATCAAGGAGATAGACTTAACACCTCTTCTTCTTCATGGTTGTCTATGACAAACTGCCTCCTCTGAATCCCATACTGAAGAGTCTGTTTTACTCATTAGCTATATCAAGGGCAGATCCACAGCTGATTATAGATGGCTATGTCTAATTGCAAATTTAGCCTCAAATATCTACCTTGTTTTCCTGTTCAAATGATGTGTCAAACTGAATCAATACAAACCAAAAAGGAACACATTGATATAAAAAGTAAGAAAGGATGTTTCAGCAAAGGTCAGGTAACTATCTTCTTAGTGATTGTGAGAATAAGATGATATAATTAAGCACTGAGTCCATCACAATTCATATGTTCTATATGCATTCTTCAAAATCAATGTAAAGTAATAAAATACAAAAGAATTCCCAAAATATTTTTTTCTGAGATATGTTTTTAGAGATATGCTATGTTAAATATTTAAAAAGAAAATAATTACATCCTTCTGGTTGATCTTGCCACAGTTATAAATAAATAATATAAAATAAATGGTTTGCTCTATGTGGTTAGGTAGAGCTGAATTATAACTGAAGAATATTATCTTGTACATTGGTAAAGACTATTGAACTAGGAAATATTCAAAAAGAGAAAAAACACTGTGAAAGAACTGCGAGAAATTCAGTTGTAAGTTAAAGTTGGAACTCTATGTTCCTCTCAATATTGTCATGCATCAGAAGAAGTCATCTGCTATCAGTTGCTGCTACTATAACCAAAACGCAAATTGCTTAAATTAGACTATTAAATATAATTATAAAACACATATATTAAATGCAGTTTCGTATACTGTGATAAAAAGTTTTAGCATAATTTAGAAAGTTTTTACAGTCTTAAGGTATTATCTCATAGCTGAAATCCTGAAATTAAAATACCATTGTTGTCGAGAATAAATTTTTTTATAAAATTTGGGATTACTGAATATTTTAGAGTTTTTAATCCTTGCTTCATCAGACTTTCTAATATTACATGCTTTTAATAACAGTATTTTTCATTCCATTTGTCCTCCAGTATTATTTGAACTGACAATGAAATATGATAATCTTATTATTGCAGGTACACGTAAGTGAGTGTTTCATAGACAGTTCTGTGATGGCTCTGCCTCAGCTCCAAGCTCTCTGGACAGATGGACATAAGCAAGTGCTGCTCAGAAGGCCGTGTAGCTTTATTAATGCTACACTGTACACTCAGCAGGACTCGCTGTATTAGCTCAAGCATTGTGCCCTCAACTGGAGAGGGCTGCTGGCCAGCTGGATGGAAACCCAGGTAAACTGAACACAAGTGGCTGGAGAAGGTTGTACAGGCATGCCCGGTGTGTTACAAATATGCAAGCTTTGCTGCAGATTTTATAAGAGTATTTTAAAATTCTACAGTTGGGCGCCTACTATAGCAAGGCAACCATCACTTGAGTACAAGTATTATTGAAGCAACAGGGTATATTTTAGAATTGTAGATCTGTACATAGCCTTGCAGAGGCAGTACTTAAATTCAGTTACTAATTATAAGGGGTGTCAAACATGACATAAATACTTAAGTCATTTTTAAAATGAAACATTAAAATGAATAATATTTAGAGAGAAAAAAAAGAAAAAACACATGATTCTTTCAAAAGGAAAATTCAAATCACTTTATAAAAAGCATGCCATCACCATGTCTAGAAAGCACTTTTTACTTGCCTGTAAATTGTATGCTTCCAATATAACTTAATAAAAAACCTGTCAGCATCATCCAATTAAAAAAATTATTCTTCCAAGGGGTAGCATGGTAGGAGGGATCTCAGTCTTGGATTGCCAGCTCAATTTTTATTTTTTCGTTTAAGTAGCTAAATTCTGACAAGACTGAGCCCCAAATGATTTAAAAAGAGTATGTTAAAGTATCAGACTAACTAACATTTGAGCACTTTATGCTGATTTTTACGTTTCCAACCTACATGGCAAATCTGCAAAGCTTTTCTGTGAAAAAACACCTTTTTTCTTGGCCTCCACACATTTAAGTTTGAATGTTCCTTACAAAGAATGAGTTGGGTTTCAAATGAAATAACAACAATGCACAGTTCTTGCAATGTTGTATATTTCTTAAACTTAAGCTATCTGGCAAAATAAAGGCTAGAATCTGTAAGCAGCATAATTACAGAAACCCTTCTGAAGTAACAGACTATCAAAACCAGAAAGGAAAATGTTTTAAGACAACAATACATCTGAAGCACTGAATTCTAGATATTCTCTCTACATATAGTTTGCATCTATACCTATATTTAACTACCACAGAGCACTACAGTGTATTAGAACATTGATACTGTTATTGTTGCT
The DNA here is from genome assembly GCF_047716275.1 of Strix uralensis. Taxonomy (NCBI): domain Eukaryota; kingdom Metazoa; phylum Chordata; class Aves; order Strigiformes; family Strigidae; genus Strix; species Strix uralensis. Next base: position 9,961,321 of record NC_133975.1, read on the forward strand.
ATTATGATACTCTTTACTAGCAATTTCCAAGGTAGAAAGAATACATCATTTAAACTTCTCTTTTGTAGTGAAATTCATGCCTCAGTAGTGTACTCTAGTAGAATACTAGAATATTAATTCTTTTGAGATTATCAGAGTTGTTGTCCACTGAAGCCAAGCAGAGATAAAGAGACAGGTAGGTAAGCAGGAAGGTAGGCAGGCAGTTTTTTACCTTGAACAACAAAATTGACAGCCTGCCTCTCCGCTTGAGTGCGTAGTTTGTAATCCTGTGCATTGATATTAGCCAGTGGTCTTTTACGTCCCATTATGGAAACCACATAACCTTGTAGGATTTAAATAGAAATTAGTATTCTTAGAGTGATTAAAATTAAATGTCAAAAATTATTTTTGAAAATAATACAGATTTTTGTAATTATGTGCTGCCTGAGTCAATTTAATATTTTGCCCTCTGAATATAATAGTCAGAGCTTCTTTTATTTAAACCTTAAATGCTTATTGTACTTTTGGTCTAAGAATTATTTCATTCCGAGAATTGGTACATGTTATACAAGGAAAACTTCTGTTCATTAAAGCTGTAGTTTTATTAGGAATATCTACTGATATACCAGCAAACTCTCTCTATGGGAGATGAAACTATAAATACTAGCAGAATTAGCTATCTATTAGCAGCCATAATTAGCTTTCCATGCAATGAATCGTTTACTTGGGAATAGCAAAGAAAAATCAATTTATAGAGTAATTAAATAATGAATATTACACAAAATTATCAAATAGTTTGGGGGAAAAAAACCCTACCTTATAACTTTTTTTCCATTTTCATTATATGATATTTTCATGTCCCTTTCACAGCCAAACTTCCTTAACTCTAGTGTGGTGGGGTTTTTTTGTTTAAAAGAAATGCATGAGAACACAGTTAAAGCTTTATGTTAGGCCTCATGGCATATTTTGCCAAAACAACTATTTTGGAGGGCAAGTGAGAGAGCAAAAGAGATGTGAGGATCTTCTTGTCAAAATAACACACACAAAACCTTATCTCAACTTACCTTCAAAACTAAACTTTTCTTATTTTAAAAAAAATGAAAAATCATCCATGTTAAAAATATATCTTTACAAAATCCTTCATTATACTTCTGATCACCTTGTCTATCCATGAATTCTCATTAGATACAGAGACTGCCACAGAGTTTCATCTCCTCTTTGTCAACCAAGATATGCAAGCACATGTGGTAAGGAGACCTCTTCAAACACAAAGTTATGACCTTAGTATGGACAACACATACCCAGACTTAGGTGCAAATGATGAAGATGGTTCTGATGAATTAAGACAGCTTTCTGCGAATTAGTATATTTCCAGGAGCACTGATACCAAAAGTACCAGTTTTGGAACAAGAAGCTGAATTATCTGGAGGTTAGGTTATTCTTTGGCAAATCAGTTCTCCCAATTTAACTAAGATTTTTCATGAAGAACAGCATGTAAGGATGGAATTCTTGAAACATTGGATTCTCTGTGTGGTGTGTCTCCACAACAGAATCACCCTTGCAATACTCAGCTGATTAGCATCCCCAAATAAATACCATCTTCCATATAATAGTGGCAGAGCATGCTTCTGTGGTCAAAGATTAATCTGCAAATACATATTTGAATGAGGTCTTACACTCATCTTTTTAATATGTTGATAATTTCATAAAAAAAACAATATAATAACATATATACTAATACAACTAACAAAAATATCTTCATCACAAATTAGTATTATATATATGCTTATCATGTCTACGTGGAGTATCAGACATTCATAATACCAAAATTATATTGCTCAAGTGGGTGCTGTTCACCTTTGAACTGCAGATAAGTAAAGAAAAGTTACCTTATACTGAGCTCACTATGTTGGAATATTTTTGTTGGAAAGTTGGAATCTGAGGTGGATTGACGAGAAAAATATTAAATAATGTTGACATGCTGCAGGTTTTTTGAGCTTGTACAATCAAAACAGATTGTTCTTCTACCATTAACAGTTAAAAAAATGGTTAATAGATGGGAGTGAGAGGAGTAGTAATTACTAATTAGACAAGTGTGTTCCGATAACAATCAAGGACATTAGTTATGACACTCTTGTCTACTAAATTCATAAACCAGATTCTTTATCACAGAAGTCTGGGTATTGAAATTCATTTACCTTTAAGAAAATAATGCTATGTTATTTTAAATAGATGAAAAATATATAATAATTTTTTAATATTTTACTAGATAAGTTATGTTGGGTTTAGTTACAGTTAAAACCAGATTTTCAGTAACTTCCCTTTTCTTTAGCAGTATTAATGAATGAAAGAATGCAACTGCATGACACAATGACAGTTCACGCATCCAGTAGATTTTTAAGCCCTGCAAAGTACAGAAAAAGGAATACTATCCATTTTCATGACCGGAAGTCAGTTATACGTTTCTATCACGACATTCACTCATACAATGATGGTTAATATTATATTGCAAATTTACTATTTATTTCTACAAAATGTCTTAGTACTGTATACCCCATTAAGAAACAAAAGAAATAAATTTTGACAGTTCTGCTAATTAGCTTTTAAAAGACAATATTTCAAAGAGCTATATTTTCTCTCTTCAAATTACAGCACTCCTAGGATTCACTAAATATAAATGAATATGTAGACTAACAAATTTGATGCAAGAAGAGTTTGCAGCTGCTAGCTCCAAGAAGCACTCTGCACACATCTGTCATCACAGATACCACCTGAACTTCAAGAACACAAATTCTGACTGATGCAAAGAATACTTAAAAAAAATTGACTCTCTAAATTGGCTCTTTGACTAAATGGCTGAACTTCCATGGTCCAGCAGCCATGTAGCATATTTATTAAGTAAAAGATTCCTCAGGCTTTTTTGCATTGTACATTGTGTGTCAAAATGATGCAGTGTAACTTGACATTAAGTAGGGTTCACTCTGAGAACACACATCTTATTCTGTTAGCATCTTTCTGAGAAAAGGCAGATAGATTTAACCAGTTCCTCTTAGTGTTAAGAAAGAAGAAAACCCAGTTCACCAAGAAATGATATTCCATCTTTTTTCTTGTCCCATATCTATCTGAATTTGGGTCAAGCTGAATCTTTGTTTTCACCACTGTCACATAGTGCTGATCAGTAAACAAAAATATGCTTACAGATTTTGGATTACCTTTATTTCGGCACTGTTCAATGGTTTTCTTTGTAAATTCATGCACTTTTTTGTATTTTTGCATAAAACTCTCTATAAATTGACTGGCTTCAAGAGGAGTAATTCCCAGGCAGTCAGCAAGACGTTCTTTACCTGGTGGTAAAGAAATTATCTTTATTATGCAATAAAGCAGAACAAAAATCCACTACATTCAATAGCACTGTTACATTCACAGTTAGCAGAATTAGTTAACTTTACTTATCTCTATGAAAGAGGATGGTTCTGATATACTACAATCATATTTCAACAAAGCAAATGTTTAACTTTGTGCTTGAATGTTTTACTGAAGTTACTGGATTAAGAATATACTTAATAAGAAGTATATAAGAAGTATGTAATTAAGAAATTCCTAGTTATAACTTATACCTATAATGTGGTTGAAATCTCTTTTGTTCACAGAATAACTTTGTTGCTTTAAGTATCATTTTACTAGTTTAGTGTTGAAATGTGCAAACTTTGAGGAGCAGATAAAGAATTTGAAATCAATGTTAAACAAGCACAAATGTGAATGAAGATCTAAAAAAGGATGGAGATGTGCCTGGCTGAGTTTAGCTAGAAGCTTTAGATTTGGGGTAGAAGTCCCAGAAAAACTTAACTGTTGAAGCAATCAGACCAAGTAGTCTGATTTTAGAAAGGCCGTTAGGAGTCTCAGAGATTTCAAACAGTCTTAGGTTCCTCAATGTCTGTAAAAATCTGGGTCCAAGTTGTGAGATAAAAGGGTTGGAAAAAGAAAAAACAGAAAAAGTCTTTCAACAGAGAAAGGAATAATAGCTTTTGGATAGGATATAGGTGCACAGTATGTATTATGCTGGATCTAAGAGCAGTTATAAAACAAGGTGGAAAAAAGCTGAAGACAGTTTTCCAGAGTGTGAAAATATAAACTAAGAGCTACAGTTTAAACACATTTATAAATCAAACAGTTTCAGTAAAAATAAAACATACATCAACATTAGTCATATGAGGTTTGAAAGACAGATATATTTATGTCAGCTGCACAGCAACACAAAACCAGCACTGTGTCTGCAAATAACATACGCTGAGAGGCGATGTCTCAAGGCACCAAAGGCATGGAATAGTTATTGTCACGGTAGTACTGTCAAGAAAAATTATCTAGCATTTTTGAAAGAGAGAAGATTTCAGCCACCTAAATGCCATCCCTGTCAGTCTGATGTGCATTTCAGAACAATTCTGTAGCATTTGTTCTCAGTCATGCCAGGATCTGCACTGAGCTGCAGGAACACCGGTCTGGACAAGGTGCTGGAAGAAGAAATTCACAAGACATCCAGGATGGCTCTTGCTGAGCTATTATAGGTCTGTACTTTTATTTGACATCTAATTAATTTGAGTTTTCTTCCTGGGTCAGCAAATGACAAATCTATCTGCTAAAGCACATATTGTTAACAGGTAGGAGACTGCTGTGGCTTCTTTAGAGAACTCTAACATCTAAGTTTGTCCATGTTATCCATTTAAAGAACTACTGATATACAGAACAAAGTATTGCATAAAATAGTAAGAAAATTAAGCCACAATATCAGTAAGGAAGTCTGAAAGGTTCCAGGGAAATGCAGTTCCTGGGAAGCAAAATGAGAGGAATGTACAGCCACCTAATTTTGTCAGATCATGTTCCATAATGCAGGAACATTGGCTATGCGGAGCAACACTCCAGAGTGGACTAAGGCTTCCCTGAGCACTCTCCTTGAGTTATGTGTGGCAGGGGAATTGTTAGCAGCAGCCCATGAGTGTTAGTGTTCTCCATTCTGTAATATCATCTTTCAAAACTGAAAATATCATTAGTTTCTCTGCTTTTCATTTAAACACCTTGACATCCCTCTGTGCCGATTCAGGGCTTGAACATACTGCCATTGAATGGAATTAATTCCTTATTTTATAGATGTTTAAGTTGTCTGTGCTTTAGTTTTACAAGATGACTGAGGCAGAAGCAAGTAAATTGAATTGCTCCAAACCAAGCAAAAGACAGTAATACTGTCATCTCTCTATATATTTGGCGTATTTATTAAAGTACCAACTCCTAGACATAATGAAATTCTCCTTTATTATACTATTTTCTATCCTCTAGGATTATAGAAAACACGTTGAAAATGTGAACCAAGTGTAACCTAAAGCTACGAAAACAAAAAGAAAAAGATTACTATTTACTACATGAAAGACTTTCATTAACTCCTGTAAGCATAATACAGGCAACTCCTCAGGGAATGCTTCTGTATTTTTCAGTCCCCAAAGAAGTGAAATAAATATTATTCACACTCTTCAACTATATCAAAATATCTCCTTAATGAAAAGTTAGCCATCTTTTGAAGGGAGACAAACTGTGGGTGGAATTCAGTCCATCAATTTCAGGTATCTAACAATTATTTTTTGTCACCCCAGTTTCCATCTCAATAGTTCAATATCACTCCATGATATGTCATAATTAGGATCTGATCACGCTGCTAATGAACTGAAGCATCTTACTATCTTTCAGGTGCTTCAACTGCCCTCATTTGAGAGAGATACAAAGCACAAACAAGCAAAGAGAGATACTTAAGCACTGCGCACTGAAATGTTTAGTGCATGGTACGGAGCAAGTGAGGGAGTGCCAATACTCTGCTTAATCTAATCACTTAAGTTCTCCATAGCATGAGTAGACAGACACAGGCTCTACTGAGGGAGGCTCTAGCCCTACTAACTGAGGCATTTCCTTCTCTCCAGACTATAGACAGAACTACAGGGCACTCAACCAGTGATGATTCAGTCTGATTAAGTCAGGTATCTGCCTGTTCCACCCAGAGTGAAGGGAACAGATAGGAAATGTGTAACATCTTCATGGACCAAGGGGCAGGGGTGCTAATGCTTGTATTTTGTAAAATAATCTAGTGATGAAAACATTCAGGCTGGAAATGGGAGTTTGATATCAGTCTCAGCATGGGAAGGTCTGAACTGGCACTGCAGGGAGCTAGTGCTGGGCTTTCCTAATACAGATTTTAAACACAGATGTTTAAAATGCAATACAGCTTAATGTAAAAATGCACGTGTGTGTGTATATATGTATTTATCTGTATATGCTTGTATATAATCTTACGCACTCCTCTATACATAAAATAGATATTCTGGAGAGCTGAAATTGAAGTGTTTTTCTCCCCTCCTAGTTGAATGCCCTAAACAATAAATTGAATGCCCTTGGCCAACTCTGCCTTTGGTTCAAGGACTACTGATGACTCACTGCGAAAGATGGTTTAGAGAGCATTTTCATCCAGGAACCCAAGATGTAGTTTTAAGTGCTTCCACGTTAAATAAAACCTGCAACCTAGGGCTCTCATTTCCTAAATGAGTTTTCCAAGTACTCATCTTCTGTAGAGCTTTTGGATTTCTCCAGAAGACTTACATAAAGTTTAGTTAGCTGTTCACTAAAACAAATTCACAAGAGCTTGTTGGCTGATGACACATGCGCATCCGTCTTCCCAGAAAAGGTAATTCTAAGCACATATGAAGCACAAGGAGAGTTGGACATCATTTAAGAAATGGTAGGCAGTTTTGGAAAGTATGCAGAATGTTTTGATTTATCTAGGACCTGGGCAGGACTTAGGCAGAATGGGTAACAGAGTGGATTTTTGCAGGTTTTCCACAGTTGTGAAGAAACGGCAGCAAACATTAAGATCTAAAGTAAGGAAACACTTTTATACTGTGAGTGTGACTGAGCACTGGCAGATTTTGCCCAGGGAGGTTGTGGAGTCTTCATCCTTGGAGACAGTCAAAAGCCATCTGGGCACAGTTCTGGGCAAAGGACTCTAGATGTCCCTGCTTGAGCAGGGTACCTGGATCTGATGACCTCCAGAAGAGGTCCCTTCCAACCTCAGCCATTCTGTGATTCTATAAATGTATTTTGAGACAATATTGGAGTTCTTTTAATTACGGTGCAGTTATTCTCATCTCTGTCTATACACTGACAGAATGCAAAGTCCATTCAAAATTAAACTCATTTTAGATAAAGACAAATGCTTCAGTTACATCATCAACAAATGAATACAGAACCGGAGTAATCTTTGTATATGTCAATGTGGCTGTATTAATTTGGTAATTTTGATACTGGGTAGATCATTTAATAATCCTTGATAAAAATAAAAAGGTTATACCCCAACAAACTTTTATTCGCCTTTAGAAATTTGGTCTACTTATATAAATTATGTATAAAGTATGAATCTAGTATAGCTGTGTTTTTTTTTTTTTCTAAAAATGCCTACCTGCTCCATAAACCACTGAATAAACTATACGCTTTGCTTGTTCTCTATCAGCATGTTTCACTTGTTCACTTGGAATCCCCTTCCTAAACAAACAAACAAACAAATAAATCATTTTCAGTTAAAACCAATTTGTTATCCCCACAGAAAATGTATTTAAAGTCAATAAACATTTAATAACTACAGACTTGTAAGATGTGAACAGAAGCACTTAAGGGCTTTCATCTTCGGCCAGGAATGCACAAATTCTTTACATATTTTGGTGATGATAGTCCATAGTAAATGAAACTCTTTATTTTAATCTCCATCTTCTCCTTTCCTTTTATTTTAATCAAATTCTTGGTTAGGAAAAGTCCTACTACTATATTATTAGTTCTTTAGGTTGAAGAGGATCCAATATTGACCCATGAGAAAAATGAAATCTTTCCAGCAACAGCATTTCTTCAAGACATGATGTATATAGAGACTAGAAGCATAAATCTGACCTAAAGCTTATTTAAGCAAAGGTTATATCAGGGCTTCACTAATAGGAATATCCAACCTTTTATCAAGAATAATGACTGATAGAAGCACGCACTGAATCTCTCCATATGTCTTACAGAGCTCCACAATAGAGATGCTTCATAAAACTGGCTGTTTCTTAACTAGAGAGTGTAGCTTGTTTACTCCCAGTGAAGTATTATCTCGGTTCCCATTCACTCACCAACTGATGTAAACAGTCCTACAAAAGGGCTAATAGATTTAGCAATTTGCAAATAAAAATCTAGGACTCTGCTATCATCAAGCATGTGCCACCTATGCTTTTCCTTATCCAAACATAGCTTCAGAAAGAATGCTGACATTATTGACAATTGAAAATACTGAAGAATATTGATCATCTGGTTTAAATGGAAGTGCACTGGGGGAAAACTTGATCATCTACTCACACTCTGAAAAGAAATACCTACACAAATTGTATTTGGAACATAGAGATGAATTGTTATCAGACATATTTGATGACATATGCACAATTCGTGAATAAGTCTCCTCATGAGTCTGTTCATGATGATTAGGTTGCATTTTTAAAAACAAAGTTTACTATGGTTTGTTATGAAAGCTTTTTTCCATGAAATATGCTTTGTTGTGAAAGTTTTGGCTGAGGAGCTTTGACATAATGGCATATTTCTGTGTATTTTCTTCAAGAAGAGTCTTTCACCATTATTATGATATTCAAAGACCTAGAAAATCAGCAGAGCCAAAAATTTTTGGTTGCTTGGCCCATACACTGACTTTAGCCAAGCCTATGCACAGTGCTGACTCTCTCAATGATAAACAGTAGACCTCGATTGCAATCAGATTTAAGCAAGCCCTTATGGCAGTACAGAGTTTTTGAAAAGGAAAAATAAGTTGAATATGATTTGAAACCTTCATTGGGCAAATAAGCTTCAGTTTTGTAGAAGTTCATGTTGTTCCTTTGAATCCTACTAATTGCTCAAAGATAAAGTGGGCTTTTCATTGCTTGTTTCAGGCTGAGAAACATGAAGAACTGAATAATCTAATACATAGTGTTTTCCATCTGTAATGGAGATTATTCCCACTTCAATCAATCATTCTTGTGGTTGGAGACTCTTATAACTTGCCTTCTTAGTTATGCCAGGTCAAAAGTTCATGGCTCTTTTGAATAAAGTAGGTTGAGATCCCCAAATGTACCTGAATAAGAGGACAAAGTGGCAAGTGAAGCTAATAAGTGCAGAATTAGGAAACTAGACATCATTAAGGATTTCCTGAAGCAACCTCTGGCAGAAAGTCTGCAGGAATTTCCTGAAGAACCTGGCAGAAAGCTACATATACACTTGAGAAAGCATCTATCCAGAACCAGGAGGGAAAATAGAATCTGTTAAGAGAGTAGATCTTACCTGAGGACATTTCTGAGATAAAGAACCAAGACTGAATAATGCTGAAACTAGGGAAATAATACAAAATATAATACTGCTTTCCTAATACTGCATAATTCAAACTAGAGGCCTGGAGAAGGCAAGAGATAGGAGTACAGTAACAGAGTTTACTTGAAGATTTACTTAAGTCTGAGGCTAGAGACAACCGAGAGCCAAGGGGTCACCAGGTGGTGAGCATGTTAGCTGCTCATTTCTCTGAAGAAGAAGGGCTGTAATAGAAAGAACACAGTGGGTAAGAAGTCATGGAGATCTGTAGAGGAACAGATATAGTTATCAGACCATGGTACTGAGGAAGACACAAGATGTGGGAAACGGTGTCAAAAGCCTTACTAAAGTCATCTACAGCCTCTCCCTCATCCAATAAGCAGGTCAGAGCTTTATGTGAAATATTTATTTTAATATAATGCTAAAAACAAAATGGTCAGTCAACACCTCCTACTGTGTCAGAGTGGGAAATGTGAGCACTTGGCAGAGAGGCATTACCTCTAACACTGTGTATTTGTAAATTTATGTACCACATTCAAGAATCTGGAATAATAAAGTATGAAATTGCCATATAAATCACAAGTGCTTGAGCAAACAGAAGTCATTAATCAAAACTATTCCTTTTTTCCTAATAATGAAAATGTTTTTTTTCCTGTTTATACCGACAATGATTAGTTTCTACCTAGGATGCTTGATTCCTTCTGTAATATAGAGTGGCACTCCTGCAGTTTGAGGTGAAGACTATTTATTCCTTTAAATAACAAATGGGGGGTGGGGGGGCAATTTCTCAGAAACACAGCAGCCATGGTAGAAATCCCCAGTGGGATTTCTTCTTCAGCCTGTTTCCTCTACAAACAAATTTATATTTGTGATAATTAATTTGTTTTAATGGGTACTGTGAGAACTTGTCATGGAATACCATGATACTGAAAAGGAGTCATTGTTATCTGTTTACTTGTGTAAGAAATTTTTAAGCTACAATCACTAAGCAAGCTATCTAATGCATGAAAATACTCAGTGCTCAATTGTGGTATGATGTAAAATAGATCTGTAGTGGACATGCATTGTTTTCGAATAAACTTGAATCTGAAAAAGGAAGCTGAATAGGCATAAAAAAGCCTTAGCTGCTGGACCCAGACAGTGACATTGAGGCAGACTTCAGCTCACCCAGTATTGTATGTACATCTGGAGGAACAGGAAGAACGTTAATGCAATGTAATAGAAACTGATACAGAAAACAAAGCTCAAGAGAAAAAAAGAATTTGCTGCAGGTTTTGTTGTGAAAATAGCACAATTTCTGAAGTCCTTCAGGAAATATATATTCAGTTATTAGTTCCAGCATGAAACATATTTTTCCATTTTATGACAACCTTCTCTCTCTCTCACAAACATATTTGTTCAAGTTTGTAATCAATATTATCATCATCTTCAAATTCCTTCTGATTTGTCATCTCCAAATGTGCAATATTTCACCTCCTACGTTCCTGTCCTTGCCTGCATATTTGTCTTAGTCTATTTCCACATCCCTGATTTGTTTGTCCTTTACCTTTCTTTGTTTAGGACTGCTTTACAAGTACTTTGCTTTATAGTACTTTACTTGATAGACATCTATTACGTAGAATAAAGAGTGGACTTCAGTGCTGGAACACATGTTCAGGTTAACCGTCCTCATTTTTCTTGGAAGGAGTCAGCAGAGCTAAACAATCTGGAAAGGTCTGTGAGGACAGCAAAACAACTTACAGATGAAAATTGTAGAAAGTTTGACAAACATAGTCAGAGGTGAGATATACAAACTCTTTAAAAAGGTGGTTCTACTACGAACTGGGCTGTATGCCCAAAAGGGAATAGATGCTTGATTCTTAGAGTGAAGAAAAACTGAGAAAAATTTTCTAGTGAAACAGTGAAGAAAGATAACATCAAATTATTAGTAAAAAACATACAGTGCAGATATGAAACTTAAAAACAGGCATATGTAATTTATTACTTTTTCAGAGATATCTTGAATATTTTCTATTATTTCTCAAAAATTCTCTATATGTTTTCATATATTAATGGAGTCTAATGGATATCTCAGTTTCTGCTGAATTAATTCTTAGATCTTTAAAACACATGAATACCAAGCTTCTTTATACTCAAGAAAAATATGGCAATCATAATTTAAAAAAGCTTAACTATAAATTAGAATAACACATTTAATACAGAGTAGAGACCTGAATGGATTTATTTTTAACCTGTAGAGAATGTTAAAAAGAAAGTACTAACACAAAATTTAGTATACTGAAATGAGCACACATGGCATAAAGTATATGAACACAGCCCACAGGGCATAAAGCTTGAGTAATGCCAAAATAAAACTTTGAGAACAGGTAGAAATGGAAGGAAATCAGTCTTAAAAGAATGTGATAAGACATTTCAGCATTTCTGGGAAATGTTGTATGGTGACGGAAGTCGTCTGTTTACGTACAGGAAAAGGCAGAACAAACTTCTCCAACACAATATCTGGCAGACATGCATTGCCTTGATCTGCATTACATTCCAGCCAAGCTAAGCTCAGTCATAAAAGCCACAAAGCTCTTGGCCACTCTCCTGTATCTGCCAATTAATCCAAGTCCTAGTTGTGAGTTGTTGATGTGGAAAACAAGATGAAGTTCCATTAAATTCATTTGATACATGGTTATTAATGTACAATTAAATGAGTGAACACACATTCATTCATCTGATTGCTTTTACAGCTTTTTTAAATTTCATCAGTGAACTATATAAGTCTCTCATTTTTAATCACCTTTTGCTATTTAATAGGAGATGAGAGTTGTATGTTTTGTAAGTTTGCGTCTGGAACTTTGTGTTGGCATATGGAACTGCTACAGATAATTTATGTAATTAGTGACAACGGCTAGCTTTAGAAAAGTGGTTTTACAGTGGTATTGCCACTGGATAGATCATGTAGAAAGTAAATTCTGAGAGATTTTTTTTTCAATTACATTGGCCTTATTATACCTAAGGCAAGCAGAACATATACCACAATGTATGTGAGCATCCTAAACATATGGAAAAGATTGGCTACACATAAACTAGTCTGCTCACTGTTAATGCAATGTGCAAGAATAAGCAGGTTTTTTGAAAGCTGTTATTCCATGACTAATGGAAAATGCTGACAAGGCTCAGGCATAAGTTGTCTCAGACATTTTTAAGGTAACATGTGGAAGCGATCTTGGAAAAACTTTTGCCTGGCTAATCTCTTGTTACAAAATACAGAAAGGGAAGAGGTCAGGAAACAGTTTCCCTGAAGCCACTGGCATATCAAAATAGATCATTACTTTTGCCTCATGTGTCATTCAAGAGCCAGGCATAAGGTACATGCAATTAGTCCATCTACATATTTTTATTACACACAGTTGTAATGTATGGTTTGATATGGAATGTCCAATGAAAAACACATGTATAACTGCATATATATGCCTTCGATAACTATGAGGCATTTACACAATTATGTTCTAAACAAAAAGTAGCTAGACTGTCTTCCTCATAAGAAGAGCATAGACACATCAGGATGAAAAATGAAATTTGTCTAGATTGCCCAGAAGAGTGGAAATAAAGTTAAGACACTTTTCTAAAAAAATGAAAGAAGCATCTACAAAGACTGAAATGGAGACTGACATCTTATCAGAAGGGAAACAGCAGGTGAAATGGCTAACAGAAAGACAGACATTTCTGATGTAGCCTAAGTATATATTAAGTTATTTTTTCTTTTATTTCTTTATCTATGTCACTTCTAAACACTTCTTATGTCTGATTCAGATGTTATGTCAAATGTTTGTATTCACATTTTTTCATAATCCAGTTTGCATAAGTGAGATATAAGATTATAGAATAACACAAAGAAACTCCTCACCCCAGGATATGGACCAATAAATGAACCAACAAACTAGGGCATTGGGATATCTTAAGTAGTACACCAGATTCACAGAATTTCACAGAATTTTCACAGAATCATCTAGGTTGGAAAAGACCTTGAAGGTCATCCAGTCCAACCATTGACCTAACACTGACAGTTCCCAACTACACCATATCCCTCAGCGCTAAGTCAACCTTACTCTTAAACACCTCCAGGCATGGGGACTCCACCACCTCCCTGGGCAGCCCATTCCAACGCCTAACAACCCCTTCTGGAAAGAAATACTTCCTAATATCCAGTCTAAACCTTCCCTGGCGCAATTTGAGGCCATTACCTCTTGTCTTATCGCCTGTTAGTTGGCTAAAGAGACTCATCCCCAGCTCTCTGCAGCCTCCTGTCAGGTAGTTGTAGAGGGCGATGAGGTCTCCCCTCAGCCTCCTCTTCTCCAGACTAAACAACCCCAGTTCCCTCAGCCGCTCCTCGTATGACATGTGCTCCAGGCCCTTCACCAGCTTCATTGCTCTTAATTCCTCACATCTCCTCCTCCTTATCTAAAGATTCCTCACATCTCCTCCTCCTTATCTAAAGGGTAATACACAGAGTCCCCATTTCATGTGTACTTATTCCCATCCTGGCATCAGAAGAGGCAGAGCTGTCTTCCAGTGACCACTGCACTGCACATGGGTCTCCCATGTAAATACAGGGGTCATGTACTTAAATATGTGGGGGAGAGTGTCACAACCTCCCACTCAGGGAGATCAAATTTGTGTTTTATTTAGTTTAGGGGGTTTTTTGTAAAAGCTTTTAGTTGTGTTCAACTTCTTTGAATGAGACTACAGCACTGTTAGCTTGATGTCATCCTTCCTCTACTACAGCCAGCTCTGCAACATTTTCATCATTGTGTCTCTTTTCCCTCCCTCAGAACTGCATTTTAATTTGTTTTATATCTATTTAGCACCAGGAAAAGCTTTATAACCCCTATAAAATTCTTTTGCAAGACTCCAGAAGCACTTTAGGATTTTAAAAGTCCTTCCAGTGTTAATCATAAAATAATTTACTTTGTCTGAGTAGCCTCTACAGTCCATTGCATAAAGATTTATTTCGTTAGTCCTCAACCTCCTTTTAAAGATCATGATATCTAGCTTTCATGTGTTTTACAGAAGATAAAGACATGTCTTTGCAGTTGCTCTGTGGGCCAGAAGTTGCTACATTTTAAAGTAGTAGAGAAGCAGATAATGAAACTGCAACAAGGTCATGTCATAAATTATAGCTATCATCAGTAACAATCTGCTGACAGATTCATTTGGGAGTAAAGTGATCCATTATCTTTATTAAGATATTTACCTGCATGTTGATGTCCCACATACTGGATATTGAAGAGAATTTAGATAGCACTTTATTTCCAGTGCTCTTGACAAAAAAGGTCAATTCGAGATTTTTCTTTAAAAATGCACAATTATGGACATCTGTCAGAACAGAAAGTCCTTGACATCAATGAAGGTGCTTGAAAGAGCACATTGTACCCTGTAAGCTTCACTTTTCTTTCCTTCACTCCTGCAAGAACCAAAAAAAAAAGGCTTTCTTCTTACATCTGTAATCTCTCTTACATAGTGAATTACACAGAACAGCAATATTTATTTCTGAGTTGTGATTGCTGGAGGAATTAATTAACTAGAGGGCATTCTTATTTTAGGGTCTTTGGGTCTATGAGCACAGAATAGAAGGAAGCCAGGGTAACGAACTCCCAGCTTCAGGTGCCAGTGTGAACATCAACAGTGATAGGCACCATCACTGAAAGAACAAATAAATCTAAACAGATTAAGGGATGATATAAAATTTGTCAGAGGTCATTTGTATAAAACAATAAGGTCAGGGATCAAATGCAAATTAATGCTCTTAGAGTTCTTTTTTCACTTATCACATCTACTTTTCAAGCTTTTCTGTAGGAGGCTTCAAACAGTTAAGAAGGAACAGAAGCCATTTTGGGAGATGATAGCTGTAGCAGAGTATCAAATAATTACCCATCTTGGACCTGTTAGAAGTCTCATAACTTTGTAAAGAAAAAGATGGACCTTCAGAGCAGCCTTTAGACAAATACCAGCAAAGTGAAACAGAAGGAAACAGAGTTCATAATATCTAATCAAATGATGATGTAACTGCCATCTCAGATATGACATGGAACAAAACATGGAGCTATAATATTGTTACAACAATGTACAGTTTGCTCAGGAAAAACAAGTAGCAGAAGCAGAGAGGAGATGTCACACTACATCAAACAGCATCTACATAGTTCAGAAAAAAATAAGCAACAGGCCTGGTAGAACAATCAAAAAGAGGAAGGAATCAGTCATGCTATACATCAGGGTCTTCAACAAATGGGTTCTGCAGAGAGGGATGAGATACTTCATATCCCATCTCTTTCAATCTTCACAAAAAACATCTCTTGCAGCTTAAATTTCTATTATGCCTATGAGCACAGTGAATTAAAGGCAAAAGTGAAGAATAAATTGCCTTTGCATTCTTGATTTCATCAAGATTTAGCTTGACACTAAAGTTAAAATTAATTGAATTAAATGAAATAAATGGAAACATTTTACTAAGCTGCTCTGGAGTGCACTCATAAAATGTAGTATTTTATCAAAGTCACTCTAGAAGGAGATGACTATTTGGAGATAGCTTTTCATAGAATAGTAGAATGGTTTGTGTTGGAATGGACCTTAAAGATCATCTAGTTCCACCCCCCCTGCCATGGGCAGGGACACCTTCCACTAGACCAGGTTGCTCAAAGCCCCGTCCAACCTGGCCTTGAACACTGCCAGGGAGGGGGCAGACACAACCTCTGGGGAACCTGGTCCAGTGTCTCACCACCCTCACAGTGAAGAATTTCTTCCTTATATCTAGTTTAAATCTACCCTCTTTCAGTTTAAAACCATCACCCGTTGTTCTATCACTACAGTCCCTGATCAAGAGTCCCTCCCCATCCTTCCTGTAGCCCCCTTTAAGTATTGGAAGGCTGCTATAAGGTCTCCCTGGAGCCTTCTCTTCTCCAGGCTGAACAACCCCAACTCTCTCAGCCTGTCCTCACAGGGGAGGTGCTCCAGCCCCCTGATCATCTTTGTGGCCTCCTCTGGACCCATTCGAGCAGCTCCATGTCCTTCTGATGTTGGTGCCCCCAGAGCTGGACACAGCACTGCAGGTGGGGTCTCACCAGAGTGGAGTAGAGGGGGAGAATCCCCTCCCTCGCCCTGCTGGCCACACTTCTCTTGATGCAGCCCAGGATACAGTTGGCTTTCTGAACTGCGAGTGCACATTGCTGGCTCATATTCCATTTTACACCCACTAATACCCCAAGACCTTCTCTGCAGGGCTGCTCTTAATCCACTCATCCCCCAACCTGTATTTGTGCTTGGGATTGTCTCGACTCATGTGCCGGACCATGCGCCTTTTATACAAGAGAAAGCCTCTCTGTGAAATTAGCAAAGCCACCAAGAAACAACTGAGGACTGTCCAACCTCCTCAGAGCTTGCTTTTTCACTGGTTTGTGTGTTAGATGTGGTAGCGACAATTCTAAAACTTTATTTTCATTTATTCTAGAATGCTAAGAAAGCATTTAATGTGCAATAATAATAACTTCCAGTGTGACATAAAATTAAGCTGTCTTGTTAAACTTGTAGTTAACAACCTGGTTTATTTAAAGCTATTGTTTAGCTCTTCTAAAAACAAAAGTCATTGTGCTTCCTGAAGACTTTATTCCCTCTACCTTATTATCTGTGAGTCTAAACAAATGTCACAGCTGCACTTCTCCAAGGGACTGTAAACTACAAGGTGAAATTTCCATAAGCTGCCATACAGACAGTCTGTCTGAGTGCAAAGCAAGTGTTAAATTTCATTAATATCAACTATTGCAAGTGAGATTTCAAAACAGATAGAAAATGCTCTGCTGCAAAAGTAAAACTGTTAAAATATTCCACACCAACACCCATGAGGTGCTGAACTCGGAGATTAAAATGTTTTAAAAACTCTGATTCTGAGAAGGTAAATTGAACATCCTTCCTTCTACTAAATTTCAGCATTTACAGTAGCTATTTTGGGGGGGGAGGGATGGGACAGGGGAGTAGAAGGGAGTAGGTGAAGAAAGCGATAGCTAATTAAACCACTGTATGAATGCTCTTTGAAAAACATACTGCAATAATTAAACATCACAAGCCAAAACCTAGACCTGTCTCCTATATCTCAACAGAAAAGTTCATATTTAAACCCTCATTTGTGGAGGCAGAGCTACCTAACAAAGGTATTCCAAAGGCAAAACAGAAATTATTACAGCTGTCATGCACAATGTATTTGTAAATGCCACAATTTTCAAGTGTTTCCTGTCAGAATCTTTAGAGGAGTACCCTTTAGTACAATTCTTTTATTATGCAAAAATGTAACAGTTACTACAATAATTCATTAAGAAACAGACATATTTCTCAAGTGATTGATATGGAGAGAGGGATGAATATCTCAATCTAGAATCAGTGCTTTTTGCCTAATGCAAACAAACGTGATTTAAATAATGATGCTTCTTCAGAACAATGATTTAATCTGTTAGCCTTACAGAAATTCAAGTAAAAGCAATGAACTTTACCATTAATGATATACCAGGCTAAATATTCCTAGGCCAAAACTGGAGACATAATCTGAGGATACGATTACATCTGATTTCACAATGTTTTCAAGCAGATATAAGAGACTGCCTAATCCCAAAGTGAGTATAACAATAGGACAGAAAAGAGACACAGAAATGTGATATACAGAGATCTTAGAGCTTGTCTTCCAAGCTGTATCACAACAAACTCTTCTACAACACAGCAGAGAGGAGCAAAATTAGATAGCACCCTGACACCATTTCCCTGCTCCAGACTGTAGTAACTGTGAACCTATCCCTACATTCTGCACAGTCTGAGAAATAAACCCTTTCACAGAGTCTAAAGAATAATAGAGAACTATTGCTTTTATGCAAGGTATTTTACTTGCAAATAAGAATTATTAAATATAGAGGTTTTTTATAAAGTAGGGAATGAGGAATTAGAAACAGAGAAAGGATGAACTAATTGCTCATGGAACAACTAGGAAACAGTGTGGTTTGGCTGTGGAAAACCAAATGCAATTTCAGGATGTGTCAAGTGAGCTATTTCCAATGACAGGACAATATTAGTACTGCTGTACAATATACTGATGAGATTTTATCTGGGGTAGTTAACATAATTTGCTTACCATGTTCAAGAAACATGAATTTGGTGGTGGTAGGCTACTAGAATACTAAATAGAGAAAAAAAATCAACCATGTGAAAGGACACACTGACTATGTCAATATTTAAGAAATTAAACCTGCCCATAAATACTCTACAGGAATGGAGCTAACTGGAAAACAACACCACATACCCATACTTTACAACTCTCTTACCATCCAAACATGGTGCTGCATCTAGCAGCCTGGTGGAAATAATCTGTGGCTCATGATAATTCAGGAACTGTGCCCAGAAACTGTTTGGTCCAGAGCCACTACCACGATAGGGACCAATTCACCAACCCAGATTTTGAGTGCCAGCAACCAGGAATATCCCTGACACTAAATTTGTTAGAACAAAGGTAGCCTCTTAAGTCATTATTTCTTTGTTTCATTCATCATTCTGCTAGCCCAGTTTCATGGATGTTCCAAAATTAAGTTCTGTTTCTGGACCATGATACAAGTATTCCTGAGCCTGTGCTCTGGTGCTGAGATTTCAGAGCTAGCTTAACTAAAGCAGTTTAGCGAAACAGTCAGTCAGTGCCACAGAAGCTCATTTTCCTTGCCAAGAAGAAATACAGTTTAAGGTACATGGAATTCCATGTAGTCATAACTAGCTGCACCTAATACTAGTTCATTAAGGTATTTTGATGACAAATACCCTAAGGAAGCTTGTCTTGTTTCCTTAAAGAACAAGGGGTTAGAACATTGCCTTCCTGAAGTATTTATACAAAGCAAACACTGGGGGGCGAGGAGAGCTAATAAAGTTAATGGGCAACATTGGCAAGAATAATTTGGGTATATAAACTGTAGGAATAAATATAAGATAAAAAGTAAAAGGAGTTTTCTAGACAGAAGAAAAATGGGGAATTCAACAGCTCTTCATTATGTAGCTTAAAACTAGTTCTAAGTTGAGACCCCACCAATCTAGGAAAGGGAGTTTATGACATTGTCACCTGCAACAATTTTATGACCAAAAACGTCCTTCTAGTCTTATTCTCCTGTGTAAGACCAGGCATACTCTTACCAAGTGTAAACTACTAACCAGCAGTGGGAGACTCTGCCTTACTTTTTCATAGAGCTTCTCTTCTGAATGCTTCTCAATTTCTTAATAACTGCTGACACCTTGTCAGCATCTTTTCCTACCATAACGGACCACATCTATTCTCACAGGAATTCAAGCTTATACTATAGTACCTCACAGGTTTAACAAATTTCTCAAGAACCATCCTAAGAAATCTGCAGTGATAACAGCTGCAGGAGCTGCAAATGGTACAGCCTCACTCACAACTATTTTATCAGATAAGTTATTATTAAACACCAGATTCATAATGAGCAGTATCTCCACAATTAGACCTTCTGCCACAGAATACCTGCCCCTGAAGGTGGCTTGATTTGGAAGAGCATGCCTTCCCATTCAAACTGAAATTGTGTCTCTCTCTGAACTGCATACATGAAACAAATTCTTGATTCCTCACTTTTTATCAGTACTACTCTGAATAAAAAAAAAAGATACAAGATACAAAAAGAGAGGTATTTTAGATATTGATCAGAACAGAAATGATACATAAACAATGAGACAATAGATAAGTACTAATAATTATTCAGTTAAAAATACTGAAAAAATTGTTTATTCAGAATCTCTTTCACAAAAGAAAAACAAGCAGAAGCTTTGAAACTAATCAAAAACAATAACAAAATCAGGTAATTCAATGATAATGAAAGAAATGTTATGTTAACCCTTAGTGAGACTCCTACCAGGTAGCACTGAGTTTAGGACTTCCAGATTTACAGGAAGCCCATACTGGCTGTGTTAGATAGCCAAACCTCAGAGCTGAAAGACCACAACACAGTCATATATTTCTAAATGGAAACTCCAGCAGGGATATTCGGTTACACTTATTTAAGGGGACTGCCATATAACACACTTGAAAACTTTTCTCCACTCTCTTCAAAGGCAGATTCTAGAAGTAACCCTATGTACTCCATGGTGAAAAGCAGGTATGCTTGTAATTTATCTTAATACTGCAAAACATAGTTTCACAATCTGGTATGTGCTCAATGGCATGGAACGCCTCTTCTTCATTGCAACTCCTAAAACCAAAGATTTCATTAATTTGCAATGTATGAAGTGAAATGAACTAACCCAAATTCATTTTAGCCTTGCCATTAAGCTCACAAAAAGTGGAGAAATTAATCCAAAAGACTACATGTTCTAATATCTGATTAGAAGTGTATGAAATAGCCTGGACTACCTAAAAAATCTTTAGGCAAAGATGGAGTTCCAAGAGTCCTAAGCTGGTATATCTCATAATTTAGACAATGAACAAAACTGAAAGATCTCTAACTGGGAGAAAGGGAGCTGTATAACCCTGTGGCTGCATCTTGTAACCATATGTCTGCTAACAGGGATGGGAGGAGAGCTAAAGCTCTTCCTGTCTCCTTGGTAGAAGTCCACCTGGATAAGCATGATTATTCCATTATTCCTTAACCACTTAACAAACATCCAGGTGACATCTCTTGATTAATAATGACCCTTTCAAGAGCTTGTTGATAATATTTTCATGAAATTAATACAGAAGCACAAATATTCATATCCGTTTAAAAACCATTTAGCTACAGATGTGGTTTTCACTTCTCAAAAAATCTATTTATCTCATTCCCGATTTCCTGGCCTTTGCTCTTGCTATTTAAGGGAGTAGGCAGCTTAACTGAATCAATGTCTGCTATACCATACATTTATATGAAGTAACCTAAAAAAAAAGACTGTGTTTTGCTGAGGATGAATCTTTAATCTATGTAATACAAAGAATGTATTTGAAAGAAGTTTGTATGAAACAGTTATGGGCAAGTGTATATATATTTAGTCAGCCTACCACCAAGCATTTGTGCACACTTGACCTTATCGTTTTCAAACAGACCCAGTACACTACCTTTTTGTATAATTCAGCCCATGAGGACTTATTTTGATTTATTTCAGGAATATCCAAAATACCTCTGCTTATTTCCTGTGTTCTTCAGAACTCAGCAGGATATCAACAGATAGAGCAATTGTCAGGAAGTATCCTGAATTGCCAAGTGGCTGGAAAAACAAGACTCCCTATTTTGCCATAGTTCCTGCTGGACCAACTGCCAGTATGCAACAGTCTGGCTCACCTTGTCATTATTAGATATAATCAGTTCCTTGAGTCCCCTGCTTGGCAGATGGTAAAGAAATAAAATTTTCCCACTTCCTGGAGGAAGACAGTCTGTGAAGAACAAAACAAACCTTTCTGCACTGTGGTCTTTTTATTCAAATCTGGTTGAACCTAACTTTTTTTTTAAAAAAAAAAAAAAAAAAGACCTTTGTCCTTCCAATGTGGTAATCACAAGTAGTTCTCTGCTTTGTTTCTCTTTAGGCTTTTCCTCATGTAATTTCCAAAATTAGCATGTCTGTCCCTTACCAAAACAGTTCACAAAAGACAGTACCATGATCCCACATACATAACAGCTTAGGAAAGATGAACTTTTATGTTCAGTACATTTTATAAACAGCCTGCAGTTCCAAAGATTATTGGAAATCAAGCGTTCAAGTTCCTCTGATTCTGGCAAGGACAGTGTACGCTGAAGATTATTCCATGTCTTAAAGTGTCAGCTAACCAAGACTACATGATAAAAAAAGAATGTTTTCCAAAATGATTAGTGGTAAAGAATTTATAAATCCCTTGGAATTCCATGATAGCTACACACTTATTTTAGATATTAACTGCCATTGCTACAAAGAAATAATGAGATATGTCATCTCTTCAAAGGCAAGATTCTAGAAGTAACCCTAAGTACTGCAGCTGTTTTTTTTTTAACTCCCTGAAAGTCACACAGACTCAGAAGAACAATTATTATGTCCAGTACTTACTAGAAGGTAAATTCAATGCCTAGAAGAAGGACATGTATTCATGCTTTTCTTCATCATCACACAAAAGAAAGCACTAATAGCATGAATATGAGGAAGCAGATGACAGCTGAGAGAGAAAGAAATATTTTGTATTTTGGATTTTACAAAACTCAGATCTCAAAGTGAAACAGAAGCAACTAGACCACTATCAAATCCTCCAGCCTTCTTTCAAGCATAGCCTTAAGGGTAAGCATTGTACACAACTGTCACAAATTGTCCTTTCATTGGTATAATCAGAGTAAATATCATCCTTAAAGAGTATCCACTAATTACCTTGTTACTTCAATTCACCATCAGCCGTTAATGTGTACAGGTTAAATTATAGTTTAGAGGTAGAAATTGATAGTTTAAAGAGAATGCATGTTTTCATATGACAGTGGTGGTTGATATCAGATTATTCAGGTAATTATCTTTTAATACACAATACAGCTGCATATTAAACAGTATTACAGATATTCCTCCACTACATATTATGACATAAGTATTTCAATAAAGATTATTAAAATTTCTATACTCTCTTTTTGTGTGTTCTCTGATTCATATACTATGATTTCCAAACTGAAAAGAGTTACAGAGTACCAAAGCTAAAATACTAAGTCACAATTGTCCAACAGTCTCATTTATAAAGGGATTTTTCTGAGGCACAGATCAACATGGATTTCATTACACTGGTTCTACACTGGCTCAACAGACAAATTATGACACACAATATACGACAGAAAATGCTTAGGTAATTTATCACTGCATGGAAATTTTGTGCACAGGGACAATTATCTTTCTGCTCTCACAGAAATGAAAATACACAGTTTATAGTAGTAATAGATGTATGCTCACAATTAGATATACTGTAAACAATTTACTAAAGACCCTTCTGAATTCCTCCCCTTCTCACATAGTAAATATAATCTACCAAAAAGGTATATTTACCTTGAAAAGACAACACTTAATAATGTTTCTAGATTAAGTTTGCATTTATTTAATCTCAGAGAGATAATGTGGTCAAGAGAATGTTCTTTGTTTCATATGCTAATACTGTTCCTAGAGACTATAAATCACTTGGGTACTCCCATACCTAAATTTCTGGATATAGAAGTACTGGACTTTCACTTCAATCCATTTGTAACTAACCTACTTACAGGGTCTCTTCCTCTGAACCTCTTGGTTTATGAGGATATATAGTCTACATGTTTTAACATCTTAGTTCATAGTTATAATTTAGAAAGGGCAAAATGTTTTCATAAATCTGGTAGGACATTTATGACATAAACACATCTAAATAGAAATTAAGATTAGAGGCTGCAAACATATCTGTACTACCTTGTTGGTGCTTTCCAATGTGTGCCTTAGGAATCACTCACTAGATAACAGCATAACCCAGTAATAATTTTCTACAGACTAAAACATAAAGCAGATACCTGAAGCTCAATCTACCCACTTAGTTTAAGTGACTTGTCCACTGGGATAATTCTTACCTCAGAGCAATAATCCTACATTTAGTTTTTGGCCAGTTCTCTATTACATGTCTCAGTGGAAGTCCATCTCTCACAAATCTATACTGGCAATCCCATAAGGAACTCTAACACCCAGACAAAACTCAGGAAATTCATGTGGATGACTATATCCAAAACTGCAAACCAACCCCTTTCATTCCACTAAATGGCCCCTTAATCCTGGATGTCTTTGAATTCTCTGGGTACCTCAGGGAACTCATCCCTCCTGACAGTTCAACAGGCCCCCCAAATCCTACATTGTTCACATGCTCATCATAGATCCACTCTGAGCCCACCTGACCTCCTCTGTGATTCCTGTAGGATCCAATTTAGGAAATGTCATCTGATTGTGTCATTATTCACACTGACAGTTTCTGGCTATCAGGTTTGGATTTGTTGGCTTTTTCTTAGTATAAGGTGGAAGAGATAGCACCCTGGAACAGCTGTCTGGCTACTGAGCGACAGCAACCCAGTTGTCTCTTCACATGATGGGCTTCACATCCGCAACTCTGCCTCCCAGTAACACGGAATTAAAGCATGCTCTAATTTCAAGGCCACAAGCTAGGCTTGGCATCCTCCAAGATCACACAGAAATGTGACTATTGTGAAAAAGAAAAGCCCAAAGCCCAAGCCATCCCAAAACAACAACAATAAAAAGCAAAATTATGAGATCAGAAGCAAAGCAAACATGAAAGTACTCACTATTCTACTAAGAGTACTCAGGTCAGAGTCATAACTATTTGACTTTTGTCCCTGTGGCTACTACTAGCAAACAGAATTAAACAATCACTAAGTAAAAAATAAATAATCCCCCAAATGGTACTGAAATAAAGAAATCTCTTTTCCAACTGAATGCTCTAAGCAATCTGCAATAAAATCATAGTGGCATAAAAATATGGTTGTGAGAGAGACGGAGAATCCACGTCAGCTATCCTTGGAAATATTTGTCTAATTGTCTCATTCCTTCCAGTGATGGAAATTCCACAGCCTTCATAGGTAACCCACCTCCATATTTATTGACCTCTAGTATTCAAAAGATTTCTTTAACTGAAACATCTCTTACAACAGCGTAAGCCCATTCATTATGCTTCGTTCACTCTCTACCCAACTCTCTGCAATAACCTTTTATATATTTGACGGCTTTTATCAGGTTTTCCCTAAATCATATCTTCTCTCAACTAAACAAATCCAATTATTTCAACTTTACAATATTTGCTGAACAGAATCTCAGCTGCAACATACAAGGTCTATCCTTGCTTTGGATTTTCCTGGGAGGAGAGATGTAGAGTTGAATACTCTAATGTTTTAAAAGTTGAACTGAGGTCTCCTAGGTCTTATGTAAAAGCTGGGCACCACAGCCACTTGAAAAGACTGAATCCTGATCATCTTTTTTCAAAGAACACTACCTATCTAGCAGGTATCTTCAGATATGGATTTTGAACCACCTTGTCATTTTGTTCCAGCTTTCTAAGAGGAGTTCAAATGCAAACTTCTGTGATTAGAATTTCTCATTAACTTCTCTTAGATGGCTCTGTGGTCAGCACATAGCCTTTTTCACTCTCTGAGATGCATGCTTTGGCAATGTACATGGAGCTTGGCAACCCAACGTTGTATTTTGTATTCTATTTCAGGTTCAGGAACCTAAAATATAGGAAGTAAATGTAATTTGCAGATATCAGGGATGTCTGTATTAAACATTGGAACACAGTGATGATATCTTCAAGACTAAAATGACTAAGCTAGTTTCAGAGATATAAATAATATAGTTGCATTTATATGGTTAGGCTGCCCTCAGGATCCTTGATGGAGGGTATCACTATGCTCTGCTGGATGCAGCTGAATTCATCACTGCTATGGATCTCCAGTTGTCTAAGGCAGATTCTAAAGAAACAGGGGAAAGGATTTATCCAAACATTTTAAGTACAGCTTGCTTAATGCTTGAGTCATAGGAACTCTGAAGCATCACTATCCCAATTCAAAAAAGCACTCAGGCAGGAAAGTTGGCATCAGTCAGGTAGGATGAAATCACATACTTATGGCATGCTTAAGTGCTTGGCTAAATCAAGACACTTTTCCTGGGTTTTGACCCAATATGGTCAATATGTGTATACACTATGACAGAGGAACAACAACCTACTGAGAAGGGTGACAAATAAACAGTTTGAAAGAGATTGCTAGTCACTGCACCTCTAATTAAGAAAGAAATTGCAGGCTACCTAAAAGACTGTAAACTTATTTTTCAGCCTCTATCTTTGAAAGTGATTTTAAGATATGCCCATCAACAGCATTTTAAATACAATTACTTATTTTTCAATTACCGTGTAAAAGCTAGATAAAAGAAGCAAGAGCAATTTCATTCTGAGATTTGTTGTCAATTGGATGTCTCATGGCAGGTAGGTCTCTTGGTTGGACAGACAGCTGCCAAGACAGCTCTCATCATCTTCAACACTGGGATGACGATTTGGCTTTCAAAGGACTGTAACTGCCATATGACATCCAGACAATATAGCACAAGGTGATCTTGCAGGTAGCTGGAATCCGTTATATCATGAATTTCAAAAGTTTAGGCAAGCCTTGAAACTTTACTATGTGTTCAGTAGCAAGCAGGTCATTAATGTAATGCACTCTTGGTGTTCTTGTAACAGCAGGTGTTGACCTGTCATTTAGGGCTTATTCTTCGTAGGCCATAACACAGTACTCACTGTCAGATAATGTTGGTCATTATCTTACATCATTGGCATATGATCATCATTACAGGCAGGATAGGATAAGAGTAGGAATAGTACCAAGCATATACAAGTGAACATTAAAATCTATTTATATCATCTTAGTTTCAGCTGGGGTAACTATGTTAAGATGACCAGGAAATATATTGGATGTACAAGGCAAAGATGAGCTCGGACTTTTCACTGACAAAAAGAGCCAACAGAAGCAAATTCATTGCAAAGTGGCCAACAGACACTATTTTTATTTTACTCTATGAATTCCATGAAATAAAATCCATGAACTTTATTCCCGTGTGAAAAAAGCACTTTAAAGAGAAAAAACATGAGACCAAGCATGACGTTAACCAGAAACTTGCACTAAGTGACTAGTTAACACTGGCTTCTGAGAGTTTTATCTGAATAGAAATTTCAAGACAGTTCTGTCAAACAGAACACACAATACTTAAAAAACTATCTATGGCAAGCAGTATCTACAGTATCTATAGCAAACAGCTGAGCATAGTGCAGGGAAGCCCAGACTGGTGTAGGCTGTGTTACTTCTGAAATGAACTATCTCCATAAACTAGCCAGAGGAGCACAAGATTACAGCCTAGTCTTGCAGAAAGGATTGCCTCTCAGCTAGGTTTACTGGGTTGGGTATGGTGTTGCATGTGACACTGAATCTTAGCATGAAAGTTGGTATCTCCATTCAGCCTTTTGCTGTAATGTATAGACATTGGACATTAGGAAAAAATTTTTCACAGAAAGAGTGGTCAGACAATGAAATAGGCTGCCCAGGGAGGGGGTGGAGTGACCATCCCTGGATGTGTTTAAGGGTCGTTTAGATGAGATGTTGGGGGATATGGTGTAGGGGAGAACTTTGTAGAGTAGGGCTGATGGTTGGACTCGATGATCCCAAGGGTCTTTTCCAACCTGAATAATTCTATGATTCGATGACATAGTTTGGTTTGACACATACTTATGCATTTCTACAACGCACTGTTGACCAGTGTAAAGATTCCATATGAATGATGTTTAATAGAAATATGGATCCAACAGGTTTCCAAGAGAGACACATCTCTAAGGTCCCAGAGAGTGTACTGAGTCACGGTAGAGTATGCCTAACCAAAGGCAAAGGAAAGCTTTTATACATAAGAGATCTTAATTCAATCAGAAACTCATACAGCTAATCTTTTTACAGAAACTGCCCACCATGTGTATTTGTTGCCAAATGCTATAAAAACCCTGTAAAGGTTTTCCAAAAGGTTGGACTTCAGATAGAAGGCTTTAGCCTGAAGGACAGCTAAGGAATAGAGGTACATTTCAGTGGAGAAGCCATAAAGCTTAGACTAAAAAAAGGGGATAAGTTGGTATAAAACTTGGCTGGACTCTAGGGTGTGGCTCAGATTTTTGTCCAATAATGTATTCATTAGTCTAAGTATTTTTAGATGCAGAAAAGCTGCTAAAAGATACCAAGTGACATGCATTCAGAAGCTGGAACGCTATCAGACACTGACATTGACTTAATTTTTTTTGTCCGAGAGGAAGCTTCAGAAACTAATTCATTCTTTATAGATTTCTTAAACAAAAAAAAAATTTTGTCAAGGTTTTCCAACTGTCCAAAGTGTGTTAGAAAAGATTTACAAATAGCAACAACATACAATTCCTTCAAACAGAACAGAACAGAACATTTAGTATGCTACTTGGTAAATCACTTGAATAAATTTTAAAGGATTAAAACCCAGAGAAAACCAGGAGACCAAGAGGAGATAAAAGGTTTATTGCTTATGTTGATTGTCCTTCTCAATACTTGTTTTAATACCAATGGAATGGAATCAACTACAATAACCTACATTAGGTTAATGGTTGGACTAGATGATCTTCAAGGTCTTTTCCAATCTAGATGATTCTGTGATTCTGTGAAAGTCAATGAACTAATTGTTTGTCCTAAAGATTTTAGTTATCAGTAGTGGACTATGAGAGATGAATAAGTATCTGAAATGGGAAAGTATCTGTGAAGCTTGTGATTTTATGTCTCCTCTTTGTCACTAAATAAATTAAGGACAAAATTCCAAAACCCAACGTGAATTCACTAGGAACTGATCCAATAGGAGGAACTGAATTTGTCAGAACAAATACAGATGTCTAATGTGAGCTGGCCACCCCAGACCTGCTTTTTTCTCAATGGTGAGAAGTCAACACTTTTAATGTACAATTGATCTTATTACGCAGGGGACATCAACAATAGGTCAAATGAATCTCTCCAGGTATACAATAGGTGTCCAAGGTTAGATGAGATTAAACACACCCTTTGTGTTTCTGTAATTAATAAGAGTCATATAATAGATTCAACAGAAAGTTACTTCCAAGCACCAGCTTTCCTGAAGCTTAAAAGAAGAGTCAGCAGAATCATTATGTAATGATTTTGTAGACACACCATGACACTTCTGTCTGATAAAAATATTTGCCTGTAATATTTCATTAAATTTAAAGTTACTGTGTAGCAACTGTAAGAGGTTGATGGCTGCCAAGAGCTGTGAGGTTGCTGAATAGAATGGTATTTCTGGAGCCTTGCCCAGAGTTGAGACAAAATGTGACTCATCTTCATGCATACATTTGCAATATACCTCCAAACTAAAATAAGGATTTAACTCCATCACGAGGTTCTAGTGATATCATGTTAGAGCTGAGAATTTATTATAGTATCAGTGCTTCTAAGCAACTCTAAAAAGAAAGGTGATCTTTCTGCAGCTATAATCATTGGATGTTTGTGACCTTGAGTTGTGTTCTCCTAGAATGCACATGACTCAAGTGCTGATTCAGTTGTTGGTAGCAGGACAATTATAATTTGAGCTCCATTTTGTTTCTTTGTACTACTTCAGAGTATATTAGCAAATATCGCAGTGAGTAGGAAATACTGTGGTTGGGAAGGCTATGCCTGCAAAAATTTAGAAACTGTAGGATAGGAATTGAGCTAGATCAGGATTGATGAATTCAGATCTATTTTTGCTTTCATTTGCAGCTAACAATCTTCCAACAAAAACGGAGATAAAATATTAAAAGAGAGAAACAAAGAGAAAATATGAAAATTGCCTGACATTTACATGACATCATTCTGTTCAATTTGCTTATATGTTACAGCATTTTATTCAACCTTTTGCTGACCTATCCGTTCAAACTGTAAGCTGCTTGACCTCTATCCTGTCACTTATTGAATGCTCATGCACTTTTGAGTACAAGGGAAGTCCAAGTCTCAAGTAAGATTTTTAGGCACCATGATACAAACAGTAATAAAAAATACCTTCAAACAGTTAAGTAACTAATATTCCATCTTTTTTGACAGTTAATCTTTTAATCTGCATGCTGAAGAGCATCAGTAAATAATATGGGAATGAAGAAATCTTTTTTTTAATTACTGAAGTACCACTTTTTACAAGTATCACATCATCCATCATCCCTATGAGTTCAAAGGAATCTCAGGAGTTCTAGTCTCTCCATTTCTTGTACATATGTAATTTGATGTCAATGCTTCTGCTGCATAACCAAGCAGGTTTCAAAAATGCTCGTACTTTTACTGAGAAAAGTCGTTCTGCAATTTTTCAGATGGATAACCTACTTAACTGTTGCTCTGGATTTTTAAAAAGAATTGATGAACAACAATACAGTGAGAAAGCTATCAGCATGCACTGTTCACAATATATTATTGCATGAGCTTTAGTCACAAGGCTCATAGTGGTCAGTTGGATTGCAGCATTTTGACATATGGTAATTACCACAGCGGAGAAGAAAAGGCTCAGAAAGGCACTATAATTCAGTGTTAA
Source organism: Strix uralensis (assembly GCF_047716275.1). Taxonomy (NCBI): domain Eukaryota; kingdom Metazoa; phylum Chordata; class Aves; order Strigiformes; family Strigidae; genus Strix; species Strix uralensis. The sequence continues at coordinate 9,991,816 of NC_133975.1, forward strand.
AACAGTATTAACAATAGATACTGTAGTAAAAAACTGTCTTTTGTTATCACTACACAGTAATATAATAGTTCAAGTTATTGTTACTATCTTGTCTAATTACTATAAAAAAATTGCAACATTTCCTCTTACCACTGAGAAGCCAGTGTGGAAAAGATATCGGTGGTTTCAGGTTCTTGGAACAGTTTCAGAAGTTCTGGTTCAGATGACAAGTCAGCAAGGATCCTTAACTCAATATGGGAAAAATCTAAAAAACAGAGTGTTAAAATAAATCTAGTGCTCTAAAATGAAAGGATACCTGCATTTTAACCAAACTATCACAAATTAAAAAGCAAGCCTGGACTGTTCAGTCATTTCCTCATACTCAAAAAACCAGATGTCTGTAAAAAACTCATACTTAATAAGTTATATTCCAGTTACAGATCACAAGGTGTCTGATTCCTTCATTATCTTCAGGTGTCAATTAATCTTATTAGCCTTTTGTTTCCATTGACATTGCTTACATATCATCCACTTCCAAGGCACTCTAAGAAGTATACATCATATAACAGTGTTAATTGATACTAAGGGATTTGACAGCCTTGTAAAATATGTCATCCAAAGGAGAGGGGACAAAGAAATGACAAAACTGCAAACATTAATATATATGAGAATAATAATACATGCTATCTTACCTGCTGCTAAAAATGTGTATCCTTTCTTTGAAACAAACAATGTTCTTGGGGAAATAGTCACTATTTCCTCTTCTTTTCCTAGAGAGGAGACAGACATTTAAGTCCCAAACCCCAGTTCAAAAATATTGTGTTGCAAACAATGAAAGGTTGTAAACACATACCAAACACATAACTAAAACCACACAAATGGCAATGTAAGCAACCTACCAGAGCACTGTCAGCATCACAATTATTTTACTCTATTAGTCACGTACAACATCTTTACCTCTGCCATCCTTGAAGCACCACTTAGTTCTCCTTTTTCAAAATCAAACCCTTCCCAAAACGTTAGCTAACAAATATCTGCAATAACTAACATTATTCACAGATCACTTAGAAATACATTTTTTGAAGCACATATTGTAAGATCATTAACAAAATTGATTGGCCTATGTGCCACAGTTATGCACAGCAGCTCAGGTTTACACAGCCACTGTTCACATATTTTTTTTTATAGCAACTTTTAAAAAGTACTTATAAAAATGAATCAGGTAGATAAAATAAAACTGCTGTCAAAGTTTTACATTGTCTTCAACAGACTCCTGTTTTATGATCTGTATTATTTCAAATGCATGGAGTGAATAGCTGTGAAAAGGCAAGCCTGCCCTTAACTGGGAACCAAGTGCAACAAATGAGCAGCATTTCCCAGCTATGGCTGTAGGCGTTCAAGGAGAGTTTATGTTGGCAAATCTCTCTCTTATTTTTGAATCTACTATTGTGGGTTCTCTCTTTATCATTTGGGTCATGCTTTTCTAGACTTTACTTGGATTCTCTCTGAATCATCTGCCTTAAATCCGTTTCTGTTATCAAAAACAACACATCTCACTAACTATTGGTGTTTAGTTGTGAGTTTCATAAAAATGACCCAGTTTTAACATCTCCTCAGTAAAAGCCTTATGAGCTGAATGCGCACAAAATCATCCCTAGAATAATTAATGGAGTTAAGATGCATAATTTCATCTGGAAAAAGGAACAGTGAGATAGTCAAGGGAAACAAAAAAATCTAGAAGTTTGTGAGTATTTAGATGACTGCTGAAACAGCAAATTTTTTTCAGGAACAACCAGCAAAAAGTAATTGGTTTAAATCACAGTGTATAACTAAGCATCAATATTCTATTCTATCCTTTAATGCTGGAGCAATTGGTCTGCTTTAAAATATAATATAACTCAGTAAAATAATTAGATAAAATTGCCTCTTCATGTTAATAAAAATATAGTTTACCTTTTATGTATTGCTTCTTTGTAATTCTAACTGGATGTTTAGAGATACCTTGAATGTTCTACAAATAAGAATAAAAATCCTTAGTAAGTTTATGAAAACACGTTTATGAACAGTTTATAAGCAGCATAAGAACATTAGTGATACTAATGCTAACAAGTATTTCCCATATAATAAATAGGATTAACCACTTTGCCTTTCAAAGGAATCTTCACACTTCTGTAATGATAGATACTTTTGAATATTTGCTCTTCCTTGAAAATTGGAAGCTTGTAAGAACAATTTCTCACTGGAAGCCTTTCCAAATCCTAATTTCTGGATGCACCATAGAACATAATTAGCAACCCAATGAAAATAATTTTCTTCTTATTTTAACCTTTATTTTTGAGATATTGTACATTACTTTCAAGAAAAGAATACATGTGAACACTGCCTTAAGCTAAGGGAACAGATTCTTCTTCAACCTCTAGAAATTCTTCTAATATCTAGAAGCAGGTAACGGCTTTAAACCTGAAAGAGGGTAGATTCAGATTACATATAAGGAAGAAATTCCTTGCTGTGAGGGTGGTGAGACACTGGACCAGGTTGCCCAGAGAGGTTGTGGCTGCCCCTCCCTGGCAGTGTTCAAGGCCAGGTTGGACGGGGCTTTGAGCAACCTGGTCTAGTGGAAGGTGTCCCTGCCCATGGCAGGGGGGTTGGAACTAGATGATCTTTAAGGTCCCTTCCAACCCAAACCATTCTATTATCTATTCCCACATTCTTTGAAATGCATGATAAAATAAAGAAGGAGCTTTTTATTAACTACAGCACATCAGTTAAGGTTAAAAGTGAGAACTATCAACAAAATTGCAGGACTAGGAATAACAGATTTTTCTCTAAAGATCTGAGTTCATACACCTCCAGTAAAGTTTGAAAGATTTTATGTTATTATGCCTCTTCATCTAGAAAGGTAACACATGACAAGAGATAATGTGTATCAAGCTCAATTTTCATAATTCTACGCAATTAATTTGCAAGCGGTTCAGGAATTAGATGAACACACTAATATTATGTAATACTGTGAATTCAGAAGATGGTAATAGTGATATATAATTTCCAAATCAGAACAATCATTTTCTATGTAATTTTGAAATCAAAATTGTTATTTTAAACTTGAGGGATGTGATCAGACTGCAAAAGCTGTTGAAATTTAAAGCAGAAGTAAAAGAACAAAACCCCAAACCAGAACAGTATCATTTCTAGTCTTAGTACCACCTTTAAAGATCTACAATTAAATGTATTAAAGTTGAACACCTGCCACAGCACCATACACAAATAGAAATTACTATATAATATACATAATATTTTCACAACATGGGTAAACTAGGAACACTGGTCTCAATCCATCAATACAAAGTTTGACCCAGAAGAAACATTTGCCACCTTTAATATTTTATTCTTCAGTTTCTAGAAACATTTAAAAATACAGTTGTGGCAATGCTTATTGTAATGCTATTAACCATATTTTGAAATAAGTGGTTATTTAATCTGTGCACAAACCTGATGTTTCTATTGGTAACTATTGATTTCTACTGATAACCAGTTGGAAAGCATCAGTGCTTGTTCATATGAATAATATGCAGTTTAAGTAGCCATGGAAGCTAATATATCCTCAGAAGTTTTGAAAATGAAGTCCTTATATTAAGTACCTGGACATGAATGTGGGAGCCTAATTTTACACATTTAAAAAACAAAATCACAACATTTTAGATAATTGTATGGACTTTTCATTGGGCTCTATACTGGTATTGACATGTACTTAATAAGATAACCTCCAGCACAGGTTAAAGAGTTGTTTATAGTTACTCTCACTAATTAATGTTCTTTAACTCGTTAGCTTCAAAATCCTGAACAAAGTTAAATAAATAAAAATTTATTTCAAAATCTATCTACAATGGTAAAAATAAATCACTATATTGCCTTCTTGTTTCCACTTGACAGCATATGCAGAAAGTCTGCTTTTAATGCAAATTTAGAAGTGTTACTAATAATTCTGAAAAACACTAGTAATTAATTGCAAGTGCAAAATGTACTTTCACTTGTAAATTAGTTAACTCATAATTTGAATAAATCTTCAGAGAAGTAACTCAGGAAACATGGAAGTGGTAATGCTCATCTTTAAGCTATTGGAACAGCTTAATAGATTCCTCTCATCTAAACTTAGACATCTTTAGGCTAGTCGTTAGTGAAAAACAAGTTGAACATGAACCAGCAATGAGCTTTTGAACCTAGGAAGGCCAACAGCATCCTGGGCTGCATCAGGAAGGGCATCACCAGCAGGTCAAGAGAGGTGATCCTTCCCCTCTGCTCAGAATGCCTGATGGGAAGGTGTAAAGAATATGGAACCAGATTCTTCCTACTGGTGCCCTATGACAGGACAAGAGGCAGTGGTCACAAGCAATTACAGGAAACTCCATTTAATAATAAGAAAAAACTTTTCTACTGTGACAGTGGTCAAACACTGGAACAGGTTGCACAGAGAGGTTGTAAGGCCTCTATCCTTGGATATATTCAAACTCCAACCAGACATGGTACCAAGAAACCTGCTCTAGTGATTTGAGGAGGGAAGGTTTGACTAGACAATCTCTAGTGGCCCCATTCAAACTCAACTATCTGGTGATTCTATGACTCTGTTTTTATAACATTACTGTAATTGATTACTCTATGTATCCCAGTGCCAATCCATTGCCTTCTCTCTACTTCATATGATTTCTGATTGAGATAGAATTGAAGCCTTCAATGGTATGAGGCAGTGGAAAGCCACAGAAAGACTCTGGTTTCATTCCCAAGCATTTTTTTAAGAAAAAGTATATATATATATTTTTATATGTATGTATTATGTATAAAGTACACTTGTAGCACAACATTCAGATTTAAAGATTAAAGACAGAAACAAATATTTTGCCGAAATTTTAGTCAGTTGGTGCATCATGTATTAAAACGCAAGTTCTAAGAAAAAGAATTGTATTGTTTTGATTATGGAAAATGAATGCAAAAATGTACATCCAACCTGCAACAGAATTAGTAAGAACTGCTTAACTGTATAAATGGAAATTTCCATTTTTTAAGGTTTTCATAAAATCGTAGAATCATTTAGGTTGGAAAAGATGTTTAGGATCATTAAGGAAAATACCCTTGAGTCCAACCGTTAACCTAACACTGCCATGACCCTAAGTGCCACATCTACACATCTTTTA